>NC_091980.1:55035546-55635546 GCF_044704955.1 Pristiophorus japonicus
CACCACCCTCCAGGCCAAGTCCCCGATGAATAGTGGGAGGACCCCTGCGTAGAGTGCCCTCCATCGGGGACCCCCGCCTCCTCCGGACGGCAAGATGGTACGCCATGGCGTGTCCGGACGGCCGGCGAGGATGGCAAAGTTGAGGGTGTGCAGGAGCAGCCCGTACAGGAAACCCCTCCGCGCGGAACTGAAAGGCACGGAGGGGATTTCCCCGAGGCGGCTCAAGTTGTGAGGCGCCGGCCCCCGAGGGAGGTTCCGGGGTTTGGCGCCGATGAGGAATTCCGTCCGGACGGGGGTCAGTTCGGACGGGATCTCCCCACGTGCTTGAGCCTCCTCGATACACCTAACGGAGTCAGGGCCCAGAGCTGTTTTTAGCGACTCGATGGCATCGGCCGCGCGGCGGACGTTGGCAGAATTTAGGCGCCGCGCCAGCGTGACTGGCGCCATCCAGCCCGCTCCTCCGCCATCGAGCAGGTCCCTGACCCTGGTCACCTCACCAGCCACAGCCCTCTCTTCCGACCGCCACATAAAACCTCGGCCGTGGAGGTACGGATTCCCGAGCAGCGGCTCCTGCAGGACGGCCGCCACTCCAGCCGGTGGAGAGCTGCGCTTGGTGGAGACTTTGTTCCAGACCCTGATGAGTTCCCTGTAAAAGACAGGCAGCTCCCGGAGGGCGGTCCTGGCACCCCCCAAGTTCACAAACAGGAGCTGCGTGTCATAATTGAGGTCGAGCTGCTGGCGGAAGAAATACCTCGCCAGAGCACACCACCTAGGAGGGGGCTCGACGTAAAGGTATCTCTGCAGGGTCTGAAGACGGAAAGTCGCGAGCTGGGCGCTGACGCACACCAACGACTGACCGCCCTCCTCAAGCGGGAGACTCAAGACCGCGGCAGAGACCCAGTGCTTCCTGTTGTTCCAGAAGAAGTCCACCAGCTTCTTCTGTATCTTGGCGACAAACGCAGGGGGAGGGGTCAAAGTGACCAGCCGGTACCACAGCATTGCGGCCACCAGCTGGTTTATGACTAGCGCTCGACCCCTGTAGGACAGCACTCGGAGCAGTCCTGTCCAGCGCCCTAGGCGAGCGGCGACCTTGGCCTCCAGCTCCTGCCAGTTCGCCGGCCAGGCTTCCTCGTCGGGGCTAAGGTAGACTCCCAGATAGAGGAGATGGGTCGTGCTCCAGGCAAAAGGCCTGAGCTCCTCCGGCAGGGAGTCCACCCGCCACTGACCCACCAGGAGTCCGGAACATTTCTCCCAGTTGATCCTGGCGGAGGACGCGGCCGAGTAAATCTCCTGGCACTCACGCATCCTCCGCAGGTCAGCGGGATCCTCTACCGCGAGGAGCACGTCATCGGCGTAAGCCGAGAGGACGACCTCCACGCCCGGCCCTTGCAGAGCCAGTCCCGTCAACCTCGTCCGCAAGAGGCGCAGGAAAGGCTCCACGCAAACGGCGTATAACTGGCCGGACATGGGGCATCCCTGGCGCACCCCTCTCCTAAAGCGAAGGGGCGCCGTCAAGGACCCGTTAACCTTAATCAGACACTCCGCGGCGGCGTACAAAAGTCGGATCCGGGCGACGAAATGCGTCCCGAACCCGAAAGCGCGCAGAGTTCCGAGCAGATAGTCGTGATCCACCCTGTCGAACGCCTTCTCTTGGTCGAGGGATAGGAAGGCGACCGACAGACCAGCCTCCTGGGAGCAATGGATGAGGTCCCGGACCAGATGGATGTTGTCGTGGATTGTCCGGCCCGGGACCGTGTATGACTGGTCGGGGTGGATCATGTGGTCCAGCACGGCACCAAGGCGAGCAGACATCGCCCTGGCGAAGATTTTGTAGTCCGTGCTGAGGAGGGAGACCGGGCGCCAGTTCTTAAGGAGGCGGAGATCGCCCTTCTTAGGCAGCAGGACGATGACTGCCCTGCGCCAAGAGAGGGGCATCTCCCCGGTCGCCAGACTTTCCCCCAGGACCCGCGCGTAGTCGCTCCCCAGGACGTCCCAGAACGCCCTGTGGAACTCCACGGTCAGCCCGTCCAGCCCCGGGGATTTTCCCCTCGAGAGCCGGGCGAGGGCACCGGTCAGCTCCGCCAGGCTTAGCGGAGCTTCCAGATTTTCGGCGCCCTCCGGGCCGACCTTCGGCAGGTCCTCCCACAAAACTCTACGCGCTTCCTTGCTGGACGGATCCGGAGAGAACAGAGCCCCGTAATATTCACGGACCCTGTTGTTGACGCCCTCCGGATCCGAGACGAGAGAGCCGTCGTCGGCCAGCAGCGTCAAGAGCTGCTTACGGACACTCTGCCTTTTTTCCAGCGAGTAGAAGAAGGGGGAGCCGCGGTCCAGATCCCGCAGGAACCGGATCCGCGACCTCACGAACGCGCCTCGGGACCCGACGAGCTGCAGGTCCTTCAGCGCGGCCTTCTTCGCTTCGTACACCGTCCGCAGGGCCGGGTCCTGGACGACTTGACCGAGACGGGCTTCCAGGTCGAGCACCTCTTTTTCTAGGCGCCCGACTCTGGCCGCCCGCCTCTTGGTCGACCCCCTCGCGTACTCTTGACAGAAGACGCGGACGTGAGCCTTGCCCACGTCCCACCATAGCCTCAAGGAGGGGAAGCCCCCCTGCTTCCTTCTCCAGTCGGACCAGAATCGACGGAACGAGTCCTGGAACCGCACGTCCTCCAGCAGCCGGTTGTTAAAGTGCCAGTACGCGGACCCCGTCCTCGCGCGGAGCGAAGCGAGCTCCGCCCACACCAGGTGGTGGTCCGAACACGGCACCGGCCGCATGGAGGCCGCCGGGACGCAGGAAACGTACGCCCGAGACACGTAAAGGCGGTCGACTCTAGACCATCCAACTCCAGGCCTCACCCAAGTAAAGGCGCTGGAGTCGGGGTGGAGATTTCGCCAGACGTCCACCAAGTCGAAGGACCCGACCAGGTCCCTCAACTTCTCCATCGCCGTCATGCACTGCGGGGCACCGGAGCGGTCCCTCGCCTCGAGGGTGCAGTTAAAATCCCCCCCGAGGACAATGCAGTCGCCGACGTCGACGGAGCCAAGAAGAGCGGACACCTCTTCAAAGAAGCGCGTTTGCTGCGGGCCGGGATGAGGGGCGTACACGTTCACGAGATGGAGCGGCACGTCCCCCAGGCGAACCGTTACGTGCAGCAAGCGGCCTGGCACGGGCTCCTCGACCCCCAAGATCTCCGGCTGAAAATGCGGGCCCAGCAAGATGGCCACCCCACTAGAAATGGCGGTGAGGTGGCTCATGCGGACCTCTCCTTGCCATTCCAGGAGCCACGTGGCTTCGTCTCCCGGAACGGTGTGGGTTTCTTGCAGGAAGCACACCGCATATTTCCCCTCCCGCAGGAGCGAAAAATTGTCAAATCTACGGCGTGCCCCTCTGCCGCCGTTGATGTTGAGGCTGGCTATGGTTATCTTCATGACAAAAGCATAGTGCAACCTCTACCTTAACCTATTGTGGGGGAGGGAGCGGAGTCTTTTGTTGAACTCCGCTCCCTCCGCAGCCCAGCGAGGAGTCCCTCGAGCTCGCGCAGCTCAAGGTGCTGCTCCTTTGTCAAGGGCCCGCCCGCGGCCAAGGTTTTAACGGCGGCGCGGACGGACCCCTTGATCAGCTCCGGCTCGGACCATTTTTCCAGGGCCAGTCGGGCTTGGTCGCGGCGACCCCGGCTCTGGGCCAAAAAGTCCCGGAGTTCCTTTGCAGGAACGAGGAGGGTCTCAGCGGCGGCCGCGAGCAGATCCACCGCCTCCCTGGCGGTGGTCTCTAGGTCTTCACCCGCGTCCCCCACCGAGTCCCCGTCCTCCTCCGGGAGGTGGCCGCCAGCAGCCGGCCCATCGACCGCACAAGGTACGGCAAATGAACCGGCCGCTCCAACCGGCCCTGGCACTGCCCCGATCCCACCCCCAGGATCGTCGGCAGAGGAGTCCCCACTGGGCTCTTTTAAAAATGGTGCTGGGTCGGGAAATGACAGCGGAAGGGGTTCCCCCTCCGCCCCAGGAACCGGAGAACAAGGAGAGACCCGGCCATAGGAAATCCCCAGGCCCTCCAAGTGCTCCAGCTCCAAAGTAAGGGGCGAGGGTGGGTGTTCCTCCCCCTCCCCGCTGCCACCCCCCGGCCCAGCATCTACAGTGTCATAATTATTTGTTTCATTCTCTGCCGGGTCGAGCAAATCCCGGGGGAAGTTGGGTAATAGCTGGGCGGGCTCAGGTTCGGCCTTTTCGGCCTCGCCCGCCTCAGTCCCCGGGACGCCCGGCCCGGCGGCTACGCATTCCTCCGCGGTCCCCACGCCCCCCACGACAGGCAGATCTTCCACTCCATCCCCGGGAGGCAGAGGCTGGGCAGCCTCAACTGTCTCACCCTCCCCGGGGAAAGACTCCTCGCGCCTGCAGCGCAATTTGGGGGCGCTGGTGGGGGACGCGGGACACGCGGCGGGCACCGACTCCTCCGCGGAGGGATGTTGTTCCCCCTCCGCGTCATTGGGGCGGTGCCTCTTTTTGTTCCTGGGGGCGCGCGGAGTCAGGGAGACCTCCATGTCTGCCGAGGCCTCCCGCTCCGCCCCCCCCTTTTCCTTTTCTTGCCCGCGCCCGGGCCCCTCTGTGGTGTTGTTCAAGGGCTCGGGCACGGGCTCGGGGCACCCCGCGCTCGCCGGTGACGGGGTTGGGCTGAGCGCGGTGGTCAAATTATCCGGCGCACCGAGGGGACCCGCCTCTTGATGTTTTGTCTTCTTCCGCGCCTTCTTTCCGGTCGGACGCTCTCCCTCCCCCCCGCCGGAGGCCCTGAAAACAAAGGCCTCCGACGATGCCCGCGCACCCATGGCTCCCGGCACGCGGACGCAACTAGGGGGAGGGGTGGCGGCGGTGCCAGCCTTGGCCGCCTTCGGTGGTTTGGCGGCCTTGGAGGCGGGGCAGTTCTTACGAACATGCCCCACCTCCCTACAGGCATGGCACCGCACGCCGTCCGACGTCCAGAAGACGCGGTAGGCAGTCCCCTCGTGCACCACATTAAAGTTCCCCTCCGTCGTCTCCTCCCGCGCCAGCCGGACAAAGAGCTGGCGGCGGAAGGAGAACACGTGGCGCAGGCTGTTCTCCCTGAGGCCGAGCGGTATGGGGTTGATCCCCGACCTTACCTCCCCCAGTTGGTGTAGGTGAGGGAGGAGGAGCTCAGCGGGAACAAAGGGCGGGACGTTTGAAATGATGACCCTCTGCGCGGTGGCCTCGAGAGGGTCCACCGGCAGGAACGTCCCGCCCACCGTGAGCCCCTTTTCAAGGGCCAGGGACACCGCCCGCTCCGACCCCAGGAAGAACACGGCCTTCCCAGACATCTTGGAGGCTGCGACAATGGCCGAGGGGCCGACTACCCCAGCCATCGCCCGCACGCACTCCTCGATGCTCATTGTGGGGTGAGTGTAGCTCTTGACCCCGTGTTTTTTTGTTATTAGTCTGAAAGGTGGCAGGGCAGCGGCTGGCGCAGGAGGTGCCGTGGATGTGGACACCGCCTGCGCATACGACCTTGCTGGCCCTGCCACCGGCGTGGATGGGGTCGCCATCACGGGGTCCCTTTAAGGGCTACACCCACCCCAAAGTCACAGGCCTTAATGGTCTTTATTAGGCCTCTTGTAGATTGACTGAGCAGAGGAGCCCTTAATGAGGTACCTCTCCCCTAGTTGGCAATTGGGGAGGGGCCTTGCTCCCTCTGCTCAGTTGTCTTAAATGTTTTTTTTTTTAAATTAAATTTGGAAGAAAGAGGCTCTCAGAGAGAGAGGGGAGAAACAGAGTAACAGAGAAAGAGAGAGGGGGGGTGGGAAGGGGGGGACTGCGAGGGCAGGTCTCCCCTCGCAGCTGTGGGTGGGTGCACTCCCCAGATGGCAAAACACAAAAGTCTTTGGGGTGGTCTTCAGGTGGGGGGAGAAGATGTCTTCACCTGGGGTAGCTGGAGCCACCAGGCACTCCTAACGATCTTTAATTGGGTGATTAATAACAATCTTCAGCCTGGTAGCTCCAGCTATCCCAGGCTAGGCAAATGTGGGGGGTGGGGGGGGTTCCAATTGTGGGGGGGGGCCCTAGTTGTAAGCACGGCCCCCACGCACACTACCACACACACACACACCCCCCGCGATGTTCCGGCCCTCAGTGGTCTTCTTTCCTCCCCCCACCGATACAACAAAGTCTGTTTGGGAAATGCACCCACACCCACCTGTAGAAAGTGTAGAGTCTCCCTCCTTCCACACTGGATGTTGTTGGTTGTTCCCCCTCTCTCCAACTCCTTGCAGAAATGATGAAGTTGTTGCAAAGTTTTCTTTTCTCCTCCTCTCCCTCTGGATAAAGTTGGTGTTGAAGCCCCTTCCTTCCTTCTTTTCCTGGGCTGGTCTCAGGGCTCTCCAAGCAGGAGCTCAAGTTGCTAGCTGCTCCACTCACTGCTCACAGCTCCTACTGAGCAGGACACGCCTCCACTGCTCTACGATTGGTCCTTGTGCATGAAACTCTTTTTGGAGTTCACCTGCAAAAACATAAAACATGTATCCGTGCCACCCGACCTGGATGACACACACAAGACATTTACAAGGCCCCTTTTTTATTTATTTTTTTGTGTTTTTTTTTTGGGGCACTAAAATCAAATTTTTCCTTTTTCCAGTGCCCCCTATAAAAGGAGAGGGGGACACTAAAAGCACCGGCAATTAAAACAAATTAAACTTTAAAACGTAAAATCAAATTAAAATTTGGTTGCCGGGCGTGATGATGCACTCCAGTCCCTCCGGTGCCCACCTCTCGCGGAAGGCCGCGAGCGTACCGGTGGACACCGCGTGCTCCATCTCCAAGGACACCCTGGATCGGATGTAAGAGCGGAAGAGAGGCAGGCAGTCAGGTTGAACGACCCCCTCGACCGCCCGCTGCCTGGACCGGCTGATGGCACCCTTGGCCGTGCCCAGGAGCAGTCCTACGAGGAGGCCTTCGGACCTACCCGCTCCCCTCCGCACAGGGTGCCCAAAGATCAGGAGAGTGGGACTGAAGTGCAGCCAGAATTTCAGGAGCAGCCCCTTCAAATAATAAAACAGGGGCTGCAACCTCGTGCATTCCATAAAAACATGGAACACGGACTCCTCCAGACCGCAGAAATTGCAGGCGGCCTGGGAGTCCGTGAACCGGCTTAAAAATTTGTTGCACGGCACTGCTCCGTGCACCACCCTCCAGGCCAAGTCCCCGATGAATAGTGGGAGGACCCCTGCGTAGAGGGCCCTCCATCGGGGACCCCCGCCTCCTCCGGACGGCAAGATGGTACGCCATGGCGTGTCCGGACGGCCGGCGAGGATGGCAAAGTTGAGGGTGTGCAGGAGCAGCCCGTACAGGAAACCCCTCCGCGCGGAACTGAAAGGCACGGAGGGGATTTCCCCGAGGCGGCTCAAGTTGTGAGGCGCCGGCCCCCGAGGGAGGTTCCGGGGTTTGGCGCCGATGAGGAATTCCGTCCGGACGGGGGTCAGTTCGGACGGGATCTCCCCACGTGCTTGAGCCTCCTCGATACACCTAACGGAGTCAGGGCCCAGAGCTGTTTTTAGCGACTCGATGGCATCGGCCGCGCGGCGGACGTTGGCAGAATTTAGGCGCCGCGCCAGCGTGACTGGCGCCATCCAGCCCGCTCCTCCGCCATCGAGCAGGTCCCTGACCCTGGTCACCTCACCAGCCACAGCCCTCTCTTCCGACCGCCACATGAAGCCTCGGCCGTGGAGGTACGGATTCCCGAGCAGCGGTTCCTGCAGGACGGCCGCCACTCCAGCCGGCGGAGAGCTGCGCTTGGTGGAGACTTTGTTCCAGACCCTGATGAGTTCCCTGTAAAAGACAGGCAGCTCCCGGAGGGCGGTCCTGGCACCCCCCAAGTTCACAAACAGGAGCTGCGTGTCATAATTGAGGTCGAGCTGCTGGCGGAAGAAATACCTCGCCAGAGCACACCACCTAGGAGGGGGCTCGACGTAAAGGTATCTCTGCAGGGTCTGAAGACGGAAAGTCGCGAGCTGGGCGCTGACGCACACCAACGACTGACCGCCCTCCTCAAGCGGGAGACTCAAGACCGCGACAGAGACCCAGTGCTTCCTGTTGTTCCAGAAGAAGTCCACCAGCTTCTTCTGTATCTTGGCGACAAACGCAGGGGGAGGGGTCAAAGTGACCAGCCGGTACCACAGCATTGCGGCCACCAGCTGGTTTATGACTAGCGCTCGACCCCTGTAGGACAGCACTCGGAGCAGTCCTGTCCAGCGCCCTAGGCGAGCGGCGACCTTGGCCTCCAGCTCCTGCCAGTTCGCCGGCCAGGCTTCCTCGTCGGGGCTAAGGTAGACTCCCAGATAGAGGAGATGGGTCGTGCTCCAGGCAAAAGGCCTGAGCTCCTCCGGCAGGGAGTCCACCCGCCACTGACCCACCAGGAGTCCGGAACATTTCTCCCAGTTGATCCTGGCGGAGGACGCGGCCGAGTAAATCTCCTGGCACTCACGCATCCTCCGCAGGTCAGCGGGATCCTCTACCGCGAGGAGCACGTCATCGGCGTAAGCCGAGAGGACGACCTCCACGCCCGGCCCTTGCAGAGCCAGTCCCGTCAACCTCGTCCGCAAGAGGCGCAGGAAAGGCTCCACGCAAACAGCGTATAACTGGCCGGACATGGGGCATCCCTGGCGCACCCCTCTCCTAAAGCGAAGGGGCGCCGTCAAGGACCCGTTAACCTTAATCAGACACTCCGCGGCGGCGTACAAAAGTCGGATCCGGGCGACGAAATGCGTCCCGAACCCGAAAGCGCGCAGAGTTCCGAGCAGATAGTCGTGATCCACCCTGTCGAACGCCTTCTCTTGGTCGAGGGATAGGAAGGCGACCGACAGACCAGCCTCCTGGGAGCAATGGATGAGGTCCCGGACCAGATGGATGTTGTCGTGGATTGTCCGGCCCGGGACCGTGTATGACTGGTCGGGGTGGATCATGTGGTCCAGCACGGCACCAAGGCGAGCAGACATCGCCCTGGCGAAGATTTTGTAGTCCGTGCTGAGGAGGGAGACCGGGCGCCAGTTCTTAAGGAGGCGGAGATCGCCCTTCTTAGGCAGCAGGACGATGACTGCCCTGCGCCAAGAGAGGGGCATCTCCCCGGTCGCCAGACTTTCCCCCAGGACCCGCGCGTAGTCGCCCCCCAGGACGTCCCAGAACGCCCTGTGGAACTCCACGGTCAGCCCGTCCAGCCCCGGGGATTTTCCCCTCGAGAGCCGGGCGAGGGCACCGGTCAGCTCCGCCAGGCTTAGCGGAGCTTCCAGATTTTCGGCGCCCTCCGGGCCGACCCTCGGCAGGTCCTCCCACAAAACTCTACGCGCTTCCTCGCTGGACGGATCCGGAGAGAACAGAGCCCCGTAATATTCACGGACCCTGTTGTTGACGCCCTCCGGATCCGAGACGAGAGAGCCGTCGTCGGCCAGCAGCGTCAAGAGCTGCTTACGGACACTCTGCCTTTTTTCCAGCGAGTAGAAGAAGGGGGAGCCGCGGTCCAGATCCCGCAGGAACCGGATCCGCGACCTCACGAACGCGCCTCGGGACCCGACGAGCTGCAGGTCCTTCAGCGCGGCCTTCTTCGCTTCGTACACCGTCCGCAGGGCCGGGTCCTGGACGACTTGACCGAGACGGGCTTCCAGGTCGAGCACCTCTTTTTCTAGGCGCCCGACTCTGGCCGCCCGCCTCTTGGTCGACCCCCTCGCGTACTCTTGACAGAAGACGCGGACGTGAGCCTTGCCCACGTCCCACCATAGCCTCAAGGAGGGGAAGCCCCCCTGCTTCCTTCTCCAGTCGGACCAGAATCGACGGAACGAGTCCTGGAACCGCACGTCCTCCAGCAGCCGGTTGTTAAAGTGCCAGTACGCGGACCCCGTCCTCGCGCGGAGCGAAGCGAGCTCCGCCCACACCAGGTGGTGGTCCGAGCACGGCACCGGCCGCATGGAGGCCGCCGGGACGCAGGAAACGTACGCCCGAGACACGTAAAGGCGGTCGACTCTAGACCATCCAACTCCAGGCCTCACCCAAGTAAAGGCGCTGGAGTCGGGGTGGAGATTTCGCCAGACGTCCACCAAGTCGAAGGACCCGACCAGGTCCCTCAACTTCTCCATCGCCGTCATGCACTGCGGGGCACCGGAGCGGTCCCTCGCCTCGAGGGTGCAGTTAAAATCCCCCCCGAGGACAATGCAGTCGCCGACGTCGACGGAGCCAAGAAGAGCGGACACCTCTTCAAAGAAGCGCGTCTGCTGCGGGCCGGGATGAGGGGCGTACACGTTCACGAGATGGAGCGGCACGTCCCCCAGGCGAACCGTTACGTGCAGCAAGCGGCCTGGCACGGGCTCCTCGACCCCCAAGATCTCCGGCTGAAAATGCGGGCCCAGCAAGATTGCCACCCCACTTGAAATGGCGGTGAGGTGGCTCATGCGGACCTCTCCTTGCCATTCCAGGAGCCACGTGGCTTCGTCTCCCGGAACGGTGTGGGTTTCTTGCAGGAAGCACACCGCATATTTCCCCTCCCGCAGGAGCGAAAAATTGTCAAATCTACGGCGTGCCCCTCTGCCGCCGTTGATGTTGAGGCTGGCTATGGTTATCTTCATGGCAAAAGCATAGTGCAACCTCTACCTTAACCTATTGTGGGGGAGGGAGCGAAGTCTTTTGTTGAACTCCGCTCCCTCCGCAGCCCAGCGAGGAGTCCCTCGAGCTCGCGCAGCTCAAGGTGCTGCTCCTTTGTCAAGGGCCCGCCCGCGGCCAAGGTTTTAACGGCGGCGCGGACGGACCCCTTGATCAGCTCCGGCTCGGACCATTTTTCCAGGGCCAGTCGGGCTTGGTCGCGGCGACCCCGGCTCTGGGCCAAAAAGTCCCGGAGTTCCTTTGCAGGAACGAGGAGGGCCTCAGCGGCGGCCGCGAGCAGATCCACCGCCTCCCTGGCGGTGGTCTCTAGGTCTTCACCCGCGTCCCCCACCGAGTCCCCGTCCTCCTCCGGGAGGTGGCCGCCAGCAGCCGGCCCATCGACCGCACAAGGTACGGCAAATGAACCGGCCGCTCCAACCGGCCCTGGCACTGCCCCGATCCCACCCCCAGGATCGTCGGCAGAGGAGTCCCCACTGGGCTCTTTTAAAAATGGTGCCGGGTCGGGAAATGACAGCGGAAGGGGTTCCCCCTCCGCCCCAGGAACCGGAGAACAAGGAGAGACCCGGCCATAGGAAATCCCCAGGCCCTCCAAGTGCTCCAGCTCCAAAGTAAGGGGCGAGGGTGGGTGTTCCTCCCCCTCCCCGCTGCCACCCCCCGGCCCAGCATCTACAGTATCATTAAAATCAATTGTTTCATTCTCTGCCGGGTCGAGCAAATCCCGGGGTAAGTTGTGTATTGGCTGGGCGGGCTCAGGTTCGGCCTTTTCGGCCCCGCCCGCCTCGGTCCCCGGGACGCTCGACCCGGCGGCTATGCATTCTTCCACTGGCCCCACGCCCCCCACGACAGGCAGATCTTCCACGCCCTCCCCAGGAGGCAGCGGCTGGGCAGCCTCGACTGCCTCACCCTCCCCGGGGAAAGACTCCTCGCGCCTGCAGCGCAATTTGGGGGCGCTGGTGGGGGACGCGGGACACGCGGCGGGCACCGCCTCCTCCGCGGAGGGATGTTGTTCCCCCTCCGCCTCATTGGGGCGGTGCCTCTTTTTGTTCCTGGGGGCGCGCGGAGTCAGGGAGACCTCCATGTCTGCCGAGGCCTCCCGCTCCGCCCCCCCCTTTTCCTTTTCTTGCCCGCGCCTGGGCCCCTCTGTGGTGTTATTCAAGGGCCCGGGCACGGGCTCGGGGCACCCCGCGCTCGCCGGTGACTGGGTTGGGCTGAGCGCGGTGGTCAGACTTTCCGGCGCACCGAGGGGACCCGCCTCTAGATGTTTTTCCTTCTTCCGCGCCTTCTTTCCGCTCGGACGCTCTCCCTCCCCCCTGCCGGAGGCCCTGAAAACAAAGGCCTCCGACGATGCCCGCGCACCCATGGCTCCCGGCACGCGGACGCAACTAGGGGGAGGGGTGGCGGCGGCGCCAGCTATGGCCGCCTTCGGTGGTTTGGCGGCCTTGGAGGCGGGGCAGTTCTTGCGAACGTGCCCCACCTCCCTGCAGGCATGGCACCGCACGCCGTCCGACGTCCAGAAGACGCGGTAGGCAGTCCCCTCGTGCACCACATTAAAGTGCCCTTCTGTCAGGTCCTCCCGCGCCAGCCGGACAAAGAGCTGGCGGCGGAAGGAGAACACGTGGCGCAGGCTGTTCTCCCTGAGGCCGAGCGGTATGGGGTTGATCCCCGACCTTACCTCCCCCAGTTGGTGTAGGTGAGGGAGGAGGAGCTCAGCGGAAACAAAGGGCGGGACGTTTGACACGATGACCCTCTGCGCGGTGGCCTCGAGAGGGTCCACCGGCAGGAACGTCCCGCCCACCGTGAGCCCCTTTTCAAGGGCCAGGGACACCGCCCGCTCCGACCCCAGGAAGAACACGGCCTTCCCAGACATCTTGGAGGCTGCGACAATGGCCGAGGGGCCGACTACCCCAGCCATCGCCCGCACGCACTCCTCGATGGTCATTGTGGGGTGAGTGTAGCTCTTGACCCCGTGTTTTTTCGTAATTAACCTAAATGGTGGCAGGGCAGCGGGTGGCGCAGGAGGGGCCGTGGAAGCGGTTGCCACCTGCGCATACGTCCTTGCTGGCCCTGCCACCGGCGTGGATGGGGTCGCCATCACGGGGTCCCTTTAAGGGCTACACCCACCCCAAAGTCACAGGCCTTAAAGGTCTTAATTGGCCTCTTGTATAATGACTGAGCAGAGGAGCCCTTAATGAGGCACACCTCTCCCCTAGTTGGCAATTGGGGAGGGGCCTTGCTCCCTCTGCTCAGTTGTCTTAAATTGTTTGTTTTTTAAATTAAATTTGGAAGGAAGGGCTCTCAGAGAGAGAGGGGAGAAACAGAGTAACAGAGAAAAGAGAGAGGGGGGTGGGAAGGGGGGGGGGGCTGCGAGGGCAGGTCTCTCGTCGCAGCTGTGGGTGGGTGCACTCCCCAGATGGCAAAACACAAAAGTCTTTGAGGTGGTCTTCAGGTGGGGGGAGAAGATGTCTTCACCTGGGGTAGCTGGAGCCACCAGGCACTCCTAACGATCTTTAATTGGGTGATTAATGAAAATCTTCAGCCTGGTAGCTCCAGCTATCCCAGGCTAGGCAATTGGGGGTGGGGGGGGTTTCAATTGTGGGGGGGGCCTAGTTGTAAGCACAGCCCCCACGCACACTACCACACACACACACACACCCCCCGCGATGTTCCGGCCCTCGGTGGTCTTCTTTCCTCCCCCCACCGATACAACAAAGTCTGTTTGGGGAAATGCACCCACACCCACCTGTAGAAATGTTGAGTCTCCCTCCTTCCACACTGGATGTTGTTGGTTGTTCCCCCTCTCTCCAACTCCTTGCAGAAATGATGAAGTTGTTGCAAAGTTTTCTTTTCTCCTCCTCTCCCTCTGGATAAAGTTGGTGTTGAAGCCCCTTCCTTCCTTCTTTTCCTGGGCTGGTCTCAGGGCTCTCCAAGCAGGAGCTCAAGTTGCTAGCTGCTCCACTCACTGCTCACAGCTCCTACTGAGCAGGACACGCCTCCACTGCTCTACGATTGGTCCTTGTGCATGAAACTCTTTTAGAGTCTACCTGTGAAAACATAAAACAATAACGGTGCCACCCAACCTGGGTGACACTCCAGACATTTACAAGGCCCTTTTTTCCCCCCCTTTTTTTTTTTTGTTTTTTTTTGTGTTTTTCTTTTTTTGGTTTTTTTTTTTTTGGGCACTAAAATCACAATTTTCCCCAGTGCCCCCTATAAAAGGGAAGGGGCCCCTTGTGATTGAAACTCTTTTGAGTTTATCTGTGAAAACATAAAACATTAAACGGTGCCACCCGACCTGGGTGACACTCCAGACATTTACAAGGCCCATTTTTTTTTTTCCCCCTTTTTTGTGTTTTTTTTTGTTTTTTCTTTTTTTTTTTTTGTTTTTTTTTTTTTGGGCACTAAAATCACAATTTTTCCCCAGTGCCCCCTATAAAAGGGAAGGGGACACTAAAAGCACCGGCAATTAAAACAAATTAACTTTAAAACGTAAAATCAAATTAAAATTTGGTTGCCGGGCGTGATGATGCACTCCAGTCCCTCCGGTGCCCACCTCTCGCGGAAGGCCGCGAGCGTACCGGTGGACACCGCGTGCTCCATCTCCAAGGACACCCTGGACCGGATGTAAGAGCGGAATCCCAAAAAGTTAGTTTGCAGGTGCAGCAGGTAATCAGGAAGGCGAATGGAATGTTGGCCTTCATTGTGAGAGGGATGGAGTACAAAAGCAGGGAGGTCCTGCTGCAACTGTACAAGGTACTGATGAGGCTGCACCTGGAGTACTGCATGCAGTTTTGGTCACCTTACTTAAGGAAGGATATGCAAGCTTTGTAGGGGGTACAGAGACGATTCACTAGGCTGATTCCGGAGATGAGGGGGTTACCTTATGATGATAGATTGTGTAGACTGGGTCTTTACTCGTTGGAGTTCAGAAGGAGGAGGGGTGATCTTATAGAAACATTTAAAATAATGAAAGGGATAGACAAGATAGAGGCAGAGAGGTTGTTTCCACTGGTCGGGGAGACTAGAACTAGGGGGCACAGCCTCAAAATACGGGGGAGCCAATTTAAAACCGAGTTGAGAAGGAATTTCTTCTCCCAGAGGGTTGTGAATATGTGGAATTCTCTGCCCAAGGAAGCAGTTGAGGCTAGCTCATTGAATGTATTCAAATCACAGATAGATAGATTTTTAACCAATAAGGGAATTAAGGGTTATGGGGAGCGGGTGGGTAAGTGGAGCTGAATCCACGGCCAGATCCTGCGACATGTAGGCCGAAGTCAGGTCGAGCTTGGTGAACGTCTTCTGCCCTGCCAGCGTCGCAAATAGGTCATCTGCCTTAGGTAGCAGGTATTGGTCCTGTCGCAAGAAACGATTAATAGTTACTTTATAATCGCCGCAAATCCTGACCGTGCCATCACTTTTGAGTACTGGAACAATCGGGCTGGCCCACTCGCTGAATTCCACTGGGGAGATGATGCCCTCGCGTTGCAGCCTGTCCAGCTCGATTTCCGCTCTCTCCCTCAATCATGTGAGGTACCGCTTGCGCCTTGTGGTGAATGGGTCGTGCCTCTGAGACCAAGTGGATCCGCACCTACGCCCCGGAAAAGTTTCCAACGCCTGGCTCAAAAACGGAAGGAAATTTATTAAGAACCTGGACACATGTGATAGCGCTCGGATGTCATCCCAGTTCCAGCAGATTTTGCCCAGCCAGCTCCTTCCAAGCAGTGTGGGGCCATCGCCCGGGACAATCCAGAGTGGCAGTTCGTGCACCGTGCCCTCGTAGGTGACCTTGACCATAGCGCTGCCCAGGACAGTGATAAGCTCTTTCATGTATGTTCTCAGTTTTGTGTGGATGGGGCTCAGGGCTGGTCTGAGTGCCTTATTGCACCACAGTCTCTCAAACATCTTTTTACTCATGATGGATTGGCTAGCACCAATGTCCAATTCCATGACTACGGGTAAGCCATTCAATTTTACGTTTAGCATTATAGGTGGACATTTCATCGAAAATGTGTGCACCCCGTGTACTTCAGCATCTGCCTCCTCTCTCTGAGGCTCGAAATTGCTTTGGTCCACCATGGACTGATCTTCCTTTGCCACATGGTGATTAGCAGGTTTTGCAGAGCTTGCAGCTCGTCTGCAAGCTCGTTGGAGGTGCCCCATTGTTCCACAGCTCTTGCAAACATACCCTTTGAAGCAGCATGAATAGGCTGAATGGAAGTCTCCACAACACCAAAAAGGTGTGAATTGCCTTGCATTCATCCTTTGTTACGGACTCTGAGTCATCTGGGTCACCTGAGGCCTGCTGGCAGTTGCAGACTCGTGGTTTCTACCCTGTACATTTCTGCTCGCAAACACAGTTCCAGTTAATTTATGAACATTGCTAGCACTTGTGTGCTGAGAGATTTGTTTGGTGTTATCACTGGTGGACATAAACGCCTGTGCTATCGCAATGGCCTTACTGAGGGTTGATGTTTCTACAGTCAAAAGTTTTCGTAGTATGATCTCGTGGCCAGTGCCCAGTACAAAAAAGTCTGAGCATTTGCTCCAGGTAGCCATCAAACTCACATTGTCCTGCAAGTCGCCTTAGCTTGGCGACGTAGCTCGCCACTTCCTGACCTTCAGATCGCTGGTACGTATAGAACCGATACCTTACCATCAGCACACACTCCCTCGGGTTAAGATGCTCCCGAACCAGTGTACACAGCTCCTCATACGAGGAGCTCCTCCTTATCTGTGGGTTTCAACGGAGCCAGAAGATTCTTCATGAGGCTATAGGTCGGTGCCCCGCAGACCGTGAGGAGGACCGCTCTCCTTTTTGCAGCGCTTCCTTCTCTGTCCAGCTCATTGGCTACAAAGTACTGGTCTAACTGTTCGACAGTCTTTCCAGTCCTCACCCTCCGAGAACTTCTCCAGGATGCCCACAGTTTTCTGCATCTTTACGTTGGATTCATGTACTCATCACCAGTTGTTGTGTTCCTAACACAGATGAGACTGCACACAAGGAGGTTAAAGTAACAGTGACCTCAGTCTTTATTAAGACACTCCAGCATGAGTAACAGGCCTTAGGGGCCGGCTTATATACAGTGCTCCCAAGGGATGCTGGGATCCCTTGGGACTTCAGGGGATGCGCTCCCTGGTGGCGGAACATGGGAGTGCATGCTTTACAGATACACAACAGATACAAAATATTTGTTCAGAATCTCTGCCATTTCCCTGTTTCCAATTATTTTTTCCCCAATCTCATCCTCTAAGGGATCAACGTTTACTTTAGCTATTTGCTTCCTTTTTATATACCTGTACGAGCTCTTACTGTCTGAAGAGGGAGAGTGAGGGGAGGGAGGGTGGAGGGAGGGTGAGGGGGGAAGGAGAGGAAGAGAGTGGGGAGCCTCACACTGCTTGGAGCACATCATATGGCTTGGGACCGATACCTAGTTGACGAAGTGTTTCAAGGCTTCCTTCGGAATTCCTGGGCACTTTTTAAACAACCTACAGTTAAGTTCAATATTTACATAGAAGGAACATTGTCATTTCTGCTTTCTAAATATTTCAATTTTAGTTGCTAGGAGATAGACTCTGTGCATTTCTGTAACATACGTAGTGGTCCAGAATTTGCAATCGGGGGCTTCCCACGGGCGAATGCCTCCATCCACAGAAATTTCTATGAAAGTATTTGTTGGCCCAGGAGGTTCGGAGACTTCTGGGCCTCTATGCAAAGGCCTGCGAAGAGGCCCACATATCCCAGGAGCTTTTGGGTTTGGTATGGATCACGAGGGCTGGCCCAAGCTATCAGAGATGAGATCTTCCCATTCATGTATTTTTCTGTACTTTAAAAGTCTTAAGCTGATGAAAGCAGTCATAAGAATTTGAAGGGCATTCGCTGGACAAATAGCCCAACTCTCTGCCCGTGGGGACCCTTTACTTTCGGATGCGGTTGATCTGTCAAGAGGATTCTTGACAGATCGCAAGTTCCAGGTTTAGGCGCATGCACTTCGCGTACGTAAACTTGGAACTTGCGGGGCCCCTACGGGTGCATGCGCACCTCGTACACACTCGAAGGAGCCGCAAATGCAGGCCCATAGAGTTCTCTTCTGGCAGGAGAATTGGAATTCTATTTAGGCAGTGTGTAAGTGCTTCAGCTACCAGTCTCAACGGCACCAATTCCACCTCCTTCCAATTATATTTCTTGTGGAAATATTAGTCCTCATGTCCTTTAAGCTCATTTAAAAAAAAAAGGTTTTTATTGATTTTTACTTAGGTGTCGGCCTTAACTGAGTGGCAGTACTCTTGCCTCTGAGTTAGAAGTTCCTGGTTTCAAGTCGCACTCTTCAGATTTCAACCTATAATGTAAGCAGACACTTCAGTGCAGTGTGAGGGAGGGTTGTACTGTCGGAGGTGCCTTTTTTTGGATTAAAAAGACTTGCATTTGTATAGCACTTTTCATGACCTCAGGATGTCCCAAAGGGCTTTACATCCAATGAAGAACTTTTTTTTTAAGTGTAGTCACTGTTGTAATGTAGGAAACAGCAGCCAATTTGCACACAGCAAGCTCTCACAAACAGCAATATGATAATGACCATGTAATCTGTTTTGGTGACGTTGGTTGAGGGATAAATATTGCCCAGGGCACTAAGTATAACTCCCCTGCTCTTCCTTGATAAATGATATAGGATCTTTTACATCGTCCTAAGAGGGCCTCAGTTTAACGTCTTACCCAAAAGGTGACACTTCCAACAGTGCAGCACTGGAGTGTCATCCTAGATTTTTGTGCTCAAGTTCCTGCAATAGGAATTGAACCCACAACCTTCTGACTCAGAGGCAAGAGTGCTGCACACTGAGCCACAGATGAGCAATTAAACTGCTGCCCTCACAAGTGGATCTACAAGATCTCATGGCACTATTTGAAGAAGAGCAGGGGAGTTCTCTTGGTATTCTAGCCCTTATTCATCCCTCAACCAACATCACTAAATCAGATAATCTAGTCAATATCTTATTGCTGTTTGTGGGACCATGCTATGTGCAAATTGCATTTCCCTACATTGCAACACTGATTACACTTCAATTGGCTGTAAAGTGGTTTGGGACATTTCAAGGTCTTTCTTACTAACCTCTGTATTAAAAAAGCTCATTTTGTATTTTTCACTAATTTCACAGTTAAATCACTTCATGTGCTATCATATATAATTGTTTCCATACTAACAAGTCCCCATAAAAATCAACAAAATACTGACAAAAAAAACTGAAAAGGTTTTATGCTAGTCTACTGTGCAAAAAAATCCTTTTCTGTTGTAGCTAGCGTAATTGTATCACACCTCTTTGATTTGGTCAGTGCCACTGCATGCTTTTCTGTAACCCATGGGCTTCCACTGAGTCTCCTCTTTATAATCCATATTCTACTGTATTTAAGTAAATGGTTTCGCAATCCATGTCACCTTGCCTCGGTTAGATTGTGCATTTGGCATTGGTGTGGTGTGATATAGCACTGCACTAATGTATAGTAATGCTACCATAGAGTGTTATTTTATCAGAGTTATATGAACATAATCATTGGTTCATTTTACCTGTGCCGCTTGGAATCTTGAAAAAAAATTGTTAAGAGCTCTCCTAAGCTTTAGCATCGATTTTTAAAATACAGGAGTCTGGATCTCAACTTTCGCAGAACAAAGTAACCATTTGGTTTTGTTTTGTTGCTGTCTTAACTAAGAACATAAGAAATAGGAGCAGGAGTAGGCCATTTGGTCACTCGAGCCTGCTCCGCCATTCAATATCATGGCTGATCTGATCAAGGACTCAGCTCCACTTCCCTGCCCGCTCCCCATAACTGATTGACAGTAACTCCTTACAGGGAATCAGCACACCAGACACTTGGGCTAATTCCTGAATGTTGGTCAGGACAGCGGTAGAACTTTCCTGCTCCTCTTCGAATAGTGCCATGGGACATTTTATGTCCATCTGAGATGGGGTCTTGGTTTAATGTCTAAAAGTAAATTAGCCAAGATTATGTGCTGAAGTCTCGCGAGTGGGGCTTGACCCCAGAACCTTCTGATTTAATGGTGAGAGTGTTACATTGATCCAGGACTGACATCTGCTGGAGTCTGATAGAATATGTGTGGGCTGTGGTGTGAAGGGAGGTGGGTGGCAGTGGAGGATTGGTTCACTGGTGCATGCCTGGGGTTTGTCAGCAGTGGGGGAAGGAGGCAGAGTCTGGTTTGTAATTTTCTACATCTTTGTAAACATTGAGTTAATTGTTCTGTAATTGATTCCTGGGAAAATATTGTTTTCCTCAGACAAATCAATATAACTTGATTGCTTTAACAAATGTTATTTGTATGTTTAAGTAGCAAAATTCAATCAGCAGTTCTCCATCTCCTGGAAAGTGGTTGTAACTTCAATCAATGTCCCCTATAAATGGCCAGTCTTCCCGTTAATCATAAATAGTTCCAAAATTTACCTCAAAAACATTGGGCCAGAATTTTCTGCTGAAATAATTGTGAGTTTAATGGCGCTCGCTGTTATTAATGTGTAAATCATCCAGCACTTATGACAAGGATGAGATACCCCCTGAATTATGAATAGCCACAAGTTGCTGGATGATTTACACGTTTCCAGCATTAGCTTCGCAAAAACAGCATCTTGTCCTGAACCTTCCTATTATTTTAAAGAACTTGCTGAATTTGCACATTAATTGCCTGTTAAACTTGCCACAGAAAATTAAGTCTATTAATTAATAGCGTAAGTATCCTTTTAACGATGTGATAATTGTTAATGTCTGCCAATTAACCTCTCTGGCCCAGAAAGTGAACAATTTAAACTGTGGAGTCTCATTCCTTCAGTAGTGAGTTATTGGAGGTTTTTTAAAGTCAAATTTTAATTTTTATAATTTTTTTTTCTTATTTTTCCTTTCTGTCCCTTTCTTTCCCTCTCTTTATTTCCCTTTCTGTACCTGATTTGACCCTAATTCATCCATTCTAGTTCACCCTCCATCTTAGTCGTTCCTCTGTTTATTTCTCAAACCTTAACTCTCATCGGTTAAGGAGATAAACTGTTAGTCCCATTGTTCACGAAGGTCCCAGAAGGCCTGTTGCCCATGCCATGCCATTGTCAACTCGCACTTCCCACAAGTTAGAGCGCAAATTTTATTTTTGAACTGAAGGGTGCAGAAAAAGGTCTAAATAATGGCATGTGCCATGTGACGCCCTGCTCGAGCAAATTCTGGCCTATTATTTACCCAAGAATCACAAATTAGTTTCTTTGGTTACAAACCAGAGAACAAAAAAAAGAGTTTAACTTGCCAGGTTAATGTACAACAAAAATTACCATACACAGCTTCCAATACTTTCCACTCAACAGCAAATAATTACCATTTGACTCACAGCAAATCCTATCAATCTAAATAAAGGAAGCCACATCCCACCACTGCTACTCTCCAATGCACAAACTCCCATTATTCCTAGATCTTGGTACCCACTCTGACAACTCCCACACCCAAAGCCGCCAATGCACTAAAGCACCAACACCTCTCTCTGCTCCTGCCATATACTCTCACTCCTCTCCCAGTGCTCCCAGGTTCCAGGACCACATTCCCAACACTATCAAATCACATAGCCCCTCACCTGCACCCCGGACCATCTTCTTGTGTATCCTGGCCTTTAAAAAAGGCAAGCTGACATGAACATATTTAAACAAACATCAACAATAAGAACATAAGAATTAAGAGCAGGAGTAGGCCATTTAGCCCCTTGAGTCTGCTGCGTCATTCAATATCATGGCTGATCTGATCCTGGCCTCAACTCCACTTCCCCACCTGCTTCCCAAACCCTTGACTCCCTTATCATTCAAAAATCTGTCTATCTCCACCTTAAATATATTCAAAGACCCAGCCTCCACAGTTCTCTGGGGTAGAGAATTCCAAAAATTCACTACCCTCTGAGAGAAGAAATTCTTCCTCATTTCTATTTTAAATTGGGGGCCCCTTATTCTGAAACTATAACATAAGAACATAAGCATATAAGAAATAGGATCAGGAGTAGACCATACGGCCCCTCGAGCCTGCTCCGCCATTCAATAATATCATGGCTGATCTGAACATGGACTCAGCTCCCATAACCCCTTATTCCCTTATCGGGAAACTATGCCCCCTAGTTCTACATTTTCCCATGAGGGAAAACATCCTCTCTGCATCTACCCTGTCAAGCCTCCTCAGCATCTTATATGTTTCAATAAGATCACCTAAACTCCAATGAGTATAGACCCAACCTGCTCAACGTTCCTTCATACGACAACCCCTTCTTCTCAGGAATCAGCCTCGTTAACCTTCTCTGAACTGCCTCCAATGCAAGTATGTCCTTCCTTAAATAAGACCAAAACTGTACACAGTACTCCAGGTGTGGTCTCACCAACGTCCTGTACAGTTGTAGCAGGACTTCCCTACTTTTATATTCTATCCCCCTTGCAATATAGGTCAACATTCCATTTGCCTCCATGATTACTTGCTGTACCTACATGCTAACTTTTTGCATTTCATGTACAAGAATCCCCAGATCCCTTTGTACTACAGCATTTTTGAATCACTCCCCATTTAAATAATAATTAGCTTTTTTATTTTTCCTACAAAAGTTGATAATTTCACATTTTCCCACATTGTAGTCCATCTGCCAAATTTTTGCTCACTCGCTGAGCCTATCAATATCCCGTTGCAGATTACATAAGAACATAAGAACATAAAAAATAGGAGCAGGAGTAGGCCTCACTCGAGCCTGCTCCACCATTTAATACGATCATGGCTGATCTGATGGACTCAGGTCCACCTCCCTGCCCACTCCCCAAAACCCTTAATGTTTAACAAACTGTCTATTTCTGTCTTAAATTTATTCAATGTCCCAGCTTCCACAGCTCTCTGAAGCAGTGAGTTCCACAGATCCACAACTCTCAGAGAAGAAATTTCTCCTCATCTTAGTTTTAAATGGGCGGCCCCTTATTCTAAGATTATGCCCTCTAGTTCTAGTCTCCCCCATCAGTGGAAACATCCTCTCTGCATCCACCTCGTCAAGCCCCCTCATAATCTTATACATTTCGATAAGATCACGTCTCATTCTTCTGAATTCCAATGAGTAGAGGCCCAACCTACTCAACCTTTCCTCATAAGACAACCTCCTCGTTTCCGGAATCAACCTTGTGATGCTTCTCTGAACTGCCTCCAAAGCAAATATATCCTTTCGTAAATATGGAAACCAAAACTGCACACAGTATTCCAGGTGTGGCCTCACCAATACCCTGTATAGCTGTAGCAAGACTTCCCTGTTTTTATACTCCATCTTCTTTGCGATAAAGGTCAAGATTCCATTGGCCTTCCTGATCACTTTCTGTTCTTTGCATCCTCCTCACAACTTGCTTTCCCACCTAGCTATGGGCTCAATTGTCCCCAAGCCTGTTTTCTGGCGTATTGCCAGAGTTACGCCCGTTTTTCTAGGCCAGAAATATTTTGCTAAAGGTTCCCCGATGTATAATTCGAATTTGGCGCCACACAACATGTCAAGTCTCTGCGGGGGGTGGAGTCTGCTGTCTGCGCCGAAAAACGAAGCCACACCTTCTGTGCATGCACGGGGAAAAAAAGTTACTTTTTTGACATTGTTCCAATGGATGCGCATGCTCAGTACAGCTCGGATTTGGCTATCGGCCATTTTTAAAGAGCCAGTTGTGTGTGTGAGAAGGAGTGCTGTGTGAGAGCATTGGGAAAATCACAGCTGCAGCAATATAAGATGCAACACAGTGCAAGGACCAATAATTTCTTATAGGAAGAAGTTACTGTAATTGAGAACAGATGGAGGAGCTGGACACCAGCAGGGGTCACATAAAAGTTCCAACCAAAGAAATGAAGAAATGCTGGAACCAAGTTTCAGCAATTACTGCGCAGTGGGGACCACCACGAGATCTGGAAGCCAGTGTAAAAAGAAATGGCAGAACCTTGGTCAAGTAGTTAGTGTAAGTAATATTTTAATTTATTCAATGGAATTGCAATTGCAATTGCAAATGGGACCAGCTGTATATGTCCCACCCAGCAGAAAGACACCCTCTCTAAAAAGTTGCATTTTCATCTTTGCAGAGGAAGGTGGCACATAATAAAAGGGAAAGAACTCGAACAGGAGGAGGCCAGCAAATCTGCACCCACTGACATCCTTGGAAGAGAGGGTCGCTGCTTTGATGGGACCTGCCTGGAGAAAAGCAATCAATACTGCACAAGCTGGGCCCACACTCGAGGGAGAAGGTAAGTCCTGCAAATTCATCGTGGCCCTTCAAATCAACCTGCTGCCTGGCCTGTGATGTGTGAGCTTACTCATGCCACTCATCCTGCCCCCTCCTCTGCTGCTAACCATTTGACTGTTCTGTTATATTTTGCAGAACTCGAGGCCAACCCTGATGATGCAAAAGAAGATTCAGACGCGGACGAGCCTGAAGAGGAAAACATCTTCCAATCCATCCATGGGAGTGAGGGGGAGGGGGAGGGGATGGAGCTGGATGAAGCTCCCACTGTTCTACTGACTTTGGAGGAGGTGTCACTCATGGAGGTGACAGCCCCTTCCGCGACTAATGGTTTGAGCGTTGGTGGGACATTCCATGGTTTCACACCTTCCGAGTTTGCGGGTCCCAGTGGTGTGGTACAGTGAGGCACACCCAGGGCCCCACCTTCCGAGGTTGCGGGTTCCAGTGGTTTGGTGCAGTGAGGCACACCCAAGGTCCCACCGTCCCAGGCTGCGGGTCCCAGTGTTGGGATGTGAGCCACACCCATGGGGAGGAGGGGAAGGAGAGCTCGACCGCGCTCTCCTGAGATGTAGGATCTAATAGATGTAGTTCAGATGATGTCATTGAGTGCAGAGAGCAGTGACCTTACCCGATCACTCCTGGACGCCATCAGTGGGGTGAGTGATGAGACAGTGGGAGGAGTAACAGTAGTGACACGAGAAATGGGAATGATATCCGGGACCATTAGTGAGGGAATAGTGGCCATGAGAGAGGGAATGTCAGAGGTAGTGCAAACCACGTCACTGACCATGAGGGAAGGAATGTTGCAGGTAGTTCAGACAGTTTTGCTCAACATGAGGGAGGGAATGTTGCAGGTTGTTGAGACACTGTCAAGGTGCATGAGGGATGGCATGTTGGAGTTAGCTGCTGCAATAAGGGAAAACGCCCAGACCCCGCATCCATTGACAGAATCACCCGTCACTCCCACTCCAATCCCCACATCAGTCTCTGAAGAGCCCAAAGCCGGGACCTCCAACTTGCCGCCTGACGCTGACACCCCTCACCCTCAAGAGGTGCACAGTGCCCGAGATGTTAGAAAGAATAAGTTTGGTATGAAGTTCAGAAACACTGCGCCACCGCCTGCGGGCAGGGGTGGTGGAGTGTCCAAGATCAAGTGCAGCGGGCGGTCTTAGACTAAGGGGGATAAGAGATGGGTGCAGTCTTTCTTTGCTGGTGCTGCTGTTGTTGTTATTATTATTGTTACTGTTGTAACTGTTCTCAAATTAAAAGTTTTTTGTAAGTTATATAAATTTACAAATTTATGTGATCTTTAAGTTTTTAAGTGATCTTAAAGAGTGATATTAAAGCAAAGTTTGATACAAAAATAATGTTATTAAAGTTAAGTTAAGTACATTGTAAACTTTTAAATAAAATATATTTTACATTAAAATTGAATCATGTTCCATTAACACAACACAACATTTCGGAACAGCTCCAAACAGTAACCATATCTATGTGGAATAGTTGTCGCTGAGCCCTCAGGCATTCGTAAAGCGTTCACGGATGAGCAGCTGGCGCAAGGCTCAAGCAATCGTTAAAGGAGCTCGATGGCCCGCCCTCCTCCGCCGTTGTGCTCCAGCCTCAGGCACTTGCATGGCTTCCTCATCTTCATCGTCCTCCTCCTCCTGCTCGTCACCTGCATCTTCCACATCATTATCACCAGCCACTCTCACCGCAGGTGGGTCTTCCACTACCAGGTGCTGCTGCCTCATGATGACTAAGTTATGCAGCATGCAGCACACGACAGTGAACTGACCGACAATCTCAGGGGAGTACAGCAAGTAGCCTCCGGAATGGTCCAGGCATCGGAAACGCTGTTTCAATATGCCAACGGTCCTCTCAATAATGCTGCGCGTCGCAATGTGCGACATGTTGTATTGACGGTCAGCTTCCGTCCGGGTTCCGCATAGGGGCTGTGCCCTTCTGGCTGCTGCTGAAACATGGTAGATATAATGCTGTCGCATAGGATGAACACATCACGGGTGTTGCCAGGTTATCTTGCATCGACTGACATGGTATGATGCATGTCGTCACACACGAACTGCACATTAATGGCGTGGAAGCCTTTTCTGTTCCTGTACATCTCGGAATCCTTCAAAGGTGCTCGCAAGGTGATGTGGGTACAATCAATGCAACTCTGTACCTTTGGGAAGCCAGCAATCCTGGAGAAGCCCACAGCCTTGTCATGGATTGCTTGGGCAGTCATGGGGAACTTTATGAAGTCATTCCTATGCGCGTACAGTGCAGCCGTGATCTGGCGAATGGAAACATGTGTTGCATGTTGAGAGATAGTGCACACATCCCCAATTGTAGCTTGAAACGATCCGGAGGCATAGAGTGAAAGTGCAGCTGTAACCTTCACTTCAACTGACAAAGCAATCCTCCTGATGCTTCTAGGTTGCAGGTCTGCTTTGACCAACTCACAGATCTCAGTTACAACTTCTTTGTGGAAACGCAGCCTTCTGACACAGTCTGCATCACTCAGGTGGAGGTACGAATGCCTGTCTCGATATACCCGAGGTGGGTAAGGCGTCCTGCCCAGCACCCTACGGGCTCTGATGTTCCTGATGCGATGAAGTCAAATCAATTGTCTCCTACGTAGCATCATGATGCAGAAGGCTCGCACAAGGTATGGCATTGTCAGTATTGCCCCCATACTTAAATTTAACCTTTGAAAGAAGCTCAAAATAGCAGGAAAGCAGGCAGCACAGTTTCGCAGTTGTATCTCTCTCTCTCTCTCTCTCTCCTCCCCACACTCAAAGGTCTTGTGACTTCTCCTCTCTCCCCAACACCCTTGAGTCTTGTGACTTCTCTCTCTCCCGCCCCCTCCCCAGGCTCCAAGCCTTCCGATCGACACCTCGCTCGCTCGCTCTCTTTCTCTCTCTCTCTCTCTCTCTCTCCTCCTCCCCCTCCCCCCACGGCTTGTTTTGTAGCTGAACCCCGAGCTGCTGTGTCCAGGCGCGAGGACGATTCTGCCGGCCAAACCTACGACTCTTCAGCCCTGCTTCAAGATGTTCACTGGTGGCGTGTGAGTAAAAAAATGAGAAAGCTTCTGAAATCCAACAAATTTACACTTCTACGTTGACAGGTAAAAAAAAGTTGAACATTATTATTGATTTTGACAGTGTTCTTGACTCCCTCCAAAATCTTCGATTTAAAAACAATGTCGTCTTTCAGCGCAGATTTGTGAATGTGCGCTGGTTTTCTTAATTCACCAGAAGGTTTTTTGGGTGTAGCCAGATACGCCAACCTAAGAGAAAAAAATGTTGGCCAAACTGCGAACAATTGAAAAAAACCAGCTCAGACATGAGGGAACGTCAAAAAAAACTGGCCGAGAAAAATCGTAACTAAGTCAGTTACGCTGGCGCAGATCGCAGGGGGAAACTTGGAAAAAAATAAATACGCTCGAAAAAATGGCGCGTGCCAATAAATAGCGCAAATGACTGGGGAAAATTGAGCCCGTGGTACCATCAGCAAATTTGGCTACGTTACACTCAGTCCCTTCATCCAAGTTATTCATATAAATTGTAAATAGTTGAGACCCCAGCAATGATCCCTGTGGCACCCCACTAGTTACAGTTTGCCAACCTGAAAATGACCCATTTATCCCGACTCTGTTTTCTGTTAGTTAGCCAATCCTCTATGCTAATATATTACCAACAACCCTTGAGCTCTTAGCTTGTACAGTAATCTTTTGTGTGGCACCTTATCGAATGCTTTCTGGAAATCCAAATGCATGATATCAACTGGTTTCTCTTTATCCACTCTGCTTGTTACATCCTCAAAGAACTCCAGCAAATTTGTGAAACATGGTTTTCCTTTCATAAAACTATGCTGACTCTGCTTGACTGTATTATGATTTCCAAATGTCCTACTACTACTTCCTTAAATACCTTGGGACGTTTTACTATGTTAAAGGCTCTCTATAAATAAAAGTTATTATTATTAATGATGGACTCCAGCATTTTCCCATGTTAGGCTAACTGGTCTATAGTTTCCTGCTTTCTGTCTCCCTCCTTTCTTAGGGCTCAATTTTGACCACTAGAGATTTCTGGCATACTTGCCAGAAGTACGCCAGTTTTCCATGCGTAGAAGTGCGGCAAAAATCTTCGGGCCGATTTTGGCTGCTGTCCCAGGTCTTCTAACTGTTGGCATGGCGTGGTGACTGGGTCTGTGGGCGGAGCCAGCGTCCTGCGCTGGAAACAGTGCTGGGATGCTGGACATGCGCAGTAGGATCGGGATTGCTGTGATCGTGCATGCGCAGTAGAATCAGGTCAGTGGGTGAGTGAGAGAGCTGCAGTTTCAACTGACCACGCATGTGCAACAGAATCGGGCTGCCGTTAGTGGAGAAGTTAGGAAAATCAATAACCACCCCTCCCCTCCTTTCCTTCAGCCTCCCGATGCGTCTTGGCCGGCCACTCCTTTCCCAGGCCGAATAGCCTCCCGTACAGGCCGGCCCGCTGCCTTCCCCGGTCAAGTCCAATTCAAGATAGGATTTACTACAATTATTTATTTGTTATTCAATTGTTTACCTGAGTTCTTTATTTTGATTGAGTTATTTCAACTTTTATTTGCAATGTTTGGTGCTTGCTCACGGCTGCGGTTGGCTCCTGCACCTAGCCCTGACCGAAGGGCATTGCCGGTGCGAGTTCCAGTCAGGAAGGTAAGACTCTTTACTTATTATTACTTGATTTATTTTATATTTTATATTATTTATTAATTGTTATGGTTTATATGGTTCTTTATTGGTTAAAGTGATATGTTTAATGCTTTAGTCCTTTGTATTTAATGTGTCCCACCCCCTGTCTCTGGCTACCTGCGCTGAACTCTTAACTCTAGGTAAGGTTTTTCAGAATGTACAAAAGTGAACACTTACTCTGGCCTAAGTTAATTTGAAGTCAATTTTAACTGTCTAAACTTG
The DNA here is from genome assembly GCF_044704955.1 of Pristiophorus japonicus. Taxonomy (NCBI): domain Eukaryota; kingdom Metazoa; phylum Chordata; class Chondrichthyes; family Pristiophoridae; genus Pristiophorus; species Pristiophorus japonicus. The sequence continues at coordinate 55,064,405 of NC_091980.1, forward strand.
CATAAATGGCCAAAACAGGGGTAAGTGGTTGGTAACGCCCCCTTTTGAAAAAAAAACGGAACTTAAAAAAAAAACTAATTAACTCACTTACACTGGAGCAACTTAAATGTGGAGAATTGCGATTTTTAAATTACTCCAAAAAAATCTAGTTACTCCAAAAAAAACGGAGCAACTCCTGGGGAAACTTGGGACCATAAATAGGGGTGTTACATTTGCGGTTTTACAGTCTGCTGGGACCTCTCCAGAATTCAGGGAATTTTGGTAGATTACAACCAATGCATCCACTATCTCTGCAGCCACTTCTTTTAAGACCTTACAATGCAGGCCATCAGGCCCAGGGGACTTGTCCACTTTTAGTCCCATTAGTTTGTCTAGTACTTTATCTCTAGTGATAGTGATTGTTTTAAGTTCCTCCCCCCAAATAGCTCTTTGATTTTTAATTATTGGGGTGTATTTAGTGTTCTATACCATGAAGACCGATACAAAGTATTTGTTCAAAGTCTGTGCCATTTACCTGTTTCCCATTATTAATTCTCCAGTCTCATTCTCTAAGGGACCAACATTTACTTTAGCTACTAGTTTCCTTTTTATATACCTGTAAAAGCTCTTACTGTCTGTTTTTATATTTCTTGCTAGTTTACTCTCATATGCTATCTTCTCTGTCTTTATCATTTTTTTTAGTCGTCCTTTGCTGGTTTCTAAAAAATTCCCAATCCTCTGGCCTTCCACTGTCCTTCCCCACATTGTATGCCTTTGTTTTCAATTTGATACCATCCTTTACTTCCTTAGTTAGTCAGGGATTGTTCATCTTTCTCTTAGCATCTTTTTTTCTCACTGGAATAAATCTTTGCTGAGAGTTATGAAATATCTCCTTACATATTTGCCACTGATTTTCTGTAGTCTTACCCTTTAATATATTTTCCCAGTCCACTTTAACCAACTCTGCCTTCATACTTTTGTAATTACCTTTATTTAAGTTCAGTATACTAGTTTGAGACCTAGCTTTCTCACCCTCAAACTGAATTTGATATTCTACCATGATATGATCACTCTTCCCAAGAGGATCCTTCACTATGAGATCATTAATTAATCCCATCTCATTACACATTACCAGATCTAAAATAGTCTGCTTCCTGGTTGGTCCCACAACGTATTGTTCCAAGAAACCATCTCGTATACACTCTATGAACTTTTCCTCCAGGCTACCTTTGCCAATTTGATTTGTCCAATCAATAGGAAGATTAAAATGGCCCATGATTATTGCTGTACCTTTCTTACAAGCCTCCATTATTTCTTGATTTATATTCTGTGCTACAGAGTGGCTACTGTTTGGGGGCCTGTAAACCACTTCCACCAGTGACTTCTTTCCCTTATTATTTCATATCTCCACCCAAACTGATTCTACATCTTGATCTTCTGAGCCAATATAGTTTCTCACTACTGCACTGATCTCATCCTTTATTAACAGAGCTACCCAACCTCCTTTTCCTTTCTGCTTATCCTTACGAAATGGCAAATACCCCTGAATATTCAATTCCCAGCCTTGGTCACCTTGCAACCATCTCTCTGTAATCGCAATCAAATCATACCCATTTATTTCTAGTTGTGCCATCAAGTCATCTATCTTGTTACGAATGCTTTGTGCATTCAGATACAGAGCTTTTAATTATGTCTTATGTGATTACGCTCTGTCCCTACTTATCACACTCTGGTTATCATTACCCCTATCGCTACCCTGCACTTTCGCCTTCTCCTTTCTCTTTGACTTTTAAAATTTCTGCTCATCATTTGCCCCCTCCCCTCCCACCCCCACTATTTATAAGCAAGGACAAATGATTTGCAGTTTCCATGCAAATATGGACAATCATGGCATTCAATCTCAGAAATATCAGTATCACTCCAACAATGCTGTGTAATAAAATACATAATTACATTTACTCAATCACTGTAAATCAGATAATGCACTGTACATTGCATGGGATAAAATAGCATAGCCTCTACTCGCTGTGCAGAACAATTTTGGAGATCAGCTAATATAAAAAAAATTATGACAGTATGAATACAAGGCTGTAATTTAATCTCGGGGTTCATGTGACATCCATCAGCTTCTTGGGCTGTGCTTTCATGGCCAATGATGTCATCTGAATCCCCCCCAGAGTATATTATAACCACATTACTCATTTCACCCATCCATAATTCTATATTTAGCCAAATATAGTATCAGATTTAAAATAGCTGTAATCTATTTTTCCATTAGTAGGCAGAGCAAAACACTTCAAAAGTACTCCATTGGCTGAAAAGCGCTTTGAGATGTCCGATGGTCGTGAAAGGTGCTATATAAATGCAAGTGTTTCTTGTAAGGCAAGAATGAACATTACAAAGCTTCCATCTACCAAAAAATTCCCTTTTACGTCAGCTTGCATGCACAACTACATTTTCTACCAGTCCTTTATTTCATCCAGCATGTTTTTTTCTGCTGTTTCTCCACATGTCCAGTGCTATGATATTTAAATAACATCTTCTACTCCTGACATCAGTTTTGCTTCCTCTCTTCTGTCCCTATACCTATCCTGCTAGTCTATATCAAATTTTAAATCAGAAGTTTGAGCGTGACTGAAGTTGCCATATAAACATAACAGTACATTGGGAGCAGGGCAGAGCAACAGCTGAAAGTAATACAGTATTGCCAAGTCTCGCCAATTAATCGCGAGACACTTGATTTTTAATGACAATATATCCCAACTCACGATCTTGCAATTAAACTGTGAAAACTCACAATTTTGTTTCTGTTGAATTAATCTTCGTAATGCCTCATGTGATTGGCTGCTCAATCCCGGATCTCAACTGGGGGTCCCAAGCCTCCTCGCGAGTTGGTTTGTGTCATTAGTAGTCTCCCATGAATTGGTTTGTGCCATCAGAAGTCTCCCCTGCTTCCCTTTGTATTTGAGACTATTGGAAATCGTCTCAGGTACAAAGACTGTACATGCGCACTGTTGGGACACCATTTGCAATGCATGTTGGGCGAGTTCACTGGCTTGAGGATAATCTCGGTAAATTTTTTTTGATTGAAACCTAAGGGCCGGGTGAGAAAATCACTAACTATTTTCAGATCTTGGGACTCTTTTAAGGACTTTTACATTTTTCGCACTACGCCTCTGACCGGGGTCTATCTCTCCTTGGGATCGGGACATATTTTGTTCTTTTCTGGGGAGGGAAAGCGAGTAGATTAAAAATAATTAGCCGGGAGAGAGAGGGAGTGTTCCGAGTGAAGCAATTAGTCCAAATTTGGAAAATATGTGGAAAGAAATCCAACTAGGGAGAATCCAAGTTTGTTGACGATACAAAGCTAGGTGGGACAGTAAGCTGTGAGAAGAACACAAAGCATCTGTAAAGGGATATAGATAGACTAAGTGAGTGGGTAGTAACGTGGCAGATGGAGTATAGTGTAGGGAAATGTGAGATTATTCACTTTGATAGGAAGAATACAAAAACAGAATATTTTTTAAATGGTGAGAAACTTTTAAATGTTGGTGGTCAGTGAGATTTGGGTGTCCTTGTGCAAGAAACACAGAAAGCTAGCATGCAGGTATACCAAGCAGTAAGGAAGGCAAATGGCATGTTGTCCTTTATTGCAATAGGGTTGGAGTATAAGAGCAAGGAAATCTTGCTACAATTGTGCAGGGCCTTGGTGAGATCACACCTGGAGTACTGCGTACAATTTTGGTCTCTATTTAAAAAAGGAGGCAGACAAAAAGCAGGAAACTATAGACTAGTTAACCTAACATTTGTCGTTGGGAAAATGCTGGAGTCCATTATTAAGGAAGCAGTAGCGGGACATTTGTAAAAGCATAATTTAATCAAGCAGAGTCAGCATGGTTTTATGAAAGGGAAATCATGATTGACAAATTTGCTCGAGTTTTTTGAGGATATAATGAGCAGGGTGGATAAGGGGGAACCAGTGGATGTGGTGTATTTGGATTTCTAGAAGGCATTTGATAAGGTACCACATAAAAGGTTACTGCACAAGATAAAAGTTCACGGGGTTGGGGTAATATATTAGCATGGATAGAGGAATGGCTAACTAACAGAAAACAGAGAGTCGGGATAAATGGGTAATTTTCCAGTTGGCAAACAGTGACTAGTGAGGTGCTGCAGGGATCGGTGCTGGGTCCTCAACTATTTACAATCTATATTAATGACTGGGTGAAGGGACCAAGTGTAATGTAGTCAAGTTTGCTGATGATACAAAGATGGGTGGGAAAGCAAATTGTGAGGAGGACACAAAAAATCTGCAAAGGGATATAGACAGGCTAAGTGAGTGGGCAAAAATTTGGCAGATGGAGTATAATGTGGGAAAATGTGAGGTTATCCACTTTGGCAGAAAACAAAGACAAGCAAATTATAATTTAAATGGAGAAAAATTGCAACGTGCTGCAGTACAGAGGGACCTGGGGGTCCTTGTACATGAAACACAAAATGTTAGTGTGCAGGTACAGCAAGTAATCAGGAAGGCAAATGGAATATTGGCTGTTATTGCAAGGGGGATAGAGTATAAAAGCAGCGAAGTCCTGCTACAACTGTACAGGGTATTGGTGAGGCCTCACCTAGAGTACTGCGTACAATTTTGGTCTCCGTATTTAAGGAAGGATATACTTGCATTGGAGGCTGTTCAGAGAAGGTGCACTAGGTTAATTCCAGAGATGAGGGGATTGACTTTTGAAGATAGGTTGAGTAGGTTGACCCTATACTCATTGGGTTCAGAAGAATTGTAAAGCCCTTGCGCTACAGCATGAAACCACACGAGGCACATTCCAGGGACAAGGCCACTCTGTGACCTTAACTCTTTATTACAGTACTCCAGAAGTGATGACCCTGCGTGGGACCTCCCTTTATATACCTGTGTGATCAGGTAAGGAGTGTCTCCCACAAGTTCACCCCCTGTGGTCAAGGTGTGCATCTAAGTTTAGTGTACAGTAATACAGTGGTGTTACATTGTAGTTACAAACATGACAAGAATGAGAGGTGATCTTATCGAAACATATAAGATAATGAGGAGAGAAGGTGGAGAGAGGATATTTCCACTCATAGGGGAAATTAAAACTAGGGGGCACAGTCTCAGAATAAGGGGAACGCCCATTTAAAACTGAGATGAGGAGTATTTTCTTCTCTCAGTGGGTTGTAAATCTATGGAATTCTCTGGCTCTCTTGGGTGCCAGGTCGCTGGCTCGGCCGAAACCCACCCTAGTGGCCCAATGGTGTGCAAAGGCTCTCCCCTTTAAGTGAAGGGGAGAGCCGTGGTGATGCGACGCCGTGATGACGTCATCGCGGCGGTGGCTCCGCACCGCCCCCCAACTTCCGCCCCTCAGTTGCTGTCAGCGCCGCGTCTTTTCCCTTCAGGTGTAGTCACCGCCGCCATCGACTTCCGGATCAAAACAAAAAAAAACAAAGAGCGCAATTTCACAAAAGAGTCGACCTGAACCGCAGCTGCGCTAGAAAATACCGAAACCGGGGTGGGAGCGCCTGGTTTCAGGCAGGGGGCAATTTGTACCCCATGGTGTTTCGCCACGTGCAGAGCCCTCTAGTTCACTGTCCAACCCCAGTGGAGTGCCAACTCTAATCAATCAATCAAAGCTGTTTGCTTTGCTACTTGATTCAAGTACTAGTTTTGAAAAACAGGATTTCCGTCATGAATAGATAACAAAAATTTTGAGTTTGGCAGTAAAATGGTTGTTTATGCTCTCCAAAAATAGGTAGTCTTTCTCAAGTCTTCTCTAAATGGACCCTTAGAGGCTTTCAATGTCAGAAGTGCTTCAAGTGACACATTTGAACCATTATATAAGGGATACAAATGTGGACACAAAACTGATATGTAGTGCCATCATTTAAACTGAATATCTGTTGCTTTTCAGGAAATCTAAAAGTAACTTATCCAAGCAACAATTTTCCCATCAACAGGTAACATATTGCCAACTAATTGCATATGCTGTTATGCTGTTCACATACACAGTTTCAAGTCTCAAAACAGTATTTTGTGCACCTCCTAACAATCTGCTAAAGGATGGCACTGCCAGAGGTCTGAGGACCATTATCTTAATGAGGAGCAATAAATAGCACATAAGAGTTATAGAGAAAGAAAGAAACAGAAATCTGGTAGTCGGCTTCTCTGTTCAAAGAAAATATTTGATCACTTCAGGTAAGGAAAGCGCAAAATTTACCCTGCAAAATCTTCCATTCCAATACGATATGTATGCCGAGATTTCTATTGTGCTCCAGAAGGCAAACATTTTTCTTCTCCGCCTTCACATATATAGCACATTTAATGTAGCAAAGCATCCCATAAGTGCCTCATAAGGGAGAGTTGAACACTAAGCAAGAATTGGTAGAAGAGCAAGGAACTGGTATAATTAAAAGGTTTGAGGCTTTTTAAAAATGGGAACAGTTGTAGCAGGATACAAGAGTTAGGAAGAGAATTTTAATGTGAAGAATAATATGGCTGAAGCTTCTGCCACCAATACTGAAGAGGTAGGAGGAAGGGGAATAACACAAAGACTAGAGAGTAGATGTTTAGAGCTGAAAGATGCAATAGAGCCAAGTGGAGTGAGGCTATGGAGAGATTTCTAAGTAATCCTTTTAGCAGCATTTACATTATGGTAGTAATGACACTGGCCTGGAGTTTCTGCCCGATCACGCTGTTTTTTTTTTTACACAACTCCTCGATATCAGCGTAACCGGTATAAAAGATTGCGGAATTTTAAGTGTAAATTACATACAGCACAACTCAAGTGTCCGTGATCTTTTGTGCTAGTTTTAAAATCATCACGTTAGAAGCAGACCCTGCCCACAAAACTGGCCATGCCCACCAGGACAAATTAATCACCACCACCAACAACAACTTGCATTTATATAGCGCCTTTAATGAAGTAAAATGTCCCAAGGCACTTCACAGGAGTGTTATCAAACAAAATTTGACACAAAATCACAAAAGGAAATATTAGGGCAGATGACCAAAAGCTTGGTTAAAGAGGTAGGTTTTAAGGAATGTCTTAAAGGAGGAAAGAGAGGTAAACATAGAAACATAGAAAATAGGTGCAGGAGTAGGCCATTCGGCCCTTCGAGCCTGCACCACCATTCAATAACATCATGGCTGATCATTCTCTCAGTACCCCTTTCCTGTTTTCTCTCCATACCCCTTTATCCCATTAGCCGTAAGGGCCATATCGAACTCCCTCTTGAATATATCCAATGAACTGGCATCAACAACTCTCTGCGGCAGGGAATTCCACAGGTTAACAACTCTCTGAATGAAGAAGTTTCTCCTCATCTCATTCCTAAATGGCCAACCCCTTATCCTAATACTGTCTCCCATGGTTCTGGACTTCCCCAACATTGGGAACATTCTACGCGCATCTAACCTGTCCCGTCCCGTCAGAATCTTATATGTTTCTATGAGATCCCCTCTCATCCTTCTAAACTCCAATGTATAAAGGCCCAGTTGATCCTGTCTCTCCTCATATGTCAGTCCAGCCATCCCGGGAATCAGTCTGGTGAACCTTCGCTGCACTCTCTCAATAGCAAGAACGTCCTTCCTCAGATTAGGAGACCAAAACTGAACACAATATTCCAGGTGAGGCCTCACCAAGGCCCTGTACAACTGCAGTAAGACCTCCCTGCTCCTATACTCAAATCCCCTAGCTATGAAGGCCAACATACCATTTGCCTTCTTCACCGCCTGCTGTACCTGTAGGCCAACTTTCAATGATTGATGAACCATGATACCCAGGTCTCATTGCACCTCCCCTTTTCCTAATCGGCCGTCATTCAGATAATATTCTGTCTTTGCGTTTTTGCCCCCAAAGTGGATAACCTCACACTTATCCACATTATACTGCATCTGCCATGCATTTGCCCACTCACCTAACTGTCCAAGACATCCTGCAGCCTCTTAGCGTCCCCCTCACAGCTCACACCGCCACCCAGTTTAGTGTCATCTGCAAACTTGGAGATATTACACTCAATTCCTTCATCTCAATCATTGATGTATATTGTAAAGAGCTGGGGTCCCAGCACTGAGCCCTGCGGCACTCCAGTAGTCACTGCCTGCCATTCTGAAAAGGAACCGTTTATCCCTACTCTCTGCTTCCTGTCTGCCAACCAGTTCTCTATCCACGTCAATATGTTACCCCCAATACCATGTGCTTTAATTTTGCACACCAATCTCTTGTGTGGGACCTTGTCAAAAGCCTTTTGAAAGTCCAAATACATCACATCCACTGGTTCTCCCTTGTCCGCTCTACTAGTTACATCCTCAAAAAATTCCAGAAGATTTGTCAAGCATGATTTCCCCTTCATAAATCCATAATGACTTGGACCGATCCTGTCACTGCTTTCCAAATGCGCTGCTATTTCATCCTTAATAATTGATTCCAACATTTTCCCCACTACTGATGTCAGGCTAACCAGTCTATAATTACCTGCTTTCTCTCTCCCTCCCTTTTTAAAAAGTGGTGTTACATTAGCTACCCTCCAGTCCATAGGAACTGATCCAGAGTCGATAGACTGTTGGAAAATGATCACCAATGCATCCACTATTTCTAGGGCCACTTCCTTAAGTACTCTGGGATGCAGACTATCAGGCCCTGGGGATTTATCGGCCTTCAATCCCATCAATTTCCCTAACACAATTTCCGCCTAATAAGGATATCTTTCAGTTCCTCCTTCTCACTAGACCCTCGGTCCCCTAGTACTTCCAGAAGATTATTTGTGTCTTCCTTAGTGAAGTTAGAACCAAAGTATTTGTTCAATTGGTCTGTCATTTCTTTGTTCCCCATCATAAATTCACCTGAATCCGACTGCAAGGGACCTACGTTTGTCTTCACTAATCTTTTTCTCTTCACATATCTATAGAAGCTTTTGCAGTCAGTTTTTATGTTTCCGGCAAGTTTCTTCTCGTACTCTATTTTCCTCCTCTTAATTAAACCCTTTGTCCTCCTCTGCTGAATTCTAAATTTCTCCCAGACCTCAGGCTTGCTGCTTTTTCTGGCCAATTTGTATGCCTCTTCCTTGGATTTAACACTATCCTTAATTTCCCTTGTTAGCCACGGTTGAACCACCTTCCCCGTTTTATTTTTACTCCAATGTACAATTGCTGAAGTTCATCCATGTCATCTTTAAATGTTTGCCATTGCCTATCCACCGTCAATCCTTTAAGTATCATTTGCCAGTCTATTCTAGCCAATTCACGCCTCAAACATTCAAAGTTACCTTTTCTTATGTTCAGGATCCTAGTTTCTGAATTAACTGTGTCACTCTCCATCTTAATGAAGAATTCTACGATGTTATGGTCACTCTTCCCCAAGGTGCCTCGCACAACAAGATTGCTAATTAGTCCTTTCTCATTACACATCACCCAGTCTAGGATGGCCAGCTCCCTAGTTGGTTCCTCGACATATTGGTCTAGAAAACCATTCCTAATACACTCCAGGAAATCCTCCTCCACCGTATTGCTACCAGTTAGGTTAGCCCAATCAATATGTAGATTAAAGTCGCCCATGATAACTGCTGTACCTCTATTGCATGCATCCCTAATTTCTTGTTTGATGCTGTCCCCAACCTCACTACTACTGTTTGGTGGTCTGTACACAACTCCCACTAGCGTTTTCTGCCCCTTGGTATTCCGTAGCTCCACCCATACCGATTCCACATCATCCAAGCTAATGTCCTTTCTTACTATTGCATTAACGTCCTCTTTAACCAGCAATGCCGCCTCCTTTTCCTTTGTGTCTATCCTTCCTAAATGTTGAATACTCCTGGATGTTGAGTTCCCAGCCTTGGTCACCCTGGAGCCATGTCTCCGTGATGCCAATTACGTCAGGGAGGTGGAGAGATTTAAGCAGTGTGCCCAAAACAGTATGAAGTCATCATTATAGGCAGTCCCTCGAAGCGAGGATGACTTGCTTCCATGCCAAAAAGGGATGAGTTCACAGGTGTTTCAATGAAGGACCTCATATTCCAGATCCCACACCAGCCACCACACAGGCTTGACAGAGTTAGGTCTTGGTCCAGTGGTAAGGATTACCCAAGACGACTAGAGACCAGCTCTGCTGCACGGACCTAGCACACACACATCGCTGTGTGGGCTGGCCCGTGCTGCCCCAGGGCCCTTGCCTCTTCTACGCCCGAAACTCACGCCTCTCCTGGGCCCCGGTCACTTCCTTCTACAAACTCTTGCCTCTCCTTCGTCCTTCCTGCTGTGCCTGCCCGCACTGCAGTCACCGACCTGGCTTCACAGCCGTTGCCCTCCTGCAGCAGCACTCGTTGCTCCCTGCAGTGGCATGCTGCCACACGCTGCTCCCTCTAATGGCCCTGGCCTGCTGACTGACTGACGCCAAGTTGTTTTGGAAGGCTGAAAGATATTGATGGTGTAGAAAATGAGAGTAAGAGTCAGCTTCGCTAGGACAAGCAGGATTTAATTTTGTGAATGACTCAATTCCTCTTGTAACACCTCATAGAGGTTATAAATAATTTTCTCATTAAATCAAAATCTCTGAAAGCAGTAGATCTCAGGCTACTTTGTAAAACTAACAGGTCATTTGCAAATCGTGAAAGATGCCTTTTTTCTCCACAAAGATGCCAGCCTGTAACATCAAAGCTGTCTACTATTGTTAAATGGGTGAAACTTGTGACCATTGCTAAATGGAGAAAATTGTGATATAGAAACTGTAATCTTCTAAACAAAGGTTTTGTGAATAGAAACCTGTTTCAATGCTGCAAAAAGTTTATATGAATGATTCTGTCGACATAATATGTAACACCATTGTGCACTGCACACAATGCAGATGCTATAGAATGGAAAATGTTCCTGAAAGTGGAGTTGAGGTCGATGATCAGCCATGATCTTATTGAATGGCAAAGCAGGCCTGAGGGGCTGTATAGCCTATTTCTTATGTTCTTATGTTCTACAGCAAAAAGGCACGCAATTCAGAAAATTCTAATATATAAGGAAGGATCAGTGCAGTCAGTTGGACTAATACTAGTTTCTTAACATCTATAATTGTACAATGTACTAAATTAGATCTAAAAGCTTTCTTGGTGTTACATGCATAGGGTGAACAAGCATAGGATGAACCTTCGGCCACCTGAGGAAACGAGTGTTCAAAGATCAGGCCCTCAAATCTGCCACCAAGCTCATGGTCTACAGGGCTGTAAGTAATACGCCCTCCTGTATGGCTCAGAGACATGGACCATGTAAAGTAGACACCTCAAGTCGCTGGAGAAATACCACTAATTATGTCTCCACAAGATCCTGCAAATCCCCTGGGAGGACAGATGCACCAATGTTAGCGTCCTCGATCAGGCCAACACCCCCAACATTGAAGCGCTGACCACACTCAATCAGCTCCGCTGGGCAGGCCACATTGTTTGCATGCCTGACACGAGACTCCCAAAGCAAGTGATCTACTCGGAACTCCTTCACGGCAAACGAGCCAAAGGTAGATAGAGGAAACGTTTCAAAGACATCCTCAAAGCCTCCTTGATAAAGTGCAACAACCCCACTGACACCTGGGAGTCCCTGGCCAAAGACTGCCCTAAGTGGAGGAAGTGCATCCGGGAGAGCGCTGAGCACCTCAAGTCTCATCGCCGAGAGCATGCAGAAACTAAGCTCAGGCAGCGGAAAGAGCATGCGGCAAACCAGTCCCACCCACCCTTGCCCTCAACCACTGTCTGTCCCACCTGTGACGGGGACTATGGTTCTCATATTGGACTGTTCAGTCGCCTAAGAACTCATTTTTAGAGTGGAAGCAAGTCTTTCTCGATTCCAAGGGACTGCCTATGATGATGAAGATGATGATGAACTAATATGCACACCTTGCATTATAATAATATGGCCTTGCAGGGGCACTGAAAGACACAGGATTGTTATGATATCATAACTAGCAGGAAACAGATCCTTTTCATGACACCAGAATATTCCATTATCATTAACTTCAGGAGAAGCCATACCAACGATTTATACTAATTAATACTGAGTTTGTATCTATTTCCTGCAGTTAAACATGGGGAAGACCAAAGCCATCTTTGACCCACATCACAAACATCATATCATTGCCATTGATTCCATCTTCCTCCCCGGCGACTGTCTCAGGTTGAACCAGACTGTTTACAACCTCAGTGTCCGAATCGATCCTGAGCTGAGCTTGTGATCACATATCCTTTCCACCACAAAGACTGCCTACATCCACTTCTGTAACATCATCTGCCACCATCCTTGCCTCAGCCCAGCAGCTAATGAAACTCTCGTGCATGTCTTCTGTAAAGTCCTTACACAATACCACAAGTCCACACGAGGCACATTCTATGGACAAGGTCACTCTGTGACCTGCACCTTTATTCACAGGACCAAGAAGTGATGATCCTGTGTGGGACCTCCCTTTTTATATACCTGGATGACCAGGTGAGGAGTGTCTCCCACAAGTTCACCTCCTGTGGTCAAAGTGTGCATTTCTCAAGTATATAAAGTATTGCAGTGTTGTTACATGAAGGTTACATACATGACATCACCTCCCTCCCCCCACCCCCAATGTCTTATTGGGATCACAGGTTAAGTCTTTTGGGTGGTCTGCGCTCCCTCGTGGAGCGCCGCAGTTGGGGCTCTGGCTGTTGAGCCTTGGCCTGCGTGCCTGTCCCCTGTGGTGATTCTGGCCTGTCCGGGCTGACTGCAGGGACCGCATGCTGCTGAATGTTCTTGTTGCTCATTCACTGGCGGTGGTGTGAATACCATCTCATGATCTTCCTCAGGTTCCTCAGTGTCCATGCTGAACCTTTTTTTTATTTGGTCCAGATGCTTGCGGCATATCTGCCTATTGTTAAGTTTAACTACGATAACCCTATTCACCTCTTTGTTTATTACAGTACCTTCAAGCCATTTGGGCCCCAAAGCGTGATTGAGAACAAATACGGGGTCACCAATTTCTATACATCTCCCCCTTGAATTACGGTCATGGTACTCATTTTGCGACTGGCACTTGCCCTCAACAATGTCGGACAAGACATGATGAATGAGGGACAGCCAAGTTTTGAGTGTACGTTTCATAAGGAGCTCCGCGGGCAGGACCCCTGTGAGCGAGCAGTCGGGGCGTAGAGGCCAGCAGGATGCGCCATAGGCGGCATTGAAGGGAGGGACCTTGAATCCTGAGCATGCCTTGTTTTATGATTGGGACCGCACGTTCCGCCTGGCCATTGGAGGCCGGCTTGAATGGTGCTGTCCTGACATTGTTGATGCCATTACCCGACATGAACTCCCGGAATTCGTAGCTCGTGAAACATGGGCCATTATCGCTAACAAGGATGTCCGGCAAACCGTGGGTCGCAAAGACTGCACATAGACTCTCCACAGTGGCGGATGTCGTGCACGAATTCAAAATGATGCATTCGATCCATTTCGAGTACGCATCAACCACGATGAGAAACATTTTCCCCATGAATGGGCCCACGTAGTCTACCTGAATACGTGACCATGGCCTGGTGCGCCAGGGCCACGGGCTGACCGGGGCCTCCCTGGGGGCATTACTTAGCTGGGCACACGTCTTGCACCTGCGAACACAGTGTTCCAGGCCACCAAACGTGTGACCGGGCAATGGCCTTCTTCAGCACGATGCCTGGGTGCTCACTGTGGAGTTCCCTGATGAAAGCTTCCCTGCCCCTCTGGGGCATGACTACCCGGCTGCCCCATAGTAGGCAGTTGGCTTGGATGGAGAGCTCATCCATCTGCCTGTGAAACGGTCTGACCTCCTCAGGGCATGCTCCGTGTGCGGGCGCCCAATCCCCAGTCAGGACAAATTTCTTAATCAAAGATAGGAAGGGATCTCTGTTGGTCCAGATTTTGATCTGGCGGGCTGTGATGGGGGAGCCTGCGCTGTCAAAGGCATCAACGGCCATGACCGTCTCAGCGCTTTGCTCTGCTGCTCCCTCAGTGGTGGCCAGTGGAAGCCTGCTGAGCGCATCAGCGCAATTTTCAGTGCCCGGCCGGTGCCGGATGGTGTAGTCATACGCAGCCAGCACGAGAGTCCATCGCTGTATGCGAGCATTGGCATTGACAGCCTTGCTGTCTGACAACAGGGATGTTAATGGCTTGTGGTCCGTTTCTGATTCGACCTCCTGCCAAAAAGGTACTGGTGCATCTTTTTTACCCCACAGACACATGCGAGTGCTTCCTTCTCAACCATCCCATATCCACGTTCTGCTTGAGAGAGCGATCTGGAGGCATAAACCACAGGTTGGAGTTGCCCCTCAGCATTGCACTGCTGCAACACGCACCCAACCCCATAGGATGATGCATCACATGTCAGAACCAATTTCTTACAGGGGTTGTACAGGGTCAACAACTTATTGTTACGCGCCCGATTGAAAGCCCATTCTTGACAGTCCCCCCAAAACCAATCGCAACCCTTACGCAGGAGCATGTGTAGCGGCTGCAACAATGTGCTTAAGTTCGGCAGAAAGTTCCCGAAATAGTTCAAGGGTCCCAGAAATGAACGCAACTCCGATGTGTTGCAGGGCCTGGGCGCTCGTTGAATTGCCTCTGTTTTGGATTCGGTAGGCCGAATCCCGTCTGCAGCAACCCTCCTGCCCAGAAACTCGACTTCGGGAGCCAAAAACACACACAGAGGTTTCTTGAGTCGCAGGCCTACCCGGTCCAGTCGGCGTAACACCTCTTCCAGGTTGTGGAGGTGTTCCTCAGTGTCCCGACCCGTGATGAGGATATCGTCCTGGAATACGATCGTTCCAGGAATGGATTTGAGCAGGCTTTCCATGTTTCTTTGAAAAATCGCGGCCGCTGATCAAATGCCAAACGGGCACCTGTTGTAAACAGGACATTCTAAAAAGGGAGGGCGATCAGCCAGTTGTCGTGGTGCACATTGGTACCAACGACATAGGTAAAAAAGGGATGAGGTCCTACGAAACGAATTGAAGGAGCTAGGAGCTAAATTTAAAAAGTAGGATCTCAAAAGTAGTAATCTTGGGATTGCTACCAGTGCCACGTGCTAGTCAGAGTAGGAATCGCAGGATAGCGCAGATGAATACGTGGCTTGAGCAGTGGTGCAGCAGGGAGGGATACAAATCCCTGGGGCATTGGAACCGGTTCTGGGGGAGGTGGGACTAGTACAAACTGGATGGTCTGCACCTGGGCAGGACCGGAACCAATGTCCTAGGGGGAGTGTTTGCTAGTGCTGTTGGGGAGGAGTTAAACTAATATGGCAGGGGGATGGGAACCAATGCAGGGAGACAGAGGGAAACAAAAAGGAGGCAAAAGCAAAAGACAGAAAGGAGATGAGTAAAAGTGGAGGGCAGAGAAACCCAAGGCAAAGAACAAAAAGGGCCATTGTACAGCAAAATTCTAAAAGGACAAAGGGTGTTAAAAAAACAAGCCTGAAGGCTTTGTGTCTTAATGCAAAGAGTATCCGCAATAAGGTGAATGAATTTACTGTGCAAATAGATGTTAACAAATATGATGTGATTGGGATTACGGAGACATGGCTCCAGGATGATCAGGGCTGGGAACTCAACATCCAGGGGTATTCAACATTCAGGAAAGATAAAATTAAAGGAAAAGGAGGTGGGGTAGCATTGCTGGTTAAGGAGGAGATTAAGGCAATAGTTAGGAAGGACATTAGCTTGGATGATGTGGAATCTATATGGATAGAGCTGCAGAACACCAAAGGGCAAAAAACGTTAGTGGGAGTTGTATACAGACCTCCAAACAGTAGTAGTGATGTTGGGGAGGGCATCAAACAGGAAATTAGGGGTGCATGCAATAAAGGTGCAGCAGTTATAATGGGTGACTTTAATATGCACATAGATTGGGTTAACCAAACTGGAAGCAATACGGTGGAGGAGGATTTCCTGGAGTGCATAAGGGATGGTTTTTTAGACCAATATGTCGAGGAACCAACTAGGAGGGAGGTCATCTTAGACTGGGTGTTGTGTAATGAGAGAGGATTAATTAGCAATCTCGTTGTGCGAGGCCCCTTGGGGAAGAGTGACCATAATATGGTGGAATTCTGCATTAGGATAGAGAATGAAACAGTTAATTCAGAGACCATGGTCCAGAACTTAAAGAAGGCTAACTTTGAAGGTATGAGGTGTGAATTGGCTAGGATAGATTGGCGAATGATACTTAAGGGGTTGACTGTGGATGGGCAATGGCAGACATTTAGAGACCGCATGGATGAACTACAACAATTGTACATTCCTGTCTGGTGTAAAAATAAAAAAGGGAAGATGGCTCAACCGTGGCTATCAAGGGAAATCGGGGATAGTATTAAAGCCAAGGAAGTGGCATACAAATTGGCCAGAAATAGCAGCGAACCCGGGGACTGGGAGAAATTTAGAACTCAGCAGAGGAGGACAAAGGGTTTGATTAGGGCAGGGAAAATGGAGTACGAGAAGAAGCTTGCAGGGAACATTAAGACGGATTGCAAAAGTTTCTCTAGATATGTAAAGAGAAAAAGGTTAGCAAAGACAAATGTAGGTCCCCTGCAGTCAGAATCAGGGGAAGTCATAACGGGGAACAAAGAAATGGTGGACCAATTGAACAAGTACTTTGGTTTGGTATTCACTAAGGAGGACACAAACAACCTTCCGGATACAAAAGGGGTCGGAGGGTCTAGTAAGGAGGAGGAACTGAGGGAAATCCTTATTAGTCGGGAAATTGTGTTGGGGAAATTGATGGGATTGAAGGCCGATAAATCCCCAGGGCATGATGGACTGCATCCCAGAGTACTTAAGGAGGTGGCCTTGGAAATAGTGGATGCATTGACAGTCATTTTCCAACATTCCATTGACTCTGGATCAGTTCCTATGGAGTGGAGGGTAGCCAATGTAACCCCACTTTTTAAAAAAGGAGGGAGAGAGATAACAGGGAATTATAGACCGGTCAGCCTGACATCGGTAGTGGGTAAAATAATGGAATCAATTATTAAGGATGTCATCGCAGTGCATTTGGATAGAGGTGACATGATAGGTCCAAGTCAGCATGGATTTGTGAAAGGGAAATCATGCTTGACAAATCTTCTGGAATTTTTTGAGGATGTTTCCAGTAGAGTGGACAAGGGGGAACCAGTTGATGTGGTGTATTTGGACTTTCTGAAGGCTTTCGACAAGGTCCCACACAAGAGATTGGTGTGCAAAATTAATGCACATGGTATTGGGGGTAATGTATTGATGTGGATAGAAAACTGGTTGGCAGACAGGAAGCAAAGAGTAGGAGTAAATGGGGACTTTTCAGAATGGCAGGCAGTGACTAGTGTGGTACCGCAAGGTTCTGTGCTGGGGCCCCAGCTGTTTACACTGTACATTAATGATTTAAACGAGGGGATTAAATGTAGTATCTCCAAATTTGCGGATGACACTAAGTTGGGTGGCAGTGTGAGCTGCGAGGAGGATGCTATGAGGTTGCAGAGCGACTTGGATAGGTTAGGTGAGTGGGCAAATGCATGGCAGAGGAAGTATAATGTGGATAAATGTGAGGTTATCCACTTTGGTGGTAAAAACAGAGAGACAGACTATTATCTGAATGGTGACAGATTAGGAAAAGAGGAGGTGCAAAGAGACCTGGGTGTCATGGTACATCAGTCATTGAAGGTTGGCATGCAGGTACAGCAGGCGGTTAAGAAAGCAAATGGCATGTTGGCCTTCATAGCGAGGGGATTTGAGTACAGGGGCAGGGAGGTGTTGCTACAGTTGTACAGGGCCTTGGTGAGGCCATACCTGGAGTATTGTGTACAGTTTTGGTCTCCTAACCTGAGGAAGGACATTCTTGCTATTGAGGGAGTGCAGCGAAGGTTCACCAGACTGATTCCCGGGATGGCGGGACTGACCTATCAAGAAAGACTGGATCAACTGGGCTTGTATTCACTGGAGTTCAGAAGAATGAGAGGGGACCTCAGAGAAACGTTTAAATTTCTGACGGGGTTAGACAGTTTAGATGCAGGAAGAATGTTCCCAATGTTGGGGAAGTCCAGAACCAGGGGACACAGTCTAAGGATAAGGGGTAAGCCATTTAGGACCGAGATGAGGAGGAACTTCTTCACCCAGAGAGTGGTGAACCTGTGGAATTCTCTACCACAGAAAGTTGTTGAGGCAAATTTACTAAATATATTCAAAAAGGAGTTAGATGAAGTCCTTACTACTAGGGGGATCAAGGGGTATGGCGAGAAAGCAGGAATGGGGTACTGAAGTTGCATGTTCAGCCATGAACTCATTGAATGGCGGTGCAGGCTAGAAGGGCCGAATGGCCTACTCCTGCACCTATTTTCTATGTTTCTATGTTTCTAAACAGTCCCTTGTGCGTGGTGATTGTGGTCAGTAGTTTGGATTCGTCAGCCAGTTCTTGGTCATGTAGGCTGAAGTGAGGTCCAACTTGGTGAACAGCTTGCCACCTGCCACCGTGGCAAAAAGATCCTCCGCTCTCGGAAACGGGTATTGGTCTTGTCGGGACACCCGGTTGATAGTGGCCTTGTAGTCGCCACAGATTCTGACCGAGCCATCCGCTTTTAGGAAGGGAACAATGGGGCTCGCCCAGTCGCTGAATTGAACGGGCGAGATGATGCCCTCTCTCAGCAAATGGTCCAATTCACTTTCAATTTCCTCCCGCATCACATACGGCACAGCTCTGGCTTTGTGGTGCACTGGTCTGGCGTCCGGGGTGATGCGAATCACTACTTTGGTACCTTTGAACATCCCGACGCCAGGTTGGAATAGTGATTCAAATTGCTGTAGGACCTGTGAGCATGAACTTCGCTCCACAAATGACACTGCTTGCACATCCCCCCATTTCCAGTTCATCTCAGCTAACCAGCTCCTCCCCAACAGTGCGGGACCATTGCCCGGGACAATCCAGAGCGGCAGCTGGTTCACTGATCCATTGTGTGTGACAGCCAACATTGCACTGCCTAGCACTGGAATGATTTCTTTGGTGTACGTCCGTAATTGAGCCTCAATGCGTTCTAGTTTGGGTCTGCTGGCGTTGAGTGGCCATAGCTTTTTGAATTGTTGAACGCTCATGAGTGACTGGCTGGCCCCTGTGTCCAGCTCCATACGTATGCCGTTTAATAGGACCTTCATCATCATAGGTGGCGTCTTGGTATATGAGCTGTGAATATTTGCTACATGAACCCGCTGAACTTCAGCGTCCATTGATTTGCCCCACGTGTCATCCTGCCTCGCAGACCCCTCTTCTGGTCCATCCACCTCATAAATTAGCCTCGTCGCAGGCTTCCTGCACATTCTAGCTAACTGGCGAGTGAGGTTACAATTTCTGCAGGCGAACTGTTGAAACCTGCAAGTCCTAGCAGCTTGTCTGCCCCCACACCTCCAGCATGAACTGAGATTCCCATTGTTGTGAACAAAAGAGCTGTTACCAGGCATTCCTTGCTGATTGTCCCTTTGACTGCTCTTGAGCACCCTGTTAGTGGGTGTCAATGGCCCCATCCCAGAACGCATTGTTCACTGGGATGGCGTAAATGTCTGTTCAGCCTGCCATTGTCTGTGTTAAAAACCTGTTCTGGGGTGTGTCGAACTGCCCTTGCCTACCTGCTGGGCTCTGAGTCACGTTTATGATATTGACCCCCTGATCCATCGCCATGTTGGAGTCAGAGTTGCGCGCTTATATTATCTAGGTTTCCTCCTCCCCCGCCATAAAAGTCTGAGCTAGCAACGCCGCCGCTTCCAAGGTCAAGTTCTTGGTCTCGATTAACTTTCTGAAAATCCCGGCATGACCGATGCCCTCAATAAAGAAATCCCTTAGCATCTCCCCCCTTGCAGGCGTCTGTGAACTTACAGAGGCTGGCCAAGCGCCGGAGGTCCGCAACGAGGTATGCTCTGTCCTTCCCGACGTCGGTGGGTATAAAATCTGTGTCGGGCCATGTGTATTCTGCTCGCTAGTTTGAGGTGCTCACTGATTAGTTTGCTGAGCTCTTCAAAGGTTTTGTCCACCAGCTTCTCAGGTGCTAGCAGGTCTTTCATGAGCGCGTAAGTCTTAGATCCACAGCTGGTCAGTAGATGAGCCCTTCGCTTGTCGGCCACTGCATCTCCCAGCCAGTCCTTTGTGACAAAGCTCTGCTGAAGCCTCTCAATGAAATCGTCCCAGTCCTCACCAACACAGTACCATTCCTCTGTGCTACCGGTGGCCATTCTCGTGGGTCGTTGATTCACGTTTCTCGTCGCCACTGTAAAGTCCTTACACAATATCACAAATCCACACGAGGCACATTCTATGGACAAGGTCACTCTGTGACCTGCACCTTCATTCACAGGACCAAGAAGTGATAATCCTGTGTGGGACTTCCCTTTTTATATACCTGGATGACCAGGTGAGGAGTGTCTCCCACAAGTTCACCCTCTGTGGTCAAGGTGTGCATTTCTCAAGTATATACAGTATTGCAGTGTTACATGAAGGTTACATACATGACACCTTCATCACATGATTCTATGATTCTACCACTTCCTAATTCAAAATATCTTTTGAAAATCAATGATAAAGTATTACTATCAATGTTAAAATCCTATTGTTTATTTCTGTCTAATTTTCCTAGTTTTCTTTCTTTTTCTCCTCATCGCTCTTGAAGTTGATGACTCAATGGTGATGTCATCACCAGGGAATCTGACTTAGAGGAGTTCCTTGGTTTGAGAATGTGAAAGAGGATAAATGAACACAGTTGAAGTGACACAATGGTAGATTTTATGATCAGCTGTACCCAATAAATATGTGTAAAGTGGGTGTCTACAGATCAGTAGAAGGGCGGACATTAGTGATAATTAGATCCTGCAGACAGATGACATTCCAAAACTCTCAGAAGCCATTCTATACATGGTCTCCCAAGACCTGAAGGCTAGTGGTTAATGCCTCCACATTGCATGGATTGACTAGTCATGAGCCCTCTCTACAAGAGAGGCCAGATGCAGATGTTCCTGGTTCTGTCACTTGCTCCAGGTAGCACTGAAGCATGTCAAAATCTTCTTGGATATTGGCATAGATGACCTCTGCCATTTGTCTCAGGCCTTCTGAGAAGTTCCTCAATGCCTCCATGAAAGTATGATGTTCACCCAGCTTGTAAGCGGCAGCCGCACAGCTTACAGGGATCATTGGTGGTGGGGTAGCTATACTAATTAGAGATAACATAATGGAGTAGAAAAAAGGGACATAACTAACAATAAGGTAGAAACAGAATTCATATGGATTGAGACAAAGGATAAGAAGGGATTGATCATGCTAATAGGGGTATTCTACAGGGCCCCTAATAGTAGAAGGGAAGTGGAGGAAGAAATATGTAGACAAATCTATGAAGTGAGTAAAAGATAGAACAATAATCATGGGAGATTTTAACTACTCCCAAATAAACTGACAAGGAGTTGTTGGGAAAGGGAAAAAAGGAATGGAATTTTTACAGTGTGTTCAAGAGTCCTTTCTTACCTAGTACATAAGAAGCCCAACAAGAAAAGAATCACTACCGAATCTAGTAATGGGAAATGAACCAGAGAACTAAGCATGGAGGATCATAATATAATAAGGTTTAAAACTAATGATTGAGAAAGACATATGTAACATAAAGAACAAAGTAATAGATTGGAAATAAGCTAATTTTGAGGAGATGGAAATTGAACTAGGGAAAGTAAACTGGGAAAAATTTTGACCAACAGATAAAACAGCAATGGGAAAAGTTTAAAATGGTAATCAATGGTGATCAGAAGAAATATAATGCACTAAAAACAAGAACAAACTAGCCAAGCAAGAAACACCATGGAAGAATAAAGAAATAAGGGTGAAATTGAAACTAAAGAAAAAAGCACACACTAAGTACATAGACAATTTACGGTTGACAAAATACAAAGAGGTTAGGAAATAAGTCAGCATTTAACAAGTCAGTATGTAACAAGTCCAACACGAGAGGGGGCAGTTTTGGATTTAGTTTTGGGAAATGAAGCTGGGCAGGTGGAAGGGGTATTAGTGGGAGAGCACTTGGATGCCAGTGACCATAATTCAATCAGATTCAAGGCAGTTATGAATAAGGAAAAGAATAGACCAGGAATAAAAGTCCCAAATTGGGGAAAAGCTAACTTTGCTAAGTTGAGAAGTGATTTGGCCACAGTGGACTGGAAACAGCTACTTGTAGGTAAATCAGTGTCGAAATAGTGGGAGGCATTCAAGGAGGAGATCCGGAGGGCTCAGGCCAAACATGTGCCCTTAAAGCAAAAGGGTGGGAATAACAATTCTAAAGCCCCCTGGATGTCTAGGGACTTACAAGGGACGATAAAAAAAAAAACGGGAAGCTTATGTCATATACCGACAGTTAAATACTGTAGAATCTTTGGAGGAATATAAAAAGTTCAGAGGTAAAATTAAAAAGGATATTAGGAATACTAAGAGAGAGCATGAAAAATTCTTGATAAGTAAAATTAAGGAAAACCCAAAGATGTTCTATAAATATATTAAGAGCAAGAGGATAACTAAAGAAAGGGTAGGGCCTATTAGAGACCATGAGGGTAATCTGTGTGTGGAGACGGAAGATGTTGGTATGGTTCTCAATGAATACTTTGCAACTATTTTCACAAAGGAAAGAGACCATGCAGATACTGCTATCGAGGAAGAGTGTGAAATTCTGAATGAAATAAATAGAGTGAGAGAGGAGGTATTAAACGGTTTAGCAGCTTTGAAAGTAGATAGGTCCCCAGGCCCGGATGAAATGTATCAACAGACTGTTGAGTGAAGTAAAAAAGGAAATAGCAGAGGCCTTGACCATAATTTTCTAGTCCTCTTTGGATTTGGGCATGGTGCCGGAGGACTGCTAATGTGGTACCCTTGTTTAAGAAGGGAGAAAGGGATAGGCTGAGTAATTACAGGCCTGTCAGCCGAACATCAGTGGTGGGAAAATTATTGGAAAAAATCCTGAAAGACAGGATAAATCCACATTTAGAAAGGCAAGGATTAATTAGGGACAGTCAGCATGGATTTGTTAAGGGAAGATCGTATTTGACTAATCTGATTTAATTTTTCGAGGAGGTAACCAGGAGGGTCAATGAGGGTAGTGCGTACGATGTAGTGTATATGGACTTTAGCAAAGCTTTTGATAAGGTCCCACATGGTAGACTGGTCATGATCATTAAAGTCCATGGGATCCAGGACAAAGTGGCAATGTTAGATTCATAATTGGCTTAGAGTTGGAAACAAAGGGTAATGGTTGATGGATGTTTTTCTGACTGGGAGGATGTTTCCAGTGAAGTTCTGCAGGGCTCAGTACTGGGTCTCTTGCTTTTTGTGGTATACATCAATGATCTATATTTAAATATAGGGAGTATGATTAAGAAGTTTGCAGATGACACTATAAAATTGGCTGTGTGGTTGATAATGAAGAGGAAAGTGATGGACTGCAGGAGGATATCAATTTACTGGTCAGATGGGCAGAACATTGGCAAATGGAATTTAATTCGGAGAAGTGTGAGGTAATGCACTTGAGAAGGGCTAATAAGGAAAGGGTATACACAATAAACGGTAGGCCACTTAGAAGTGTAAATGAACAAAGGGACCTTGGAGTGCTTGTCCACAGATCTCTGAAAGTAGCAGGTCAGGTGGATAAGGTGGCTAAGAAGGCATACGAAATGCTCGCCTTTATTGACCGAGGCATAGAATGCAAGAGCAGGGAGGTTAAGCTTAAATTGTATAATACTCTGGTTAGGCTGGAGTACTGCATGCAGCTCTGGTCGCTGTATTATAGGAAGGACGTAATTGCACTAGAGAGGATGCAGAGAAGGTTTACTAGAATGCTGCCTGGAATGGAGAATCTTAACTATGAGGACAATTGGATAGGCTGGGTTTGTTCTCATTGGAACAGAGGAGGCTGAGAGAAGACCTTATTGTGGTGTATAAAATTTTGAGGGGCCTGGATATAGTGGATAGCAAGGGCCTATTTCCCTTGGTGGAGGGGTCAATTACGAGGGGGCATAGTTTTAAGGTGGTTTGTGGAAGGTTCAGAGGGGATTTGAGGGAAGCTTCTTCACGAACAGGTTTGTGGGGATTTGGAACTCGTTGCCTGGAAAGGTGGTAGAGGCAGAAACTCTCACCACATTTAAAAGGTGCTTGGATGGGCATTTGAAGTGCCGTAACCTGCAGGGTTGCGAACCGAGAGCTGGTAAGTGGGATTAGACTGAATAACCTCTTGTTAGCTGGCGCAGATACAATGGTAAGTACTGCAGGGAATTGAAAACAGCCAGGGTGATCTGGACTAGTTTTGATTGCTTGGATAGGTCGAGGAGGAATTTTCCCAGATTTTTTCCCCAATTGGCCTGGATTTTTATCTGTTTTTTGCCTCTCCCAGGAGATTGCATGGCTCCAGTTGGGGTGGAGTGTAGAATGTTATAGTGCAAGGGATGTCGTAGTTGTGTGTGGATTGGTTGGGCCGGATGCTCTTTACCTTTCTGCCATTGTTCATTGTTTATACTGTCATGTATCTTACATTATTATATATAACTGTATCCTAACATGCTATACATGACTGTAATAAGATATGACCTGTAACCACCAGCAGCATACCTTACCACCAGGGGTGCACTTGCAAGAGAGAGGTATATAAGGGCAAGTCTCAGGCAAGTGCAGCATTCCAGAGCTGTGAAATAAAGGTGCAGGTCCAGAGTGACCTTGACTTCACTACATGCCTCGTGTGAATCTGTACTGAGGGGACAGGACTTTACAGTGGCGACGGGTTACGGGATTACAGAATCCACAGAATGGCGAACAACGGATCAGATGAAAAGTACAATGCGGGAGACAATTGGGAGGACTTTATAGAAAGGCTCCAGCAAAGCTTTGTAACCAAAGACTAGTTAGGCGACGATAAGGCAGAGAAGAGAAGAGACCATCTCTTGACCAGCTGTGGCTCGAAAACAAACGCTTTAATGAAGGATCTGTTGGCACCCGAGAAACCAACAAGCAAGTCGTTTGAAGAATTGAGCACACTGGTAAGAGACCACCTGAAGCCAGTGAGCAGCCTACACATGGCCAGACACAGGTTCTACAACTACAGACGCTGTGTGGGCCAGAGCATACCCGACTTCGTGGCGGAACTTTGGAGGTTGGCTAGTTTATTTGAGTTCTCCGATGAACTGAGGAGAGAAATGCTGAGAGACCTTTTCATTGAAGGAATAGGCATATTCCGAAAGCTCATAGAGACCAAGAACCTGACCTTAGAGGCAGCAGCACTGGTTGCACAGACATTCTTGGTAAGGGAAGAAGAAACGAGGTTGATTTACAATGCCGGTACGACAACGAATGAAATATTGGAACAAGAAGTTCATAGCACTAACAAGCTGCTACCCCCACACACAGACAAAACCGGGAGAACAGGTTCTCGACAGCAGGCAGAAGCCATCAAGGGCCACAGGAACGGCCGTTCACACCTCATCAACCCACAATGCGAGCAATCAACTACAAACTGAGAGAAGCTCAAGAGAGATCAGCCAGACGCAGCTCATTCTTTGGAAACTCTTTGAACAATGCAACAGGTCTGTGCTGGAGGTGTGGGGGTGGGCACTCATCAAGGGGATGTCAATTTCAGCAGGCTGTTTGCAGAAATTGTGAATATACAGGGCATTTGGCCCGCGTGTGCAAAAAAACGGCAGCTCGGCTGGTATACGAATCGGATGGGTCGGAAAGCGGACCAGAAGATGGTGGGGACAGTACCCGGGACACCGGTATACAGCGGGTCAACACGATCAATGGCCGCTGCTCCTACAACAGGACGCCTCCTATAATGATGAGGGTCCTACTCAATGGGATATCTGTCAACATGGAGCTTGATATGGGAGCGAGTCAATCTCTCATCGGCGCTCAACAATTTGAACAACTGTGACCGCATAAAAGAGACAGACCAAAACTCTCAAGGGTCGACACCACACTAAGGACTTATACCAAAGAAATCGTACCAGTCCTCGGCAGCACCATGCTCTCTGTCACACACAAAGGGACAGTGAACCGACTTCCCCTGTGGATTGTCCCCGGAGACTCCCCAGCACTGCTAGAGAGAAGCTGGCTGGCAAAACTAAACTGGAAATGGGATGATGTCCATGCCATGTCATTAGAGGAACGGACCTCCTGCTCAACAGTTATAAAGCGATTTGAACAACTCTTTCAGCCAGGTGTGGACACTTTCAAAGGGGCCAAAGTCAAAATCTACATCACACAGGATGCTAGACCGGTCCATCACAAGGCCAGAGCTGTACCCTATGTGATGAGGGAAAAGATCGAACACAAACTAGACAGGCTTCTGCAAGAAGGCATTATATCACCTGTGGAATTTAGCGACTGGGCAAGTCCCATCGTCCCAGTCATGAAGCCTGATAGATCCGTACAAATCTGTGGGGACTACAAATCTACCATAAACAGAATCTCCCTACAGGACCAGTACCCGCTGCCCAGAGCGGAGGACTTATTTGCCACATTGGCTGGAGGTAAACTTTTCTCAAAACTAGACCTCACATCTGCGTATATGATGCAAGAATTGACCGAGGAATCCAAGCTACTCGCCACCATCAACACTCATCGAGGCCTTTTCATGTACAATCGATGCCCATTCCGTCAGCAGCTGCCATATTCCAGCGCAACATGGAGAGTCTGCTCAAGTCCATCCCGGGGACGGTTGTATTTCAAGACAACATACTTATCACGGGCAGGGACACCGACTCCCATCTCCGTAATTTGGAGGAAGTACTAAAGCGGTTGGATCTGGTAGGCCTAAGAGTCAAGAAATCCAAGTGCCTGTTTCTCGCACCCGAGGTTGAATTTTTGGGCAGAAGGATTGCCGCTGATGGAATCCGCCCAACAGAGTCCAAAACAGAAGCAATTCGCCTGGCACCCAGGCCCGGGAATGTCTCAGAACTGCGTGCCTTTCTCGGGCTACTCAATTACTTTGGGAACTTTATGCAGAACTTAAGCACGCTGCTGGAGCCTCTCCACGTGCTACTCAGAAAGGGGTGCGATTGGTTTTGGGGGGACGCCCAGGAACGCGCCTTCAATAAGGCACGCAACCTTCTGTGTTCCAACAGTGTTTTGACTTTCTTTGATCCAGGTAAAAAGCTAGTTCTCACATGCGATGCGTCAGCGTATGGGGTCGGGTGCGTTTTGCAACATGTCAATAGTGCGGGCAAATTACAACCCATAGCTTATGCCTACAGGTCACTTTCGCGGGCGGAACGCGGGTACGGAATGGTAGAGAAGGAGGCGCTCGCGTGCGTGTGTACGGTGTCAAAAAGATGCACCAATATCTTTTCGGGGCTAAGCTCGCGTTAGAAACCGACCACAAGCCCCTCATGTCCCTCCTATCCAAGAGAAGGCAATAAACGGCAATGCCTCGGCACGAATTCAACGGTGGGCACTCATGCTGGCGTCCTACGACTACGCCATAAGGCACAGACAACTGTACCGACGAGCTCAGCAGGCTACCCCTGGCGACCACGGAAGGGTCTGACGAACAGGACTGTGAGATAGTCATGGCAATCAATGCCTTTGAGTCCATAGGTTCGCCCATGACGGCTCGCCAAATCAGAGCCTGGACGGCCAGCGACCGCACGTTATCCTCAGTAAAAAGATGTGTCCTAACCGGTGACTGGGCAGAGGCTCGCGATGCCTGCCCCGAGGAATTAAAACCCTTTCACAGGCGCATGCATGAGCTATCACTACAAGCAGACTGCCTGATGTGGGGCAGCTGAGTAGTCATGCCTCTGCGAGGCAGAGAGGCATTTGTCCGGGAGCTCCACCGCAAGCACCCAGGGATCGTTCTCATGAAGGCCAGAGCCAGATCCCACGTCTGGTGGCCTGGTATTGACGCGGACCTGGAGCTCTGCGTCCGAAGGTGCACCATTTGTGCCCAACTCAGCAATGCCCCCAGGGATGCTCCACTGAGCCCTGGCCCTGGCCTACCAAACCGTGGTCGCGGGTGCACGTAGACTATGCGGGCCCATTCATGGGCAAAATGTTCCTCGTAGTTGTAGATGCATTTTCAAAGTGGATCGAATGCACCATTTTAAACTCGAGCACAACCTCCACCACTGTGGAGAGCCTCGCAACCATGTTTGCAACGCACGGAATCCCTGACACATTGGTCAGTGACAATGGTCCGTGCTTCACCAGCGCAGAATTCCAAGACTTTATAATTGACCACGGCATAAATCACGTCAAGACGGCACCGTTCAAGCCGGCCTCCAATGGCCAGGCGTAGAGAGCAGTGCAAATCATTAAATAAGTCATTCTTAAAATCCAAGGTCGCACGCTGCAGGGTCGCCTGTCGCGACTGCTGCTGGCATACAGATCTCGTCTGCACTCATTGACTGGGATCCCCCCCGCGCAACTGTTGATGAAAAGGACTTTAAAAACAAGGCTCTCATTAATCCTCCCAGACATGCACGAAATCGTTGAGGCAAAGCGCCGTAAGCTGACTGAGTACCATGGGGGAGGGTGATGTCATGTTTCTTACATTATTATATATAACTGTATCCTAACATACTATACATGACTGTAATAAGATATGACGCCTTTTGGCTAAGATCATGCGTAACTGACCTGACAGGGGAGTAACCATGACCCCAACGTGGTTCTCCCTGGATCAGGAAGGTGATTCTCCTATGCTTTTTGGAAATAGGAGGTGGGTGGGGTGGCTTGACCCATCCACCTCCACGGCACGAACCTGGTATTGCAGTACTTCCAGGAACGGTGCAGTGGCTCTAGGCCTTTTGGCTAACAGCATTGGCGCAGAGTGATCCTTGATGTGTGCAAGGTGACTTCTGGCGTTTGTGATTTGACAAAGAATTGGAAAGATTGGCAACGAATAAAAAAAAAAGATATGACCTGTAACCACCAGCATACCTTACCACCAGGGGTGCACTTGCAAGAGACAGGTATATAAGCGCAGGTCTCAGGCAAGTGTAGCATTCCAGAGCTGTGAAATAAAGGTGCAGGTCCAGAGTGACCTTGACTTCACTACATGTCTCGTGTGAATCTGTGCTGATGGAACAGGACTTTACACATACGTTTATATGTAACCTTCAGGGCTGCTGACCGAGGGCCTTGTGGCTCTTTGTCGGCCGGCGCAGACACGCTGGAGCGAAATGGCCTCCTTCTGCGCTGTAGAGTTCACAAGTGAGTGCAGGGTTTGGATTCTGCTGTTATTGCTGCTGTTATTCACATCCTAATGAACTGTGTTCATTCTGTTAGTTGCCGTTTGTTTCTGTTGATGTTAAACTCCAGCCTAGTTGAAGGGTTATTAATATTGATATTTGATGTCGCCAAGATAAGAGGAGACTAATTGATGTCCTGTTTCTGACTGCTCCATTTTTGATTGGGGCGGAGGAGCGGTGAGAGATCGGGGCGGAGGAGCGGTGAGAGATCGGGCCCCAGGAGAGGCGAGGGTTCGGGGCCCAGAAGAGTTGAGGGCCCAGGAGCAGCACGGGCCAGCCCACACTGCGATTTATGGATAGTAGGAGCATGTGTGCGTACTAGGTCCGTGCAGCAGAGCTTGGTCTTCAGTCGTCTTGATTAACCCTTGCCACTGGATCAAGACCGTCAAGCCCGTGTCGTGGCTGGTGTGCAACGGCCACCCCACGTTAAAAGAATCCATGCACAGGCATCTTCCACCCTTTAGTATGTAGTTCAGGACTTAGATTG
Source organism: Pristiophorus japonicus (assembly GCF_044704955.1). Classification (NCBI taxonomy): domain Eukaryota; kingdom Metazoa; phylum Chordata; class Chondrichthyes; family Pristiophoridae; genus Pristiophorus; species Pristiophorus japonicus. Next base: position 55,094,109 of record NC_091980.1, read on the forward strand.
TCAGGTCCCTCATTGAAATACCTGTGAACTCATCCCTTTTTGGTGTGGAAGCAAGTCATCCTCGATACGAGGGACTGCCTAATACTATACTAATAATACTAGATTTCTATGTTTCTGTGTTTCTAAGTCAAAACAACAATTAGGAAGGAAAAGATGAACTCCAAAATCAAATTATCGAGGAATATATAAATAAATAGTAAAGTATTTTGCAGACACATGAATAACAAAAGAAAAAGCAGTATAGGGATAGGGCCACTATGGGATATGACATGATAAACTCAGGTAATGACAGTGAAATGGCAGAAATATTCAACAGTTACTGTGCCTCAGTATTTACCAGGGAGACTAACAAGATAGACATGACTTTATAAGAAGAGATCAAAAAGATATAAAGACATTAAAGATAGAAAGGGGAGAGATAATTGATAAACTTGATCAAACTTAGAGGATAAAACCCCTGGTCCGTATAGATTTCATCCGTGCATATTAAAAGAAGTTGCGGAAGAGATAGCAGAGGCGCTATCACATAAATATAAAAAAAGAATTTGAAAAGAGAATACTGCCCAAGGATTGGCGGACAGCTAATGCGATTCCTACATTTAAAAGGGAGATTGAACAAGTCTAGGGAACTACAGACCAATTAGCTTAACATTGGTGGTAGGAAAGATGATGGAATCCTTACTCAAAGATGGAATAGAAAATAACGTCGAAACTGAAAATATAATAAAGAATGGGCAGCACCGATTTGAAAAGAAAAGTCATGCTTGACTAACCTTATTGAATTTAAGAAGTAACAAAGAGTAGACAAGGAAAACATAGTAGATGTAATATATTTGAATTTTTAAAAGGCCTGTGATAAGATAGACTCATGACTAAGGTCAGAACATCTGGAGTCAGGGGACAGGTAGCAGGATGAAGAGCAAGCTGGCTACAAAACAGAAAAAAGACAGTGGGGCCAAAATTGCCTCATGGCCCGTCCGGGGGCGCTAACCTACCGGGCCCAGATCAGTTAACGCCCAGGGCGAAAGTCCCGCCCCCGGTGTGGAATTCGCCTTTGCGCCCCTCAAATGAGGCGGAGCACTGTCTCAGGTGCTCCACCTCGTTGGAGGGGCACTCCCGAGGTGTCAGCGCGGCGCTGAGGTCAGTGCCACACTGAACAGGTCAGCGCTAAGCAGCTGCTCTGTGTAGCGCTAACGCGCCATGCCACCCCTCCCCTTCAGTTAAAGGGAAGGGCCGCTGCGAATTCTGCATGGCTGTTTGAAGGCCACCAGGGGTAATGTCGACCGGATCAGCAGCCTGGCATGCAAAGAGGATTGGCAGGCTGCATGATGGCAGGCCGGTCGAGATGAGGGCTGCCATTGTCGGGCCGACGGAAAAATGGGCCGACAGAAAAAAATGGCAGCCTACCCTTTTAGGGGTGCCCAGGGAGGATGTCTGCACCCCTCGAAGCGTCGCGGACCTTGGCCCGTGCAAGCCTCGCCTGCGCGGGACAATTTCCCCTGTGGGACGTAAATGGGTCAGCGCGGGGCGGTGAGGGGTCGGCTCGTATGCTGATGATGTCATCGGCAGGGGTGCAAATCACGGGGCACAGTGCAAACTCCAAATCGGCTCCAAAATCTCGGGCAATTTCACTCCAGGCGCCACCGCCTCTGGGCGAAAAGGCAATTGTGCCCCTTCAGTGCCTACCGGCGGCACTAACTGGGTGCAAAAAGAGGACAGTTTCGGCCCCAGTGTATCTACAAATGTAGCTACTCAGACTGGCAAAAGATGGGAAGGTGTGTTCCACAAGCATTGATGCTGGGACCACTGTTGTTAACCAGTTACATTAATGATTTGGAATTGGAAGTATAATTTCAAAATTTGCAGTGGACAATAAATTGCAAGGTGTAGCCAATACAAAGGAAGACTGTCACAAAATGCAGGAAGACATTAATAAACTTTCAGAATGGGCATGTAATTGGCAAATTAATTTCACTATAGTGTGAGGTGGCGCATTTTGATCGGAAGAATAAGGAAGCCAAATAATGCTTAATCTGAAAGGGTTAGAGGAGCAAATGGATCTAGGGGTACAGATGCACAAATCACTAAAAGTAGAAACGTAAGTTAATAACGCTATAAAGAAAGCAAACCAACCACTCGGATTCATTTCTGAAGGGATAGAACTGAAAAGCAGAGAAGTTATGTTAAACTTGTATCAAACCTTGGTTAGACCACACTTGGAGTACTGTGCACAGTTGTGGTCTTGATATTGTAAAAAGGATATAGAAAAAAGGATATTGGAGAAGTTGCAAAAAAGATTCTCAAGGATGTTACCAGAACTGAGAGAATATCCTTATCAGGAAAGGCAGAGCAGGCTGGGGCTCTTTTGTGTGGAAAAGAGAAGGCTGACAGGTGACCCGATAGAGGTCTTTAACAAATAGATAATAAAAGGGTTTGATAGGGTATACGTAGAGAAAATGTTTCCACTTGTGGCGGTGCCCACATCTAGAGGTCATAAATACAAGATAGCCACTAATAAATCCAATAGGAAATTCAGGAGAAACGTGTCTACCCAGAGAGTGGTAAGAATGTGGAATGCAAAACAAGAAATAGTTGAGGCAAATAGTATGGATGCATTTAAGGGGAAGGTAGATAAGCACATCAGGGAGAAAGGAACAGAATATGCTAATTAAGGTTAGATGAAGAGGGGTGAGAGGATGCTCATGTGGAGCATAAACACTTGCATAGCCGGAATGGCCTGTTTCTGGGCTCTATTTTCCTCTTTGCTGATTTTTGGCACTCATGAGAATGTACGGATGATATTTTTGTGCCCGTTTGTGGCGAAAAGAAAATACAATTTTCGCCAAACTAAAATGTAATTTTGGGGCTGCGGTACCTGAAGTTAAGTCTGCAGGTGGAGCTTCAAGTGTGTGCCGAAAAATCAGTGTGCATGCGCCGGAAAAAAAAACTTTTTCCACATGATGGGTGTGTCTGCGCATCCACAGTGAACTTCCTGGTCTGGATCAGCACCTTGTGAGAACACATTGGGATCGGAGCTGGATCTGGACTTTTAAATTTTAGCTGCAAAAGATGGATCCAGGGGAAGGAGAAGGAAAAGGAGAAGAGGAAGGAGGAAGGGCCAAGAGATTTCAAGCAGAAGAAATTGAGCCCCTGGTGGACATCATTGAGAGGAGATAGGATGTGCTTGAAAACAAAGGAAGAATGGGACAAAAGTAATTGAAACCCTCTCTACGAGCAAACCTTTGGGAACAAGTTGCAGAAGAGTTCAATGCAGTGGCCATGACCCTGAGAAGTGGCACGCAGGTTAAAAAGAAGTGGCAGGACCATGGTCAAGCAGTTACTGCAAGCATTTATGCACTGCAATTATATTTGTAAATGTGACTGATGTGTGTGTGTGTTTGTGCGTGTGGTCCCCGCAGCAGAAGGACCTCTCTTTAAAAAGTTCTATTTTCATCTTTGCAGAGGAAGGTGTCACAGATCAACTGAAAAAGGTCAAAAACTGAAGGAGGTGAGCCAAGTAGGCTGCAATTAACAGCTGTGGAACAGAGGATCGCTGATATGATTAAATCTCACAAGAGAAGTGTCATGTATCCTACATGGCTACTGTTGGTACTATCACAAGGTGTGCCACCAGGGGGAACAGCAGTGGGAGACTTGTAGGTTACTTGTATAGGTGTGCCTGGCCTAGTATAAAAGTCAGGCCACCAGGTGTGATCCTCACTCTGGAGTTAACAAATAAAGGATTAAGGTCACTACAGTTCAAGTACAACACATAGCCTCGTGGAGTCGTCACTAGAGCATTCAAGGACAGGTAACAATTGGCGACAAGGTTACGGACTTTCACGCGAAAATGGCTACCCTCGGTATGTTGCAGCAGTTTGCCGATGGTGATGATTGGGATGCCTTAGTGGAGAGGCTCGACCATTTCTTCATAGCAAGCAACCTGGCAGGAGACGACCCGGCCACACTGGCTGATAAGCGCAGAGTTATCCTGCTAACCAGTTGTGGGCCCACCGTCTATGGCTTCGTCAGGGACTTGCTGGCACCAGCGAAGACAATAACCAAGACGTACGAGGAGCTCGTAACACTGATTCATGAGCAACTCAAGCCCAAGGAGAGCATCCTCACAGCCAGACACCGGTTCTACACCTACCGACAGCCGGAAGGCCAGGAAATCGCAAAATATGTCGCAGACCTTAGGAGGCTGGTGGCACCATGTGATTTCAGCAACCACCTCAACGAAGCGCTGCGGGACATGTTTGTCATTGGAATCGGCCATGAGGGCCTTCTTCATAAGCTACTGTCAGCGGATACCACAGTCACACTGCAGAAGGCCATCTCTGTGAGCCAGGCATTCACGACCTCGACCTGCGGCTCTAGGCAGATGACTCACCCTCAGGACTCAAACCCGGCAGGTACTGTGCACCAAGTGGCGCCTTTTAGAGGCTGGACTGTAAAACGGGAACCCTCTCAGGGGAGAGAGAACAGGCTACCGAGTCCCTTAACTCAGGACTCGAGTCCCGAGAGGAGCTAATCGAGTGGCTGTATACTTGTGTTGTGGAGGGAATCACATGGCTCACCACTGCCGCTTTAAAGACTATGTATGCAAGGGCTGCTGCACAAAGGGCCACCTCCAGCGAATGTGTAAGAGAAATATGACTCACTGTGTCGCTGAAGAGTCTGCAGATGGCCATGAATCCAGCACAGATAATGAAACAATAGGCAGAGAGGCAGCTCAGCCCCACGATGAGGTGTATGGCATGTTTACCTGCACCACTGACTGTTCTCCGTCGAGGATGGATGTCGAGATAGATGGCGTTCCAGTCTTCATGGAAGTGGACACAGGGGCAAGCCAGTCAGTAGTGAATCAAGAAGCCTTTGAGAGGCTATGGGACAACCAAGTTGGTCCCTGTTCAGGCAAAGCTGCGCACCTACACCGATGAACTTATCCCAGTCGTTGGTAGTACAATTAAAGGTACTCCATGATGGCACGGTGCACAAGTTACCTCTGTGGATTGTTGCAGATGATGGACCAACGCTGCTCAGAAGAAGGTGGATGGAGATCCATTGGAAGTGGGAAGACTTCACCCCTCCAGCGATCGTCGTCCTCCTTGTTCAGAGGCACAGCAAGCCTGCACTTGAGGTTGGACCCGGCACCAGAGAGCAGACCAGCACAGCACCCGAGGCACAGATTGCTCAGCACGACTGTGTGGAGATGATCCAGCTGAGACAACCTGAACACACCTTCCAGGCTCCAGTGGTAGGACTTTGGAGGAAGAAAATCGGATCCAAAGGCGACTTCCCAGCTTCGGTGGCAGAACCCGGGGAGAAGAGGATCAGCGCAGTCGACATCGTGGATGGAGAAAAGATGGCGTCCAAACCACGAGGTGATGCGCTGAAGAAAAAGATGGCTGTGGCCAGACCACAAAGTGCAGCGTTGATGGAGCAACACGTGGCACCAAACGGAGAAGAAGATTGGGGTAAAGAAAGCACGGCTCTATTAAAGGAGGCCTGCAACCCACTACAATTAAAAGGACAGTTCTACACATTCAAGCAATGTAATAGCAACTGTAAGTTAGAGATAAAATGTGTAACTGATGATCAGAGTTGTGTACATGCAATAAGCAAGGAACAGTCATGCGATCATGTAAAATGTGTAATTGATGCTCAGAATTGTGTACATGCAACCAGCGAGGAATCGGAGCTACAGAGCATCCACAATAAGTAATGAAAAGTTGTGCGATGTATGATTTCAACTGCACGCAGCCAATGCAGCGGGCAGACATCCATCGGGAGCACACAGGTCCAGTGAGCTACCCAATGCTGTAGCTGCATCCCTAGAGTCTGGCCACAAGCAGCCAATACACACGAGCTGCAGAGCAAGCCATCTCAGGAGGGCAATGACAGCGGTATTGATACCCTGCCCCCGATCGGCTCCAACTCTCAGGCACCCGATGGTACCAACTGCCAAGAGCCTGAAAGAGCAAACTATGCTTAGGCTCAGCCCCCAAACCCCATCGCCACCAAGGCCATACGCAGAAACGAAGAGTCACTCGCTGCAGTCCTCCCAAAGGGGACCAGGACCAGCCAGAATCCCAAACCAAACAACGGCAGGCTAGCGAGTCAGCAGTTCCCTGTGCACTGCTAGATGACAGCCCCTCAGGGAGCAGCAGCGACCCAGGGCGTAAAGAAAGGACAGGGAGGTCACAGGCATCTGTGAACCTGCCCGACGCTAGGAAGCACGGCAACAGCCCCAAGAGCAGGCAACTCGAGAAAACTGGGTTCCCACTGCCAGCACTGGGCACCCTGCCACCACCAGACTGCCTGGACACCATCCACTAGTTCTGGAACTAGCTTGTTCTTGCGCACCAGTCACCGATCCCAAGCACGCATCGATAATGTATCTCACCAAGCTGGCGTACCGGTCTCACAACTAAACCACAAATGAATACAAACTTGTCTCCCTGAACTTGAATGTATATGAATGCACTGAGCCTCCAGCATAACCTATATGTGAGAGGGGGAGAATGGAGTGGTCAGAGACACACACAGACAGCAACCACCAGCACTCTACTGCACCAACCACTCACCCAAGATTGAAACGACCCGCCAAGGGTCAAGTAGATAGAGCTAAGCCCAGAGCACAGTCAATGCAGTGGCGATTTGCACTAAAGGCTTGGGGGAGAGTGATGTCATGTATCCTACATGGCTACCGTTGGTACTATCACAAGGTGTGCCACCAGAGGGCACAGCAGTGGGAGACTTGTACAGGTTACCTGTACAGGTGTGCCTGACCTAGTATAAAAGGCAGACCACCAGGTGTGATCCTTACTCTGGAGTTAACTAATAAAGGACTAAGGTCACTACAGTTCAAGTACAACACATTGCCTCGTGGAGTCGTTATTCGAGCATCCAAGGACACAACAAGAAGATCAAACACCAATGTGGAAGCTGGGCCCAGGTTACCAACACAGGGTAAGCCCTGCCGTGTACTCATGTTACCCTGTCCCCTCTGCCCCCTCTCCTGCTGCTAACCAAATGCTCTGTTATATTTTGCAAATGTTGAACATCAGGAAGAGATGGAAGCTAAAGCAGAAGATCAGGAAGCCATCAGTCGAGAAATTCTTCATCAACTTCAGGACGAGAATGAGCTGGACAATGAAGGGTAGCAGGAAGACCCCAATGATGCGATGGTCACATTGCAACTGGAGCCAGTGAACCCCCTGAGGATGCCAAGCTCTTTGCTGAGTGATACAGCCAATGCAACATTTCATGGATCGAGTCTGAGGCAGCGGGTTCCAGTGGGTTGCAGCAAGCTGAGGAGAAGGCCGAGGAGGTGGGAAGGAGAATTCAATCTGAAATGCAGGATGCATGGGACATAGGACAGATCAAGGAAATGAGTAGGGAGAGCATTGAGCTAACCAGATCGCTCCTGGCCACCATGGATGGGTGAAGGTAGAATTAGGGGGACTTTAAGTAGAAGTAGCAACACTGTCTGGAGGAATGGGAGCAGTGTCGGGACAGATGAGGGAGGGGATGTCGGAGATTAGGGAGGGAATGTCGGAGATAGCTGCTGCAATAAGTGGACACACCTAGGCTGTCATTGCCCAACAGCAATTGGCTGCATCAATTGCTGACACTCACTTTCCAATCCCCAGACCAAAGTCAGGTAGTTTGCCAGGGGTTCATCCACAGGCTGAAGAAGAGTCTGACGATGAACCCGGGCCTTCCACAATGATATCTGCTAGGTCTGTCCCTGTCCAACCCCAACAACAACAAATGCGTCTTCACGCACAAAGCAGAAAAAATCTTGGGGTCATGATGAGGAAGAAGACATCTGTGACTACGGGCACGGGTAAGGGTAGAGGCAACAACAGGGGCAAGAGGGGCGCACAGAGCTAAGGTCTTTGACTAAGGGGGAGGAGAGATGGCTGCAGCTAGAGTTTGTTTGTTTGTTTGTTGCTGCTACTTGTTGTTTTCTTCATTGAAAAGTTTAAAGTTTGATACAATCATTTGAATTAAAGTTAAGTAAAATGGTACAAATGTTTAATAAGCCTAATTATTTTTTAAAGTTAAGCAGAATCCTGCACATTATTTTTTAAATTAAAGCAACATAAACCAACACATTATTTTTTGACTGAAACCAATATAAACCAACAAAACATTACATACATTATCCTGTACATTATTTTTTGAATGAAAGCAATATAAACCAACACAGCATTATGTACATATGATGTACATTATTTTTTGACACTAACAGGTTCAACACTATCAGGTCGTTTAGCCTTCAGGCAGCAAAGTGATTACGGATTAGCTGCTGACGCAAGTCTCTAGCTATGGCTATAGGTGCACGAGGCCGTCTCCTCCGCCGTTGTCATGCGGGCTGAGGTGGTGGTATGGGTTCGTCCTCCTCCTCCTGCTGCTGGTCCTCCTCGTCCTCCTGCTGGTGCTGCTGGCCCTTCTCCTCCTCGACCTCGTTGTGAGCCTCCTCATCCTCCTTTTCCTCCCCACCCCCTCCTCCCCTCAGGATGATCTTCAATGTCCAGGGCCTGGCCCCTCATGATGGCCAAGTTGTGCAGCATGCAGCACATGACAGTGAACTGACCAACGTGGTGAGGGGCATATTGCAGGTAGCCTCCAGAGTGGTCCAGGCATTGGAAACACTGCTTCAGTATGTCAATTGTCCACTCTATGATGTTATGTCATTATGTGCAACATATTGTACCAACGCTCTGGCTCAATGCGGGGATTGCATAGGGGGGGGGGGGGTCATAAGCCAGGTGGCGAGCCCGTACCCTTTGTCCCCGAGCAACCAGCTGTGCCCTTCTGGCAGTTCCTGAAACATGGTAGATATAACACGTAGGATGAAAGCATCATGGATGCTACCTGGGTATTTGGCATCCACTACCATGATCAAATGCAAATTGTGGCAGACGACGTGCACATTTAGGGAATGGAACCCTTTCCTGTTGCGATAAACCTCAGAGTCGTTTAAAGGTGCTCTCAAGGTGATGTGGGTACAGTCGATTGCACCCTGTACCTTTGGGAAACCAGCAATTCTGGAGAACCCCACAGCACTGTCTCACATTGCCTGGAAATTGATGAACTGGTCCCTTTTTGGCATATGGTGCAGCAGGCACCTGACGAATGCAGCAATGTGTGGCATGCTGCGAGATGCAGCACATGTCCCCAGTTGCTGCTTGAAATGAGCCAGAAGCATAGAAGGCAAGTGCTGCAGTGACCTTCACTTCCACAGGTAGGGCAGTCCTCCTGACACTTCTTGTCTGTATGACTGACCTCATTAGCTGGCAGATCTTGGTCATGATCTCCTTTCCAAATCGCAGCATGCGAATGCAGTCTGCCTCACTCAGGTGTAGGTATGAGCGCCTGTCCTTGTAGATTCGATCAGGGTATGGCCTCCTCCCCTTGTAGATTCGATCAGGGTATGGCCTCCTCCCCATTAATGTCTGAGTGATCTGGTTTGTGCGACGACGGCGTCATTGTAGCCGTTGCCTCCATATGCCATGCATGTAAACCAACCTTACTACATGAGGCATAGTAAAATCTGCACCCATAATTATTATTCTTAACTTTGTTCTTATTATTATGAGACGTACTGAAGCTCAGCACACATACCTTTGCTGGGTGACGCCCTAGCAAAATGGACCACACCCTGGTCTGTGCATATTCGCAACACTAAGCTCTGTCTCTATGGAGATGCGATGCATTTATGGCATTTTAATTATAGCTTGTGCCAAAATTTCTATGTTTGCTGCTATGTTGTGCCATCTCCAATGCACAGTTCAGAGTGCATGCCAGCAAGATCGCTCCCTCGGCCGGACAGAAACACAGGAGCTCAGCGCTTGGATTCCACCCGCCCCCCACCCCCCCGCCGGGCTTCTTTACAAGCTGAGCCCCGGGGGTGGAATCCAAGTGCCGAGCTCCTGTGCTCGTGTCTGGCCGAGGGAGCGATCCTGTGGCCGTCCAGCAGTCCTCCGACCCGTGCCCGGAGCCCCGTGAGCAGAGATTCAGTGATGTGGTGGGGTGGAATCGCAATTTGTCCATTCTCAAAAATATTCTGTGGGCAAAATTAACTTTCCAAGTTATTTTCCGAGTTCCCTCTGCAAAAATCATCATGAATTTGTGTTTTAAATTGTCTTCTTCCCTCGCTCCAAAAACTCAGAAATATGCTCAGTGCCGGTTTCCTTAAGTTGACGAAGGGTTTTTCTGATCGGTATTTAAGGCCACTGTGTGCTGTCCTGAAAAAAATCGTTGTTGGCAAAAATCGGTTAAAGGGCCAAAAATGGTGTGGAAATCAGTTTTCAACTAGACCTGTGTCCAAAAATTTTGCGCTCAAAAAAACAGCGCTGACAGTCGCTGCCAGCGTGCAAACTTTGCGGAAAATTGCAAAATCATGATTGCTCCAAAAAAATCAGCTGACGCCAAAAAAACGGCGCCCAATGGTGGCGAAAATAGAGCCCAATGTAACTGTATGGGCCGGAATTTTCAGTGGGTAATAACGTGAACTAACAGCATTCGCCATTATTACTCCTTCGAAACTGACCGCAACTTCAGAATGTAGCGCATGCACATCTAAATGTGGAAATCCTCAAGTTATGGTCAGTCATTCATGGCTCTAACACTGGCTGCTCTGTGCCCCCCCGCCCCACCAGTAGCTTGAAATCAGTATAATTAGTGAAACGAATGAAAATTTGGGCTTTTCCTTGGTAATATTGCAAATACCCCAATAAATGTTAGACCTTGTTAGATTAGGTGTAACTGAGGTTTTAGCAGCGTATTGATTGCTAAACATTGTGGCTTTGAAAATCTAATTTTAATATTGTGGAATGTCAAATTTCTCCAATTTAATAAAAATTACAACTTTTAGATACTTACATTTTTTTTTTAAGTTTGTTCATGATATTTCAGATTCTACCTTATCCCCATATGAGAACCCAAATCTTTGTTTTGCTTCCTGTAACATTTTTAAAAAGTCAGGATAAAATCAGGTTCTAATTTCTCATTTCCTGCTTCCCTATCTGTGAGAATCCTGCAATGCGATTGGCTGCTTAGTTAGCTTATTGACGTCACAGCAGATCATGCTAGGGGATCCCCGCTATACTGCACTGAAATTACTTGCGCGTCGAAAAAGGCAAACTTCTCGCCACAGAAATCACGAGATTGCTGTGGCAAGCTTTCTTTGGGGTCAGCAATGATTGTCTTTGCTTCGCCACTGACCAGAAATTCCAGGCCTATGTAAGTTGAAGGCTGTTCTTTTTGCCCTCTCTGCCATTGCTGCTGTTCACCTGTGTTCCTTCCTTCACTGCTGCCATTGCCTCTTTAAACAGCAGTAGGCTTAATACCATTAAAACAATTCATCAGTGCAATTTTGCAATAATTTGTGTATTACCTTGTTACACAAGGGGGAGGGGGAGGAGAAATTATTCTTTATGCAATCAATGCATGAAACATATATACACTCAAAGGAACACACATGGTTATTTACTTTACGGAAGCTGGAGTGGTAAAAGTCGAATACAATTGAGCAGCCCATCAGAAAGTATCTGTAGTCACTTAATAGATATAAATAGTACACTGTGTACCACCTGACCTGTGAAATATGCAATGACTCATTGAGAAATCAAGACAGATGGCTTAAACCAAGATTTTCAGATCAAGATCTACTGATCATAGAAGCCAGCATGCGTGTTGTGCAAAGTGTTGTCTACGGGGAAGAATGGCAAGTGTCTAATGTACAGAGGGTAAAGGAAGCATTGCAGACCATCACGTAGGAGATCAATGCAAGGTCGTAGACCAGGAGAAGCTGGAAAGATATTCAGGAGAAGGTGTCACGCTTGAAGAAAAGTGCCAATGTGAGAAATGTGAATGAACATGATTAAATGCTATGGCTGGAGGTTGCTATATGTAGGTAGATACAGGTGCCAATCAAAGTAAGTTAGAGATTTGGTTGAATTTGCTAAAGTGCTTTAGTATACTTAACTTGAATTGAGATAGTAACTTGCTACAAATGCAATATGGTACAAAGGGAAATAATATGCAAAGTGAAATTAAAAAACCTAGAATGATGCAACTAAGAAAGTCTAAAGAGTGAATATAATTATCCACACACTCAGCTGACAAATACAGTGCACTGTCAGTTCTCAAATATAATATAGGCAAGGTACTGTACATTGAGGTAAGCTGTGCTTAAGGCCTAAAACTGCCTACGATACGTAAGCCTTAACTTAGCGGTCCTACCAAAATTAGACCCGGAACCAACTTAACTGTGGGCAGGCTCAGACTGAGAACAGAGGGCATTTTACAAGTCTGGCCTCTCCTAATATTAAGAGGCTCTCTAACATGTGTAATGAATACAGGGAAGCATGTAATTGTCTGGGGAGAGGGAGGGAATACAGTGAGTCAACAACTTTTAAAAGGGAGGAAACCTTTTGACATGGGCAAAGTTTCCATAGTTTTGTAATATGCAGTGAGCGCTTTGTGACAAAAAATTGGAGAAGTGTAAAGTGCAAAATAATTTCTGGAAGCAGATTTTAATGACTTCGAAAAAGAAGCGCACAATGGCTTGGATTTTATTGTCAGTGGCCAAGGAACGCTGCCCGCTATTCACCTCGCTGACAGCTGCCCACAGAGTTCTTGTGGGCTTCTCAGCATAGATTTCCACCACGGTGCCCTGTACAGGGCATCTGTGGCATCTGTGAGCAGGCCAAGCAACAGCAAGGTTCTTCAACCAATCAGACTGAAGAATCTTCACTGATAAATGCAGAGTCCAAACCTGGAAGAATAAAGCAGTAAATATAAATTATTCGATGAATGTGCTAATAGACTCAGCATTGAAATAATTATCAGCGAAGACTGCAACAGCGCACCCTGTGGAGGAGTGGGTATCTCTGACAGCAACTTCCGTATTTCCACGTTTAACCGCGCTTGTGCGGACACCAGAAGTTGCTGTCCAATTTCCCCGTAATAACAGTGAATATTGATAAGAACATAAGAAATAGGAGCAGTGTAAGAAATAGGGGCAATACAGCCCCTCGAGCCTGCTCCACCATTCAATGAGATCATGGCTGAACTTCTATATCAACTCCACTTTCACGCCTTATATCCCTTGATTCCCTTAGTGCCAAAAAAACTATTAATCTCAGTCTTGAATATACCCAACAACAGCTCTCTGGGTTAGAGAATTCCAAAAGATTCACAATTCTATGAGTGAAGACATTTCTCATCTCAGTCCTAAATGGCCAACTCCTTATCCTGAGACAATAACCCCTAGTTCTAGACTCTCCAGCCAGGGAAACAGCCTCTCAGCACCTATCCTCGCAAGCCTCTAAGAATGTTATACATTTCATTGAGATCACCTCCGATTCTTCTAAACTCCAGAGAATATAGGCCCATTCGACTCAATCTCTCCTCATGGGACTGCCCTCTCATCCCAGGAATTGATCTAGTGAACCTTCACTGTACCCCCTCTAATGCAAGTATAACCTTCCTTAGGTAAGGAGACCAAAACTGTACACAGTATTCCAGGTGTGGTCTCACCAAAGCCCTAAATAATTCCAGCAAGACTTGCTTACCTTATTCTTCAAGCCCCTTGCAATAAAGGCTAACACACCATTTGTCTTCCTAATTGCTTGCCTCACCATTATTATTGATAGCATCACCATTATTATTACCGCAAAATCCAGGCCAATAACTCACTTTTGATGGGTGTAGAACAGTGGTGGACAAAATACGTCCCGTGGGCCATATCTGGCCCGCCAAGTCATTCTATCCGGCCCGCTGGATGGGACAGAAATAGAATGCGAACTGGAGTTTGAGCTGCACATTCGTCTATCCACTTTCACTTCTCATGGGTCAGAGACAGACCCGAACTGCAACCAAGGAAAAAACAATAATACTTCATTCAAATTAATATTTGGCAAAAGCGATTCTCCCTGGCCAGATCTTAAAAGGATCCGTTCTGTGATTTTGGGGACCAATGGCAGATGTCTGTACCCAGAATGCACTGTGAACTGGACTATGCCCTATCCATTTGGAGTCTATTGTTGGCTGCTTATCTCCACAACACTTTTACCGAAGAAAGTGACCGGTGCTGCATCTTTCCTCTCCTGGTATGCAGAGTACAACGGCAGGGGAGTTCTCATCTGGCAACAATTGGGACGCATTAGTAATCTTTGCAGAGGGACATAAAGATGACTGAGGTGGGAAATTGATGCTGATACAGCCTCTAAAGAGGGTACAGTTCTATTTCACAGCTCAGAGACCAGAAGATACCACAACATTTTCAACTTTTATCTTTGATTCATTTCTAAGCAGTATCGAATACATGTTGTGTATTTAAGATAGTATCTGACTACTATCTGAATTTATGTTTATGCAATGTTTATGTTTATGCAATGTTCCCGCTAACTTTTTTTCGCGGCGGTCCCGTTAAATTTGCTGCGTGGCCGGCCACTATGCAGCCGCACATGCGCAGTATCTCTCCCAGCACCAGGAGCTGGGGAACGGCCTGCTCTGGACCATGCACAACCATGCAGCCACGCGCCTTATGGGGAACATTGGTGGGCGGTCCTCAACAGCTCACCAAAACTTGTTAAGTGGCCCTCCAGCCCAAATAATTGCCCACCTCTGGTATAGAAGAAGCAGAGTGGCGACATAGCAGTACCACGAGCCCTGCTGAGTTCTTTTATGATTCCAATTACAAAGGACCAGCTATTCCGAGGAAGCTTCATGTGCACAAAAGGTATAACAATAATTTGGCTTCCTGGCTATACTGTAAACCATGTTCACTACAGCTGCATATTCAACTAAACAGTTGAGTAATCTTGTGAAACAAGAGTTCTCTGCTCTGCAGACTGCCATCGAGCAGCATGCAATTTCAGTGGCTTCTGCAGGAGAGACTTCAGGCACTGATGCACTGAGCACGGTTAGAGCATTTCTCAGAAATGCTTCGGCCAATGGTGTTGAGATAACTGTAAGCTTCAATTGTTTTTGACAGACTCCAGAGAACCATGGTAGATTGATTCAGTGATCTCATAGCTCTACAATGCTCTGTGTTTTTAAAGAGTGCTGTAGCCAATGTAAATTCTTGGCCTCTGCAAGGGATTATGCTAAAAGGATAGGAACAATCATGTGGCTCTCAAGTTACCATCAGTCCTTTGCTTGTAACAGCTTCTGGACAGGAGAAGCCCCAAAAGCAAGAAAGCCCCCAAAGGAGTGAACAGTGACGACACATCAAAAGTAACTCATTGGCTATGAAGCACTTTGGGATGCCATGAGGATGTGAAAGTTGCTATATAAATGCAAGTTCTTTCTTTCT
This sequence comes from Pristiophorus japonicus, assembly GCF_044704955.1. Classification (NCBI taxonomy): domain Eukaryota; kingdom Metazoa; phylum Chordata; class Chondrichthyes; family Pristiophoridae; genus Pristiophorus; species Pristiophorus japonicus. The sequence continues at coordinate 55,109,449 of NC_091980.1, forward strand.
TCTTTCCTGTGGAATGGTTGCACACATAAAAAAACACTCACTGAAACATAAAAGCAGATGACAGGAAAACAGCTGCTTAATCAGAACCTGTGCTGCTTCCTACTGTGGCTGCTGAGCATCTGCTAGCTCCTTGTCATCAACTTCTGTTTCCTCCTCTTCCAATGTCATGGTCTGTTGCTGTTTATCTTACACAAACATATGTCTAACTCTTCCAATAATTACATTGTGCATCATAAAACGTATCACTACTATTCTGCTAACTCTCTCCAGGGAATATTGTACATCACCTCAATGTGTTCCAAATATTGGTACAGTTGCTTAAGCATGCCAGTTATCTGCTTGATTAATGTTCTTGGCTCTCAAAAGTATGTCATTGTAGGTAGGTTCTTTATTGGGAGGTATGGAGTTGTCATAAGCCATGCTTTGAGCAGGTCGCCTATATATCCGCGGAGATAAGTACCCAACTGGTCTTCAGTTAGGAGTGAATGGGAAATCATTGATTTTCATAAGATATAGCTGTCATGTGTACTCCTTGGAAATTGTGCATTCACATGCATAATAACTTGTCAGTAATTGTAGATTATTAGCATATTCATCAAATAATATTTTTTTCTGTTGCTGATGAACAGCATTGTATGTTAATTCCATCACATATTGTGATAGAATGGAATCATAGAATCATAGAAATTTACAGCACCGAAGGAGACCATCATGTCTGCGCTGGCTGACACAGAGCTATCCAGCCTAATCCCACTTTCCAGCTCTTGATCCATAGTCTTGTAGGTTATGGCACTTCCAGTGCATATTCAAGTACTTTTTAAATGCTATGAGGGTTTATGCCTCTACCACCCTTTCAGGCAATGAGTTCCAGACCCCCACCACCCTCTGGGTGAAACAAATTGCCCTCAAATCCCCTCTGACCCTCCTACCACTTACTTTAAATCTATTCACCCTGGTTTTTGGTCCCTCTGCTAAGGGAAATAGGTCCTTCCTATCCACTCTATCTAGGCCCCTCATAATTTTACACACCTCAATCAAGTCTCCCCTCAGCCTCCTCTGTTCCAAAGAAAACAACCCCAGCCTATTCAATCATTCCTCATAGCTAAAATTCTCCAATCCAGGAAACAGCCTCGTAGATCTCCTTTGTATCATCTCTAGTGCAATCACATCTTTCCTGTAATGTGGCAACCAGAATTGAACACAGTACTCTAGCTGTGGCCTAACTAGTGTCTTATACAATTGAAGCATAACCTCCCTGCTCTTGTATTCTATGCCTCAGCTAATAAAGGCAAGTATCCTGTATGCCTTCTTAACCACCTCATCTACCCTTCCTGCTACCTTCAGGGGTCTGTGGACATGCACTCCGAAGTACCTCTGTTCCTCTACACTTCTCAGTGATAATGTCATACGTTTTGAAAAATCTTGCCAACCCTTGCTCTGCTGAATGTTGCTGCTTTTCTTAAAGCACTTAAGCACCTTGGGACATTTTTCTACATTAAAGGCACTATATAAATGCAAGCTGTTGTTGTATTCACCAGAATGTCAAAAAAGAGCATTGTGACCTGGATAATGCAGTAGTAAACTACAAACTGATTAGCCATGTCTACTCTCCTACCACTGTCTGGAATGAAGCTGTAGCAAACATATTGCGTGTTATTATTGTAATGATACAATATGAATATAACATTATCATGGGAGCACCATCACCACAAGAACTGCAGCAGTTCAAGCAGAAGGCCCACCACCACCTACTGAGGGCAACTAAAAATGGTAATTAAATGTGACCTTGCCAGTATCGCCTACATTCTGATTTGCGCCTGCAGATGGTCTGGAGATGTATTTACAAGAGAGTTACCTGGGTCACTCATTTGCACATACATTGGAGTAGAGATTGGTGTAAATTCCGTGCAACAAGAGTGTAATTTGCTGGAGTGCATGGAAATTAGAGTGCAGTATTTAAACATTTTAACAGCAGACTGTGGGACAAACAGATAAAAAAGGAGCAGTATTTGGCTCTCATTGACTTCACTCTCATTGTATGTATTAACAATCTGTTTTTAATACTTTTCAAGATGTCTATGACAGAAACAATTGGAACAAACAACCAAGGCTTGGCATTCAGAATTTCACAGACTCGGGCCTGAAAGACCTCTTCGAAGAATTTGACATCCGTAGAAAGATACTGCTAAGTGTCTGTGTCAGGAAAGCTGCCAGAAATCTCACTTGTGCCACCTGGTGTGAGGCGGACTGGCAATGAGTGCGATCTCTCTCACTCCCAATACTGCAGGCGACTGTCGCAAGCAGTTCATTGATCTCACCAGGACAGGCAAGGAAACATACCAAATACTCTTGTTTCTCTTCCTTGTCCACCTTGGACATAAGCACACACTTCACCCTCGAAAGGATTGTTGGAAATTCTGTTTTATTGTTTATCCAAGGTATACGTTGAACTTCCGCCAAAGTTATGGGGCTGGATTTTCAGCTCATTTGCGCCTTAGTTAGCACCCCGGCAGGGCATTAAATACTGTTTTGGGGCGTTATGCCGGGCATCCAGGATTTACCGCCCAGGCAGAAGATTTGGCTATGGTTTGCGCCAGCGCAAAAACTTACCGCCCCGCCCGCCCTCCATTTTTAGTGAGATGATGATGTCAGTCATCGTGCAATGCTACGCTAGCGCCCCAGATGGAACATTCAGCCTTAACGCCTCATTTAGTGCCCGGCCCAGGAAACGCCTGAAAAAAACCAGGCGGTCCCAGGGTGTGGCAGGTGGTCTTGGCAGCATTTTTAAATGGAGGGATGAGGATCCTACATCGCAGGTCAGATTGACTACAACGGTTGTGCATATAATGCTGTGTGAAGCTCCAACTTGCAAATTTCACTTTTAGCTGCCATTACAGTGCCGTTACAACTTCAGTGAGAGAATTTAACGGGGGCATTACTAGTTCGCCAGCGTATCATGCTCCATGCTATTGCAAGGTGGTGTCAAGCTAGAGGAAGGACTCTTGGCCATGTCAGCCCACAGATGATGAGAGACCGAAGACGTCCAGGGAGGAGGGCTTACCCCCCATGGGTTTACAGGCACCAACGCTCAGACCTCGAGCTCTCTGAGGAGCAGTGTGTGAGAAGGCTGCGGTTCTGAAAGGAAGTGCTGACAAAGATATGCCATCTCCTACAGGCAGACCGATGCCTGCACTGCTCTCGAGGCAGCCTTCAATAATCCCCTTAACAGGTTACCGAATTCATTGTAGTGTGCTGCATGTTGCACAGCTTGGCCATCATGAGGGGCCAGCGTTGCCAGTGGGGATTGCATGCCCACCTCGGGATGAAGAGGAGCCTGGCAAGGCCACTATTGGATAGCCACCCCATCCACAGCGGAGGCAGCGTGGGGATGCTGCCGGATCAACACTCACACGTCGCCAGCTCATACTGGACCGGTTCTCCTAAATGGAGGAAACTGAGGGATGGAGCGAATATTGGACACGCTATGTGCCCCCATAAAGGCACGTCTCCGGCGAACGTTGGAATGATGCACAAGACACCAAAGGCAAATGATGAGTCATAAATTTTACTGCAACAAAGTCACAAAAACACCCCCACCAAAATAAAACCATACAATATAAAACGTTATGTTGCAGGGCACTAAACAACAATGAAACTTCTTTATCGTCGCAAGTTTCGGCTCAGGCGCAAAAAATCCATTATGTAATGCCTGACTTGATGCCAACGTTCCTCCAACTTACATTTTCGCTGAAACTTGCAGTTGGAGATGCAAACTATTTTCAGGTACTAACTATAATGCCCCGCCGCGATTAACGCCCCGAAATCCAAAAAGCCCACGATCTAGTCCATGGCATCCAATCAGGAGAACCCCCAAGAAAATTCCTGATGGTTGCATAAATATCAATTTCAGATGGGGGTTAAATAGTACCATTTAACCCCTAATTTATGGTGGTACCAGTATCAATTGGGTATAAAATCCCTGGTGTAATAGGATACAACTAACTGTTCACTCACCCAAAACAGCTACTTCAACTTTAATCAGCAGAAATACATCTTGCCTAGTAATAAAATTCAACTTTGGTTACCTGGATGTAGAAGAATGGCAATGGTATAGGAAGGATAGGGCAGCAAAAACATAAACAGATATAAAAGATTAGCGATCTAGAGATAAACGTGGTGCTGTATAATATCAACTTTAGAAAGTAATTCACATTTGGCTAGTTGCTGAACAGGATTTTCCAGTCCATTGCTATGCATCTTAATCACACTATATCTTCCTGTGAATTTTTGGAATACATATTTGAAGAAGAAACTCGGAGGCTACCTTTTGTGATTACAGCAATTAGCTGATGTAATAAATTACATTCCTTTGTTACCACAATTGCAAAGGGAATGAAAGCACTGCATGGGTGTGTGATAGTGCCAAGACAGTCACACATTCCAGTGCACAATTTACAGCAAGAATTCATACTAGTTTATTTCAGGTTCTATTTTGCCTGCCCTCAGCTTTCCTTCTTTGCCTGCTCGTAGGTGGCCTTCTGGTTCTCAGAACTTATCGCACAACAGCTACTGGCACGAAACCACAAGCAAAGATAGTCAACTATAGGGGACTGAACCTTTATAAGGTAAATGTAATAACATTTCTAGACATCACATGGTCAAAGGTCACATATTCAAACCTCCAGCAATACCTCTAACCAGAGTGGGCAACCCTAATGTCAGGTGACAGGAAGGAACGGTCGCCGACACTCAGATAAGTACCTGGGCAGGAGTTTGGAAGGCCTTGCATTTCTGCTCCTCCTGGCCCCATAAGGAAAGTCAAAAGAAGTAAAAATACTTAACCTATTGTACGTCGCCTGGACCAATTTCTCTTTCCACTAGCTTGACCTGAGGGGAAAACCACAACTGCTTCCCTGCGCAGGCATCTGGTTAAAATAGCAGTCAGGCCAAAAAGATGTCATCGAGGCCCAATCTGGTCTGGTCCTGCGACCTCATTTTTCTGCTTCCCTGCTGGGAATTTTAAATTCCATGCTGAACTAGTGCTGGGCTATTCTTGCTGACTCATATCCTGCTCTGAATTCCGCTCCATTGCTGCCAAATTACCTTTGCTTTGCTGCTTTCTCCTTGCATCCTTCAGAACACCTCCTTCACTCTTTGCTGGACTGGCTCCTCAAGTTCTTAATCCTCCTCCCAACTGTCATGTATCCTACATGGCTACTGTTTGTACTATCACAAGATGTGCCACCAGAGGGCACAGCAGTGGGAGACTTGTAGGTTACCTGTACAGGTGTGCCTGGCCTAGTATAAAAGGCAGGCCACCAGGTGTGATCCTCTGGAGTTATCAATAAAGGACTAAGGTCACTATAGTTCAAGTACAACACATTGCCTCGTGGAGTCATTATTAGAGCATCTAAGGACATAACAATTGGCGACGAGATTACGGACTTACCCTCGGTACGTTGCAGCAGTTCGCCGATGGTAATGATTAGGACACCTTTGTGGAGAGGCTCGACCATTTCTTCACAGCAAACGACGTGGCAGGAGACGACCCGGTCACACTGGCTGATAAGCGCAGAGTTATCCTGCTAACCAGTTGTGGGCCCACCGTCTATGGCCTCGTCAGGGACTTGCTGGCACCAGCGAAGACAATGACCAAGACGTACGAGGAGCTCGTAACACTGATCCATGAGCAACTCAAGCCCAAGGAGAGCTTCCTCACAGCCAGACCTTGGTTCTATACCCATTGACGGCTCGAAGGCCAGTAAATCGCGAAATACGCCGCAGACCTCAGGAGGCTGGCGGCACCGTGTGGTTTTGGCGACCACCTCAACGAAGCGCTGCGGGACATTGTTGTCATTGGAACCGACCATGAGGGCCTTCTTCATAAGCTACTGTCAGCAGATACCACAGTCACACTGCAGAAGGCCATTTCTATGAGCCAGGCATTCATGACCTCGACCTGTGGCTCTAGGCAGATGACTCATCCTCAGGACTCAAACCCGGCAAGTACTGTGCACAGAATGGCTGGACTGTAGAACGCGAACCTTCTCAGGAAAGAGAGAACAGGCCCTCGAGTCCCTTAACTCAGAGTCTGCCGAGGGGGACTAATCGAGTAGCTCCATGCTGGCGTTGTGGAGGGAATCACAGGGCTCACCAGTGCCGTTTTAAAGACTATGTATGCAAAGGCTGCAGCACAAAGGGCCACCTCCAGAGAATGTGTAAGAGAAATATGACTCACTGTGTCGATGAAGAGTCTGCAGATGGCCATGAATCCAGCGCAGATTTTGAAACGATAGGCAGTGAGGCAGCTCAGCCTCACGATGAGGTATATAGCATGTTTACCTGCACCACCGACTGTTCTCCGTTGAGGATGGAAGTCGAGATAGATGGCGTTCCAGTCTTCATGGAAGTAGACATGGGGGCGAGCCAGTCAGTAATGAATCAAGAAGCCTTCGAGAGGCTATGGGACAATCAGGCTGAACGACCCAAGTTGGTCCCGGTTCAGGCAAAGCTGCGCACCTACACTGATGAACTTATCCCAGTCGTTGGTAGTGTGGATGTAAAGGTACTCCATGATGTCATGGTGCACAAGTTACCTCTGTGGATTGTTGCAGGTGATGGACCAACGCTACTCGGAAGAAGGTGGATGGAGAAGATCCATTGGAAGTGGGAAGACTTCACCCCTCCAGCAATCGAAGCCCTCGACGCTCAGAGGCAAAGCAAGCCCTCACCTGAGGTTGGATCCGGCACCAGAGAGCAGACCAGCACAGCACCCGAGGCACAGACCGCCCAGCACAACTGCATGGAGATGATCCAGCTGGGACGACCCGAGTGCACCTTCCAGGCTCCAGTGGCAGGACTCCGGAGAAAGAAATTCGGATCCAGAGGCGACTTCCCAGCTTCGGAGGCAGAACCCGGGGAGAAGAGTATCACCGCAGTCGACATCGTGGATGGAGGAGAGATGGCGCCCGAACCACGAGGTGATGCGCTGAAGAAAAAGATGGCGACGGCCAGACCATGAGGTTCAGCGCTGATGGAGCAACACGTGGCACCAAACAGAGAAGAGGAGTGGGGTAAAGAAAGCAAGGTTCTCTTAAAGGAGGCCTGCAACCCATCACAATTAAAGGGACAGTTCCATACACTCAAGCAATGTAATAGCAACTGTGAGTTAAAGATAAAATGTGTAACTGATGATCAGAGTTGTGTACATGAAATAAGCAAGGAAAAGTTGCGCGATTGCGATCATGTAAAATGTGTAATTGATGATCAGAATTAGGTACATGCAACTAGCAAGGAAAAGTCGCGCGATCGCAATCAGAGCTATAGGGTATTCACAATAAGTAATGAAAAGTTGTGCGATGTAATATTTCAACTACAATGCAACGGGCAAACACGTATCTGGAGCAGACAGGTCCAGTGAGCTACCCATTGCTGTAACCTGCGTTCTTGGGATCAGAGTTATGCACCATGGAGTGTGGCCAAAAGCAGCCAATACACAAGAGCTGCAGAGCAAGCGATCTCTGGAGGGCAACGGTATTGACCTCTCAGGCACCCAATGGCACTAACCCGCCACGAGCCTGAAAGAGCAAACTATGCTAAGGCTCAGCCCCCAGAACCCATCGCCACCAAGGCCATAACCGGAAACGAAGGGTCACCCGCTATAGACCTCCCAAAGGGGACCGGGCCCAACCAGGATCCCAAACCAAACAACGCCCAGGCCAGCGAGTCAGCAGTTCCCTGTGCATTGCTAGATGACAGCTCCTCAGGGAGCAGCAGCGACCCAGGGCGCAAAGAAAGGACAGGGAGTCACAGGCATTTGTGAACCTGCCCGATGCTAGGAACCATGGCAACAGCCCCAAGAGGAGGCAACCTGAGCCAACTGGGTTCCCACTGCCAGCACTGGGCACCACGCCGCTGCCAGACTGCCTGGACACCATCCAGCAATTCTGGAACTAGTTTGTCCTTACGCACTGGTCACCAATCCCCGGTACGCATCGATAATGTATCTCACCAGTCTAACGTACTTGTCTCACAACTGAACCACAAATGTAATGCAAACTTGTTTTTCTGAACTTGAATATATATGACTGCAATGAGCCTCCGGCATAATCTATATGTCGGTGTGTGGGGGGGTGGAGGGAGGTAGGGGCGGTGGAGAATGGAGTGATCAGGGACACACACAAAGAGCACTCTACTGCACCAACCACTCACCCAAGAATGAAACGACCCGCCAAAGGTCAACCAGATAGAGCTAAGCCCAGAGCACAGTCAATGCAGAGGCGATTTGCACTAAAAGCTTGGGGGAGAGTGATGTCATGTATCCTGCATGGCTACTGTTTGTACTATCACAAGGTGTGCCACCAGAGGGCACAGCAGTGGGAGACTTGTAGGTTACTTGTACAGGTGTGCCTGGCCTAGTATAAAAGGCAGGCCACCAGGTGTGATCCTCTGGAGTTATCAATAAAGGACTAAGGTCACTACAGTTCAAGTACAACACATTGTCTCATGGAGTCATTATTAGAGCATCTAAGGACATAACACCAACCTTGTGTGCCCCCCACACACAATATAGCTGTTCTTTGGATCAGCTCTCTCAGCTGCACTGATCCCGTGGATTTACCTTTCATCATCATCTGCTCCCGGGGCTTCACTGCTCTCGGTCCTTGAGTTTCATTTCCACTGTTCCTCACTCCTCTGCTGGTATACTGGATCCACTGGTACGCACTACTAACACCGAGGCCACTATTCACCTTTGCTGGACCCTGCATCAACCTCTGCTGGCTCGACTCCCCACACCTCCTTGGCTCTCCATTTTGCATGATATAGCCTCAAGCAGTGTGCCCTCTTGAACAGCTCCTGGAGTCACTCCCATTCCACATCTGTCTCTTAATTTGGACATTGGCTTGTCGAAGCTCCATGCTGACTCCACCCTATTTACAAGTCAAATGCATCCCACCACAGGATCTCAGACTTTAGCTTTGGATTCTCTCCTAATCTTTGCCAAGACTACAGAACCTGAATTCCTGCTGTCCTTTTACGGCGCATTTTGGCTGGCACCCTGGACCTATGCCCATTCAGACCCGAGCCGTTGACTTCTTTTTACACTTCCTTGGATGCAGCAGTCCTTGCCTTGCTGTAACTGCGGGGTTTTACAAAATGTGTAAAAACCGTCCACATTCAGTTAAAAACAAAATGGAGGTTAAAAAAGAACCTTCCAGACTCATTGTAATATTTAAACTGACATCCCACCTCCTTGCAGTGGTTTGGCTGCTCGCCCCGTCCCACCTCCATTAACATGGGTTAGAGGGCGGGTTAGAGGTGGATTCAGGTCGGGAATCTGATTTAAAAAAATTACATATCCCCACGTGCCAAACCCTGCCGCTTTTTATGTTAAAATTCCCCCCATTGTCTCCCACAAAATTGCATCAGCTTCCATTGATTATTTTATGGCCTGTAGGATGTTCCTATGAATAACTTTTTCCCTTTACTGTCCTTTAATTCTATCCAAAGTGACTCAATACCACTCCAGCATCCAAATCTGTTGTAACTAGTCCCTCTCTAACAAATAATGCCACACCACCTCCCATCTTACCTTCCTGGTTCCTCTTAACTCTCCAACAATTTGATTTCAACCAGATTTTAGTCGCTCATACAACATCTAATTCCTCTCTATGTACCAGCACTTCTAGCTTATCCTTTTTAATCCTTATACTCCTTGCATTCATATTAGCATAATTCAGGTTATCCTTTAATATCCCTTTCCCAATTATTTCTAGCCTATGGTCTGTTCTGCTTTCCCCTCTACCCTACCATACTAGTTTAAATCCACCCCACTGCCTTAGTTACCCATTCTGCAAGCATATTGATACCGCTCCAGTTCAGGTGAAGTCCATTCCTCCTGAACAGCTTCCCTCTGTCTTAGAACTGATACCAATGTATTAGGAATCTGAACCCCTTCCGACTCCACCATCTCTTAAGGCATGCATTAATGGATCTAATCCGTTCTTGTCTAATCTGCCCAGTGCATGGCACAGAAAGTAATTTTGATATTACCATCCTCAAGGTCTTGCTTTTCTGCTTTGAATTTAACTCCTCATACTACATCTGCAAAACCTCCATACTACTCTTTCTCTACAACAATTACCATCTCTGGCTGCTCTCCCTCCCTTTCCAAAAGTTTCTCCACCCGTTCCATTATGTCCTTCACCCTGACATCAGGAAGGCAACACACTATTCGCGACTCATGGTCAAGCTTGCAAAAGAGATTGTATATCCCCATAATTAAATCTCTCACCATGACCACTCACCTATTCTCCTCTGTAACAGAACAGAAAATTCTGACTATAGTTTTGCACCCTCCCCAATAATGGGCTATATTTTCTTTTTTTGTCCAAACTGAGTTGAATGTTTGTTTTTCATTATTATTTAAGGACATGTTGAAAAAGTAAATGTGATATTTCCAGGGAGCTCACAGTACACACAGTCTTAAGATGGCAGAATCTTCCAGACGTCACCAGTCAGGTGACCTGGTCCCTTTATTATAAACAGCACTGGCTGCAGTGCCACAGGAGTCCAAACTGTGGAGCTACAGACATTACACTTCTCCCTCCTTAATGAAGAAGTAATTCTAACAACCAATCATCATACATAACTTGCATGGTTACACATAACAAAAGATATGGATTTATTTTGCCATATTTACAAATCAAGCTAAACCACTTATTTTCTGTTTCGAAGAGGAACCTTCCAAACATGGTGTCGAATTTATACTCATTCGAGGCTGATCCTGAGGAAAGTTTTCCTCCAAGGGATGCCCGTGATTTCCAGTTGAACTCTCTCTAACTTCAGACTGTTTGTTTGCCTGACTCGGACTCAGACTTAAATTCTGACTTTTTCTTGGATTTGTTTCCATTACATTGGATGTAGGATATGCTGCTGGTGAGTCAGAAATAATTGAATCATTCCCATATCTTTAGGTAAAATATGATCAATGTGAACAAATCTAACTTGTCTATGATCAAACATCTTGACGAAATATGTGCGATGACCACATATCTTAACTATTCCTGGTAACCACTTTAAACATTTATGGTGATAACTCTTCACTCTCATCTTCTGATTTAATTTCACACTTCTCTATTTTACTCTACCTTTATCATGATTCTCTTTCTGTCTTAATTGTGTCTCTTCTACAGACTGTGCCAAGTTTGGTTTTGACAACGAAATCTGGTTCATGGCTGTCGTTTGAGAAACAACTTTGCTGGTGTTTGACCAGTAGTTGTGTGAGGAGTATTACGATACGTAATTAGGAAATTAGCCAATTTGTGGTCCAATGACAACTGTCATTTCTTTTGATTTGGATCCAACATCTGTTTGATGAGGGCACGTGTTACAATTTGTACAGTGCGCTCTGCTGCACCATTTGAAGCAGGGTGGTACGGTGGAATCTTGGTATGCTTCACACCATTTTTGCTCGTGAACTGTGCAAATTCTTCTGAACAAAATTGTGGTCCATTATTAGAAACAATTTCTTCGTGGAGGCCAAATGAAGAAAATAATCTTCGTAAAATGTCTAATGTTTTACTTGTTGTTATTTTCCATATTGGAAACACCTTGACCCACTTTGAATGGCTATCAATCACAATGAACAATTGTTGTCCTTCTAGCTCAGCAAAATCGATATGTAGCCTTTGCCACACCCTAGGAGGCCATTTCCATGGCTGTAATGGTACTGATGGTGGTTTCTTGCTTACCGATTGACATGTTGTACACTGATTGATGATGTACTCTATATCTTTATCAAGACATGGCCACCATAAGTAACTGCGTGCAAAACTCTTGGTCAAGCACATTCCCAGGTGATGGTCATGGAGGTTTCCAAATAATTTGGACCTGAATTTATTTGGTATAACCACTCTTGCATCCCACATGATACAATCTTTATCAACTGATAATTCATTCCTACGAATGAAGAATGGATGAATATCTTTGGCCATCCATTTGCAATATAATCATACACCTTTGACATAACTGGGTCACTTTTGGTTGCTCTACCAATCTCTTCAGCTGTGACTGGCAGTTCATCCATGTATGAAAAATAGAACACTTCTCCCCTGTCGGGTGTAACGTGATGGAGAAGGCAATCTAGACATAGCATCAGCATTACTGTGATCAGCTGATCGTCTGTATTCAATATCATATATATATGCTGATAAAATCAAAGCCCATCTCTGCATTCGGACTGCAGCTAATGTTGGAACTGGAGACTTTGGATGGAGGATTGCTGTCAGGAGTTTATGGTCCATAATGATGGTAAACTTACAACCATACAAGTATTTGTGGAATATCTTGATCCCAAAAATTAATGCCAAAGCTTCCCTTTCAATTTGCGCATAATTACGCTCACTGGCACTGAGAGTGCGTGAAGCAAAAGCAATTGGTCTCTCCTCCCCACTACGTAATACATGAGCGATCACTGCCCCAACTCCATATGGAGAGGCATCACATACTAGTTTGATCTGCTTAGATAGTCATAGTGAACGAACATGGTGCTCTCTACCAATTTGCTTTTACACTTCTTGAATGCTGTATCGCATTCTTTTGACCACTTCCAATGGACCTGTTTTTTTCAATAGTTCATTCAGTGGATGTAATAATGTAGCCAAATTTGGTAGGAACTTCCCATAATAGTTCAAAAGACCCAAAAATGATCGAAGTTCAGTGACATTATTGGGAGTGGGTGCATTTCTGATTGCATCCAGCATTCCCTTGGTTGGATGTAAACCACCTTTGCTTACTCTGTACCCTAAGTACGCCACTGAGTTTTGAAATAACTCCCACTTGCAAGCAGACACTCGTACTCTGTGCTGCTCTAGCCGTTTGAGGACTTAATTCAATATTTTATTATGAATTTGCCTATTTGGTGCTGAAATTAGTATGTCATCTAAATAACATACTACCCCTTCAATACCTTGCAAAATCTGGTTCATCACCCCTTGGAATATGGCAGGGGTGGAAGACACTCCAAATGGTAGCCTATTACATTGATATAGGCCTAGATGAGTATTTATAGTCAAGCATGACTTGTACTCCTTGTCTAGTTCAAGCTGTAAGTAGGCATTCGTAAGATCCAACTTTGAGAAGACCTGGCCATCTGTTAGTGTTGTGAACAAATCTTCTACATTTGGCAATGTATTGGGGACATTACCCTCTAGAACCTGGTTTACAGTTACTTTATAATCACCACACAATCTTACCTTACCATTGGACTTAGGTACAACAACAATGGGTGTAGCCCAATTACATCGATCTATCTTAGAAATAATGTTCTCAGTTTCTAATCTTTTGAGTTCTTGCTCAACTTTCTCCTTGAGTGCATATGGTATGGAACGTGGCTTGCAATAAACCGATCTAGCGTCCTTCTGTACTCTGACACTCGCCTTGAAGCCTTGGATCGGACTGCCTGTTTCACAGAACACCTTCGGATAATTCTTGATGACCTCATCCTTTGATGCAAATCTCATTTCAACACGAAAAATCTCACTCCAATTCAAGTTCAATGATCCCAACCAATTTTTTCCTAGTAAGGCAGGTTTGTCTGCTGCCACTACTATTAGAGACAAGCTCTGAAATTGATCCTTGTATTTCACCGGTACGGTGATACGACCTACCACAGGAATGTTCTCTCCCGAGTAGCCTCACAGCTCTATCTGGGAAATCACGCAAATTGTCGAGGTATAGCGACTCCGGACTACACTCACGGATACACCAGTGTTGATTTCCATGGGTATCTTGATTCCTGCAACTTCTATGTGGATTATGATACTTTTCAAATCGCTGTTAGTTAACCTCGTGCTCCTGATTGATGTTTAGCTCGAACAGCTCCTTGTCCTGTTGTTTTTCTTCCATGCTATGTAGTCTCTGGGGATTTCTACTCATAGCTTTGAAAACTGGTTTAGCCTTCAGTCGGCATGCCTTCGCAAGATACCCAGTTTTCCTGCAGAAGAAACACTCTGCTCAAAATTGCCCATATGTGAAGGCAATGTGTTGTCCCAGGCACCAATATCAGGACTTCAATGCTCTGTTACCATTGCCAGTTTCTGAGACTTTGGGACCAAACCGCCTTTTACTTTTAACCTGCAGGCGATTCACCTCGGTTGTCTGACGACTGAAAATAGTATGAAATTCTCGGCATTGTTCATTGGCATAGCTGTCTGACAAGCTAAATCAAAAGTCAAGTTAGGCGTTGTCAATAACATTCTTCTGATCGCATCATTTTTCATCCCATAAACAAAGCGGTCACGCAATGCTCGGTCCTGAAAGTTTCCGAAATTACAGTGAATAGATAGCTTTTTTAATGCTACAATATACTCACTGATATTTTCTTTGGTTAATTGATCTCTTATTCCGAAACAATAACTTTCAGCAATTTCCAAGGGCATGAGGCTGTAGTACTGTTTTGCTTAAGAGTTGTGTCCTTTGGCTTGTCAAGCACAAGCAAATTTTTCAAGGTTTCATACATCTTGGGCCCTGCTTCAGTTAAGAAAATAGTCCTTTGTCGTTCCAATACCACCCAGTTATGGTTTTCATCATCGGGGATTTTGATGATATTATTTGCGGTGAAAAACATTATTAGCTGTTTCACATAAGCTCTGAAACTTTCACGGTCACGTTGAAATTCTCCCAAATGCCCCATTACCCCCAATAGCATGGCCATCTGGACTCTGGCAGTTTGAACAAGTGTGCTTGTAATTTACCTCGGATTTGTAGCTGTTAATCAAAACAGAGAAGCTCTCAAAATCTCTCTGTCGGCTGGCTGAATCCTCCACCAACAAAAATTGTAGCTTTGTTTTATCCGCTTAATCCCATCTTCGCCGCCATTGTGATATTTCCAGGAAGCTAACAGCACAAACAGCCTTAAGATGGCAGAATCTTCCAGAAGTCACCAGTCAGGTGACCTGGTCCCTTTATTATAAACAGCACTGGTTGCAATGCCATAGGAGTTTACAGTGTGGAGCTACAGACATTAAGTAAACATAAATTATCCAACTCCTGAGGTACTCCATGTGTGATTTGAAAAGGCCTGTGACATTAGAGTTAAGGGCAATGGTGAACTTCATTGCCATTGGTGGTGCATGTCAGATGGCTGACTGCCTCTGTAGATCTTTGTGGACTAGGCCACACCTGAGCCACAGCCTCTTTGGCCTGAACTTCAGCATGGAATGCTCCTCCTACCATGCCCAAGTAGCTAATTCACTACCTGTGTAGTACCCATTGAAAATCATGTGCCTCCTTTACCTTCTGCAGCCCTGGAGTTGTGATGACCTGGAGTTAAATTCTACTGTTTCAATTTCCCTCTATATTGCATCATCAACATCATAGACAGTCCCTCGGAATCGAGGAACTCTTGCTTCCACTCTTAAAATAAGTCCTTAGGTGGCTGAACAGTCCAATACGAGAACCACACTCCCTGTCACAGGTGGGACAGATAGTTGTTGAGGGAAAGGGTAGGTGGGACAGGTTTCCCGCATGCTTTTTCCGCTGTCTGCACTTGATTTCTGCATGCTCTCGGCGAGGAGACTCGAGGTGCTCAGCGCCCTCCTGGATGCACTCACACAGAAACATAGTAAATAGGTGCAAGAGTAGGCCGTTCGGCCCTTCGAGCCTGCACCACCATTCAATAAGGTCATAGCTGATCATTCACCTCAGTACCGCTTTCCTGTTTCTCTCCATACCCCTTGATCCCTTTAGCCGTAAGAGCCATATACAACTCCCTCTTGAATATATCTAATGAACTGGCATCAACAACTCTCTGCGGAAGAGAATTCCACAGGTTAACAACTCTCTGAGTGAAGAAGTTTCTCCTCATCTCGATCCTAAATGGCTTACCCCTTATCTTTAGACTGTGACCTCTGGTTCTGAACTCCCCCAACATCGGGAACATTCTTCCTGCATCTAACCTGTCCAGTCCCGTCAGAATTTTAGATGTTTCTATGAGATCCCCTCTCATTCTTCGTAACTCCAGTGAATACAGGCCCAGTCGATCCGGTCTCTCCATGTGTCAGTCCTGCCATCCCGGGAATCAGTCTGGTGAACCTTCGCTGCATTCCCTCAATAGCAAGAACATCCTTCCTCAGATTAGGAGACCAAAACTGAACACAATATTCCAGGTGAGGCCTCACCAAGGCCCTGTACAGCTGCAGCAAGACATCCCTGCTCCTATACTCAAATCACCTAGCTATGAAGGCCAACATGCCATTTGTCTTCTTCACCGCCTGCTGCACCTGCATGCCAACCTTCAATGACTGATGTACCATGACACCCAGGTCTCGATGCACCTCCCCTTTTCCTAATCTGTCGCCATTCAGATAATATTCTGCCTTCGTGTTTTTGCCACCAAAGTGGATAACCTCACATTTATCCACATTATACTGTGTCTGCCATGCTTTTGCCCACTCACCTAACCTGTCCAAGTCACCCTGCAGCCTCTTAGCATCCTCCTCACAGCTCACGCCGCCACCCAGCTTCGTGTCATCTGCAAACTTGGAGATATTACACTTAATTCCTTCATCTAAATCATTGATGTATATTGTAAAGAGCTGGGGTCCCAGCAGTGAGCCCTGCGGCACCCACTAGTCACTGCCTGCCATTCTGAAAAGGACCCGTTTATCCCGACTCTCTGCTTCCTGTCTGCCAACCAGTTCTCCATCCACGTCAGTACATTACCCCCAATACCATGTGCTTTAATTTTGCACACTAATCTCTTGTGTGGGACCTTGTCAAAAGCCTTTTGAAAGTCCAAATACACTACATCCACTGGTTCTCCCTTGTCCACTCTACTAGTTACATCCTCAAAAAATTCTAGAAGATTTGTCAAGCATGATTTCCCCTTCATAAATCCATGCTGACTTGGACCAGTCCTGTCACTGCTTTCCAAATGTGCTGCTATTTCATCTTTAATAATTGATTCCAACATTTTCCCCACTACTGATGTCAGTATAATTCCCCATTTTCTCTCTCTCCTTTTTTTAAAAAGTAGCATTACATTAGCTACCTTCCAGTCCATGGGAACTGATCCAGAGTCGATAGACTGTTGGAAAATGATCACCAATGCATCCACTATTTCTAGGGCCACTTCCTTAAGTACTCTGGGATGCAGACTATCAGGCCTTGGGGATTTATTGGCCTTCAATCCCATCAATTTCCCTAACACAATTTCCTGACTAATAAGGATTTCCTTCAGTTCCTCCCTCTCGCTAGACCCTCGGTGCCCTAGTATTTCCGGAAAGTTATTTGTGTCTTCCTTCGTGAAGACAGAACCAAAGTATTTGTTCAATTGGTCTGCCATTTCTTTGTTCCCCATTATAAATTCACCTGATTCTGACTGCAAGGGACCTACATTTGTCTTTACTAATCTTTCTCTTCACATATCTATAGAAGCTTTTGCAGTCAGTTTTTATGTTCCCAGCAAGCTTCCTCTCATACTCTATTTCCCCCGTCCTAATTAAACCCTTTGTCCTCCTCTGTTGAATTCTAAATTTCTCCCAGTCTTCAGGTTTGCTGCTTTTTCTGGCCAATTTATATGCCTCATCCTTGGATTTAATACTATCCCTAATTTCCCTTGCTAGCCAAGGTTGAGCCACCTTCCCCGTTTTATTTTTACTCCAGACAGAGATGTACAATTGTTGAAGTTCATCCATGTGCTCTTTCTCCATTTAGGGCAGTCTTTGGCCAGGGACTCCCATGTGTCAGTGGGGATGTTGCACTTTATCAGGGAGGCTTTGAGGTTGTCCTTGTAATGTTTCTTCTGCCCACCTTTGGCTCATTTGCCATGAAGGAGTTCCGAGTAGAGCGCTTGCTTTGGGGGATCTCGTGTCTGGCATGCGGACAATGTGGCCTGTCCAGCGGAGCTGATCAAGTGTGGTCAGTGCTTCACTGCTGGGGATGTTGGCCTGGGATCTTGCATAGTTCATGATTGACTGTAACAATTAAAAATGTGTCTTTTCTTTCATTTTTCATTAATTTTTGTGGAGCTATTTTTGGAGGAGTACAACCTTTAGAGCAGTGCTCAATACGGGCTTGTCCATTAGTACACTCTATTGGAAGTACACCTTGTTTATGCATCTTTAATCTGAAAACATTGGCTAACTCTAGAATAACATGATATCCATTGTACGGATGATGCCAGAAATCCTAGCATTACAATCAAGCACAAAACAGGTGGCAATGATGCAATTAGTCCCATGACACTATAAATTACATTCTTTGTTCTTTGCGGAGTTCCATAACACCCATGAATAACAAGCTAAATACTTCAGGGATTGTTCCATCACCATTAGACAATATGTACAGGATTACCTCTTTTGTAACTCTTATTGATGTTGTTAGATTTTCTGAGTGATTGCCAAGTTTGAGAATAGTTGCCACCTGTGCTAATGCATCACCCAAATTTTGAGAATCAGGCACCGGTCCAGGAAAATAAAGCAACAGATTAGTCATGAGGAGATTATCAGCTCTCAGCCACCCACATACAAATAGGGATAAATGAGGATTTTATTGGTTTCCAAGGTTTTGCCATAAACATTGGACATTTTGATCCCGAAAATATGCGGGGGCAATGCTTCCCAGTTTAAGTGCTGGGATGCACTTTCCCCCAGCCCCCATCGCTGACCCCACTGGTCAGTCATCACCAATGCCTTAGAGCACTGCTGGTCTACCTAGCTCAGTACACCAAGGTGCTGAAATTGCTCTGCGTCCTGATTGCGGGCGTTAACCTTCCGGGGCTAGGTCTTCCTGCGCCCAGCCCGGGCGCCCCGCCCCCAACGTGGAATTGGGTCATGCATCCCTGAAACGAAGAGGAGTGCTGCCTCCAGCGCTCCATTTCATTGGAGGAGTGCTTCCGGGGCAGCAGCATGTCTCTGAGTTCAGCACGCCATTGAGGAAGCCAATGCTATGCAGATGCTCCTCCCCCCTTCAGTTAAAGGGGAGGGCCGCTGCGCACTCTGCAGGCCCTTTGGTGGCCGCCACTGGGCCACCAGGGATGCAATCGACCGGGTCAGTAGCCTGGCACCAAAAATGGAGTGCCGGTCTGTATGATGGGGGCCCGATCGACGCAAGGGCCACCATTGTCGGGTCGACCCAAGAGTCAGTCGACTCAATAAAATGGCAACCCGGAGCGATAAAGGCCTCCCCTTTAAGGGGCATCCCAGCAGCGGATGTCCACCGGCTTTGTGACTTGCGAAGCTGGCACGGACATCCTCCCGCACCAGCCTCACGATCTGCGGGCCAATTTCCCCTGCAGGGTGGTAAGGGGTCGGCATGGGGCGGTGAGGGGTCGGCGCGCACGCCAGTGATGTCATTGCTGGTTTTGCGGCGGCCTGCGCCACTAATCGCGGGGTGCGACGCTGCTAGGACAGTGCCCCCAAACCTCTGGGGTCATTTCCTCAGAGGCGCTAGCACCCCCCTCCCCTGGTCGAAAATGAAATTGTGCCCCATTAGTGATCCCTGGAGGCAATAAAGGGGCTATAAAAAGGGGCAATTTCATTCCCCAAGACTTTCATCATAGAAGTTTGACTCAGTTCCAATCTTCCACCACTATACGTAATTTGGGGCCAATTTGACCTTGCTTAACTCCTTACGACCAGTATAGGCACTAGTTGGTCGTTAGATGACTGACAAGTGTGGGCTTGAGTTCTTACTAGGCAAGCAGCAGATACCAGTAACTCCCCATAAATGCCATTGTGACTGGCATAGATTACCAGAAGATGTTTGAGTACATTCCTAATATCCTTCTGACCACAACACAGCCACACATTACATCTCATGGAATGGTGGTTTTGTATCAAAAATAAAAAAGGACCTAATCATATGGGTAAATGCTAAGAATGCATATCTTTCAACTTTTTCTTTCTCTGTAGTTTATCTTAATTGACAGAGCAAGAAGGTGCTGACACTAAAGGGTTTTCAATAAAGAATTTTTAAAATTCAGCTCAAATAAATGTGACACACATGTTTCTATCAGAAGTGGCAGACTTTATTATATGGAAATATGTTATCCTGGGCAATGTGTTCTACATGCGGAGTTCCTTGCTTTCTGTGAATCTCCTGTGGCCTAAAAATCAAACCAAAAATAATTATATTAAAAATTGCTCTCTTGTCTAAAAATGCTTTATAAACATTTGAATTCAATCAGTCATGCTCTATTTTGAAAGCACAAAGAGCTGACAGAACAAAGCACCACCCAGGAAATGCCTTCCAGTATGATTTGGCACCGAAGGAGCAAAATAATCACACCTCCAATTTGAAGTCAACATTTAAGGCTCTTTAGCATAATGAAGCTGCAGCCAGTGGCAAATGCTGTTCCCTGGACTTAGTGTGAGAAATATAAATTGCCATCTTCATTTTGTTCCTGTAGCATCAGAGACCTACTTTTTCATGGCTCTTGTGAGCTGCTGCCAGGTTGTCCAGCTCAGCTTCAGCCCAGTGTCTGATAGAGATCAATGGTGCGTGGAAATGTAAACAAGCAGAAGCAGTGGCAGGTGTCCAGTATAACAACATGTCCATCATTACAATGCAAAAGTACCTTTAAAGAGTGATTGGTATTTGGTCAAGGCCTATTTTAAAACTGGCTGGGGATAATTTTGACTTTGTGCGATAGTGTAAAACGGGTGATAGCGAAGGGGCAGTCCATTCTATATCTGTCCCAGAGAGATGTCCCATTCACTACCACCCATTTTACACTATCGCACAAATTCAAAATTTAAACCTTTTCGGTTTCCGTAACATAGAAAAAAGCATTAAGCTGTCTGAAAATGGTGTCATTTTGCTCACTGCAAGTCTGTTAACACTTCACATTTCATATACATGTGTTTTGCAAATTATTTTTCTGCTGGCTTCTGTTGGTAATATTAATAAAACGCCGCAAAATTTGTCGGGGCTCCCAAGAATGCCATTCCAAACACGTGTTTACAGAACAGGGAATATGGCTTGCAAGGCATTTTAACTTGATGAAAATACCCTTTTAAATTCAGTTGAGCTCAGAAACTTTTTCCCTGCTCATCTCCATGTTTTAATAAATGTCACTTATCTTTCAACCATGCTCATCTCACACCTTACCCCAACCAAAAGGGCAATATTATCCAAGGCATCCACCTTTTCTGCTTTTTGGTTTAGGGTTGCCACCTTTGCCAAGTCTAAAACTGGCCAGGTGTCAGGATGGAGGTGGAGCATAGGGTGGCTTAATGAGTTGACTTGCGATGTTGATTTGAATTTTCCAGAAACATCACTCAAAAACAACTTTCTGGTTCAAAACCTTATGGGTGGTTAACTACTTCCACTGAGTACTATGAGGTGTACAAGAATAGTCTACATTGACTCTCCCTCTGATCTTTTTCTCTATCGCTGTGTAAATGTTTTTGAACCACTTTTATGTGCCAATGATGGAATGAGGGAAAGCAGGAACTTCCCTACATGGGAACACAGGTGAGAACATGCAGCTGATTGGAGAACCAGCATATCACATCACCACGTCACTGAGACACCAGCTAATCCTCCTTTGGGGAAATCCCTCACATCTGCATGGCTCACCCCCCCCCCTGAGAATCTTACTGATATCAGAAAGTTATCACACAGAAAACCACAGCCAATACAAAGTGAATAGTAGGTTTGTAATATTGCATATTATAAAGACAGAAAAATGAACCAACTATTGCAATTTTTATTAAGTCCTTAAAAATAGTTTATTATAGCCCTGAAAGGTAGCAAGTCCCAGTCATAGCTGGCTGTCCGTATACGGAGTGGTCCATTGGTAGTAATTTCACCGTTCTGCCTATTACGTATGAGGCACTTGAAGAAAAATATTCTTTGTGTAATTGCTATTGCCAATTAACTGGGAACATACAATGACTTTTCCCTTAAATGTTTCAATGGGCCTAAGAGGCCAGTTAGAAGCTAGAATGAACTTAAGTGCCATCTACTGGCGAATCTAGGTAGAGTTGTTGCCGTCATAATTGTGGCCTTCAACTGTAATATGACAATGTTGTAAAATCACATTCTTACATTGATTGTGTTTTTAAACAAGCAGTATTATTTGCCTGACGACCACTACATTTAAAAAAAAATCAAATGAATGCAGTGTAATATTAGGCTTAATATTCTCTAAAGATAAACCAATTTTCCCTGATATTCATTCAACCAGTCTCATAAATTTTCTTCCCTCCCTTTCTCTACTGAAGACATTGCCTCCTTGCTGAGATTCGGTATCATTTGCAGTAAGATCATAGGGCTAGATTTTACACTTTTGTGAAGGTGGCCCAAAAATGGACGTTATTTCCAGCGTGGGCAGTAAATACAGGTTTTCAGATTGTCGCCCATTTTCAAACCCCCTAGTTTCCATTTAAAAAAATGGGCGTTCCCGCTATGATCTGAAATGGGCGTTAGCGTTAAATCTCACTGACCGTCTGCTGTAAAGTGTCGCCATCATTAGCAGCGGCATGGCAACGCTTGTTTCCCGTGATTCAGGAGGTCAGGGGTCATCATTACATGCGTATAATAGGATACATAGAGAGAAGGAGCAGAGAGGGAGTGAAGGCGTGTATGGGTGTGGGTGCTTGTTTGGCTGCTTTGGGAGGTAGGAGGGAAAATTTCGAGCTTTATACAAAATTCTGCAAAAAAAGTTAGCTGTTACCAGCCAGGTATTTTCGCTCATTCGGTGCCTATAACGGAGGGAGTGGAGGAGGCGACACAGCACACTGTGGAGACTGATGCTGGCGAGAGCAGTGAGCTGGGAGAGGAACGAATGGGAGGACGAAAGAGAGCGAGAAGGTTCTCGGACGAGGCAAATGCCTCCCTCATGCAGGAGGTCGAGTCACATTGGGGTCAATTGACCCAGGGAGGGCGTGAGAAGCCCACCCCAAAGGCCTACCAGAAGATATGGGTCGAGATAGCTGAGATGGTCTCATCGGCGACCAACGAGGTGCGTGTGAGCAACCAATGCCGCAAGCGATGGAACAACCTTGTCGGATTTGCCAGAGTAAGTATTACATTTATTTACATGTACTTATATATTTATATAATTTGATTTGTAAGTGTCATGAGTGACTATAATGAAATATGAGGTATTTCACTTTTACCAGGAATGTTGTACTCAAAGCCTGGTAAAGAATGCTAATTTTCATTATTATTGTTATGGATGCAACCCATGTAACCAGCATTCTACCGCCAGCAGAGGGCGTATTGGTTGGAGTCTCAAGGGATCCCAGCATCCCTTGGGCGCACTGTATATAAGCAGGCCTCCCACGCTGTACCAGTACTCTGGAGTTAGAATAAAGAGACTAAGGTCACACTTACTCATGTCTACAGTACTCAATCACATCATTTTATTCAAGACATAACAACTGGCGATGAGATAATGAACCATGCAGAGAATGCAGAGAACTGTTGGTATCCTGGAGAAATTCTCAGAAGGGGATGATTGGGAGGCCTTCGTGGAGCGACTCGACCAAGACTTCGTGGCTAACAAGCTGGAAGCGAGTGTGAACATTGCCAAATGAAGGGTAATCCTCCTCGCCGTCTGCAGGACAACAACCTATGCCCTCATGAAGAATTTTCTTGCTCCGGTGAAACCAACAACCAAATCGTAGGAAGAACTGTGTACGCTGGTCCAGGAGCACCTAAATCCGAAGGAGAGCGTTCTGATGGCAAGGTATCGATTTTACACATGTCAACGGCCTGAAGGCCAGGAAGGCCAAACTAAGGCGCCTTGAAGGACATTGCGAATTCGATGGATTCCTGGAGCAAATGCTACGAGACTTTTTTTGTGCTTGGCATTGGTCATGAGGTTATCCTTCGCAAACTACTGACTGTTGAAACACCGAACCTGAGCAAAGCCATAACAATAGCCCAGGCATTTATGTCCACCAGCGATAACACCAAACAAATTTTGCAGCATAAAGAGGTTTCGGCAAGTACTGTACACAAAGTAACGCCGTTTTCAGGCAGGAATGCTGAACGTAAACGCCTGCAGATGCACGACCTCAGATGACTTAGAGTCCACCATCAAGCGTTAATGCAAGGCAATTGACACCTTGTTGGCGCTGCGGAGGTGATCATCGAGCCCATCAATGCCGCTTCAAACACTATGCGAGCAAAGGCTATGGAACAATGGGACACCTCCAGTGAATGTGCAGATGAGCTGCAAACCCTGCAAATTACCACGTTGCAGAGAAAGACCGATCTATGGTGGATCAAACTGAACTAGAGAGTCAAACCGAGGAGACAGGAATGTACGGGGTACACACCTTCACCACGAAATGTCCACCGATCATGTTAAAAGTTGAACTGAACGGAATTCCAGTATCCATGGAATTGGACACGGGTGCGAGTCAATCCATCATGAACAAAAAGGTCTTCGACAGGCTGTGGTGCAACAAGGCACACAGGCCCAAGCTGAGCCCCATTCACACCAAGCTGAGAACTTACACTAAAGAGCTGATCCCTGTAATTGGCAGCGCGGAAGTCAAAGTCTCCTATGATGGAGCAGTGCACGAGCTACCACTATGGATAGTACCAGGAGATGGCCCCACACTGTTCGGCAGAAGCTGGCTGGGAAAAATCCGCTGGAACTGGGACGACATCCGAGAGCATTCGTCCGTCGACGACGCCTCATGTGCCCAGGTTCTGAGCAAGTTTCTGTCGTTGTTTGAGCCAGGCATTGGAAGTTTCTCAGGGGTGAAGGTGCAGATCCACTTGATTCCCAGTACACGACCCATCCATCACAAGGCACGGGCAGTGCCATATATGATGCGAGAGAAAATGGAGATCGAGCTAGACAGGCTGTAATGAGAGGGCATCATTGCGCCGGTGGAGTTCAACGAGTGGGCCAGTCCGATTGTTCTGGTTCTCAAGGGCGATGGCACGGTCAGAATTTGCGGGGACTATAAAGTAACGATTAACCGTTTTTCGCTGCAGGACAAGTACCCGCTACCCAAGGCAGACGACCAATTTACGATGCTGGCAGGAGGAAAGACGTTCGCCAAGTTGGACCTGACCTCGGCCTACATGACGCAGGAGCTGGCGGAATCTTCAAAAGGCCTCACCTGCAACAACACGCACAAAGGTCTGTTCATCTACAATAGAAGCCCGTTTGGGATGCGATCAGCCTGTTTTTCCTATTTTTCAAAGGAACATGGAGAGTCTGCTAAAGTCGGTTCCGCGCACCGTGGTTTTCCAGGATGACATACTGGTCACAGGTGGGGCACCATCGGACACTTGCAGAACCTGGAAGAGGTTCTAAGTCGGCTAGATCGTGTGGGACTCAGGTTGAAATGCTCAAAGTGTGTTTTCCTGGCGCCAGAGGTCGAGTTCTTAGGGAGAAGAATCGTGGCAGACGGCATCAGACCCACCGACGCCAAGACGGAGGGCATCAAGTATGCGCCGAGACCACAGAACGTGACAGAGCTGCGGTCGTTCCTGGGACTCCTCAATTATTTTGGTAATTTCCTACCCGGGTTAAGCACCTTGCTAGAACCTCTACATGTGTTGCTATGCAAGGGAGATGACTGGATTTGGGGGAAATCACAAGAGACAGCTTTTGAGAAAGCCCGAAATCTGTTATGTTCCAACAAACTGCTCTTCCTGTATGATCCTTTTAAACGTTTAGTGCTAGCTTGCGATGCGCCTTCGTACGGTGTCGGGTGTGTGTTACAACAAGCAAACGAATCGGGAACATTGCAACCGGTCGCTTATGCGTCCAGGAGCTTGTCCAAGGCCGAAAGGGCCTACAGCATGATTGAAAAAGAAGCTCTGGCATGTGTTTACGGGGTAAAAAAAATGCATCAATATCTGTTTGGGCTTAAGTTTGAATTAGAAACTGACCATAAGCCACTCATATCGCTATTCTCAGAGAGCAAAGGTATCAATACCAATGCCTCTGCTCGCATCCAAAGATAGGCGCTCACACTGTCTGCATATAACCCTGTAATTCGCCACAGGCCAGGCACAGAGAACTGCGCTGATGCTCTCAGTTGGCTACCATTGCCCACCACCAGGGTGGAAATGGCATAGCCTACAGACTTGCTCTTGGTGATGGATGCATTTGAAAACGAAAAGTCACCCATTACAGCCCGCCAGATCAGGACCTGGACCAGCCTGGATCCTTTACTGTCCCTTGTAAAAAACTGTGTCCTCCATGGGAGCTGGTCCAGCGTCCCAACGGAGATGCATGAAGAGATCAAACTGTTCCAGCAGCGTAAAGACAAAATGTCCATACAGGCGGACTTTCTTTTGTGTGGTAATCGTGTGGTTTTGCCCAAGAAAGGCAAGGAAACGTTCATACGCGACCTACACAGTACCCACCCAGGCATAGTAACGATGACAGCTATAGCCAGATCCCATGTGTGGTGGCTCGACATCGACTCAGATTTGGAATCTTGCGTGCGCCAATGCTTGCTCTCAACTGAGCAATGCACCCAGAGAGGCAATGCTAAATTTATGGTCATGGTCCTCCAAACCGTGGTCTAGGATCCACGTTGACTTTGCTGGCCCATTTCTAGGCAAAATGTTCTTGGTTGTTGTGGATGCTTATTCAAAGTGGATTGAGTGTGTAATAATGTCTGTAAGCACGTCCACTGCCACCATTGAAAACCTACGAGCTATGTTTGCCACGCACGGCCTGCCTCATGTCCTTGTCAGCGACAACGGGCTGTGCTTCACCAGTGCTGAATTCAAGAAATTCATGACCCGCAATCACATCACATCTGCCCCATTCAAGCCCGCATCCAACGGCCAGACAGAACGGGCAGTCCAAACCATCAAGCAAAGCTTGAAACGCGTGTCGGAAGGCTTCCTGCAGACCCGCCTGTTCCGAGTCCTGCTCAGCTACCACACCAGACCCCACTCGCTCACCGGGGTTCCCCCAGCAAAGCTGCTCATGAAAAGGGCGCTCAAAACAAGGCTCTCTCTCGTCCACCCTGATCTCCATGATCACGTCGAAGGCAGGCGGCATCAACAAAGCAAGTACCATGATCGCGCAAATTTGTCATGCGATATTGAAGTCAATGACCCTGTATTTGTACTAAACTATGGACATGGTCCCAAATGACTTGCTGGCACTGTCATAGCCAAAGAAGGGAGTAGGGTGTTTCAGGTCAAACTCGCAAATGGACTAACTTGCAGAAAGCATTTGGACCAAACCAAACTGCGATTCACAGAGAGCCATGAGCAACCTGAAGAGGACACCACCAACTTCGACCCTCCGACACACACACAAGTGGCAACCAACATCACGGTTGATCACGAAGCTGAACTCATCATCACCAGCAGCCCAGCAAGACCAGCTGCGCAGCAGCCCAGCAAAGAACCAACCAACTCACCTGCACCTGCATTTGTATCGAGACGATCGACCAGGGAGCGAAAAGCCCCAGATCGTCTCACCCTGTATATAAGTGTACTATTGACTTTGGGAGGGAGTGATGTTATGTATGCAACCCATGTAACCAGCATTCTACCACCATCAGAGGGCGTATCTGTTGGAGTCCCAAGGGATCCCAGCATTCCTTGGGAGTACTGTATATAAGCAGGCCTCCCATGCTGTACCAGTACGCTGGAGTTAGAATAAAGAGACTAAGGTCATACTTACTCACGTCTACAGTACTCAATCACATCACTTTATTCAAGACATAACAATAATCATGATTACATCTGTCGGTTATGTGTTGTATCAGTCTCTGTAACAGTACCTAGCAATGATATCACGCAATGATCTCATGCCATGTCGTGTTGTTGTTACCTTTTACAGAAGAAACTTTCGAGGAATAGGGCCGAGCAGAGGCGAATGGGTGGGGGTGGGGCCACCAGTCATCCTTGACCTCACTGACATCGAGGAGCAGGTCTTGCACTCGTGGGGACCCACCCCGGTTGGCCACGCAGGCAGCTGCAGAACCTGAAGTGATGCCACGTGAGTAAAGTATACATCATTGCGTGATGTGATGTAAAGTCAATAGATGCCACACCCACTCATATCCGAATAATATATGATAGATGATTGCTAAAAGTGTCCTCTAAATAATGCTGGCCTCATGAGAATCATTGCAATGCAGAATGTGTTGATGGTCATCAAATGTGATGTCTGTGATGATTTTGATATCAGTTGTGTTTTTCTCGTGCATATGCTGTGTGTAACACTTGACTCACCTTGTGACCCGAGCACACCCTTCTCCTCTAATAACCTCATTTGTGTTTTGCAGCTCAGCCAGCAGCACGTCCCAAGGCAAGACCACAGAGGCCAGAAGATGGGGGTGGGGAGCCGGACTCGCCAGACGATCCTACATCTGGTGCTGAGGAGCTCCGATTCTCGCCCGTCAATCTGCTGTGTCCGTTCTCAATGGATGAGGGCACGGACTTTGAGGAGCCTGCATCGCCAGGCTGCAGAAGGCATTTGACCCCAAGGCCATCGAGTGCTCCTCCAGCCATTCCCACCTCCACTCTGGAGGTACCAGGCCCAAGTACCTCGCTACAGGGCACCCCAGGTGTCCCCAGTACGGTGCCAACCCCACAGAGGTTTCGTAGAGGCGGCAGGTCTGCTCCACGAGTGCCAGATGAGAGCGGAAGATGGTAGAGTTGTCCAGAAGGACTGTTAACATAGTTAACCAGATTCTCCAGGCATCGGGGGGCATATCCCGACAGCTGGCCAGCATCTCCGGCACCATGACGGAGTACGTTCCGCAGATGGTGGAGGCCCTGGAGGCGATAGCCAAGAACACTGGTGGCAGAGGCCTCCTAGTTGTCCCGGAGTGCGGCACTCCACCCCTAGGTTCCGCACCGCCAGTGCCAACGGCACATGCGAGGCAGGAGCAAGATCCTGCTTCTGGATCCGAGAATGTTCCTACCTCGGTACCCTCCGCTCCTGTATCCGTGGAACCAACGGCTCTGCCTTCATCCCCCCCAATGAGGCACCGCCTGAGGAACGCCTTGGCCAGGCAGTGTGGAGTGAGGAGGGGAAGGAAAGTGAGGTGCATGTTCGCGGGTGAGGGCCTTGTTATATCTCCATCTCGGTCTATGCAATTTATTTTAAGGCATTGCGGGAGGGAGCTGCTGTCCTGTGCTGCTGGACATGTTGACCATTTGATTGAAGTCAATGTTCTAAAATGTGTTGTGGGGTGGGGTGGGGGTGGGGTATTTTTGACCGTTATACTTATGGTTTCAGACCAATGGTCGTAATAAATGTTTTTTATTTAACATAACCTTGTTGCGCATTGTCTCAAATAGCTGGACTGTTACACACTGGTGATTCCTTAACATGAAAGGGTATAATTAAACTTAACTTGAATCAACTTAAACTTTAACTGGCACCATGGTGATGCCCACCATTGATGTCTGAGCTGCACACACAGCAGTGTGTCAGTTTTGTCAATAACAGCAACGTTCTTTCAGGCAAAGCGCTCATTTATGAGCTGCTGATGTAAGAGTTTTGCAACTATGTAGCCACCACGGGCCTTTCCTGTGGTCTGGAGGGGGATGTGTGGACATGGTTGCATAGTCAGTCTGATTGTCTGGCCCGAGGTCAGTGTCCAGTTTTTCGTCCTCCTCTTCCTTTCTCTCCTGAGGAGGACCATCAGTCCATTCTGGCAATTCTTGCCCAGTCCTGATAGCCAAGTTGTGCAGAATGGAGCACACAACCAGGAATTGAGCTACCTGATCAGGGTTGTATTGTAGCTCCCCTACTGAGCGCTCCAGGCATCTAAAGCACCTAAACCAATGGTTTTCTGGACCACATTGCGTGTGGCTCTGTGGCTCTCGTTGTATCGCATCTCGGCCTCGGTGTGGGTGTCACGCGGGGGGGGGGGGGGGGGAGGGGTCATTAGCCAGGTGGCTAGGCCATATCGTTTGTCACCAAGCATACAGCATTGATCTTGTTGCTGACTGGTAAACATGTCAGATACAGTGCTCTCACACAGGATGTGAGCCTCATCGATGCTGTTGGACAACGAGTTGGACCTTCAGGGAGTGAAATCCTTTTCGGTCGCGAAAAATCTCTGCGTCCTGAGAAGGTGCCCGCATGGCGATGTGCGTACAGTGTATTGCTCCCTGCACCTTGGGGAAGTTAGAAATTTGGTAGAATGCTAGAGCCCTGTCAGTCTGAGCCTCCGTAGTCATAGAGAAACTGATAAAATCCATCCTACGTGCGTACAGGGCTTCAGTGACCTGTCTAATACAGCAATGTGTGGCATGCTGAGATATAGCGCAAATGTCGACCGCGGAGGCCTGAAAGGAACCAGGCGCGTAGGACGATAGTGCCGTGGTGACCTTGACCTCGACAGACGGTGCGGTCTTGAAGGTGCTGGCAGGCTGCAGATTTGCCCCGATGAGGTGGCATAGCTCACTGATAACCTCTTTGTGGAAGTGCAGTCTCCGAAGGCCAGTGTTCTCGGATAAGTCGAGGTAAGACCGTTTCTCTCTGTAAGTGCGGGGAATGTATGGTCTCGTCCTCCTTATCAGTCTGGCACGTCTTAGATTGGGCACATAATGCTGTGGATTGGACGTTGTGCCATTTGCACTCTGCGGCATCTGTGTTGTCATCGATGCAGGCTGAGAAATGGCTGGCCCCATTCCAATAACTATAATTATAATGCCGATTGTTCATAAGCGCTAAATTTCCCCACTAAGAAACCTAAAGTAAAATCTAATCATCCACAGATGGGTCACATCACCTGAAAAGAGCTCCAGAGTACATCCAAACTCCCCCGAAGTTGAAGCAGCCTTTTCAATGAAGCGACGTGCGATTTACAAAATAGCTATGATTAGTTCAGATCAGTTCAACTTTTTCAGAGCGTTTTTTCGGCGAGTGAGATTGTGGGCAATATGTGTGCAAGGTGCTGAAAATGACGCTGGACGAAATACTGGGCGTTAGTTTCAGCAAATGTGATCTTTACAACAAAAAAAAGTGGGCGGTTGGTATTATGGAATCTCAGAGTTAATTACGTGCCAAAAGTAACGCTCGCCGATAAGTGACCGAGAAATGGCATCAATTTCCATTTTGTGCCAAAATGGACGTTAAGTGTACAGTATACATGCATAAATAATGGAAAATCTAGCTCATAAATCTCATATATGTAAACCTGTATATATCTTGTGTAGCCACCAGAGAGCTCTTACCCTGGAGTCCCAAGGGATCCTACAATCCCTTGGGAGCACAGGTACTTAAGGAGGCCTCATAGGCTGGAAAGGCACTCTGGAGACCTGCAATAAAAGACTAAGGTCACACTTTACTTTGAGCTCACAGTATCCAGTCAGACTCTTTATTCATACATAAAAACTGCCGACGAGACACAGATGACGAACCCAATGATGCAGAGAACAGTGGGCATCCTGAAAAAATTCTCGGAGGGAGATGATTGGGAAACCTTCGTGGAGCGATTCGACCAATACTTCGTGGCCAACGAGCTGGAAGGAGAAGCGAACGCTGCCAAACGAAGGGCGATTCTCCTCACCATCTGCCGGGCACCAACATATGGCCTCATGAAAAATCTGCTTGCTCCAACGAAACCCACAGAGAAATCGTACGATGATTTGTGCACACTGGTCCGAGAGCATCTGAACCCGAAGGAAAGCGTTCTGATGGCGAGGTACCGGTTCTACACCTACAAAAGGTCTGAAGGCCAGGAAGTGGCGAGTTATGTCGTGAGCTAAGATGCCTTGCAGGACATTGGGAATTTAAAGGACATTTGGAACACATGCTCAGAGACTTTTTCGTACTTGGCATTGGCCATGAAGTGATACTTTGCAAACTTTTGACTGTAGAGACCCCAACCTTGAGTAAAGCCATAGCGATAGCCCAGGTGTTCATTGCCACCAGTGACAATACGAAGCAAATCTCTCAGCACACGAGTGCTGCTACAAGTACTGTGAACAAAGTGATGTTGTTTTCAAATCGCAATGTATAGGGCAGGCCCTACATGCCTGCAGCTGCACGTCTGCAGATGTCTCAGAGTCCACCATCAAGGGTGATGAATGCAAGGCCATTAACAATTTGTTGGCGCTGCGGGGATGATCATTGTTTCCATTCATGTTGCTTCAAAGGGTACGTTTTCAAAGGCTATGGAACAATGGGACACCTCCAACGTATGTGCAGGTGAGCTGCTGTTAATCCTGAAAACCACCATGTTGCAGAGGAGGACAGATCCACAGTGGATCACGACAAACCAGAGCCTCAGACCAAGGAGGCAGAGGTATATGGGGTGTACACATTTACTACAAAGTGTCCCCCGATAATGTTGAAGGTCGAATTAAATGAACTCCCGGTGTCAATGGAGCTGGACATGGGCGCGAGCCAGTCCATTATGAGCAAAAAGACTTTCGATAAATTTGGTGCAGCAAGACCTTAAGGCCAGTCTTGACTCCCATTTGCATGAAACTGAGAACTTACACAAAGGAACTGATTCCCGTAATCGGCAGTGCTACTGTAAAGGTCTCCTACGATGGAGCGGTGCACAAGCTACCACTCTGGGTGGTACCGGGCGATGGTCCCACGCTGCTCGGCAGGAGCTGGCTGGGAAAGATACGCTGGAACTTGGACGACGTCCGAGAGCTCTCATCCGCTGACGACACTTCATGTGCTGAGGTCTTAAACAAGTTCCCTTCGCTGTTCGAACCAGGCATTGGGAAGTTCCAAGGAGCAAAAGTGCAGATCCACCTAATTCCGGGGGCGCGACCCATCCATCACAAGGTGAGAGCAGAACCGTACATGATGAGAGAAAGTGTAGAGATCAAGCTAGACCGGCTGCAACGAGAGGGCATCATTTCACCGATCGAATTCAACGAGTGGGTCAGTCCAATTGTTCCAGTCCTCAAGGGAAACGGCACCATCAGAATCTGTGGTGATTACAAAGCAACTATCAATCATTTCTCCCTGCAAAATCAATACCCATGACCAAAGGCTGACGATCTTTTTGCTACGCTGGAGGGAGAAAATGCATTCACGAAGCTGGACTTGACCTTGGCCTACATGACGCGGGAGCTGGAGGAATCATCGAAGGGCCTCACCTGCATTAACACGCACAAAGGTCTCTTCATCTACAACGGATGTCCATTTGGAATTCGATCAGTCGCGCCGATATTCCAGAGAAACATGGAAAGCTTACTGAAGTCGGTCCCGCACATGGTGGTCTTCCAGGACGACCTCTTGGTTACAGGTCGGGACACAGTCGAGCATCTGCAGAACCTGGAGGAGGTTCTTAGTCCACTCAACTGCGTGGGGCTCAGGTTAAACTGCTCGAAGTGCGTTTTCCTGGCACCTGAAGTGGAGTTCCTGGGGAGAAGAATTGCGGATCGAGGCCACAGAACGTGACAGAGCTGCGGTCGTTTCCAGGACTCTTGAACTACTTTGATAACTTCTTACTGTGTCTCAGCACACTGTTAGAACAATTTCACGCCTTACTGCATAAAGGA
Organism: Pristiophorus japonicus; assembly: GCF_044704955.1. Lineage (NCBI taxonomy): Eukaryota > Metazoa > Chordata > Chondrichthyes > Pristiophoridae > Pristiophorus > Pristiophorus japonicus. The sequence goes on from NC_091980.1 coordinate 55,142,890, forward strand.
GACAAATGGGTATGGGGCAAAAGTGAAAAAATTGTTATGCTCAAACAAATTGCTTGTGTTGTATGATCCATGTAACATGTGATGTGTCGTCGTATGGCGCCGGATATGTATTGCAACAAGCTAATGAATCTGGGAAATTGCAACTGGTTGCTTATGTATCCAAAGTCTGTCTAAGGCTGAAAGAGCCTACAGCATGATTGAAAAAGAAGCGTTAGCGTGTGTTTATGGGTAAAGAAAATGCATCAATATCTGTTTGGGCTCAAATTTTAATTGGAAACTGACCATAAGCCACTGATATCCCTTTTTTCCAAAAGTACGGGGATAAATACGAATGCATTGGCCCGCATCCAGAGATGGGCGCTCACGCTGTCCGCATACAACTATGCCATCCGCCACAGGCCAGGCACAGAAAACTGTGTCGATGCTCTCAGTAGGCTGCCACTGCCCATCACGGGGGTGGAAATGGCACAGCCCGCAGATTTAGTCATGGTTATGGAAGCATTCGAGAGTGGGCAATCACCCGTCACAGCCCGACAGATTAGAACCTGGACGAGCCAGGAGCCCTTACTCTCCCTAGTAAAAAATTGTGTGCTTCACGGGAGCTGGTCCAGTGTCCCAGTGGAAATGCAGGAAGAGATAAAGCCGTACCAGCGGCGCAAAGATGAAACGTCTATACAGGCAGACTGCCTTCTGTGGGGTAATCGGGTAGTGGTCCCCAAGAAGGGCAGGGACACTTTCATCAGTGACCTCCATAGTACTCACCCAGGCATCGTAATGATGAAAGAGATAGCCAGATCCCATGTGTTGTGGCCTGGTATCGATGCGGACTTAGAGTCCTGCGTGCACAAATGTAACACATGCTCGCAATTAAGCAATGCACCCAGGGAGGCGCCACTAAGTTTATGGTCTTGCCCTGCAAACCATGGTCCAGGGTCCATGTCGACTATGCAGGCCCGTTTTTGGGTAAAATTTTCCTTGTGGTTGTAGATGCGTACTCCAAATGGATTGAATGTGAGATAATGTCGGCAAGCATGTCCGCTGCCACCACTGAAAGCCTGCGGGCCATGTTTGCCATGCACAGACTGCCTGATGTCCTTGTGAGCGACAACGGGCCATGTTTCACCAGTGCCGAGTTCAAAGAGTTCATGACGATCAAACATGTTACATCTGCCCCGTTTAAGCCAGCGTCCAACCGTCAGGCAGAACGAGCAGTTCAAACAATCAAGCAGGGCTTGAAGCGGATAACTGAAGGCTCACTGCAGACTCGCCTATCCCGAGTCCTGCTTAGCTATTGCACGAGACCCCACTCACTCACTGGGATTCCACCTGCTGAACTGCTCATGAAAAGGGCACTTAAGACAAGGCTCTCCTTAGTTCACTCTACATGAACAGGTAGAGAGCAGGCGGCTTCAACAAAGTATATATCGTGATAGTGCAAATGTGTCAGGGGAAATTGAAATCAATGATCCTGTATTTGTGTTGAACTATGGACAAGGTCCTAAGTGGTTTCCCGGCACTATTGTGGCCAAAGAGGGGAGTAGGGTGTTTCGGGTCAAACTTTCAAATGGACTCATTCACCGGAAACAATATCCTGAGCAATCCACTTTGGACCCTACCTTCTTTGACCCCCCCAACAAACACACCAGTGGCAACCGACACCGTGGTTGGCCACGAAGCAGAACTCATCAATCGCAGCAGCCCAGCAGGACTCGCCACACAAGGCAGCCCAGAAAGGCCAGCTGCACAACAGCCTAATGAGGGCCCAACAAACATCTCACCAAAACTAGCATTTGCACCGAGACAGTCAACCAGGGAAAGAAAGGCCCCAGATCGACTCACCTTGTAAATAGTTACACTATTGACTTTGGAAGGGGAGTGTTGTTATATATGTAAACCTGTATATACCTTGTGTAGCCACCAGAGAGCTCATCCCCTGGAGTCCTAAGGGATCCCTCAATCCCTTTGGAGCACAGGTACTTAAGGAGGCCTCACAGGCTGGAGAGGCATTCTGGAGACCTGCAATAAAAGACTAAGGTCACACTTTACTTTGAGCTCACAGTATCCAGCCAGACTCTTTATTCATACATAACAATAAAAACATAAGAAATAGGAGGAGTAGGCCATAGAGCCCCTCGAGCCTGCTCTGCCATTTAATATGATCCTGGCTGATCCGATCATGGACTCGGGTCCATTTCCCTGCCCGCTCCCCATAACCCCTTATTCCCTTATCGTTTAAGAAACTGTCTATTTCTGTCTTAAATTTATTCAATGTCCCAGCATCCACAGCTCTCTGAGGCAGCAAATTCCACAGATGAACAACCCTCTGAGAGAAGAAATTTCTCCTCATCTCAGTTTTGAATGGGTGGCCCCTTGTTCTAAGATTATGCCCTCTAGTTCTAGTCTCCCCTATCAGTGGAAACATCCTCTCTGCATCCACCTTGTCAAGCCCCCTCATAATCTTATATGTTTCGATAAGATCATCTCTCATTCTTCTGAATTCCAATGAGTAGAGGCCCAACCTACTCAACCTTTCCTCATGTCAACCCCCTCATCTCCGCAAGCAACCTAGTGAACCTTCTCTGAACTGCCTCCAAAGCAAGTATATCCTTTCGTAAATATGGAAACCAAAATTACATGCAATATTCCAGGTGTGGCCTCTCACCAATACTCTGATAGCTGTAGCAAGAATTCCTTGATTTTATACTCCAACCCCTTTGCAATAAAGGCCAAGATTCCATTGGCCTTCCTGATCACTTGCTGTACCTGCATACTGTCCTTTTGTGTTTCATGCACAAGCACCACCAGGTCCCGCTGTACTGCAGAACTTTGCAATCTTTCTCCATTTAAATAATAACTTGCTCTTTTTTTTCTGCCAAAGTGCATGACCGCACACTTTCCAACATCTGCCAAATCTTTGCCCACTCACTTAGCCTGTCTATGTCCTTTTGCAGGTTTTTTGTGTCCTCCTCACACATTGCCTTTCCTCCCACCTTTGTAACATCAGAAAACTTGGCTACGTTACTCTCAGTCCTTTCTTCCAAGTCGTTAATATAGATTGTAAATAGTTGGGGTCCCAGCACTGATCCCTGCGGCACCCCAATCGTTACTGATTGCCAACCCGAGAATGAACCATTTATCCCGACTCTCTGTTTTCTGTTAGTTAGCCAATCCTCTATCCATGCTAATATATTACTCCCAACCCCGTGAACTTTTATCTTGTGCAGTAACCTTTTATGTGGCACCTTGTCAAATGCCTTCTGGAAGTCCAAATCCCCCGCATCCACTATTTTCCCTTTATCCACCCTGTTCATTACATCCTCAAAAAATTCCAGCAAATTTATCAAACATGACTTCCCCTTCATAAATCCATGCTAACTCTGCCTGACCGAATTTTGCTTTTCCAAATGTCCTACTACTGCTTCTTTAATAATGGACTCCAACATTTTCCCAATCGCAGCTGTTATGCTCATTGGCCTATAGTTTCCTGCTTTTTGTCTGCCTCCTTTTTTAAATGAGGGCATTATTACATTTGCAGTTTTCCAATCTGCTGGGACCTCCCCAGAATCCAGGGAATTTTGGTAAATTACATACAATGCATCCACAATCCCTGCCGCTACTTCTCTTAAGACCCTAGGATGCAAGCCATAAGGTCCAGGGGATTTATCTGCCTTTAGTCCCATTATCTTATTGAGTACCACCTCCTTAGTGATTGTGTTAAGTTCCTCCCCCGCTATAGCCCCTTGACTATCCACTGTTGGAATATTTTTATGCTCTAGTATTGTGCACGAACCTTGATGGCGAGCATCATTAAGCTGTTCGACCACAGGGAACATTCCAGTGAGCTTAACCCTGTCCTTGCCTGATGTCCACAGGCACACTTCCAGCAGAGTTCACTGGGTGATTATTAGGAGCAGGAACCCTGACTAATTGTACCTACCCTAATCCAGGGGCTCTGGGGCCAAATGTAGCTCTCCTGAGATCAGCAAATTCAGCGTAGATCAGGGACCTTATTCCCAATTTATTTTTGTTTCTAGTTTACTCCCCTCCACACAAGACGGCAATGACTCATGCTGGATGTGGTTCTATACATATGTACACCTAAACAGGAAAAGTCCTCATGCACACAATACGATCAGGAGATGTCACTCTACTCCTGCACAGATTGAAAAATGGCAGCTCTAGCGATGTTCTGCTTAGAGCCTTTGCAGTGCACTTAAATAATGAAACAAAACAGTAAGTATTGATACAGTTAGGAATCAGTGTCACCACTGAATCTAGAACACGATTCCGACTAAATCCAGAACAAACTGACATGTGGAAAGAAGAAAATACATCCCCTTCATGAGAAGGAATTGATTGGAATCTTGAACTGAAAAATAGTAAAGTATTGTGGGTTAGGTTTCTTGATGTGACATTAAAAATTGATACTACTGATGATTAAGTTGACCAGTCAGGTTACAGTTTTTTCACTATTGATGATCACAATTCCTAATATTGGAAGGCAACATAATGATGAGTCTAAATGGCTAAATTATTACTATTATCTAATCATGACAGCAATCTATCTGATATAAAAACAAATTAAATAGAAATTTAAGCGAGATCTGCTGCAGTCATATAGAGGCACTGTGAAATCTGTGGTATCGTGCCAAAAATGCTAGAGCATGGGATTTGTTCCTGCAGTTCTCTGTATGATAAACATTTACCACCAGGTGATTACAGATTGGCCATCTGTTGTACACATCACCAGATTTTACATTTCACTGACGCGAATGGAATGGAAAATCAGGCGGAGTGTAGAACAGGCGGTCGATCCTCCCAGCAATGAAAGTTAAAATGTACCCGTTGATATCAATCATATCACTGTCGGAAGTTTTAGAGAGTAGGCCATGCAAGCAGCCGCCCCCCCGCCCCTCCCCTGCTGCCCCCTCCCCCCCCCCGCCACCTATAATGAAGGAGAGGTGGTAAAAACAAAGAGGAAATGACCCGGACCCCTCTTGCAGACATTTGAGCAGTTTGGTTTCAAAGGAGTATTGACAAAGTGCTGAGACCAGGTTTCCTGCCCACTCAGCCAAGGGTGGTGCCTGCTGAAAGAAGGCAAAACATATTTTAAAAAGCAGGGAATCTTAGATTTTTTGACAAAAATGTCTAATATTTATGGGTTTATTATATATGATCATTTTACCTGGTGTGGAGTGTTCTTAGTTTGATCCTGGTCAGAAGTCACTAGTGAAGGGATTCTCAACTCCTTTTTCAGCATCTTGCATTTTCCTGAAATTAGAACACGAGTTTGTAAATAGCAAATGTTACTGATCCATTCAACAACCTGCATGTAACGTAGTATAACTCATACTCTGTGAACATATAGGCTTACCGTTGGGTTGCTGTGCCTGTGTAAGTGAAGCCAATCCCTGAGATGCTCCCGGCCATTTTTCTGGCCATGGGAGAATTACCATACCAGAGATGGTCTCTGATAACACATCAGCTACCTTTGCTTTTACATGAGCATGCCAATAACCGTCACTAAATAAATGCACCCTTTCCTGGATAACTCTAAACATCTTGAATAGCAAACTGCGACGTCAGTGTACATTCTATTTGATTACAATAAAGTCCAAAAAGCACACAAGCCAGCCTACTTTTTGATAACACCAAATTTCCCTTGGATGCATTTCTTTCACCTAGGCTAGTGATTTTCCAAGGTAAATCTGAGGGCCAGTATCATAAAAGGTAGTTAATAGCTTATGATATACAAATTATGATATGTTAATTGATTCATGTGAATCAAATGAATCCTGTCATGGTAGCTTACAAGGACCTATTGCTGACTACATCGCTGGAGTTTGTTCCTGGAAGCCTGGTGTTGCTTCCCATGTTTCACTGATGTGGTGTTCTGAGGCGGAAGGCCAGAGACAAGGCAAGTGCTACTGACCTGAGAGGCAGCCATTGCCATCCCATTGGGCCCTGGGGACCTATATCCTCATTGAGGAGGGGAATGGCAGCTATCAGATCCTGAAAGCCATGAAATACAGTAGATGCATCACAGTCACCATGGGATGGTGGATGCTTCCTATTCTCTCTCCTATTGCCACGAAAGCTGCAGTCTGTACTTCCGTGGAGATTACTTCTTAGGTGGGTGTCTGATTTAGATTCCAATGAAGTTGCCACGCGCTCCACAGGTGTCTAAAGTGAAGAAAAAGATTCCCTGATGTTGCCGCAAATGAGATTTATAGACTCAAAAGTCACTTGCCAGTTGTTGCACGTCCTTGGAGACTGACCTCAGAACCTGCCGTAGCCATAATATTCCTCAAGCATCCCCAGGTGCAGAGGGACGTGGGGGTCCTTGTGCATGAATCCCAAAATGTTAGTTTGCAGGTGCAGCAGGTAATCAGGAAGGCGAATGGAATGTTGGCCTTCATTGCGAGAGGGATGGAGTACAAAAGCAGGGAGGTCCTGCTGCAACTGTATAGGGTATTGGTAAGGCCGCACCTGGAGTACTGCATGCAGTTTTGGTCACCTTACTTAAGGAAGGATATAATGGCTTTGGAGTGGGTACAGAGACGATTCACTAGGCTGATTCCGGAGATGAGGGGGTTCCCTTATGATGATAGATTGAGTAGACTGGGTCTTTACTCGTTGGAGTTCAGAAGGATGAGGGGTGATCTTATAGAAACATTTAAAATCATGAAAGGGATAGACAAGATAGAGACAGAGTGGTTGTTTCCACTGGTAGGGGAGACTTGAACTAGGGGCACAGCCTCAAAATACGGGGGAGCCAATTTAAAACCGAGTTGAGAAGGAATTTCTTCTCCCAGAGGGTTGTGAATCTGTGGAATTCTCTGCCCAAGGAAGCAGTTGAGGCTAGCTCATTGAATGTATTCAAGTCACAGATAGATAGATTTTTAACCAATAAGGGAATTAAGGGTTACGGGGAGCGGGCGGGTAAGTGGAGCTGAGTCCACGGCCAGATCAGCCATGATCTTATTGAATGGTGGAGCAGGCTCGAGGGGCTAAATGGCCTACTCCTGTTCCTAATTCTTATGTTCTTATGTTTATGTTCTTATGTTCTTTTCAGGCAAATACCCATGAGTTTTGGATTCTGTAGTGTCCTTAGATGCTCTAGAAATGATTCCACGAGGCAGTGTGTTGTACTTGAACTGTAGTGACCTTTGTCCTTTATTAGTTAACTCCAGAATGAGGATCATACCTGGTGGTCTGCCTTTTATACTAGGCTATGCACACCTGTACAGGTAACCTAAGAGTCTCCCACTGCAGTGCCCTCTGATGGCACACCTTGTGATGGTACCAATAGTAGCCATGTAGGATACATGACAGATTCCATGGCTCCGAAGCAATGGGCAGCCTTCTCCTTGGCTGTCACTGGGAAGGTGGCACATCCTCACCCACTTCCCATTGTTCCAGCTCCCTTGTGCTCTGTGAATCACCTGGAGCAACATCTTCCCCAACACTATCTACATTTGTACCTGTTTGCAACTTGCTAAATTGCAATTCCTGTTTTAACACAACCATTTCTGCAATCCTGTTTTTTCATCTAATCTTCCTATTATGGAAAGTTTGTTTTATTGCAATATCATTTATTGCAATTCCCTCTTATAAGCAAATACAGCGTGGAAACATCCCACTGTAGCAAGACTTTTCACTTTTGAACCTGAAGTTTTCACCTTTCAATCTGGGTTAATTGGTCAACATCTCTAATATCTGTGAGTGTTGTACGGATGTCAAGTTGCTTTTCAAGGTGATTCATCACATCGGTGTGACTTGTCATTGCGTGAACAAGTGGATGTTTTGAACACTGTGAAAGTATTGAAGATTCAAAACTGGACTCAAAGAAATACAGCATTTCTAAATCACAGTTTTCTAGAATTTTGAAAAGAAAAATGAGTGTCTTGAAGGACTGTGAATAAACAAGAACTGGGACAGGAAACAGAAGCGTGAAATTAAGATGGCCAATGAGGATGAAGCATTGTTTAGATGGTTTAATCACAAAAAAGATCGGAAAGTCCCGCTTGAAGGTTGCCTGTTGAAAACTAAAGCTAATAAGCTTGCCAAAGAATTCAGCATCGAAAACTTTGAAGCATCAAATGGAGTCCTGTGCCGCTAAAAGTGAGATACAAACTTGTTTACAATAAGCTGTGTTGTGAAAAAGCAGTCGGTAGCAAACCCGCTGCTGATGCACTGACTGAGGAACTGCTGCCGGGTTTGTTAGCACAGTATCTGACCGACTGCATTTACAATTGCAGTGAGACCAGGCATTTCTACTGTGCCCTGCCTGATCAAACCTACTCACAAAAGGAGAGAAGATGAGAGATGGAAAAATGAGAAGAGAATACATTACATTACCAGAATGAGAATGTGGCAAAAGAAAGCGGTGTTTTTGATGGATAATGCCATTTGTCATATTGTGATTCTTGATCTTTCACACACGAGGGTCCAATTTATACCATCTAATACCACTTCCATCATCCAGCTCCTGGACCAAAGCATAATTTATAGCATGAAGCAACACTGTAAGAAATAATTCTGGTGCATGGTGGTTTCTGTTTTAGATACCACCAAGGAAACGGTCATTTCACAGGTTATGATGTGTTGGATCCAGTGCGCCAGTGCAGCCTTCGGCCGCCTGAAGAAAAGAGTGTTCGAAGACCAGGCCCTCAAGTCTACCACCAAGCTCATGGTCTACAGGGCTGTAGTAATACCCGCCCTCCTGTATGGCTCAGAGGCATGGACCATGTACAGTAGACTCCTCAAGTCGCTGGAGATATATCACCAATGATGTCTCCGCAAGATCCTGTCTGGCGTAAAAATAAAAAAGGGAAGGTGGCTCAACCGTGGCTATCAAGGGAAATCAGGGATAGTATTAAAGCCAAGGAAGTGGCATACAAATTGGCCAGAAATAGCAGCGAACCCGGGGACTGGGAGAAATTTAGAACTCAGCAGAGGAGGACAAAGGGTTTGATTAGGGCAGGGAAAATGGAGTACGAGAAGAAGCTTGCAGGGAACATTAAGGCGGATTGCAAAAGTTTCTATAGGTATGTAAAGAGAAAAAGGTTAGTAAAGACAAATGTAGATCCCCTGCAGTCAGAATCAGGGGAAGTCATAACGGGGAACAAAGAAATGGCAGACCAATTGAACAAGTACTTTGGTTCGGTATTCACTAAGGAGGACACAAACAACCTTCCGGATATAAAAGGGGTCAGAGGATCTAGTAAGGAGGAGGAACTGAGGGAAATCTTTATTAGTCGGGAAATTGTGTTGGGGAAATTGATGGGATTGAAGGCCGATAAATCCCCAGGGCCTGATGGACTGCATCCCAGAGTACTTAAGGAGGTGGCCTTGGAAATAGCGGATGCATTGACAGTCATTTTTCAACATTCCATTGATTCTGGATCAGTTCCTATCGAGTGGAGGGTAGCCAATGTAACCCCACTTTTTAAAAAAGGAGGGAGAGAGAAAACAGGGAATTATAGACCGGTCAGCCTGACCTCAGTAGTGGGTAAAATTATGGAATCAATTATTAAGGATGTCATAGCAGCGCATTTGGAAAATGGTGACATGATAGGTCCAAGTCAGCATGGATTTGTGAAAGGGAAATCATGCTTAACAAATCTTCTGGAATTTTTTGAGGATGTTTCCAGTAAAGTGGACAAAGGAGAACCAGTTGATGTGGTATATTTGGACTTTCTGAAGGCTTTCGACAAGGTCCCACACAAGAGATTAATGTGCAAAGTTAAAGCACATGGGATTGGGGGTAGTGTGCTGACGTGGATTGAGAACTGGTTGTCAGACAGGAAGCAAAGAGTAGGAGTAAATGGATACTTTTCAGAATGGCAGGCAGTGACTAGTGGGGTACCACAAGGTTCTGTGCTGGGGCCCCAGCTGTTTACATTGTACATTAATGATTTAGACGAGGGGATTAAATATAGTATCTCCAAATTTGCGGATGACACTAAGTTGGGTGGCAGTGTGAGCTGCGAGGAGGATGCTATAAGGCTGCAGAGTGACTTGGATAGGTTAGGTGAGTGGGCAAATGAATGGCAGATGAAGTATAATGTGGATAAATGTGAGGTTATCCACTTTGGTGGTAAAAACAGAGAGACAGACTATTATCTGAATGGTGACAGATTAGGAAAAGGAAAGGTGCAACGAGACCTGGGTGTCATGGTACATCAGTCATTGAAGGTTGGCATGCAGGTACAGCAGGCGGTTAAGAAAGCAAATGGCATGTTGGCCTTCATAGCGAGGGGATTTGAGTACAGGGGCAGGGAGGTGTTACTACAGTTGTACAGGGCCTTGGTGAGGCCACACCCTGGAGTATTGTGTACAGTTTTGGTCTCCTAACTTGAGGAAGGACATTCTTGCTATTGAGGGAGTGCAGCGAAGATTCACCAGACTGATTCCCAGGATGGTGGGACTGACCTATCAAGAAAGACTAGATCAACTGGGCTTGTATTCACTGGAGTTCAGAAGAATGAGAGGGGACCTCATAGAAACGTTTAAAATTCTGACGGGTTTAGACAGGTTAGATGCAGGAAGAATGTTCCCAATGTTGGGGAAGTCCAGAACCAGGGGTCACAGTCTAAGGATAAGGGGTAAGCCATTTAGGACCGAGATGAGGAGAAACTTCTTCACCCAGAGAGTGGTGAACCTGTGGAATTCTCTACCACAGAAAGTAGTTGAGGCCAATTCACTAAATATATTCAAAAGGGAGTTAGATGAAGTCCTTACTACTAGGGGGATCAAGGTGAAAGGCGAGAAAGCAGGAAGGGGGTACTGAAGTTTCATGTTCAGCCATGAACTCATTGAATGGCGGTGCAGGCTAGAAGGGCTAAATGGCCTATGTTTCTATGTTTCTATGTTTCTAAATCCCCTGGGAAGACAGGTACACCAACATCAGAGTCCTCGTCCAGTCTAACATCCCCAGCATTGAAGCATTGACCACACTTGATCAGCTCCACTGGGCAGGCCACATAGTTCACATGCCAGACATGAGCCTCCCAAAGCAAGTGCTCTATGCGGAGCTCCTTCACGGCAAACAAGCCAAAGGTGTGCAGCGGAAACATTACAAGGACACCCTCAAAGCCTCCCTGATAAAATGCGACATCCCCACCGACACCTGGGAGTCCCTGGCCAAAGACCGCCTTAAGTGGAGAAAGTGCATCCGGGAGGATGTTGAGCACCTCGAGTCTCATCGCCGAGAGTATGCAGAAACCAAGCGCAGGCAGCCGAAGGAGCGTGTGGCAAATCAGTCCCACCCACCCTTTCCTTCAATGACTGTCTGTCCCACCTGTGACAGACTGTAATTTCCGTATTGGACTGTACAGTCACCTAAGTAGTAATTTTTAGAGTGGAAGCAAGTCTTCCTCGATTTTGAGGGACTGCCTATGATGATGATGCTACTGGATGAGTAATCCAGAGGCCTAATGGACTAATATTCCAGAAAATGGGAGTTCAAATTCCATCATGGTAAAATTTTAATTCAGTTTAAAAAAAAAAAAAATCTGGAAATAAAAAGCTGGTATCAGTAAAAATGACCATGAAGTTGTCTGATTGTCGTATAAACCTAACTTGTTTCTCTAATGTCCTTTATGGAAGAGTAATCTGCCATCCTCACCCAGCTTGGCCGATTTGTGATTCCATTCCATACCAACGTGGTTGACTCTCAACTGCCCTCTGAAGTGTCCTAGCAAGCTATTCAGTTATATCTCGAGGGATGGGCAATAAATGGCAGCCTTGCCAGCGATGCTTACATCCCGAGATTGAATAATTAAAAAGAATTTGCAGAGAGGTGACTGATGCAGAAATTGTTTCTTCTCTAAAATTCTCAGAAACAGATGTTGCAGAGGATACAAATGAAAATGTGTCAGAACTGGAAATTCCCAAAGTTAGAGAGGTTGATTTTGCACTGTGCTTTCTGTGTCAATTCGAGTCAAACGATAATGAAATGTTTGATGAATTTTCTGCACTGTAAGGGAATGTGCTGAGGTTGTTCTGATCGCCACCAAAATAAATGACAGAATTCTTCGCAGCATAAAAAAAACACATGAGATATCAGCATTTTTCATTCATTTTTAAGATACAGCATTCTCTTTTTTAAGACCTCATAAGAAATTGTAAGAAATTTAGTCAAATAAACATTGAGATGCATCAGATCCACCTTGATAATTTTTGCTTCTCGCTGTTTTATTGCAACATACAAGGTTGCCCCAAGTGGTTGCAATTAAGCAGGTTTATCTGTAATTTCCTCTAGATGAATGTATCTGAGCTGGTGTGTCGGAGTGAAGAAGCAACTGATGCAGTTTCTGGTGGTTAGGACAGATGAACAAGAGGATGGTGTTGTCTGCAGGAACTCAAGGTGTTAAAATTAATCTCCTTCATCTCTCTCTTCGTCATCATAGTTGTCAAAGAGGTAGTTGCATATCTATTTTCCTCATCATCATCATCATCATCTTCCTCCACCTATACTCTCCATTCCTGTGGTGGATCTGATGCCAGAATTTAAGAATGGGTTAGCATTATTTTCCTTGGGATTAGGTATGCCAGCACGACAGTGTGGATGTTCAGTCACTAACCTGGTGCCAGGAATAACCTGTCAACCTTGCCATCTTCCACTGCTAGAGCAGAGTACCTGCCCATGAGCTCCATGGTCCGACAGAGGCAGCGGACCTGCGTGGGAGCTGAGGCAAGGCGGAGCGGATAAAAGCAAGGCTCAACAGGCAACATTCGAAAGGGACATCAGAGTTTAAAAGTGACGTTGGCACAAGGGAAGTAGCTAATTGGTGAGTAGTGGATGAGTGTTTTTTTTTTGTTAAGTTAGTACTAAGTCTTTTAAATAAAGGTTAGTTCTTAGTCCTTTAAATAAAAGAGCCGCAATTAAATAAATAAGTGATATTTCTAATCTAAAAAACCTAACTAATTAAATCAGCTGATTGCTGAGTTTTACTAAGGTTTAGAGTTTATTTTTGCTTGATAGTTCCAAGTCTAACTAGAGGGATGGCAGGGCAGCTCATTCCCATGGACTGCACATCCTGTAGTATGTGGGAAGTCTTGGACGCTTCATGCAGCCTGGACGACCATGTGTGCAGGAGGTGTCTCCAGCTACACCAACTCTAGCTTCGCGTTTCGGAGCTTGAACGGCGGCTGGAGTCACTGCAGTGCATCCGCGAGATCTCATCATCATAGGCAGTCCCTCGAGATCAAGGAAGACTTGCTTCCACTCTAACAGTGAGATTTAGGTGACTGAACAGTCCAATACAGGAATTGCAGTCTCTGTCACAAGTGGGACAGACAGTCATTGAAGGAAAGGGTGGGTGGGACTGGTTTGCCGCACACTCCTTTCGCTGCCTATGCTTGATTTCTGTATGCTCTGGGCGATGAGACTCGAGGTGCTCAACGCACTCCCAGATGCACTTCCTCCACTTAGTGCTATCTTTTGCTAGTGACTCTGTAATGTATATATGCCTGGGTTTACCTGCCACCAGGGAGAGCGACCATTGGAGGTCATTGAGCCACAGACACACGTGCAGCCCTTGTATATAAAGAAAGCCTGCATATTTAATCCGCACTTTAAGAGAACTAATAAAGTAGAGTCAGGTCGCACCTGATTGAGTTCACGGTACTAAGCCTATTGAGTTATTGCATACGCAACATTTGGCGACGAGGCACAATACAAACTTCCACACTCAAAAAAAAAAATGAGCACCATTGGAATCCTGGAGCGATTCACAGAGGGAGAAGATCAGGAGGATTTTACAGATCACCTCGACCAGTACTTCGTGGCCAACAAGATGGATGAAGACACTGACGCAGTTAGGCGCAGGGCGGTTTTCCTCACGGTTTGCAGTCCAAAAATCTATGGCCTCATAAAGAATCTGCTCTCACCTGCACGCCCAACGGAAAAGATCTATGAGGAATTGTGTGCTCTGATTCAGAACCATCTCAAACCTAAAGAAAGCATCATTATCTCGAGATACCGCTTTTACAAGCATGTTCATTCTGAGGGCCAGGACGTGGTGGAATTTGTTGCCGACCTGAGACGTCTTGCTGGGCTGTGTAAGTTTGGAACCGCGTTGGAAGACATGCTGCATGACGTCTTTGTAATAGGCATAAACTACGAGGTGATCCTGTGGAAGCTGCTGGCTGCGGAGACGCTGGATCTGAGCAGGGCCATCACGATCGCCCAGGCTTGCTTGACCACGGTCGATAGTACAAAGCAGATATCCTTGCAGAGTCGGAACTCCACGGCAAGTACTGTGCACCAGATTTTGTCGTCGGTTGGCAGAGCTGCACCTGGCAGGGCCTACCCGACAGTTTGCGAAACCTGTAGCTGCTCAAAATCCGCTATTGGGCATGAACCTGATTTCACCTTGTTGGCATTGTGGGGGCAATCATCGGCCTCATCAGTGCCGTTTCAGACTGTGTCTTTGTAGAAGCTGTGCGAAAATGGGGCACCTTCAGCGGATGTGTCCGCAGCTCAGCAAGCGTGCTGCGACACACCACGTGGATGATGATGACCGATCCGGAGCGGATCCAGCAATGCAACCCGAGATACCCGAAGAGGAAGTGTAGTGTGTACATTCGTTCCTGATAAAGAGCCAACCGATAATGATTGAAGTAAAATTGAACGCCGTACCAGTATCTATGGAATTAGACACGGGTGCGAGTCAGTCAATTATGATCCAGAGGACTTTCGAAAAGCTGTGGGACACCAAGGCCATGAAACCCAAGTTGAGTCCAGTAAATGCAAAATTGTGTACCTGCACCAAAGAGCTCATACCAGTGATTGGCAGTGCAGCAGTCAAGGTGTCGTTCGATGGGGTGGTTCATGATCTATTGCTGTGGATCGTTCCAGGCAATGGTCCAACGCTGTTCGGCAGGAGTTGGTTCGAAAAAATAAAGTGGAACTGGAACGACATTAAAGTTTTGTAATCGATGGATGACGCTTCGTGTGCTCAAGTGCTGAGCAATTTCCCTCACTGTTTGAACAGGGCATCGGCAACTTCACAGGAGCCAAGGTGCAGATCCACCTGGACTTGGATGCAAGACCTGTCCATCACAAAGCCCGGGTAGTCCCATACATGATGAGGGAGCAGGTCAAAATCGTGAAGGGGTCATTTCACCGGTCGAATCTAACGAACGGGCTAGTCCCATTGTTCCTGTGCTGAAGAGTGATGGCACTGTCAGGATTTGTGGAGAGTATAAAGTTGTGATCAACCGAGTTTCGAAACAGGATCAGTACCCGTTACCAAAGGCTGATGACCTCTTTGCAAAGCTAGCCGGGGGAAAGTTGTTCACCAAATTGGATCTGATGTCGGCCTATATGACACAGGAGCTTGTCGAATTGTCGAAGAAACTTGCGTGCATCAATATGCATAAAGGGCAATTAATTTACAACAGGTGTCCTTTTGGAATTTGCTCGGCTGCAGCCATATTTCAGAGAAACATGGAAAGTTTACTGAAGTCCGTCCCTAGAACCGTGGTGTTCCAAGACGACATTCTGGTCACAGGTCGTGACACTGCCGAACACCTGCATAACCTGGAAGAGGTTCTACCTCGTCTGATCAAAGTGGGGCTCAAGCTGAAATGTTCAAAGTGTGTCTTTTTGGCACTGGAAGTCGAATTCCTGGGAAGGAAGATTGCTGCAGATGGCATCAGGCCTACGGGTGCGAAAACAGAGACCATCAAAAATGCACCCAGACCCCAGAATGTGACGGAGCTGCACTCGTTCTTTGGTCTTCTCAACTACTTCGGTAATTTCTTACCAAAATTGAGCATATTATTAGAGCCACTGCACATGCTGCTCAGAAAAGGAGACAACTGGGTTTGGGATGTATCTCAAGACAGGGCTTTTGAGAAGGCTAGAAATCTGCTTTGTTCCAACAAATTGCTGGTACGTTATGACCCGTGCAAGTGTTTTATATTGGCCTGTGAAGTTCCATCACCCATCTCAATTTGTAAACAGGACTGATACCAAGATCTTGGGGGAATGATGTAAAATATATATGCCTGGGTTTACCTGCCACCAGGGGGAGCGACCGTTGGAGGTCATTGGGCCACAGACACACACGTGCAGCCCTTGTATATAAAGAAAGCCTCCATGTTTAATCCTGACTTTGAGAGCTAATAAAGTAGAGACAGGTCGCACCTGATTGAGTTCATGGTGTTATGTATGTAAACACTATCAAAGTGTAAGACTTCCCACCAGGGGGCACACCTGTGGGAGACCCAAGGGTCACCTGCACACTCTGGGCAAGCAGGTATAAAAGGCAGACTACCATGCTGCCTCACTCTGGAGTTACAATAAAGAGACCAAGGTCACTACAGTTTGAGCTTAAGATGTACAGTCTTGTGGAGTTATTCTAAATGTAACACACAGTACTAAGCCTATTGAGTTATTGCATACGCAACAGACTCCCAGGTGTCGGTGGGGATGTTGCATTTTATCAAAGTGTAAGACTTGCCACCACGGGGCTTTGAGGGTGTCCTTGAAACGTTTCCACTGCCCACCTTGGGCTCGCTTGCTGTGCAGGAGTTCCGAGTAGAGCGTTTGCTTTGGGAGCCTTGTGTCAAGCATGCGAACAGTGTGGCCCGCCCAGCAGAGCTGGTCGAGTGTGGTCAGTGCTTTGATGCTGGGGATGTTGGCCTGGTCGAGGACGCTAATGTTGGTGCATCTGTCCTCCCAGGGGATTTTCAGGATCTTACAGAGACATCGTTGGTGGTATTTCTCCAGCGATTTGAGGTATCTACTGTATATGGTCCATGTCTCTGAGCCATACTGGAGGGCTGGAGACCTACAGCTACGTGGATAGCACGTTTCTAGAGGTGGGCACCTCGCAGCTTAAGAGTGTGCAGTCAGAGAGAGAGTGGTTGACCAGCAAACAGAAGAGGAGGACTAGGCAGGTAGTGCAGGAGTCCCCTGAGTCCATCTCGCTCTCCAACCAGTATTCTCTTCTGAGTACCGGTGGGGGCATTGGTGCCTCTGGGGAGTGCAGCCAGGGCCAAGTCCACAACACCACATGTGGCTCAGCTGTACAGGGGGAGAGGAAGAAGAATGAAAGAGCTATAGTGATAGGGGATTCAATAGTCAGGGGAGCAGGCAGGCATTTCTGCGGCCGCAGATGTGACTCCAGAATGGTATGTTGCCTCCCTCGTGCCAGGGTCAAGGATGTCACCAAGTGGCTGCAAGGCATTCTGGGGGGAGAAGGTGAACAGCCAGAGGTCGCGGTCCATATTGGTACCAGTGACATAGGTAGAAAGAGGGATGAGGTCCTGTAGGCAGAGTATAGGGAGGTAGGAGAGAGATTAAAAAGCAGGACATCAAAGATAGTAATCTCCGGATTACTCCCGGTGCCACGAGCTAGTGAGTACAGAAATAGGAGGCTAGAGCAGATGAATGCGTGGCTGAAGAGATGGTGCAGGAGGGAGGGCTTTAGATTCCGAAGACATTGGGACCGTTTCTGGGGTTGGTGCGACCTGTACAAGCCGGACGGGTTGCACCTCAACAGAGCTGGGGCCAATATCCTCAGTGCTGTTGGTGAGGGTTTAAACTAGCTCGTCACGGGGATGAGAACCTCCGAATAGATTCAGTAGGGAGGGGAGTAAAGCTGGAATTGGAAAGCAAAAATGTA
This sequence comes from Pristiophorus japonicus, assembly GCF_044704955.1. Lineage (NCBI taxonomy): Eukaryota > Metazoa > Chordata > Chondrichthyes > Pristiophoridae > Pristiophorus > Pristiophorus japonicus. The sequence continues at coordinate 55,160,535 of NC_091980.1, forward strand.
GAAAGTGAATTTGAAGGACAGGGGAAACAAGGGCTAGAAAGTCATAAAGAGGGAGGTCTGGCTGGTATATACTTCAATGGAAAGAGTATAGCGAACAAGGGAGATGAGCTGAGAGCACAGGTAGACATCTGGGAGTATGATATTATAGCTATTACAGAGACATGACTAAAGGAGGGGCAGGTTTGGCAGCTCAACATTCCTGGTTACAGGATCTTCAGACGGGATAGAGAGGGGGGTAAAACGGGAGGGGACGGTCACGGTATTGATTAAAAAAACTATTACAACTGTGAGGAGAGATGATATGATAGAGGGATCATCAAAAGAGACCATATGGGTCAAACTGAAAAACAAAAAAGTGCTGATCACTCTACTGGGAGTGTACTATAGACCCCCAAACAGTGAGAGGGAGATAGAAGAGCAAATATGTTGGCAAATTTCTGAGAAGTGCAAAAACTATGGAGCAGTAATAGTAGGGGATTTCAACTATCCTAATATTAACTGGGACAAAATTAATGTGAAGAGCATGGAGGGTGCAGAATTCCTAAAATGTATTCAAGAGAACTTTTTCAGCCAATATGTAGCAAGCTCAACACGGGAAGGGGCGGTTTTGGATTTAGTTTTAGGGAATGAAGCTAGGCAGGTGAAAGGGGTACCAATGGGAGAGCATTTAGGTGCTAGTGACCATAATTCAGTTAGATTTAAGGTAGTTATGGAAAAGGACAAGGACCCTAGCACCCCCTTCTCCTCTAATAACCTCATTTATGTTTTGCAGCTCAGCCAGCAGCGCGGCCCCATGCAAGAATACCGAGCCCAGAAGGTGGGGGCGCGGGGATGGACTCGCCAGACGATCCTCCATCTGGTGCTGAGGAGCACTGATGCATCTGCTGGGCCCCTTCTCAATGGATGACAGTGCTGACTTCGAGAAGCCTGCAATGCCCAACCTCCATAATCCATTCGACACCGATGACATCTAGTGCTCCTGTGGCCATTCCCACATCCACCGTGGAGATACCGGGCCCAAGCACCTTGCCACAGGGCACCCCAGGTGTCTCCAGGACAGCGGCGACCAAGTGGAGGTTGGTTCGACTTGGCAGGTCTGCTCCACGAGCAGCAGATGTGAGCGGGGACATGGTACACTTGTCCAGGAGAATTGTTGACATAGGTCAGCAGATCCAACAGACAATGGGGGGCATATCTCTCCAGCTGGCCAGAATGTCTGCCACTATGACGGAGTACGTGCTGCGGATGGCGGAAGCCCTGGAGCTGATAGTCAGGAACACTGGTGGCAGAGGCCTCCCAGTGGTTCCGGAGCACGGCACTGCACTCCAAGGTGCCGCACCCCCATTGCCAATGACACATGAGAGCCAGGAGGAAGATCTTGCTTCTGGCCCAGAGGACGTTCCCACCTTGGGACTGTCCTCTCCCGTATCCATCCAAGCAGCGGTTCTGCCGTCATCCCCCCCAGTGAAGCAGCGCCTGAGGAGCTCCCAGGCCAGGCAGCTTGGAGTCAGGAGGGCAAGGGGAAGGGGTAGATGTGGGAAGAAGAAGTGCGGGGGGAAAGGAAAGTGAGGTGCATGGCCGCAGGTGTTGGAGTGGGGGTGGGGGTGGAGTGGGGTGTTTTTTACAGTTATAATTATGATTTCACACAAATGGTCGTATTAAATGTTTTTTTATTTAACATAACCTTGTTGTGCATTTTCTCAGATAGCTGCATGATTACACACTGGTAATTCCTTAACATGAAAGGGTATAATTACACTTAACTTGAATCAAATTAAACTTTAACTGTCACCAAGTTGATGCCCACCATTGATGTATGACCTGCACACCCAGCAATGTTGCAGCTTTATAAATAACAACAATGTTCCTTCAACAAAGCGCTCATTTCTGAGCTGCTGATGTAAGAGTCTTGCAGCTACGTAGCCACCACGGGCCCTTTCCTGCGGTCTAGAGGGGGGCGGGGCATGGTTTCAGTGTCAGCCTGATTGTCTGGCCCGAGGTCAGTGTCTACCTCCTTGTTTTCTCGACGATAATGCGAGTGGCTCTGTGGCTCTCGTTTTATCGCATCTCGGCTTTGGTGTGGGTGTCACGCAGGTGGGTCATCAGCTAGGTGGCGAGGCCATATCCTTTGTCACCAAGCATCCAGCATTGACCTTGTGGCTGACTGGTAAACATGTCAGATACAGCGCTCTCATGCAGGATGTGAGCATCATGGATGCTGCCCGGAAATTTGGCATTCACTGCAATAATTATTTGCTGGTGGTCGAAAAGGTGCCCGCATCGCGATGTGTGTACAGTCTATTGCTCTCTGCACCTTGGGGAAGTTAGCAATTCGATAGAATCCTAAAGCCCCCTCAGTCTGAGCCTCCCTGGTCATAGGGAAGCTGATAAAGTCCATCCTGCGTGCGTAAAGCGCTTCAGTGACTTGTCTAATGCAGCAATGTGTAGCATGCTGAGATATACCGCAAATGTCGGCAGCTGAGGCCTGAAAGGAACCCGATGCATAGAACAAAAGTGCCACGGTGACCTTGACCTTGACGGACAGTGTGGTCCTGATGGTGCTGGTAGGCTGCAGATCTCCCCTGATGAGCTGGCATATCTCACTGATAACCTCCTTGTGGAAGTGCAATCTCCTAAGGCAGGTGTTATCGGACAAGTTGAGGTAAGACCGCTTCTCCCTGTAAGTGCGGTGGATGTAAGGTCTGGTCCTCCTCATCAGTCTGGCACGTCTTACATTGGGCACATAATGCTGTCAAATATATCTTCTGCCATCTCTAGTCTGCAGCATGTGCATATTCATCAAGACAGGCTGAGAAATGACAGTCCCCATTCCAATAACTATCAGTATTACATCGATTGTTCACAAACTATAAATGTCCCTACTAAGACACCTAAAGTAAATTCCAATCGTCCACAGTATGATAAGATGTTTGTTCAGATGGTCATATCATCTTAAAAGAACTCCAGAGTACATCCAAACTTCTCCCAAAGTTGAAGCAGCCTTTTAAATGATACGAACCGCGATTTAGAACATGGTGTCCATACCACTGTGATTAGTTCAGATGAGAGCAACTCTTTCACAGCGGTTTTTTCGGGGAGCGATATTGTCGCCGCGATGTGTGCGAGATGCTAAAAGTAACGCTGGGTAATTTTCTGGGCGTTAGTTTCAGCAAATGTGATCTTTATGACAAAAAAAAGTGGCCAGGCGTTATTATTAAATCTTGGCGTTAATTACGTGCCGAAAGTAAAACTGGGCGATATTATGGGCGTTGGTTTCGCTCATTCTGATCTTTCCGCCCAAAAAAGGTGGGCGGTATTTTTTCTCAGTTATGTTCATGCTGAAAGTAACGCTCGGTGATAAGTGACCGAGAAATGGTCGTTAGTTTCCATTTTGTGACTAAATGGGCGATAAATGGACGTTATACCTCATTTCAGCATTAAAATGGACGTTATACCTCATTTCAGCATTAAAATGGACGTTAAGTGGGCGGTATGCATGCAAAAATAATGGAACGTTTAGCCCCAACGAGGGTAATCTGTGTGTGGAGGCAGAAGACATGGGTATGGTTCTTAATGAATACTTTGCGTCTCTTTTCACAAAGGAGAGGGGCGATGAAGAGACTGCTATCGAGGAGAAGTGTGAAATATTAGATGAAATAAACCTAGTGAGAGAGGAGGTATTAACGGATTTAGCAGCTTTGAAAGTGGATAGGTCCCCAGGCCCAGATGAAATGTATCCCAGGCTGTTAAGCAAAGCCAAAGAGGAAATAGCAGAGGCTTTGACCATCATTTTCCAATCCTCTCTGGCTTCAGGTGTGGTGCCAGAGGACTGGAGGACTGCTAATGTGGTACATTTGTTTAAGAAGGGAGAAAGGGATAGACTGAGTAATTACAGGCCAGTCAGCCTAACATTAGTGGTGGTAAAATTATTGGAAAAAATCCTGAAGGTCAGAATAAATCTTCATTTAGAAAGACATAAATTAATCAGGGACAGTCAGCACGGATTTGTTAAGGAAAGGTCATGGCTGACTAACTTGATTGAATTTTTCGAGGAGGTAACCAGGAGGGTCGATGAGGGCAAAGCATATGATATAGTATATGTGGATTTTAGCAAAGCTTTTGATAAGGTCCCACGTGGCAGACTGGTCACGAAAGTAAAAGCCCATGGGATCCAAGGCAAAGTGGCAAGTTGGATCCAAAATTGGCTCAGCGGCAGGAAGCAAAGGGTAATGGTTGATGGGTGTTTTTGCGATTCGAAGGATGTTTTCAGTGGGGTTCCGCAGGACTCAGTACTAGGTCCCTTGCTTTTTGTGATATACATCAATGATCTAGACGTGAATCTAGGGGGTATGAATAAGAAGTTTTCAGATCGGCTGTGTGGTTGATAATGAAGAAGTAAGCTGCGGACTACAGGAAGATATCAATCAACTGGTCAGGTGGGTAGAACAGTGGCAAATGGAATTTAATCCGGAAAAGTGTGAGGTAATGCATTTGGGGAGAGCTAACAAGGAAAGGGAATACACATTAAATGGTAGGACACTGAGAAGTGTCGAGGAACAAAGGGACCTTGGAGTGCATGTCCACAGATCCCTGAAAGTAGCAGGCCAGGTAGATAAGGTGGTTAATTAAGAAGGCAGACGGAATGCTTGCCTTTATTAGCCGAGGCATAGAATACAAGAGCAGGGAGGTTATGCTTGAACTGTATAAAACACTGGTTAGGCCACAGCTGGAGTACTGCATTACAGGTATGACGTGATTGCATTGGAGAGGGTACAGAGGAGATTTACAAGGATGTTGCCGGGAGTGGAGAATCTTAGCTATGAGGACAGATTGGATAGGCTGGATTTGTTTTCCTTGAAATAGAGGAGGCTGAGGGGAAACCTCATTGAGGTGTATAAAATTATGAGTGGCCTCGATATAGTGGATAGAAAGGTCGTATTTTCCTTAGCAGAGGGGTCAACAATCAGGGGGCATAAATTTAAAGTAATTGGGAGAAGGTTTAGAGGGGATTTGAGGGGACATTCCTTCACCCAGAGGATAGTGGGGGTCTGGAACTCACTGCCTGAAAGGGTGATAGAGGCTGAAACCCTCACTACATTTAAAAAGTACTTGGATGTGTACTTGAAGAGCCGTAACCTGCAGGGTTACGAACCTAGAGCTGGAAAGTGGGATTAGGCTGTATAGCCTCTTGTTGGCCGCCACAGACACAATGGACCAAAAAGGCCTCGTTCCGTGCGGTAAACTTCTATGATTCTATAGCCTTCTCCTCGTACAGTGTGAATTTTCTTAAGGTTTGGATATCCCCTCCAGTGGCATGTATCTCATAATTGTGCACCAATTACTCCTGCAAAGGTAGAGTAAATGAGGGGAAGGTTGGCAGTTGAAAAGTGTATGTCAAGTGGCAAGGGAGGGCTTAATAAGTGATGCAGGGATTAACCTGTTAAAATGTAGGAAGGGGTTTTAGTGTTTTCATGTCAGTAATTGCTGTGAGGAGAGTTGAGTAACCAAAGTGCGGGATCCCGTGCTCAAGCCCCTCTTAACCAGAATGCATAATCAGAGTGAAGAGTGTGATGACACCGAAGGTGACAAGGACGAGAAGGGAGAGTGACCTTGCTGTTACCTTGCTTGCCTTTGTGATGTCAATGTTCTTCTTGCTGCACTGTTCTGCAGTCCTGGGGATGAGAGAGTTGACACTTAGTGTCAGTGCCACCTCCTTGCAGATAGCATTCATGGGCTCTATGTACTTCTCCACATAGGGCCTGAGCTGTTTCAGGTTGGGTATACCCCTGCTGGTGACCTGCCTCTTGCAGATATAGTATGCCATTTTCTCCTGCAACAAGATCGAATAATTATGGGGAAGGCTAGCAGTTTAGAAGAGTGTGCCAAGTGGCAACGAGGGAGCTGAAGTAAGACATGTTGGTCTTTCAGCTTGTTAAGGTGGAGAATGGGGTTTTAGGACGATGTATGCAAGTAAATGCTGTTAGCGAAAATGGGTCTCCATAGTGTAAGACCCCCAAGTTACTGTCACTTTTAAACAGAGTGCATTGTTTAGGGTGAGTTGTAAGCTGTTACTTTTAAAGGATGAAGAGTGTGCTGATGCTCAAAGTGCCCAAGGATGAAAAGGGAGAGTGGCCATTTTGTTACCTTGCCCACTCTTGTCAAGCCATTGATCTTCTTACGGCACTGATCTGCAGTCTGGTGGTGAGAGAGTTGGCACTCGATGCCAGTGCCACCTCCCTTCAGGCGGCACTAGTGACAAATCTGGCAGGTTTGCTGCTATGGACACCAAGCAATCTGTGTCTCCTGTTCTCTATGTCCTTAAGGAGCGCTTGTTGGTCAGACACTGAAATTGTGGCATCTTTCCATGCAACCCAGAAGATTACATCCATTTTACATGGGATTTATGCCAATCACAATTCTAATGAATATGCAGATGAGCTGACTCAGGTAAATATCTCTCCAGACTAGCGGGCAATGATCAAAGTGAACTTCAACACGAGAGTGTAAGTAAACCTTTGACGTGGCTTGGCCAACAAGTATAACTAATTTGCACAGTTGAGAGGAAGGAAAAATAAATGAAAAACTTCCCAGCTCTGTGGCAACAGAGGGCTGGGTTTGACCAACCTCGATGGGTCCGGGGTGGGCAGCGCCTTGGCGAGTCCCAAACCCGCATCTGTGTTGATCCGGGCCTCCAACATGATTTAAACTTAATGGGGCTTGTTAAGCCCGCACTACAAGGTTCCTGGCCAATTAAAAGGAAGCAGGTCTGATGACATCATCTGATGACACATCATCTGATGACACATCATCAGCCAGTTTCTTTAAAGGGGCCATGTCCATATTCATTTTGACAGTTGTGCTGTCAGTGTTCTACAGCATTGAGATGCTGCACACATTGTCAAGCACTGCACAGAGGTGCATGGCTGCACCCAGGCTCTCCTATCACTCCCTTCAGATGCCTATGAAGGGAGTCACAGCACGCACGGAGGTGCGCTTCTCTTCCAATGGGCGGAAGAGACCTCACCAGGACATCAATGCTGCCTGGTTGCACGTTGTACAGGAGGGCACAAGCAGGGATGTCATCAGGAGGACCAGGCTGCAGTGGGGCAAACTTTTCAATGATCTCAGTGGATCAAGAAACGTTACTGCTGAGCCACACTCAACCTTATCCTGTCGTGGCACTCATCACATCCCCATTCGTCTGCCTTTCTGACCATAATCCTGCACATCCTTACTCACACCAACTTACCTTGCGCCTCCACCCATCCCTCTCTCTCTATCTACATTATCACATCCCCATCTCACTAGCCACCCCTCACACTCACCCTTATCCTTGTCCAATCATACCAACTAATAACACACAAGGGTAAGCACTTGGGTGTTATCGCCAATGCTGATGCAAAGTTTCTGCTAATGTGTTGTCAGACATTGAAATCTCTATTTTCAACACTTTGCCTTCTTGAACTGATCTGTGTGCACCTTTGGAAGTGGCTTAGTGACTTTCAGTGAATGGTGAGACATAACGGTACCCCCACAATGGTGATGAGTATGAAAGGAATGGCTTGGGCATTGTAGGGATGGATGCTTTATGGTGTTGGTGTGGGGTGATGCCAACCTGGCGCATCATGTGGCAGCCAGGGTGTACAGCGTCAAGTGAAGTAAATCTGGCCATGGTGAGGATATCCTGGCATCCTAGGAAGCACGGGAGATGATGCCCTGTGTCCTGTGCAACATCAGGCGATTGTGGAGAAGATTGGTGTTGTTGTTGGTGATATTGGTGTGCCAAGTGATGTTGGTGTTGGGGCTGATCGTGGTGGGATTCTGAGGATCAAGGTGAGATTTTTTCAAGGGAACTGATGCTGATGGAATAGATGGCAGCTGAGGTTGAGATGATAGAAGCGATCTGTCAATCGTGCGAGAGGTTGTTCAAGGAAGTGACAATGGATAGAGAGTTCACTGCAAACACTTCAAACCTCCGTAAAGCTGTAAAGTATATTCCAAATCCTGAAGGCTCAAGCTTCTTTGATTGGAAATTGAACAGCTGTGAAATGATTGTTTTTATACCACTTCTGCAGCTGTCAACTAGTCAAACCAATCCAAAGTTGTTGAGAACCCGACACACTTACATGACGTTATACCCGAGGGACGTGAACCTCATAAAAAACTGGAAAAATTCTTTGGAGATGGTAAAATGCTGCTTAAATAGCGTTAAGCAGCATCTTAACTAACACAATTGTCTGACACATCGCTTAGTACTGGGTCTGCAATCCGCAGGCAAAGCCGGCACGGGAAATTCACAAGGAGTTGGATTCAGAGCGGACTTCCGCCCGCTGTCAATTACACCCATTTTGACAACGGCCCCGCTACCAAACTTGCACTCATAGCGCCGGTAAGTTTCCGGCCAGAGAGTGTGTATTGTTATCTTCAATTTCAACATAGTCTGCATACACATTTTAACTGACCCGTCCTGGAGCACAACGGATGGATTATCGAAAATCTTCCGAAGCATTGTCCGGACTATTAATCTTCAATTCCTGGAGACTCTAAGACAATCTAGAAGGGTTGGCAACCCTAGGTGAGTGATTGAGAGAAGCGAAAGAGAGACAGAAGCAGAAGAGGAGAGACAGAGAGAAATGGCTACACAAAGACAGCAAAGATAGTTAAGAGCAGGCCCATATTCTCTGACTTATGGCGTAAAACACCACAGGAGACTGACTAGTAACACATTAAAAATATTGGGCCTGAATTTGCAATCGGAGGCTTCCCATGGGCGGATGCCTCCAAAACACAATAAATCTACACACTTACCTGATGGTCCTGGATCCACGGAGACTTACGCTCCTGAGCCTCTAGCGTAAGCCTGCGTAAAGGCCCATGTATCCCAGGGGTGCAGGCATTTCGCAAGCGTTCCTAGGATCATGTGGGCTGGCCCAACCAATCAGAAAGGGGAATACCGTTATGCTTATGGGGATTGCATTTATGTACATAAGCTTAATAGGAATCACCTCCAAAATACACTTCAACACTAAAACTAAAAAAATGATTACATGTTGAAAATTAATTAAAATACAGTTTCATTGAATATTTAAAACAAAAATTTTATTTGTTGAAAATTAAATGGAATCACTTTTTAAGGGGCAAAAAATAACAAACTTATTTTACAGGTTTTTGAATGTTAAAATGATTTAAAAAAATGTATTTTAATATGTATTTTTCACTCTTATGCTGGAAAAGGCCTTATACCTGCTTTTACCAGGCGTAAGAGTTTCATGGGCATTCACTGGGCAAGGGTTGGGCAAATAGCCCAACTCTCCGCCAGTGAATGCCCATTTCCTGGGCATGCGGAGGATCTGCCAAGAAGATTCTTGACAGATCGCAAGTTCCAGGTTTTCGTGCATGCGCAGCCCATGCGTGCTCCCGGAACTTGCGAGGCATTATGGCCACGTACCCATTGTGTACGCAGTCATCGGCCACGGAAGATCTGGGCCCTTATGACTCTGTGCGCTTCCTGTCAACATTTTCCACGATAAATTCCTTTGTCTACATTTATCATGGAAACTGCCTATCTAAACCTGTCACACTATAATTATACCCTCCCACTGGTGGTGAATATAAGAAGTAGGAGCAGGAGGAGGCCATTTGACCCCTCGAGCCTGCTCCACCATTTAACAAGATCATCGCTGATCTGATCATGGACTCAGTTTCACTTCCCTGCCCACTCTTCATCACCCTTTACTCCCTTATCGCTCAAAAATCTGTCTATCTCTACCTTAAATATATTCAATGACCCAGCCTATGCAGCTCTCTGGGGCAGAGAATTCCACAGATTTACAACCCTCTGAGAGAAGAAATTCCTCATCCCAGTTTTAGATTCAGCCGCCCCTTATTCTGAGACTATGCCCCATAGTTTTAGTTTCCCCTATGAGTGGAAATATTCTCCCTGCATCCACCTTGTTGAGCCCCCTCATTATCTTATATGTTTCGATAAGATCACCTCTCATTCGTCTGAACTCCAATGAGTATAGTCCCAACCTACTCAACCTATCTTCATAAGTCAACCCCTCATCTCCGGAATCAACTTAGTGAACCTTCTCTGAAGAGCCTCAAATGCAAGTATATTCTTCCTTAAATACGACGACCAAAACTGCATGCAGTACTCTAGGTATGGCCTCACCTATACCCTGTACAGTTGTAGCAAGACTTCTCTGCTTTTATACTCTATCCCCCTTGCAATAAAGGCCAACTTTTTGTGTTTCATGCACAATGACCCCCAGGTCCCTCTGTACTGAGACACTTTGCAATTCTCCTCCATTTAAATTATAATTTGCTTTTCTATTTTTTCTGCCAAAGTGGATAACCTCACACTTTCCCACATTATACTCCATCTGCCAACTGTTTGCACACTCACTTAGCCTGTCTATATCCCTTTGCAGATTTTTTGTGTCCTCCTCACAATTTGATTTCCCACCCATCTATGTATCATCAGCAAACTTGGCTACATTACACTCGGTCCCTTCATCCAAGTAATTAATATCGATTGTAAATAGTTGAAGTCACAGCACCGATCCCTGCGGCTCCCCACTAGTTACTGTTTCCTAACCAGACTCCCGACTCTCTGTTCTCTGTTAGTTAGCCAATCCTCAATCCATGCTAATATATTACCCCCAACCCCATGAACTTTTATCTTGTGCAGTAACCTTTTATGTGGAACCTTATTGAACGCCTTCTGGAAATCCAAATACACCACATGTAGCTCAATTTTGCATTTTGTAACTCCTCAGCCTGTGAAATTCCTATACTTCAATCAACTCTACTTCTTTGACTTCCTAAATTCAGTATGTTTTTATGTTTTCCTATAAATGATAACATAAAATCAAAGAATTATCTTAAAGACTGTATGACTTTAAAATGGTGACAGAATGCATGCCCTAGTCCAATTATCCCCCATCCTTTATCCCCACTTCACCTGAAGACTACACTTTGCCTTAACTCCCATGTGCAATATCATAGGAGATTGACTAATAGGGCTGGATTTTCGGGTTTCTTGGTTTTTGGGCGAAAATGCAAGAGATACGTGAAAATTACCGTTTTCGCTGCGTTACTGATTTAAAGCCCAAATCTCAGCACTTGGTGCCGGGCGCAATGCAAAAGGAGGCGTTCCACAATTACTTGCGGCGCAAAAATGCTATCCTCGCCAACTTAAGTGCGGGTCTGGGTGCGCTGCGAGAGAGGCCTTGGGAGGGGGGAAAATGTTTTTTTTAAATATTCAAACAACATTACCAAGACCCTTAGGTAACAAATCGCTGCAAAAAAATTAAAACATTAAAACTTTAACTTATCTTTTTTGCGGGTTTTCCAACTTACTGCTGCCAGCAGGGCTGCACCGATAGGTTTTACCTGTCGTTGTTCGTGGTGCGGTGTACGGTTCGGGTGAGTGCAGAAACTTGGACGGTAACGCAATCCGAATCATTACACGTCCAGCGCACCTCTCCCCGGTAGTGCTTCTAAGTGCTACTGCAAACAAGGAGCCGAGGATCGCGTCCGGGCTTTGCGAACAGGTTTTCGCCGCGGAAGGTCAAAACACGGCGAAAAACCAGTCGCAAATGTTATGTTCAGAATAACTCCACAAGACTGAGTACTGTAAGCTTAAACTGATGTGCCCTTAGTCTCTTAAATAAAACCCCAGAGGGCCAAAGCAGCATGGCAACCTTTTATACTCGCATGCGGTGTGCAGGTGACCCTTGGGCCTCCAACAGGTGCACCTCTGGTGGCAAGTATTACACAGTTACAATGTTTACATACATAACATCACTCCCCCCCAAAGTCTTTGATACAAGTTATTTACAAGTTGAGGTGGTCCGGGGCCCTTCACTCCCTGGTTGAACACCTGAGTTCGAACCCTGGCATGAGTGAGTTGCACTGCAGCGTGGCTGGTCTGACCGGACTGTTGGGCATGGTGGGTTCATCCTCTTGATTGACGGTGAGGTCGATTGTTGGTTGGTTGTGTGTTGGTGGATCGATGATGGTGATGTCCTCTCCAAGTTGTTCCTGGTTGTCAGTGAATTGCCGATTGGTCTGATCCAAATGCTTTCTGCACGTTTGTCCATTACATAGTTTGACAATAAATACTCTATTCCACTCATTGGCCAAGACAGTGCCAGCAGTCCATTTGGAATCATTACTGTAATTGAGGACAAACACAGGGTTGTTTACATCAATGTCACGTGATACAGCCGCGCGATCGTGGTACATGTTTTGTCGGTGACGCGGGTTTCCACATGATCATTAAGATCCGAGTGGACTAAGGAGAGCCTGGTTTTGAGTGCTGTCTTCATTAACAATTCTGCCGGGGGAACCCCGGTAAGCGAGTGGGGTCATGTCCGGTAGCTGAGCAGAACCTGAGTTAAACGGGTCTGCAGGAAGCCGTCCGTCACGCGTTTCAAGTTCTGCTTGATAGTTTGGACTGTCCGTTCAGCTTGACAGTTGGATGCGGGCTTAAACAGGGCAGACCTGACATGCTTACTGCCATTGCGGGTCATAAACTCGTTGAATTCTGAGTTGGTGAAACACGGTCCATAGTCACTGACAAGGATGTCGGGCAAGCCATGGGTGGTGAACATGGCCTGGAGGCTTTCAATGGTGGCAGTGGACGTGCAGGATGACATGATTACACATTCAATCCATTTAAAGTAAGCGTCCACTACTACTAAGAACATCTTTCCTAGAAGGGGGCCAGGGAAATCTACATGGACCACGATTTGGAGGGCCATGGCCACAGACTCAGTGGAGCCACCCTTGGTGCATTGCTCAACTGTGAGCAGGTGTTACATTGGTGTACGCATGACTCCAAATCCGAATCAATGCCTGGCCACCAAACGTGCGGCCTGGCGATAGCCTTTATCATGACTATGCCTGGGTGGGACTGTGTAGATCGCGTATAAACATTTCCCTGCCTTTCTTTTAGCAAAACCAGGTGATTGGATGGACATTTCATCTTTACGTCGATAAAGCGGCTTAATTTCATCTTGCATTTCCCCGGGAACAGCCAATCAGCTCCCATTGAGGATGCAACTTTTTACTAGTGATAGCACGGTCCAGGCTAGTCCAGGTCGTGATCTGGCAAGCCGTGACGGGTGACCCCTCGCTCTCAAAAACATCCATGACCAGAAGCAAGTCTGCGGGTTGCCCCATTTCCACCGCGGTGGTCAGCAAAGGTAGCCGACTGAGGGCATCAGCACAGTTTCTCCGTGTCTGGTCTGTGACGGATAACATAGTCATAAGTGGACAAGGTTAGTGCCCATCTTTGGATGCGGGACGAAGCATTGGTGTTTATACCTTTGCTTTATGAAAACAGTGAAATGAGCGGTTTGTGGTCGGTTTCAAGCTCAAACCGGAGTCCAAATAGGTATTGGTGCATTTTCTTAACCCCATATACGCATGCTAATGCCTTTTTCTCGACCATATTGTAGGCTCTTTCAGTCTTTGATAGATTTCTAGACGCATATGCAACTGGTTGCAGTTTGCCTGATACATTGGTTTGCTGCAACACACATCCGGCCCCGTACGAAGATGCATCACAAGTTAGTACTAAAAGTTTACACGGGTCATACGATCCAAGTAACTTGTAAGAACACAGAGGTTTCTGGCCTTCTCAAAGGCTGTCTCTTGATATTTACCCCAAACCCAGTCATCACCCTTACGTAGCAACATTTGCAATGGTTCAACCCGGGTAGAAAGTTACCAAAATAGTTGAGGAGTCCCAGGAACGAATGCAGCTCCGTCGCATTCTGTGGTCTGGGTGTGTTCTTGATGGCCTCCGTCTTTGAATCCGTGGGTCTGATGCCGTCTGCCGCAATCTTTCTCCCCAAAAATTCGACCTCTGGCGCCAGGAAAACACACTTGGAGCATTTCAGCCTGAGTCCCACTCTGTCTAGTCGACTTAGAACCACTTCCAGGTTATGCAGGTGTACGATGGTGTCACAACCGGTGATCAGGATGTTATCTTGAAACACAATGGTGCACGGAACCGATTTCAGCAGACTCTCCATGTTCCTCTGGAAAATGGCAGCAGCCGAGCGAATCCCAAAAGGGCATCTGTGGTATATAAACAGTCCTTTGTGCGTGTTGATGCACATCAATCTTTTTGAAGATTCAGCCAGTTCCTGTGTCATATAAGTGGAGGTTAGCTATAATTTGGTGAACGACTTCCCCCCTGCTAACATTGCGAACAAGTCAATCGTCTTGGGTAGTGGATACTGGACTTGTAATGAGACTCGGTTGATCGTTACCTTGTAGTCTCCGCAGATTCTGACCGTGCCATCGCTTTTCAACACCGGAACAATTGGGCTGGCCCACTTGTTGAACTCAACTGGCGATATGATTCCCTTTCGTTGAAGTCTGTCCAGTTCAATCTCGACTATCTCCCACGTCATATATGGAACCGCTCGAGCCTTGTGATGAACAGGCTGTGAACAGGGACTAGATGGATCTGCACCTTGGTGCCTGTGAAGTTGCCGATGCCTGGTTCAAATAGCGACGGAAATTTGCTCAGCACTTGAGCGCACGAGGCGTCATCCACCGAAGATAGTGCTTTGATGTCATCCCAGTTCCATCGAATCTTTCCAAGCCAGCTTCTGCTGAACAGCGTTGGGCCATCACCTGGTACAATCCACAGTGATGTCATGCACAGCTCCATCGTACGATACCTTCACTGCTGCACTGCCAATGACTGGTATGAGCTCTTTGGTGTTAGTGCGCAGCTTTGTATAAATCGGGCTCAGTTTGGGCCTTTGTGCCTCGTTGCCCCACAGTTTCTCAAAAGCCTTCTGGCTTATAACTGACTGACTCGTCCCCGTGTCCAACTCCATGGAAACTAGAATGCCATTTAATTTGACTTTCAGCATTATAGGAGGGTTCTTGGTGGTGAAGGTGTGTACCCCATATACTTCTTCCTCGGCCTCGGGTTGAGTTGCCTCTCTTACTCGTTTTGCGTGATCTGCTTCAGATCGACCATCTTCTGCCGACTCTTCACATGGTGAGTCGCAGCACGTTTGCACATTCGCTGGAGGTGCCCCATTATTTCGTAACCTTTGCACATATAGTGCTTGAATCGACATTGATGGGCTCTATGATTACCCCCGCAGCACCAACATGGTGTTAATGGATTCGCATCCTAGCTCTTGCAGCTGCAGACGTGTAGGCCCTGCCATGTACAGTTTTGCCTGCTAACGGCATTATTTTATGCACAGTACTTGCTGGTGAGCTTTGATGCTGAGAAGATATCAGTTTAGTATTATCGTTCATGGACATTAAAGCCTGGGCTATCGTGATGCCTTGTTCAGGTCTGAGGATTCGGCAGACAGCAGCTTGCGAAGAATGACCTTATGGCCGATTCCAAACATGAAAAAGTGCCACATTCCCCCAAATATCCAGCAAAATCACAAGGTGCCGCAAGGCATCTTAGGTCGGCGACATAACTCGCCACGTCCTGGCCCTCGGAGCGATGGTGCGTATAGAAGCGATACCTGGCCATTAAGATGCTCTCCTTCAGCTTGAGGTGTTCCCGAACCAGCGTACACAACTCTGCATATGTCTTTTCCGTTAGTTTCGTCGGTGCTAACAGATGCTTGATGAGGCCTTATGTTGTAGACCCACAAACGGTGAGGAGAATCGTCCTATGCTTGATTGCTTTGTCGTCCGCATCCAGTTCGTTGGCCACGAAGTACTGGTTGAGACGTTCAATGAAAGCTTCCAAATCATCACCCTCTACAAATCGCTCAAGAATACCAATGGCAGCCATAACCGCGTGAAAGTTCGTAATCTGTTACTCGGCGCCAATTGTTATGTTTAGAATAACTCCAGAAGACTGAGTACTGTAAGCTTAAACTGATGTGACCTTAGTCTCTAATAAAACTCCAGAATGCCAAAGCAGCATGGCAGAAAACCTTTTATACTCGATTGCATGAGGTGTGCAGGTGACCCTTGGGCCTCCAACAGGTGTGCTCTCTGGTGGCAAGTCTTACACAGTTATAATATTTACATGCAAAACACCTGAAAATCCAGCCCATAGTATTCTATATTTAAAATAGTGAGGGTTATGCTGCAGTTTAGCAGAATACATTTCCTCCTTAAACTGACCCAGCCATGCTGAAACCTGTGACTTACACAGGCTGATTACACACATATCAAAGAGACAGCATGCAATGTTCATTTAAAACTGGAGACATGTTCTTTGTAAATTCTAACAGTTGATACTTCAGCTGTTTTCATTAGAATTAGTTAATAAGGCTGGCATATATAGAATCTTTCCGACTGTAGAAATATCAGCTGTCTATTATTGAGGTGCATGATGATCTCTCAGCAAAATAATGAATTTAGTCCCCATTATTCTGAGCTCTCAGATGAGCATACTGACATTTAATTCATCTGCAGGTCTAATTTCTTACCAGATAACATAAATTGCAAAAACTGTGTGGGCTGAGATGCTGAGTAATTGCAGCTTAGTGTTAAATGCTGGAGTTCTATGCATAATGAATACTCTTTGCTTTCTATTGAAGACAATTATTTACTATCGTCAAGAGATACGCATGCATCAGAATTCAGAAACACTGGCCCCGATTTTAACTGCCATCACCTGGCAGATACTGGGTGGGCGGGCACTGAAAATAACGGGAGTCATTTCTGGCGTGTTCTGTATTAACCTGCTCTCCCACAGGAAGGATTAACAGGATTACCCAGGACGCCTGTAGGAAGGATGCGGGGTTCTGTTTTAAATATGCAGATCGGGTGCGATTATGTCATCAGGACCCAATCTGTAATTTCAAGCTGAGGCCCGAGTGGGGGGAGGGGGCGGCCAGTGTTGGCTCCCACATTAGACAATAGCTGCCAAGAACCAGATCCTGGGCCTGATGAGGCCCAGACAATAAGTTTTTAATTTATTTTTCAGATTTCCTTGTGGGCCAGGGGAGGCAGACTGCTCCTCTGGGCCTCACAAGGCTCCCTCCCTCCCCCCATTCACAGTAAGATACCCCCCTCCCCCCGAACATGGCAAGACCCCCCAATAACTGCCATGTGACCCTCCCCATGGGTCCCTGGCTGTGGCCTCCTGCCATTAAGAGTGGCAGGGCCTCCACGTCCCCGGCCTGGCCACACTACCTGACATCCTCTCCGTCTTCCCATTAATATAGGGATTCTGGATTACTCCATAGGTTTATTTAACTCCCTTAATGTTAGAAAGAATACACATTTGGCTTCTTGGTTTCAGAGATCCTGAAATGAATATATTTATCGAGGCATATCCCATACCCTAGTCCAGGAGTTGCCAAGGTCTCCAGGGAATGCCACCCATTAGACAGTTAGTAAATGCAACTGTATAGATAACACGAGGCCATCACACAGATTACTGTGCCTCAAACACCTAGATTCTGTAATTTCATCTATTTTTCTCTGAGAACCAAAACCTAATGGGCTTGTCATTGACATGTGAACAAGGAGTTGCACTAGGAGTGTAATGATACATGCACTTGTCCTGACTTCGGCTGCAGGCATACCTAATACTCATGCAGGGAAAAACTGAAGGACCTGTATAGAAAAGTGCACTTTTTGCAATGTTAAATTTAAAAATATGTGAGCACCGATTTCTTAAGGGGATCTGAGATATGCTCCCCCTTGGACATTTTGATTTTTGCCACTTTTGGTGCATTTATATAGAATCTACTTTGAGCCAAAAGTTATTTATGCTGACAAATCAATACAGCCACAGAAATGTTGACTGTTAGCATGAAACATTGATGGCTGGCATATACTTTTATTATTGAAAGCAAAAGCTGTTGTCAGGCTACAAATTATAACTAACACAAAATCTAGTTAATTATAGTTAATTACAGACATTATTTTCTTTTAAGAAATGTTTCTCTGCTAAAAGAACAATGTTACATTTTTGGGTCATGATTTTTCATATGGTCATTTGCATTTCCTAACTGTGCCGTGTTAGGGGTAGGGGCAGAGGAATGCTTGTTCCCTTGTGGCCTTGGCATCTCACACCATTCATGTATGTTTTCTATGATCTAGAGTGTAACTTTGCCTGCCCAGAAACTTGGTAATTTAGAGTGAGTGCATGGGCCGAAGAGAAAACCACTGTGAGTGTATTTCAACTTACTATAAATATACCCTCACATGCTCTTCCTCAACCTTAGAAGAATGACATCTCACTAGACTGCGGCTTGAGCTGAAAGCTGCTAAAGAGATTTATTAAACACTAAATGGATAATGAACAGCAGCAATGGCACACTCTATAATTGGAGTATATTAAGCCTTAACTATCCCTCCTGAGAAGATATAAATACATTCACACCGGCTGTGCTAAACTGCGAGGTCCCCAAATATTAATATTTTGTTGCTGACCATCCACAGAGTCCCTCTGGCCTATACTATATATATGTATATTTCTCCAATGGTTTCATATGAAATACCCAATTTGAACAAGACAAATATGTGATTTGTTACTAGTTTCTGCCGATCCCAGATGACCAGCTGGCACTCTTTGTTTCTTACCGAACTGACTATGATTACCAACTATTTTTTTAACTTTACTTACCTTCTACTAGGCGCCTGATGATGAGCAGACACAAGATTCCTCTGATCATGAGTACAAGTTTCACGCATATGTAGAGCATTTGGGGAAACCTCAGAAGAATGGGCAAGCATTATAAATCCTGTGCTGATTTTTTAATCAAATACCAATAAGTGGACAGCAGGACAGGAATTGTGATGTAGGAATGGTCATGAAACACAGATATTTGGCATGTATTTTATTCGGCAATTTAGTTTAATACACTTTTCCTTAAACCCACACAAACTTAAAAAAAAAATCAACTTAAATGAAAAATTCAGTGTTTTGGACAATATCTTCATTAGAGCCAATAACATGGTTGATGATCTATTTAAAAGGTATCCTCCTCATCATTTTCCAACTGCCTCATCTGGGATAATTCCCATTGGAAAACCTATTTACACATTGATAGTAACATTCAGACAGGCCTAAGGGTGATTGTATGGGAAATGAGAAAAGAACAATGGTATGGTTGGAGGTCCTCTTCTGAGGTTAGGGTTAAGGCACATTGTTAGAGCAAAGTAGATTGAGGTTTGCTCTGCATTTAACTGTGCTATACCTGGCCTGGGAGAGCTTGATACTGACACTGTAATGTCTGGAATTTCCCAGCAATAAGACCCCCTCACTTTGATGAACATGAAAAGGTGCATTATTGACAGGATCCTTTATAAAAGTGTCTGCTAGTTTTAAACTCAGAGATAAGAAATATAAGAACAAGTCATGGATAAGAAAAGGCCATTTGTGCCATCATGTTTGTCCTAGTACTCCAGTTCATAGAATCATAGGGCCCAAGTTTCCACATGATTCGCGCCTGATTTTTAGGAGCAACTGGTGGAGAACGGACTATTTTAGAAATCGCAATTCTCCACATTTTTTTTTCTGCAGTTCTAGTCAGGTAGAACAGTTCTAGTTTAGAACAGAATTTTTTCTTCAAAAGAGGGCGTGTCCGGCCACTGACGCCTGATTTGAAAGTTTCCACAGTGAAAATGTACTCCAAACTAAAGTAGAATGGAGCCAGTGAAGATTTTTGTAGAACTGAAAAAACCTGTTCTACACATAAAAAAATCAGGCGCAGGTTACAAATTAGGCGTCCAGAACGAGGTGGGGGGGAGGGTGGGGGGAAGGGAACTCATTAAATTCGACAATAAATCCTTATTTATACTTCTACAAATATTATACAAATAAATCCAACCTGAATAAACATTTATAAGCCAAGAAAAGATTAAATAAACCACCTTCCTACCTGCGAGAAAGTGCTTCAGCCAGGGAGAATTCTGCAGCCGTTCGTGTCGCTGAGCGGGAGGGAGAGAGAGAGAGGGAGGGAGAGAGAGGGGAGGGAGGGAGAGAGAAGGGGGGAGAGAGAGGGGGGGAGGGAGAGAGAGGGGGGGAGGGAGAGAGAGGGGGGAGGGAGGGGGAGAGGGAGAGAGAGGGGGGGAGGGAGGGTGAGGGGGGGAGGGAGGGTGAGGGGGGGAGGGAGGGAGAGAGGGGAGGGAGGGAGAGAGAGGGGGGGAGGGAGAGAGAGGGGGGGAGGGAGGGAGAGAGAGAGAGAGAGGGAGGGAGAGAGGAGGGAGGGAGAGAGAGGGAGGGGGGAGAGGGAGGGGAGGGAGGGAGAGGGGGGGAGGGAGAGAGGGAGGGAGAGAAAGGGGGGGAGGGAGGGGGGGAGGGAGAGGGAGGGAGAGGGGGGAGAGAGGGAGGGAGAGAGAGGGGGGGGAGGGAGGGAGAGAGAGGGGGCGAGGGAGGGAGAGAGATGGGAGGGAGGGAGAGAGGGGGGGGAGGGAGGGAGAGAGAGAGTGGGGGGAGGGAGGGAGAGAGAGAGTGGGGGGAGGGAGGGAGAGAGAGAGTGGGGGGAGGGAGGGAGAGAGAGAGTGGGGGGAGGGAGGGAGAGAGAGAGTGGGGGGAGGGAGGGAGAGAGAGAGTGGGGGGAGGGAGGGAGAGAGAGAGTGGGGGGAGGGAGGGAGAGAGAGGGGGGGGAGGGAGGGGGAGAGAGGGAGGGAGGGAGAGAGAGAGAGGGGAGGGAGGGAGGGAGAGAGAGGGAGGGGGGAGAGGGAGGGGAGAGAGGGGGGGAGGGAGGGGGAGAGAGAGGGGGGAGGGAGGGAGAGAGAGGGGGGGAGGGAGGGAGGGAGGGAGAGAGAGGGAGGGGGCGAGAGAGAGGGGGGGAGGGAGAGAGGGGGGGAGGGAGGGGGAGAGAGTGAGAGAGGGGGGGGGGAGAGAGGTAGAGAGAGAGGGAGGGAGAGAGAGAGAGTGGGGGAGGGGGGGAGGGAGAGAGAGAGAGAGAGAGGGGGAGGGAGAGAGAGAGAGAGAGAGAGGGGAGGGAGGGAGAGAGAGAGCGGTGGGGGAGCGGGTGTCGGGTCGCGGCGGGGGGGGGAGCGGGTCTCGAGTCTCGGGTCAGAGCGGGGGGTGGGGAGCGGGTGTCAGGTTGGGGCGGGGGGGGAGCGGGTGTCGGGTCGGGTCTGGTAGGCGGTGGGGGGGTGGGGGAGCGGGTGTCTGGTCGGCGGGGTGGGGGGGGGAGCGGGGGTCGGGTCGGGTCTGGTCGGCGGGGGGAGGGGGAGCGGGTGTCGGGTCGGGTCTGGTCGGCGGGGGGGGGGGGGGGAAGCGGGTGTCGGGTCTTGTCGGGGGCGGGGAGCAGGAGCTGGCCGTGGGAGGAACCTTATTCACGCAGCCCCAGTGAGGCCATTCAGCCAGGGCTAGGGGCTGCGTGCTTCGGGCCCCTCCCACACAGTTCGCCGCCTGGAGCTACTGCACTTGCGTGCCGACTGTAGCGCGCATGTGCAGAGGTCCCGGCACTGTTTTCAGCGCCGTGACCTGGCTCCGCCCCCCCCCACAGCTCATGCTGGCTGCGCCGAGGGCCAGAGGACCTGTAAGTAGGTGGAGAATACCGAGGATTTTTTTAGGCGCCGTTTTAGGCGCGAAAAACGGGCGCCCAGCTCGGAGGGGCGCCCGTTTTTTTTCTTGTGGAAACTTGGGCCCATAGAATGGTTACAGTACAGAAGGAAGCCATTCCGCCCATCGAGCCCATGCCGGCTCTCTGCAAGAGCACCTCAGCTAGTCCCAGTCCTCTGCACTTTCACCGTAGCCCTGTAATTTTGTTTCCTTTAGGTACTTTTGAAAGCCAGGATTGAGTCTGCCTCCACGCCCTTTCAGGCAGTGCATTGCAGATCCTAACCGCCTTTGGTTCTTTTACCAATCACCTTAAATCTGTGTCCTCTGGTTCTCGACTCTTCCACCAATTTGAACAGTTTCTCTCTATCTACTCTGTCTAGACCCCTCTATCTACTCTGTCTAGACCACTCCTGATTTTGAGTAGCTCTATCAAATCTGCTCTCAGCCTTCTCTGCTCTAAAAGATTTGGATGTTGATTGAGGGATAAATATTGGCCAGGACACCAGGGATAACTCCCCTGCTCTTCTTCAAAATAGTGCCATGGGATCTTTTATGTCCACATGAGAGAGCAGACGAGTCCTCGGTTTAACGTATCATCCGAAAGATGGATTTATGTAGAAATCCTAAGGAGAACAACCCCAGCTTCTTTATTCTATCCACGTAACTGAAGTCCCTCATCCCTGGAATCATTCTCGTAAATCTTTCCTGCACCCTCTCTACGGCCTTCACATCCTCCTAAAGTGTGGTGCCCACAATTGGACACAATACTCCAGTTGAGGCCGAACCAACTTTATAAAGATTCATCATATGCTTTTATACTCTATGCCTCTATTTATGAAGCCCAATATCCCATATACTTTTTTAAACGCTTTCTCAACTTGCCCTGCCACCTTCAACGATTTGTGCATAATTACCTCGAGGTCCCTCTGTTCATGCACCCACTTAGGATTATACCTTTTAGTTTGTATTGTTGCTCCTCATTCTTGCTACCAAAATGTATCACTTCGCACTTTTCCGCATTAAATTTCATCTGCCATGTGTCCGCCCATTTCACCAGTGTAATACAGCTCCCCCTAGTGGACTACTGCACCACCTAGTGGACTACTGTGGTAATGCAACTACTGAAGTAAATAATAAAAGGGTCATATGCCAAGGTCACATGATGACAGTTTCTGTGTAATGCAGCCATCCTATAGAGTATGTTTATTAGTGATGTCGTTAGAATATATCACATTGGCGATGAGGATGGGATCGCAGTCTAGACAACCATGTGTACAGGAGGTGTCTCTAGCTTCAACTACTTGAGCTCCACGTTTCGGAGCTTGAGCAGTGGCTGGAGTCACTACGGTGCATCTGTGAGGCTGAGAGCTACGTGGATAGCATATTTTCAGGAGGTGGTCACCCTGCAGCTTAAAAGCTTGGAAGTAGGTGACCACCAGATGCAGGAAGAATGCTAGGCAGGTAGTGCAGGAGTCCCCCCGAGTCCATCTCGCTTTCCAACCGATATTCTCTTCTGAGCACCAATGAGGGCGATGTTGTCTCTGGGGTGTACAGCCAGAGCCAAGTCAAAGCCACCATGGATGGCTCAGCTGCACAGGGGGGAGCAACAAAGAATACAAGAGCTTTAGTGGTCGGGGATTCAATAGTTAAGGGAATGGAGAGGTGTTTCTGTAGTCGTAGACGTAACTCCAGGATGCTATGGTGCCTCTCTGGTGCCAGGGTCAAGGATGTCACAGAGCGGACGCAGGGCATTCTGAGGGGGAAGAGGGTGAACAGCCAGAGGTCATGGTCCATATCGGGACCAATGACATAAGTAGAAACAGGGATGAGGTCCTGCAAGCAGAATTTAGGGAGAATTTAGGAGAAAAATTAAAAGGTAGGACCTCAAAGGTAGTAATCTCCAGGTTACTACCAGTGCCACATGCTAATGAGTACAAGAATAGAAGCATAGAGAGGATGAATGCGTGGCTGGAGAGTTGGTGCAGGAGGGAGAGCTTTAAATTCCTGAGGCATTGGGACCGCTTCTGGGGGAGATGGGACCTGTATAAACCGGACGGGTTGCACCTCAACAGTGCCGGGAGCAATATCCTTGTGGAGAGTTTTGCTAGTGCTATTGGGGAGAGTTTAAACTAGCTTCACAGGAAGATGGGAACTTGAGAACAAATTCAATAGGGAAGGAAGTAAGCTGAAATTGCAAAGCAAGAATGTAGAAAGTGAATCTGTAAGACAAAGGAAACAAGGTTTAGTAAGTAGTAATCGAGGATGTTTTCCTGTGCTAAATGGTATATACTTTAATGCAAGGAATATAGCGAATAAGGCAGATGAGCTGAGAGCACAGGTAGACACTTGGGAGTATGACATTATAGCCATTACAGAGACATGGCTGAAAGAGGGGCAGCTCAATATTCCTGGTTAAAGGATTTTTAGACAGGACAGATAGGGGGGTAAAAAGTGGTGGGGCGGGAGGGGGGGGTCGCGGTATTGATTAAAG
Organism: Pristiophorus japonicus; assembly: GCF_044704955.1. Classification (NCBI taxonomy): domain Eukaryota; kingdom Metazoa; phylum Chordata; class Chondrichthyes; family Pristiophoridae; genus Pristiophorus; species Pristiophorus japonicus. Next base: position 55,184,516 of record NC_091980.1, read on the forward strand.
AAACTATTACAGCTGAGAAGGGATGATATGTTCGAGGGATCATCAAATGAGGCCATATGGGTCGAACTGAAAAATAAAAAAGGGGCGATCACACTGCTGGGCATGTATTATACACCCCCAAACAGTGGAAGGGAAATAGAAGAGCAAATATGTAAGCAAGTTTCTGTGAAATCCAAAAACCGTAGGGCAGTAATAGTAGAGGATTTCAACCATCCTAATATTGATTGGGACAAATATAGTGTGAAGGGTATAGAGGGTGCGGAATTCCTAAAATGCATTCAAGAGAACTTTTTAGTCAGTATGTAACAAGCCCAACACGGGAGGGGGCAGTTCTGGTTTTAGTTTTGGGGAATGAAGTTGGACAGGTGGAAGGGGTATCACTGGGAGAGCAGTTGGGTTTAAGTGACCATAATTCAGTCAGAGTCAAGGTAGTTATGGCTAAGGACAAGGATAGACCAGAAAAGTCCCAAATTGGCAAAAAGCTAACTTTGCTAAGTTGAGAAGTGATTTGGTCACAGTGGACTGGAAACAGCTATTTGGAACAGTTCCTGCAGATTGGAGGATGGCAAATGTAACCCCACTGTTTAAAAAAGGAGGGAGAGATAAAACGGGGAACTACAGACCGGTTAGCCTGACATCAGTAGTAGGGAAAATGCTGGAGTCTATTATAAAGGATGTGATAACAGCACACTTAGATAATATCAACGGAATTAAACAAAGTCAACATGAAAGAAAAATCATGTTTGACAAACCTACTGGAGTTTTTTGAGGATGTAACTGATAGAATAGATAAGAGAGAACCAGTGGATGTAGTGTATTTGGATTTTCAGAAGGCCTTTGATAAAGTCCCACATAAGAGGTTAGTGTGCAAAATTAAAGCACATATGATTGGGGGTAATGTACTGGCATGGATTGAAAATTGGTTAGCTGACAGGAAACAGAGTAGAAATAAACGGGTCTTTTTCGGGATGACGGGCAGTGACTAGTGGGGTACCACAGGGATCAGTGCTTGGGCCCCAGCTATTCACAATAGATATAAATGATTTGGATGAGGGAACCAAATATAATATTTCCAAGTTTGCTGATGACACAAAACTATGTGGGATTGTGAGTTGTGATGAGGATGCAAAGACGCTGCAAGGCGATTTAGATAGGTTGAGTGAGGGGGCAAACACATGGCAGATGCAGTATAATGTGGATAAATGTGAAGTTATCCACTTTGGTAGGAAATACATAAGGATAAAGTATTATTTAAATGGTGATGGCTTGGGAAGTATCGATGTACAGAGGGATCTGGGTGTCCCTGTACACCAGTCATTGAAAGCAAACATGCAGGTGAGCATGCAGTTAGGAAGGCAAATGGTATGTTGGCCTTCATTGCAAGAAGATTTGAGTACAGGAGCAAGGATGTCTTACTACAGTTATACAGGGCCTTGATGAGACTGCACCTGGAGTATTGTGTGCAGTTTTGGTCTCCTTACCGAAGAAAGGATATACTTGCCATAGAGGGAGTGCAGCGAAGGTTCATCAGACTGATTCCTGGGATGGCAGAACTGTCGTATGAGGAGAGATTGGGTCGACTAGGCCTGTATTCACTAGAGTTTAGAAGAATGAGAGGGGATCTCATTGAAATTCTGACTGGGTTGGATAGACTGGATGCGGGGAGGATGTTTCCCCTGGCTGGGAAGTCTAGAACAAGGAGTCACAGTCTCAGGATATGGGGTAGGAAATTTCGGACCAAGACGAGGAGAAATTTTTCACTCAGAGGGTGGTGAACCTGTGGAATTCTCTACCACAGAAGTAACTGAATATATTTAAGAGGGAGATAGATAGATTTCTAGAAACAAAAGGCATCAAGGGGTATGGGGGAAAAGTGGGAATATGGTGTTGAGATAGAGGATCAGCCATGATCATATTGAATGGCGGTGCAGACTCGAAGGGTTGAATGGCCTACTACTGCTCCTATTTTTTCTATATTTCTATACATGTCATCAGGAGCACAAAGGTATCTAACAATGATTCGTGATGTATTGTCATCCAAGTAGATGTTGCAGAAACCAAGATACCCATGGAAATCGACACTGGTGCATCCGTGAGCGTAGACCCAGAATCGCTATATCTCAATAAGTTGTGTGATTTTCCACTGGAGAAATCGAAAATAGAGCTGCAGTGTTACTCAGGAGAGCAAATTCCTGTGGTAGGACGTATTACCATACTGGTGAAATAAAAGGATCAGTTTCAGAGCTTCCCTCTCATAGTAGTGGCAGGAGATAAGCCTGCCTTGATAGGTAGAAATTGGATGGGCTCACTGACGTTGGATTGGAATGAGATTTTTTGCGTGCAAACGAGATTTGCATTGAAAGATGACGTCATCAAGCAGTATTTAAAGGTGTTCCGCGAAACAGGCAATCCGATCCAAGGCTTCAAGGTGAGTGTCAGAGTGCAGAAGGCTGCTAGACCAGTTTACTGCAAAGACTAGAGACTGAGAATATTATCTCTAAGGTAGATCTAATTGGGCTACACCCATTGTTGTTGCACCGAAGTCAGATGATAATGCTAATGCGATACCAAATAGGGAAGAAATGTTTTATTTTTCATACATTGATGAGCTACCAGTCACAGCTGAAGCAACAAGCGTGACCCAGTTATGTCAAAGGTGTATGATTACATAACAAATCACTGGCCAAACCAGGTATCAGAGGAAGATATTCATCCATACTTTGTTCGTAGGAATGAATTAACAGTGGATAAAGATTGTATCATGTGCGGTGCAAGAATAGTTATTCCAAATAAGTTCAGGTTCAAATTGTTAAGAGATCTTCATGACCAGCACCTGGGAATGTGCTTGACCAAGAATTTTGCACACAGTTACTTATGGTGGCCAGGGTTTAGATAAAGATATAGGGCTAAAACCTCCACTTTTGAGCTTATCGCCCAAAAATGGGCCTTATTTCCGGCGTGGGCGTTAAACAAGGGTTTTCAGATCGTCGGCTTCTCGCCCATTCTCAAAACACTTAGTTTACATTTTTGAAAATGGCCGTTACCGCGAGTGATATCAAATGGGCGGTAGCGTTTTTCTGACTTTCTGCCGTAAAGTGTGGCCGTCCTTAGCAATGGTAACACTCGATTCCCGCGATTCAGGAAGTCAAGGGTCAGCATGACATGCGCAGAAGAGGAGACAGAGAGAGAGAGAGAGAGAGAGAGCTCAGAGGTACTGAAAGTGTGTGTGGCTGTGGTGTGTGCTTGTTTGGTTGCTGTGGAAGGAACGACGGAGATTCACCAGCAGCAAAAAGCCCACTAAGCATCAAGAACATAGTTGGCACCGAGTTTTTGTCCAACAAATAATATATAAAATGGAAGGGATGGAGGAGGCCCTGGAGCTGGTAGCCAGGAACACTGGTGTCAGAGGGCTCCCAGTGGTCCCGGAACGCTGCACTGCAGCCCAAGGTGACACACCCCCATTGCCAACCACACATGATAACCAGCAGCAACATCTTGCTTCTTGCTTATGGCTCGGAGAACGCTCCCACTTCGGGACCGTCCCCTCCTGTATCCATCCAAGCAGCACTTCGGCCGTCACCACCCGCCTCCCCCCCACCGGCCCCCCGCCAGTGAAGCATCGCCTGAGGACCTCCTCGGCCAGGCGGCTTGGAGTCAGGAGAGGAAGGGGAAGGGATAGAGGTGGGGAGGAGAAGCGGGGGTGGGGGGTAGGGTTGGTTTGTACAGAAATACTGATGATTTCAGACGAATGTTCAGTTTAAATGTTTTTATTTAATAAAACCTTGCAGCGCATTGGCTCAGATAGCTGCACCATTACACGCTGGTGATTCCTTAACATCAAAGGGTATAATCACACTTAACTTCAATCAACGTAAACTTTAACTGTCACCAAAGTGATGCCCACCATTGATGTATGATCTGCACACCCAGCAGTGTGTCAGCTTTGTAAATAACACCAACGTTCTTTCAGGCAAACCAATCATTGATGAGCTCCTGATGTAAGGCTCTTGTAGCTATTATGCCACCATGGCCCTTTCATGAGGTCTACAGGGGGGCGGGTGCATGGCTTCAGCGTCAGCCTGATTGTCTGGGCCAATGTCAGCATCCGCCTCCTCATCCTCTTCTTCCTCTCTCTGGTGAGGTGGACTGTCAGACTCATCAGGCAATTCTAGTCCCCTCCTGATAGCCAAGTTGTGTAGCATGGAATAGACCACCACAAATTGAGCTACCTGCTCAGGGTGCTATTGGAGCTCGCCTCCTGAGTGGTCCAGGCATCTGAAGCACTGCTTCCGCACTCCAATGGTTTTCTCCACGATATTGTGAGTTGCTCTGTGGCTCTCGTTGTATCGCCTCTTGGCCTCGGTGTGGGTGTCACGCACGGTGGTCATCAGCCAGGCGGCGAGGCCATATCCCTTGTCACCAAGCATCCAGCACTGACCTTGTGGCTCATTGTTAAACAAGTCAGATACAGTGCTCTCACGCAGGATGTGCGCATTATGGATGCTGCCCAGAAATTGAGCATTCACTGCCAGTATAATTTTCTGGTGGTCGACAACCAGCTGGACATTCAGGGAACAGAATCCTTTGTGGTTCCTGAAAACCTCAGCATCCTGAAAAGGTGCCCGCATCGCGATGTGCGTACAGTCTATTGCTCCCTGCACCTTGGGGAAGTTGGCAATTTTGGAGAAACCTAGAGCCCTCTCACTCTGTGCCTTCCTGGTCATAGGGAAGCTTGTTATATATGTGGACTTGTATTTACTCTGTACAGCCACCAGAGGACTCATCCCTTGGAGTCCCAAGGAATCCCATAATCCCTTGGGAGCACAGGTATTTAAGGAGGCTTCACAAGTTGGAGAGGCACTCTGGAGATCTGCAATAAAAGACTAAGGTCACACTTTACTTTGAGCCCACAGTTTGACTCTTTCTCCATACACAACAACTGGTGACGAGATACAAATAGCGAACCCAAAGAACCCAGAGAACAGTGGGCATCCTGGAGAAATTTTCAGAGGGAGATGATTGGGAAACTTTTGTGGAGCGACTCAACCAATACTTCATGGCCAACGAGCTAGATGGGGGAGAGAGCACTGCCAAGCGAAGGGCGATCATCCTCACCGTTTGTGGGGCACCAAAGTATGGCCTCATGAAGAATCTGCTCACTCCAGCAAAATCCACGGAGAAATCGTACGACGATTTGTGCACACTGGTCTGAGAGCATTTAAACCCGAAGGAAAGCGTTCTGATGGCGAGGTACCGGTTCTACACCTACAAAAGGTCTGAAGGCCAGGAAGTGGCGAGTTATGTCGCCGAGCTAAACCGCTTTGCAGGACATTGCGAATTTGAAGGACATTTGGAGCACATGCTCAGAGACTTTTTTGTACATGGCATTAGCCACGAAACCATACTTCGCAAACTTTTGACTGTAGAGACCCCAACCTTGAGTAAGGCCACAGCGATAGCCCAGATGTTCATTGCCACCAGGGTCAATATGAAGCAAATCTCTCAGCACACAAGTGTTGCTACAAGTACTGTGAACAAAGTGATATTGTTTTCGAATCGTAACGTACAGGGCAGGTCACACATACCTGCAGCTGCATGTCCGCAACTGACTCAGATTCCACCATCAAGGGTTATGAATGCAAGGTCATTAACACCTTGTTGGCGCAGCGGGGGTGATCATTGTTTCCATTCATGCCAATTCAAAGAGTAAGTTTGCAAGGGCTGTGGAACAATGGGACACCTCCAACGAGTTTGCAGGCGACCTGCTACGCCTGTTAAACCTGCAAACCACCATGTTGCAGAGAAGGACAGATCCATGGACGATCACGATGAACCAGAGCCTCAGATAAAGGAGACAGAGGTACATGGGGTGCACACATTCACCACAAATTGTCCCCTGATAATGCTGAATGTTGTACTAAATGGACTCCCAGTGTCAATGGAGTTGGACACGGGCGCGAGCCAGTCCATCATGGGCAAAAAGACTTTCGAAGTGTTGTGGTGCAACAAGGCCTCGAGGACAGTAATAACTTCAGTTCGCACAAAACTAAGAACTTACATGAAAGAACTGATTCCTGTAATCGGCAGTGCTACTGTAACCGTAAAGGTCTCTTACGATGGGGCGGTGCACAAGCTACCACTCTGGGTGGTATCGGGCGATGGTCCCACGCTGCTCGGCAGGAGCTGGCTGGGAAAGATACGCTGGAACTGGGACGACATCCGAGCGCTATCGCCCGCTGATGACACTTCGTGTGCCCAGGTCTTAAACAAATTTCCTTTGCTGTTCGAACCAGGCATCAGGAAATTCCAAGGAGCAAAAGTGCAGATCAACCTAATTCCAGGGGCGGGACCCTCCATCACAAGGCGAGAGCAGTACCATACATGATGAGAGAAAGGGTAGAGATCAAGCTAGACCGGCTGCAAAGAGAGGGCATAATTTCACCGATCGAGTTCAGCGAGTGGACTAGTCCTATTGTCCCAGTCCTCAAGGGAGACGGCACCGTCAGAATCGGTGGCGATTACAATATAACTATCAATCGTTTCTCCCTGCAGGACCAATACCCACTACCAAAAGCCGACGACCTCTTTGCAACGCTGGCGGGAGGAAAGACGTTCACAAAGCTGGATCTGACTTCAGCCTACATGACGCAGGAACTGGAGGAATCATCGAAGGCTCTCACCTGCATCAACACGCACAAGGACCTTTTTGTTTATAACAGATGTCCGTTTGGAATCAAATCAGCGGCAGCGATATTCCAGAGAAACAGGGAAAGTTTACAAAAGTCGGTCCCACACACCGTGGTCTTCCAGAATGACATCGGTCACAGGTCGGAACACAGTCGAGCACTTGCAGACCTGGAGGAGGTTGTTCGTCGACTCAACCGCGTGGGGCTCAGGTTAAAATGCTCGAAGTGTGTTTTCCTGGTGCCTGAAGTGGAGTTCTTGAGAAGGAGGATTGCAGCGGAAGGCATCAGGCCCACCAACGTGAAGACGGAGGGAATCGAGAACGCACCAAGGCCACAGAATGTGACGGAGCTGCGATTGTTTCTGGGATTCTTGAACTACTTTAGTAACTTCTTACCAGGTCTCAGCACCCTGCTAGAACTACTACATGTCTCACTACGAAAAGGGGACGAATGGGTTTGGGGCAAAAGCCAAGAAAATGCCTTTGTAAAAGTGAGAAAATTGTTACGCTCAAACAAATTACTTGTGTTGTATGATCCATGTAAGCGTTTGGTACCAGCATGTGATGCGTCGTTATATGGCGTCGGGTGTGTATTGCAACAAGCTAATGATTTTGGGAAACTGCAACCGGTTGCTTATGCATCAGTCTAAGGCTGAGAGAGCTTACAGCATGATTGAAAAAGAAGCGTTAGCGTGTGTTTATGGGGTAAAGAAAATGCATCAATACCTGATTGGGCTAAAATTCGAATTGGAAACTGACCATAAGCCACTTATATCCCTGTTTTCCGAGAGTAAAGGGATAAATACCAACGCATTGGCCCGCATCCAGAGATGGGCGCTCACGTTGTCCGCATACAACTGCGCCATCTGCCACAGGCCACGCACAGAAAACTGCGCTGATGCTCTCAGTAGGCTGCCATTGCCCACCACGGGGGTGGAAATGGAGCAGCCTGCAGATCTAGCCATGGTTATGGAAGCAGTTGAGAGTGAGCAATCACCCGTCACTGCCCGGCAGATCAAAACCTGGACAAGCCAGGACCCCTTATTGTCTCTAGTCAAAAGCTGTGTGCTTCACGGGAGCTGGTCCAGTGTCCCAGTGTAAATGCAGGAAGATATAAAGCCGTTCCAGCGGCACAAATATGAAATGTCTATACAGGCAGACTGCCTTCTGTGGGGAAATCGAGTAGTGGTCCACAAGAGGGGCAGAGACACCTTCATCAATGACCTCCACAGTATCCACCCAGGCATCGCAATGATGAAAGCAATAGCCAGATCCCACGTGTGGTGGCCCGGTATCGATGCGGACTTAGAGTCCTGCGTTCACAGATGTAGTACATGCTCGCAGTTAAGCAATGTACCCAGGGAGGCGCCATTAAGTTTATGGTCTTGGCCTTCCAAACCGTGGTCTAGGGTACATGTCGACTATGCAGGCCTGTTCTTGGGTAAAGTGTTCCTTGTGGTTGTAGACGCGTACTCCAAGTGGATTGAATGTGAGATAATGTCGGATAGCACGTCCGCTGCCACTACTGAAATCCTGCGGGCCATATTTGCCACACACGGCTTACCTGATGTGCTGGTGAGCGACAACGGGCCATGTTTTACCAGTGCTGAGTTCAAAGAATTCATGACCCATAACGGGATCAAACATGTCACATCTGCCCCGTTTAAACCAGCGTCCAATGGTCAGGCAGAGAGAGCAGTGCAAACCATCAAACAAGGCTTGAAGAGGGTAACTGAAGGCTCACTGCAGACTCACCTATCCCGAGTCCTGCTTAGCTACCGCACGAGATCCCACTCACTCACTGGGATCCTACCTGCTGAACTGCTCATGAAAAGAGCACTTAAGACAAGACTTTCGTTAGTTCACCCTGATCTACATGAACAGGTAGAGAGCAGGCGGATTCAACAAAGTGCATACCACGATTGCGTAAATGTGTCACGCGAGATTGAAATCAATGATCCTGTATTTGTATTAAATTATGGACAAGGTCCCAAGTGGCTTCCCGGCACTGTCGTGGGCAAAGAGGGGAGCAGGGTGTTTCGGGTCAAACTTTCAAATGGACTCATTCGCCGGAAACACTTGGACCAAATCAAACTCAGATTCACGGACTATCCTGAGCAACCCACCTTGGACCCTACCTTTTTTGATCCGCCAACATACACACCAGTGGCAACCGGCACCACGGTTGACCACAAAGCAGAACCCATCATCCACAGCAGCCATGTAGGGCCCAACACACCAGGCAGTCTAGCAAGGCCAGCAGCCCAGCGAGAGTCCTACAAATGATTCAACAACACCAGCTTTCACACCGAGACAATCAACCAGGGCAAGAAGGGCCCCAAGATCGACTCACATTGTAAATAGTTACACTATTGACTTTCGGGGGGGGAATGTTGTTATATATGTTGTACTTACTTATAATCTCATAATCCCTTGGGAGCACAGGTATTTAAGGAGGCTTCACAGGTTGGAAAGGCACTCTGGAGACCTGCAATAAAAGACTAAGGTCACACTTTACTTTGAGCTCACAGTGGTCAGTCTGACTCTTTTTCCATACACAACAAAGCTGATCTAGTCCCTCCTGCGTGCGTACAGGGCTTCAGTGACCTGTCTTATGCAACAATGTGTGGCATGCTGAGAAAGTCCGCAAATGCTGCCAGCTGTGGCCTGAAAAGAACCCAAGGGATAGAACGACAATGCCGTGGTAACTTTGACCTCGACGTAGTGCAGTTCTGATGGTGCTGGCAGGCTGCAGGTTTGCCCTTATCAGCTGGCATACATCAGTGATAAGCTTCTTGTGGAAGTGCAGTCTCCGAAGGCAGGTGGTGTCGGGCAAGTCGAGATAAGAATGCTTCTCCTTGTACTTGTAATATCTGGTCCTCCTCATCTTTCTGTCACTTCGTACATTGGGCACATAATGCAGTGCAGCATTCCTTCGGCGATGTTGAGTCTGCTGCATGTATTTGTTCACCAAGAGAGAATGAGAAAGGACAGGCACCATTGCAGTGGCTCTCTGTTTTCCACCGATTGCACACAAGCAAGGAATGTCCAGATGAGCACACCTCTTCAATTCCAATCGGTCAAAGTGTGGTCAAGATGTTTTTAGAGATGTTCACATCAACTCCAGTGACCTGCAGAGTACATCCGAACTCCACCGAGGTTGAAGCACAGCAGCCTTTTAAAGGACGCGATATGTGATTTACAACATGGCATCCATAACGCTGTGATTGGTTCCGGTTAGTTCCACTTTTTGTGGCCGTTTTTTTGAGCGAGCGATATTGTGGTGAAATGTGTACGAGGTGGTGAAATTGACGATGGGCGATCTCCATGGCCACTAGTTTGGGTAAATATGCTCTTTACGACAATAAACAGTCGCTGGCCGTTAATATTGAATCTCGGCGTTAATTCCGTGCGGCAAGTAACCCTGGGCGATATTATGGGCATTGAATTTGCCCATCCTGCTGATTCCGCCCCAAAAAAGTGGGCGGGCGGTAATATATTTTCTCGGTGTTAAGCACATGGGGAAAGTAACGTTAGTTTCCATTTTGTGCCAAAATGGGCGATATATGGCCATTATACGTCATTTCAGCTGTTAAATGGGCGTTAAGCAGGCAAAAAAAGTGAAGGTTCTAGCCCATAGAGTATATTGTTAGTCAGTGTACAACATGTCAATTAGTAAGCAAGAAACCACCATCAGTGTCATTACAGCCATGGAAATGGCCTCCCAGGGTATGGCAAAGGTTACATGTAGATTTTGCTGAGCTTGAAGGACAACAATTGTTCATTGTGATTGATAGTCATTCAAAGTGGGTAGAGGAGTTTCCAATGCGGAAAATAACAAGTAAAACACTAGACAATTTGCGGAGATTGTTTTCTTCATATGGCCTCCCAGAAGAAATTGTGTCTGATAATGGGCTGCAATTTTGTTCAGAAGAATTTTCAGTTCATGAGCAAAAATGGTATGGAACATACCAAAGTTTCCCCGTGCCACCTGCTCCAAATAGTTCAGCAGAGCGCCCAGTAAAAATTGTAAAAAGTGCCCTCATCAAGCAAATGTTGGATCCAAATCCAAAGAAACAGCAGTTGTTGTTGGACCACAAACTAGCAAATTTTTGAATTATTTATCGTAATACTTCTCATACAACTACTGGTAGAACACCAACAGAGTTATTTCTCAAATCACAGCCGTGAACCATATTCTCGTTGTTGAAGCCAAACCTGGTACAGTGAGTAGAAGAGAAACAATTAAGACAGAAAGAGAATCATGATAGAGGTGTAGAGTAAGAGAGAGAAGTGTGAAATTGAATCAGAGCATTAGAATGAAGAACCATCACCATAAATGGTTAAAGTGGTTACCAGGAAGAATAGTGAAGATATGTGGCCCTCGCACATATCTGGTCAAGATGTTTGATCATGAAAATGTTAGGTTTGTTCACATTGATCATATTTTACCTTCAGATGTGGAAGGAGTTGAAAGTTGGAATGATTCGATTATTTCTGATGAGTCATAGTCTTGTTACAAGCAGAGTACCCCTAGCAAATCCTACATCTGATATACTAGAAACAAGTCCAAGAGAAAGTCAGAATTGAAGTTTGAGTCGGAATCAGGCAGACAAATAGTCTGAAGTTGTAGAGAGTCAAAATGTAGATCAAGGGTTGCCCTTGGAGAAAGACTCTCCTCAGGCTCAGCCTAGAATGAGTCGAGTTCTACAACAAGTTTGGAAAGTTCTGTTCAAGAGCGAAGGTATCCTCTTCGAAACAGAAAACCAATGGTTAAGTTTGATTTGTAAATATGGCAAAATAAGTCCATGGGCTAGATTGTGCAGATCGCCCAAAAATGGGTGTTATTTTCGGTGTGGGCGGTAAAAATGGGTTTTCAGATCGGCGGCTTGTCGCCCATTCTCAAAGCCCCTAGTCTCCATTTTTGAAATTGAGCGTTATCGCAAGCGATATGAAAGGGGCGGTAGCGTTAAATCTCTCTGACCTTCTGCCGCAAAGTGTCGCCGTCCTTAGCAAAGGGATGGCAACGCTCAATTCCCGCAATTTAGGAGGTCAAGGGTCATCATGACTTGCGCATAAGAGGAGACAGTGAGAGAGGGAGATGAGAGGGAGTGAAGGCGTGTGTGGGTGTGGTATGGTTGCTTTGGGAGGAAGGAAGGAGAGTTTAGAGCTTTAGAGCAAATTGTGAGAAAAAAATTAGCTGTTACCAGCCAGATATTTTCCCGAATTTGGTGCCTTTAATGGAGGGAGAGGAGGACGTGACACAGCATGCTGTGGAGACTGACGGTAGCGAGAGCAGTGAGCTGGGAGAGGAGCACATTGGAGGGCGCAAAAGAGCGAGGAGGTTCTCAGACGAGGCAAATACATCCCTCCAGCAGGAGGTCGAGTTATGCTGGGGTGATTTGACCCATGGAGGGCGTGGGAAGCCCACCCCAAAGGCCTACCAGAAGATATGGGCCGAGATAGTAGAGGTGGGTTCGTCGGCGACCAACGAGGAGCATGAGGGCAACCAATGCCGCAAAAAAAAAGATAAGACTTTGTCGGATTCGCAAGAGTATTACATTTATTTACATGTACTTATGTATTTATATAATTTGATTTGTAAGAGTCATGAGACTATCATCAGATGTGAGGTCTTTCACTTTTACCGGGAATGTTGTACTCAAAGCCTGCGGTCACGGTGTACGTCTTTAGGTAAAGAATGATAATTATCATAATAATCATGATTACATCTGCCACTTATGTGTTGTATCAGTCTCTGTGACAGAACCTAGCAATGGTAGCACGCAATGATCTCATGCCATGTTGTCCTGTTACCTTTTACAGAAGAAGCTATCGACGATGAGGTCCGTGCAGAGGCGAACGGGTGGGGGGGGGCCACCAGTCACCAGCTACATCACTGACATAGAGGAGCGGGTGCTCACACTCGTGGGGAGGCACACCCGGACGGCTACGCAAGCAGCTGCAGACCCTGAAGTGATTCCACGTGAGTAAAGTATACAACATTGCGTGATGTAAAGTCCATAGATATCACACCCACTCGTATCCGAACAATAATATATGATAGATGATTTCTAAAATTGTCCTGTAAATAATGCTGGCCTAATGAAAATCATTTCAATGCAGAATGTGTTGATGGTCATGAAATGTGATGTCTGTGATGATTTGGTGCTTTTGTCGTGCATATGCTGTGTGTAGCGCTGGACTCAACTTGTGACCCCAGCACCCCCTTCTCCTCTAATAACTTCATTTGTGTTTTGCAACTCAGCCAGCAGCGCGTCCCAAGGCAAGACCACAGAGGCCGGAAGGTGGGGCACGGGGCCGGACTCGCCGGACGATCCTACATCTGGTGCTGAGGAGCTCCGATTCTCGCCCGTCAATCCACTGGGTCTGTCTCTACAGATGAGAGCGCGGACTTCGAGGAACCTGCATCGCCAGGCTCCAGAAGGCATTCCACCCAAAGGCCATCTAGTGCTCCTCCGGCCATTCCCACCTCCACTCTGGGAGGTACCGGGCCCAAGCCCCTCGCCACAGGGCACCTCATTTGTCTGAAAGGGTTAAATAAAACTTTATTTGAATCAACTTAAACTTTAACTGCCACTAAGGCGATGCTCACCATTGATGTCTGAGCTGCACACACATGGCAGTGTGTCAGCGTTGTCAATCACAGCAACGTTCTTTCAGGCAAATCGCTCATTTATGAGCTCCTAATGTAAGAGTCTTGCAGCTGTGTAGCCACCAGGGGCCCTTTCCTGTGGTCTGTAGGGGGGGGCGTGGGCATGGTTGCATAGTCAGCCAAGGCATCGACGACGAGATCCAAAACCGCCAGTGCAGCCTTAGGCCACCTGAGGAAAAGTGGTTGAAGATCAGGCCCTCAAAACTTCCACCAAGCTCATGATCTACAAGGCTGTAGTAATACCCACCCTCCTGTATGGCTCAAACATGGACCATGTACAGTAGACACCTCAAGTCGCTGGAGAAATATCACCAATGATGTCTCTGCAAGATCCTACAAATCCCCTGGGAAGACAGGCACACCAACATCAGCGTCCTCGTCCAGGCTAACACCCCCAGCATTGAAACACTGACCACACTCGATCAGCTCCACTGGGCAGGCCACATAGTTCGCATGCCTGACACGAGACTCCCAAAGCAAGTGCTCTACGCGGAGCTCCTTCACGGCAAACGAACCAAAGATGGGCAGTGGAAACATTACAAGGACACCCTCAAAGCCTCCCTGATAAAGTGCGACATTCCTACTGACACCTGGGAGTCCCTGGCCAAAGACTGCCCTAAGTGGAGAAGGTGCATCCGGGACGGCGTTGAGCACCTCGAATCTCAATGCCGACAGCATGCAGAAATCAAGCGCAGGCAGCGGAAAGAGCGTGCGGCAAAACCAGTCCCACCCACCTCTTCCCTCAACGACTAGCTGTCCCACCTGTGACAGTGTCTGTGACTCTCGGATTGAACTGTTCAGCCACCAACAAACTCACTTCATGAGGGGAACCAAGTCTTCCTCAATTCCGAGGGACTGCCTATGATGATAGTCAGCCTGATTGTCTGGCCCTAGCTCAGCGTTGAGCCCCTCGTCCTCCTCTTCCTCTCTCTCCTGAGGTGGACCATCAGTCCCTTCTGGCAATTCTTGTCCCCTCCTGATAGCCAGGTTGTGCAGCATGGAGCACACGACCACAAATTTAGCTACTTGCTCAGGGTTGTATTGTAGCTCCCCTCCTGAGTGCTCCAGGCATCTAAAATGCTGCTTAAGCACAGTTATTGTTTTCTGAACCACATTGCGTGTGTCTCTGTGGCTCTGGTTGTATCGCTTCTTGGCCTCGGTGTAGGCTCAGCCATTTCGGTTGTCACCAAATATCCAGCATTGTCCTTGTGGCTGACTCTTAAACATGTCAGAGACAGCGCTCTCACGCAGGATGTGAGCCTCATCGAAGCTGCTGGACATTTGGCATTCTGCCATTATTATCTGGTTGTGGTCGACAACTAGTTGGACCTTCAGGGAATGAAATCCTTTTCTGTTACGAAAAAGCTCTGGGTCCTGAGGAGGTGCCCACATAGCGATGTAAGTGCATTGTTCCCTGCACCCTGGGGAACTTAGCAATGCAGTAGAATGCTCCAGCTCTGTCAGTCTGAGCCTCCATGGTCATGGGGAAGCTGATAAAGTCCATTCTATGCGCGTACAGGGCCTCCGTCACCTGTCCAATGCAGAGATGTGTGGCATGGAGAGACAGAGGGGAAATCTCGACCGCGGAGGCCCGAAAGGAACTGGATATGTAGAAAGACAGTGCCGCAGTGACCTTGACCTCGACCGACAGTGATGTCCTGATGGCAGGCTGTATATCTGGCCTGATGAGCTCGCATATTTCAGTGATCACCACCTTGTGGAAGCGCAGTCTCCGAAGGCAGGTGTGCTCGGACACGTCGAGGTAAGACCTCTTCTCCCTGTAAAGTGCGGGGTGTGTATGGTCTGGACGTCCTCCTCATTCTGGCACATCTTAGAATGGGCACATAAAGATGTGCATTAGATGTTGTGCCATTTGCACTCTGCAGCATTTGTGTATTAATTAATGCAGGCTGAGAGATGGCTAGCCTCATTCCAATGAAAGTATAATAGCGATTGATCAGAAACAATAATTTCCACACTAAAAGACACCTCTACAGTAAAACCCAATCATCCAGAGTCTGAAAAGATGTCTATTGAGATGGTCACTTCACCTGAGAAGAACTCCAGAGTCAATCCAAACTCCCCCGAAGTTGAAGCAGCCTTTTCAATGAAGCGACCTGCGATTTAAAAAATGGCCCCCACACCGGTGTGATTAGTTCAGAACAGTTCCACTTTTTCAGAGCGGTGTTTTGGGCAAGTGATATTGTGGCCGAGATGTATGCGAGGTGGTGAAAGTGACACTGGGCTATACACTGGGCGCTAGTCTCGTCAAATTTGATCTTTACGACAAAAAAAGGTGGCCGGTCGGTATTATTGAATCTCGGCGTTAATTACGTGCAGAAAATAATGCTGGACGATATTATGGCCTTTGGTTTCACCCATTCTGATGATTCCTCCCCAAAAAAGTGGGCGGGCGGTATTATTTTTCCCGCATTACGTACATGACGAAAGTAACGCTCGGCGATAAGTGTCCAAAGAATGGGCGTCAGTTTCCATTTTGTGGCTAAATAGGCGATACCTGGGCATTACACTTCATTTCAGCGATAAAATGGACATTAAGTGGGCATTATGCGTGCAAAAATAATGGAAAATCTAGTCCCATATCTGTTGTTGGGGTGTATACCATGCAAGTTATATATGATGATTATTTTGTTGATTACTTCATCATTGAGAAGGGAGAAGTGTAATAGAACTCCCCTAGTGGACTACTGTGGTAATGCAATTACTAATGCAAATAATAAGAGTCATGTGACCAGACCACATGCTGACAGTTTCTGTGTAATGGTGGCATCTTGTAGCGTGTGTTTATTAGTGATGTCGTAAGAATATATCACAACCAGCCTGTCTAAGTCTTCTTGAAGTCTATCACTATCCTCCTCACTGTTCACTATACTTCCAAGTTTTGCATTTTCAGCTCCCTAGTCTCAACACCACAGGAAATCTACTAGTACCATCTAATAATTCTTGATATATCTCAGTAAGATTTCACTTAACCTTGTTCTCTCTAGATCTAGAGTTTAATGTTAATTTCTTATCCCATTTATATTTGAGGTTATTCTTGTTGCCTTCTATGCACCACCTCCAATTCATGGATATTCCATCTGAAGCATGTTGACCAAAATTGAGCAAAATATTCCAAGTGAGATGTCGTTTAAAGATTCAGTATAATCTCTGTAGACTTATAAGGGTTCATTATACAGTCTTGTCACAGTGCTAGCGCGGAAAACTGTTGTGTATGGAGAAAGAGTCAGACAGAACACTGTGAGCTCAAAGTAAAGCATGACCGTAGTCTTTTATTGCAGGTCTCCAGAGTGCATCTCCAACCTGTGAAGCCTTCTTAAATACCTGTGCTCCCAAGGAATTATGGGATCCCTTGAGACTCCGAGGAATGAACCCCCTGGTGGCTGTACAGAGTAACTACAAGTCCACATATATAACAACATTCCCCCCCAAAGTCAGTAGTGTAACTATTTACAATGTGAGTCGATCTGGGGCCCTTCTTGCCCTGGTTGATCGTCTCAATGTGAAAGCTGGTGTTGTTGAATCATTTGTTGGGCCCTCGCTGGGCTGCTGTGAAGGTGGCCTTGCTGGGCTGCCTGGTGTGTTGGGCCCTGCAGGGCTGCTGTGGATGATGGGTTCTGCTTCGTGGTCAACCGTGGTGTCGGTTGTCACTGGTGTGTGTGTTGGGGGATCAAAAAAGGTAGGGTCGAAGGTGGGTTGCTCAGGGTAGTCCGTGAATCTGAGTTTGATTTAGTCCAAACGTTTCCGGTGAATGAGTCCATTTGAAAGTTTGACCCGAAACACCCTGCTCCCCTCTTTGGCCACGACAGTGCCGGGAAGCCACTTGGGACCTTGTCCATAATCTAATACATATACAGGATCACTAACTTCAATCTCGCGTGACACATTTGCGCTATCATGGTAAGCACTTTGTTGAAGCCACCTGCTCTCTACCTGTTCATGTAGATCAGGGTGAACTAACGAGAGCCTTGTCTTAAATGCTCTTTTCATAAGCAGTTCAGCAGGTGGGATCCCAGTGAGTGACTGTGGTCTCGTGCGGTAGCTAAGCTGGACTCGGGATAGGCGAGTCTGCAGTGAGCCTTCAGTTATCCTTTTCAAGCCTTGCTTGATGGTTTGCAAGGCTCTCTCTGCCTGACCATTGGATGCTGGTTTAAACGGGGCAGATGTGACATGTTTGATCCCGTTACGGGTCATGAATTATTTGAACTGAGCACTGGTAAATCATGGCTCGTTGTTGCTCACCAGGACATCGGATAAGCCGTGTGTGGAAAACATGGCCCGCAGGCTTTCAGTGGTGGCAGCGGACGTGCTAGGCAACATTATCTCACATTCAATCCATTTGGACTACGCGTCTACAACCACAAGGAACATTTTACCCAAGAACGGGCCTGCATAGTGGACGTGTACCCTAGACCATGGTTTGGAGGGCCAAGACCATAAACTTAGCGGCGCCTCCCTGGGTACATTGCTTAACTGCGAGCATGTATTACATCTGTAAATGCAGGACTCTAAGTCCGCATCGATACCAGGTCACCACATGTGGGATCTGGCTATCGCTTTCATCATTACGATGCCTGGGTGGGTACTGTGGAGGTCATTGATGAAAGTGTCTCTGCCCTTCTTGGGGACCACTACTCGATTGCCCCACAGAAGGCAGTTTGCTTGTATAGACATTTCATCTTTGCGCCACTGGAACGGCTTTATCTCTTCCTGCATTTCCACTGGGACACTGGATCAGCTCCCGTGAAGCACACAGCTTTTGACTTGCGATAATAAGGGGGCCTGGTTTGTCCAGGTTTGGATCTGCCGGGCAGTGACCGGTGATTGCTTACTCTCAAATGCTTCCATAACCATGGCTAGATCTGCGGGTTGCGCCATTTCCACCCCCATGGTGGACAGCGGTAGCCTACTGAGAGCATCGGCGCAGTTTTCTGTGCCTGGCCTGTGGCAGATGGTGTAGTTGTATGCGGACAACGTGAACACCCATCTCTGGATGCGGGCTGATGCATTGGTATTTATCCCTTTACTCTCGGAAAACAGGAATATAAGTGGCTTATGATCAGTTTCCAATTCGAATTTTAGCCCAAACAGGTATTGATGCATTTTCTTTACCCCATAGACACATGCTAACACTTCTTTTTCAATCATGCTGTAGGCTCTCTCGGCCTTAGACAGACTCCTGGATGCATAAGCAACAGGTTGCAGTTTCCCAAAATCATTAGCTTGTTGCAATACACACCCGACGCCATATGACGACGCATCACATGCTGGGACCAAACACTTACAGGGATCATACAACACAAGCAATTTGTTTGAGCATAACAATTTTCTCGCTTTTACAAAGGCATTTTCTTGGCTTTTGCCCCAAACCCATTCACCCCCTTTTCATAGTAAGACATGTAATGGTTCTAGCAGGGTGCTGAGACCCGGTAAGAAGTTACCATAGTAGTTCAAGAGTCCCAGAAACGATCGCAGCTCCATCACGTTCTATGGCCTCGGTGCGTTCTCGATTGCCTCCGTCTTCACGTTGGTGGGCCTGATGCCGTCCGCTGCAATCCTCCTTCCCAAGAACTCCACTTCAGGCACCAGGAAAATGCACTTCGAGCGTTTTAACCTGAGCCCCACACGGTTGAGTCGACTAAGAACCTCCTCAAGGTTCTGCAGGTGCTCGACTGTGTTCCGACCTGTGACCAAGATGTCATCCTGGAAGACCACGGTGTGCGGGACCGACTTCAGTAAACTTTCCATGTTTCTCTGGAATATTGCCGCCGCTGATCGGATTCCAAACGGCATCTGTTATAAACAAAAAGATCCTTGTGCGTGTTGATGCAGGTGAGGGCCTTCGATGATTCCTCCAATTTCTGCGTCATGTCGGCTGAAGTCAGATCCAGCTTCGTGAATGTCTTTCCTCCCGCCAGCGTTGCAAAGAAGTCGTCGTCTTTTGGTAGTGAGTATTGGTCCTGCAGGGAGAAACGATTGATAGTTACTTTGTAATCGCCACAGATTCTGACAGTGCCATCTCCCTTGAGGACTGGGACAATAGGACTGGCCCACTCGCTGAACTCAATCGGTGAAATGATGCCCTCTCGTTGCAGCCAGTCTAGCTCAATCTCTACCCTTTCTCTCATCATGTACCGTACTGCTCTCGCCTTGTGACGGATGGGTCTCGCCCCCGGAATTAGGTCGATCTGCACTTTTGCTCCTTGGAATTTCCCGATGCCTGGTTCAAACAGCGAAGGAAATTTGTTTAAGACCTTGGCACACGAAGTGTCGTCAGCAGGCGATAGCGCTCGGACGTCGTCCCAGTTCCAGCATATCTTTCCCAGCCAGCTCCTGCCAAGCAGCGTGGGACCATCACCTGGTACCACCCAGAGTGGTAGCTTGTGCACCGCTCCATCGTAGGAGACCTTTACGGTAGCACTGCCGATTACAGGAATCAATTCTTTCATGTAAGTTCTATGTCTCATGCGAACTGGAGTTAAGACTGGCCTTGAAGCCTTGTTGCACCACAATCGTTCGAAAGGCTTTTTGCCCATGATGGACTGGCTCGTGCCCTTGTCCAGCTCCATTGACACCGGGAGTCCATTTTGTTCAACATTCAGCATTATCGGGGGGACAATTCGTGGTGAATGTGTGCACCCCATATACCTCTGCCTCCTCCATCTGAGGCTCTGGCTCGTAGTGATCCTCCATGGATCTGTCCTCCTCTGCAACATGGTGGTTTGCAGGTTTAACAGGCGTAGCAGCTCGCCTGCACACTCGTTGGAGGTGTCCCATTGTTCCACAGCCCTTGCAAACGTATACTTTGAATCGGCATGAATGGAAATGATGATCATCCTCGCAGCGCCAACAAGGTGTTAATGGCCTTGCATTCTTCACCCTTGATACTTTGAGACATCTGCGGATGTATGGCTGCAGGTATGTGTGACCTGCGCTGTATATTTACGATTCGAAAACAACATCACTTTGTTCACAGTACTTGTAGCAGCACCTGTGTGCTGAGAGATTTGCTTAGTATTGTCACTAGTGGCAATAAACACCTGGGCTATCGCTATGGCCTTACTCAAGGTTGGGGTCTCTACAGTGAAAAGCTTGCGAAGTATGGTTTTGTGCCCAATGCCAAGTACGAAAAAGTCTGAGCAAGTGCTCCAAATGTCCTTCAAATTCGCAATGTCCTGCAAGGCGTGTCAGCTCGGCGACATAACTCGCCATTTCCTGGCCTTCAGACCTTTTGTAGGTGTAGAACCGGTACATCGCCATCAGAACGCTTTCCTTCGGGTTCAAATGCTCTCGGACCAGTATGCATAGATCGTCGTATGATTTCTCCGTGGGTTTTGCTGGAATGTGCAGATTCTTCATGAGGCCATACATTGGTGCCCCACAGACGGTGAGGAGGATCGCTCTATGTTTGGCAGCGCTCTCTTCTCCATCCAGCTCGTTGGCCACGAAGTATTGATCGAGTCGCTCCACAAAAGTTTCCCAATCTCCTCCGAAAATTTCTCCTGGATGCCCACTGTTCTCTGCAAATTTGGGTTCGTTATCTATATCTCGTCGCCAGTTGTTATGTATGGAGAAAGAGTCAGACTGAACACTGTGAGCTCAAAGTAAAGTGTGACCGTAGTCTTTTATTGCAGGTCTCCTGAGTGCCGCTCCAACCTGTGAAGCCTTCTTAAATACCTGTGCTCCCAAGGGATTATGTGATCCCTTGGGACCCTGGGGAATGAGCCCTCTGGTGGCTGTACAGAGTAAATACATATATAACAAAAACGACACAGGGTAAGCAAGTATTGCAGAGAAATGACCTTGCGTCTCATTGCTATAATCATGTATCATTCCTGCACAGACTAGTTGATGCATAGGGTGCATACCATGTTTGTGGAGAATCTAATGAGTGAGAAGCTCTTAAATGGCTGCAGCTTTCAAGAAAAGCTGAACTTCATATTTTCAATCTTGATGTTTTGCTCAAAGCATGTCAAGACACTAGCAAGGGGGTGCAAGAATAGTATTGACAGGAACAAAAGATGACCACAGATGGCCCTTACAGCTATCACCCATTAACTCCCTATGAGAAGAGTGCCCTCCAATATTTGGTGTCAGAGGCCATTAGAAAGGCTGAGAGGAAAATGAAGTCAGAGGCAACCCAAACTTCGAGTTTGTAGAGTCCTTTGCTTATCATCCTTTCTCCTCCTACTCACTCACTCATTCACTGACACAGCCATACATTGAACCACAGAAGCATAAAATAGTCTTGCCATGCTGAGCTCTGTTTCAAAGGGTGGTTTATGAGGTCAGGATGGACTGCCAGCATCATGAAACCATACCTAAGCATGTTAATGGTAGGGTGAGGGCAATTTTCAGCTGCCAGCCTCTGGTTTCTCGCCTGAAAATCAGACAACCAGCAAGAGGAAATTTTAGTAGGGACCTTGGGCACCTACATGCCCGCCTGATTCAATTTTCAGGCTGGTCTTTAAAAAGGAACCCAGCACTCCTGCCCAAAACAGGCAGAAGACTGTTTAAATATATAAATTGGGACTGTACACTGGATGTAAGACCTCGATTACAATTTTAGTGTACCTGTACAAGTGGATGGAACATGTGCTCTGGATGCTAGTCCCTGTATGGACCACTGGAGGCTACTCAGGAAAAAGTAGGTTTTTGATTTTTTTTTAAAAGATTTTGTGGGAAACCATCTGTCCCCGCTGCTGGATCCGTTCTCGCCTCTCCCCCAGCATCTGCTCCCTCCTCCCTAACAGGCCGACCCGTCAGCCAGCTCCTCACAGAAGCTGGCAGATTTTCCACCCTCTAAAGCCAGCGTACTGCAGCGGTGCGTCCATTTAGCATCCACAGCTAGCCGGTAAAATCCTGGCCTGAATACCTGAAAATGGTTCAAACCTTCTGACTGTGTCCTTTGGCAGGCGCTGGTAGGCGGGGGGGGGCGGGGGGGGTTACTGCCAGCTTCGTGATTCTTTGGGGCCAATATTGAAAATTACCTGCTGCCCCCATCACCACTTTCTGGATAGAAAAGGTACAGGTGCAATGTCCCGAATCCAGAACTCTGAAAACCGGAATTGTCCAAAAACCAGACATTTTGCACATAGCTGATGGAGTCATCCGGAATCCGGAATTATTGTCCGAAAACCGTTCATTTTTTAGGCAAAACCCGAAATCCGGCACGGATTCGGTCGAGGATTCCGGATTTCAGACTAGAAAATCAAGTCTGAAATCTGGAATCCTCGACTAAATCCGTGCCGGATTTTGGGTTTTGCCAGATTTCGGATCTCACCACTCAAAACCCAGCACAGATTCATAAGAACATAAGAACATAAGAATTAGGAACAGGAGTAGGCCATCTAGCCCCTCGAGCCTGCTCCGCCATTCAATAAGATCATGGCTGATCTGGCCGTGGACTCAGCTCCACTTACCCGCCCGCTCCCCGTAACCCTTAATTCCCTTATTGGTTAAAAATCTATCTATCTGTGACTTGAATATATTCAATGAGCTAGCCTCAACTGCTTCCTTGGGCAGAGAATTCCACAGATTCACAACCCTCTGGGAGAAGAAATTCTTCTCAACTCGGTTTTAAATTGGCTCCCCCGTATTTTGAGGCTGTGCCCCCTAGTTCTAGTCTCCCCGACCAGTGGAAACAACCTCTCTGCCTCTATCTTGTCTATCCCTTTCATGATTTTAAATGTTTCTATAAGATCACCCCTCATCCTTCTGAACTCCAACGAGTAAAGACCCAGTCTACTCAATCTATCATCATAAGGGAACCCCCTCATCTCCGGAATCAGCCTAGTGAATCGTCTCTGTACCCCCTCCAAAGTCAGTATATCCTTCCTTAAGTAAGATGACCAAAACTGCACGCAGTACTCCAGGTGCGGCCTTACCAATACCTTATACAGTTGCAGCAGGACCTCCCTGCTTTTGTACTCCATCCCTCTCACAATGAAGGCCAACATTCCATTCGCCTTCCTGATTACCTGCTGCACCTGCAAACTAACTTTTTGGGATTCATGCACAAGGACCCCCAGGTCCCTCTGCACCTCAGCATGTTGTAATTTCTCCCCATTCAAATAATATTGCCTTTTACTGTTTTTTTTCCCAAGGTGGATGACCTCACACTTTCCGACATTGTATTCCATCTGCCAAACCTTAGCCCATTCGCTTAACCTATCTAAATCTCTTTGCAGCCTCTCTGTGTCCTCCACACAACCCGCTTTCCCACTAATCTTTGTGTCATCTGCAAATTTTGTTGCACTACACTCTGTCTCCTCTTCCAGGTCATCTATGTATATTGTAAACAGTTGTGGTCCCAGCACCGATCCCTGTGGCACACCACTAACCACTGATTTCCAACCCGAAAAGGACCCATTTATCCCAACTCTCTGCTTTTTGTTCGCCAGCCAATTCTCTATCCATGCTAATACATTTCCTCTGACTCCGCGTACCTCTATCTTCTGCAGTAACCTTTTGTCTGGCACCTTATCGAATGCCTTTTGGAAATCTAAATACACCACATCCATCGGTACACCTCTATCCACCATGCTCGTTATATCCTCAAAGATTAGTTAAAAGATGATTTCCCCTTCATGAATCCATGCTGCGTTTGCTTGATTGCACTATTCCTATCTAGATGTCCCGCTATTTCTTCCTTAATGATAGCTTCAAGCATTTTCCCCACTACAGATGTTAAACTAACCAGCCTATAGTTACCTGACTTTTGTCTGCCCCCTTTTTTAAACAGAGGCGTTACATTAGCTTCTTTCCAATCCGCTGGTACCTCCCCAGAGTCCAGAGAATTTTGGTAGATTATAACGAATGCATCTGCTATAACTTCTGCCATCTCTTTTAATACCCTGGGATGCATTTCATCAGGACCAGGGGACTTGTCTACCTTGAGTCCCATTAGCCTGTCCAGCACTACCCCCCTAGTGATAGTGATTGTCTCAAGGTCCTCCCCTCCCACATTCCTATGACCAGCAATTTTTGGCATGGTTTTTGTGTCTTCCACTGTGAAGACCGAAGCAAAATAATTGTTTAAAGTCTCAGCCATTTCCACATTTCCTATTATTAAATCCCCCTTCTCATCTTCTAAGGGACCAACATTTACTTTAATCACTCTTTTCCATTTTATATATCTGTAAAAGCTTTTACTATCTGTTTTTTATCTGTTTTCAGTCCTGAGGATTCCGGATTTTGGACGTTGTACCTGTACTAGAAAACAACTGGAGTGAAAATTAGTGACAAAGAATGGCCTGGAATTTGCAGTCAGCAGCGAAGCGAAGATGTTCACTGTTGGCCCCGAAGTATGCTTCGCACAAGGATCTCGTGATTCCTGTGTCAAGAACTTTGGCTTTTCCGACCTTCAATTCAAATCAATGCAAGTTAATGGGGATTCCCTTGTGTGGAGTGCTGAAACGTCAACAGGCTGTCTAATCAGCCAATCAAAAGGCAGAATTCTCACAGACAGCGAACAAGGAAGTGAGTAAGCTCTTAAAATTCTAACTTTTTAGAGAGAGCAAAAGAAAAATTGAGGCTCTCACATGGGGGGAAAACTGAAATAAAGATGGACAAATATTTAAAAAATGTTTTTGAAAAATTTATTAAAAATTTTAGGGGGCAAAATTCAATGCATCTGCACCTCCCATTAGCGCCCCCGGGGACTCTAATGGGGCGCAAATGCATTACCAACTGGACGCTGCACTGCCAACGACTCCCACCATATGGGGCTACAACTTTTCACCCCGATCTCCTGCGCCTGGAGATTGTGACGTCATTGCCATGCGCATCGCCCCGTTAGCGCCCGGACACAAAATTCACTTTCGCCCCCTGCAGTAGCGCTGGGCGAAAACACCAACAGCTTCAGGAAGCGTCGATCGGGTGGCCGGCTGCTTCGGGGCGATAATTAAAGGTGAGGTGGCCGACTTACCATGCTTTTCACGGTGCTGCTCCATTTTCTTCGCAGGGTCTTGGCTGTGATCGCTCAGCCCGGCACTCTGCACCCCTGCTCCTAAGGTGGTCCAGGTAGGCCCCTTTTTTCATTGCAGAGTCTGCAGCATGAACCCTTCACTATAAAGGAGGGAAGGGCCCTTTAGACGTGGCAGCACTGTATGGACCAGTGTGCAGAGCTGCTGAGGGGCCCACCCTGTTAGCACCTCAAGAAGGCCATGGACCACTTGATTTAGCACTCCACTTCCTTCTGGGAGCGTTAACCCAAATTTTGTGAGAGGGGCGAAACTTTAGCGCCTGGCGCTAATTTTCTACCTCTCAAATGTTACTGCCCCCAAACGGGGCGATAATGAATCTTTCCCCCTTAATTTTGATTAACATGGACAAATTTCACATTGAACATAAATAAAATTCGTTTATAAAGCCCTTAGCAGTAATAATGCTGTTAAAACCACAGTTACACCTAATCCCTTGGGGACTAACATTAAGTGGGGAATTTAACAGCGTACTTACTGTGAAAGAGCCAAAATTTTCATCAGTTTTCCTGATTTGGGTGATTGCGCAGATTGCCAGCTCTGTAGCGGGGTGGGGAGCAGTGGGGGGGGGGGGTGGAAGTTGAAGGTCACAGCGTAGCCTGTGTCGGTGCTGTCAATGACTGACGACTGACTACAACTTCGGGATTTTCGCATTAAGCTGCGCATGTGCCAAATCCCGAAGTTACGATCAGTTTCAAAGGCGGAATGGTGGTGAACGCTACCAGTTCACTGTCATCCCGACCGCAAATTCTGGGCCAATGAGTTAAAAGAGGATGAAGCAAAGGCCAGTCACCTCTTCCAGCTTGGTCAATGCCAAATCATGCATTTTCCTCCGTGGCATTATGGCGAATGTCATCCTGACATTCTAAAGAAGATGATGATTTATTTGCTCCACATATTCTGTGGTAAGGGCTGAGTTTTCAATTGAATGGAATTGCTGTTTTAATTCCCAAATGGTGTTACAAGATATCAGTTACATTGCTAACCTAAAGTAATCTTACAGATGCCGTGGACTGGATTTTCTGCTCCCTTGCGCCTCTGGTAGCACCCCAGAGGGGCATTAAAGGGTGTTTGAAGGCATAACGGTGGGTTGCCAGCTTTTATTACCCGGCCGGAAAATTTGGCTCAGGGTTTGTGGTACCCCAAAACCTTATCATCCCGCCCAGTAGTTTCAATGAGATCATGATGTCAATCGTGCAATGCTCTGCTAGCATCCCGGCTGCACAATTAGGCCCTAACGCTGCATTATATGCCCGCTCCAAGTGACGCCTGAAAAACCAGGCAGTCCCACGGTCGAGCACACAGTATTTGCCGCATATTTAAATTGAGGGAGGAGGAACCTAAATCACTGGGCACATTGACTGTAACGTTTGCGCACGGCACACAGCATGAAGCTCTGACTTGAAAGTAGCAGTTTTATCTGCCATTACAGTGTCCTTACAACTTCAGTGAAAGAATTTAATGGGAACATTACTAGTTCGCCAGCGTATCATACTCCATGCTATTGCTAGGCAGTGTCAGGATAGAAGAAGGGCTCTTGGCCATTACGGCCCACGGATGAGGAGAGGCCGAAGATGTCTGGGATGAGGGTTAACCCTCCCCATGGGTTTACAGGCACTACGCTCATATCTCCAGCTCTCTGAGAAGCAGTGTGTAAGAAGGCTGTGCTTCCGAAAGGAAGTGCTGACATGGATATGCCATCTCCAACAGGCAGACCAACAGCCTTACAGTGCCAACATGACTGCGCTGCCCGTCGCAGTGTAGTGCTGGCCTTCTGTGCCTCCGGCTCCTTCTAGGCTGCAGCAGGGGACATATGCAACATCTCTCAATATGCTGCACATCGCTGCATTCGCCACGTCACAAAGGTTCTGTACGCCCGCAGAATGGACTTCATAAGGTTCCCAATGAGCATAGAGAGCCAGAATGAGCAGGCATGTGGGTTTGGCAGAATTGCGGGCTTCTCGAGGGTTCAAAGGAGCCACTGTCTGCACTCACATGACCTTGCGAGCACCATTACACAATGCAGAGGTTTTCAGAAGCAAAAAGGATATCACTCCCTAAACGAGCAGCTGGAGTGCGACCACACGCAGCACATCCTCGCAGTGAATGACCGCTATCCAGGGAGCGCACATGATGCTTTCATCATGCGTGAGAGCACCGTCTCGCGATTGTTTCAACCACCAAGGGAACGGCTGCTCGGGGACAAAGGATACGGCCTTGAAACCTGACTCATGACCCCCATCTGCAACCCCACCACAGAAGTGGAGCAGCGGTACAATGAGAGCCATGCCATCACCCGGAACATCATCGAACAGACAATTGGGTGCTGAAGCAAGGATTCTAATGCCTGGACTGCTCTGGAAGCAGCCTTCAATACTCCCCTCAACAGGTATCCAAATTAATTGTGGCGTGCTGCATGCTGCACAATTTGACCATCATGAGGGGCCAGGTATTGCCAGTGGGGATTGCAGGCATACCTCAGGAGGAGGAGGACAACAAGGAGGAACTTGGCTGGAATGTGGCTTGTGCCTGTGATGCAATCACTGCTGCCACGTCACCCGTGGCACGCGCCATCCCCTCTGGGACTCCACTGTTGCTGCTGGAAACCATCTGCCTCTGTGAGCGGGCAAGGATGGGCTTGCTGGAGTCCTCAGATGCACAGATAATACGTGAGGCAGCCTCCGCCACACTCACAGCAAGTGCGTCTATGCTCTGCGGGACCCTATCCAATGCACCCATGAGCTCGCGGTGCATTTCCGTGTTCTCCCTGGACTTAACCATCAAGTCCATGTCCACGTCCTGTCTCTGAGCAGGACGACTGGGCTGACGCACCCTCCGGGGAGCTGGCCTCCGAGCTTCCCCTCCCGCTGGACGTTGCTGTAGGCCACTGGGGCCAGGAGCCTCAGAGTCATCAAACCTCTCAAAATCAGCCTCCTCCCCCGATGTTGTGTCCCGATATGGTGGGACTGATGGGGTCACACGCTCAAGGAGCACACTGTCCTTCCCTCCCTCGTAATCTCCCCCGTGGCCTAATGTCGACGGCTCACGGGAAGGCTGCTGCGCTTCTGGCTGGTCATCTGTAAGCACAAACGACATATGATTAGCAGCAGGGAGCAGGCAGATAAGAGGAAGGTGGCATTGGGCATGTATATGTAAAGAGGATAGGCCACTTGATATTAGGGATCAAGGAAGTCACATCAATCGCAAATGCCATTCACATACCGTCACTACCCGTAGGGGGCTCGGCCTTTCCACCGACCACCATGCGAACTGGGGTGCCCATGAGGACCGACACTCCCTGCTGTACCTCAGTCAGGTCCTGTAGATCAGGCTCTCCGTGTCCAGTCCGATGTTGCTCCCTCTGATTATGAATAACTTTGCCTGCAATAAGAGCAAGAAGGGTTGAGTAACTGTGCAGCTCCTCTTGTGCCACATGTGCCTTCCATAGTGGAATAGCTGCCACTGTGTGGAACTGAAAATGTGTTCAGTACAATCTGTGTGGCTGGTGACTGAGCATGTGGAAAAACTGGAAGGAGGTGCAGCCAGGTAGAATAGCGGCTCAGGGTGACATTTGGAAAACACATATCAACAATGGAAGGTGTGTGCGAGGAGGAGTGAGAATGATAAGAGGACAAGAGGATACGTGCATCCTGAATGCAGAGGGCATGACTGGTGAAGTGAGCCTCCAACTTTCAGGTGGTTTCAACAACCCACACCATGGCCTGAAACACATAGAAGGGGCAGTTCCATCAAAGATTTATTAACATTGTGTGAGACAGTGATGTTGCAACAATGCCAGGTCTGACACAAGACTCCTAAAGCAAGTGCTCTACTCAGAACTCCTTCACGGCAAACGAGCCAAAGGTGGGCAGAGGAAACGTTTCAAGGACACCCTCAAAGCCTCCCTGATGAAATGCAACATTCCCACTGACACATGGGAGATCCTGGCCAAAGACTGCCCTAAGTGGAGGAAGTGCATCCGGGAGGGCGCTGAGCACCTCGAGTCTCATTGCCGAAAGCATGCAGAAATCAAGCACAGGCAGCAGAAGGAATGTGCGGCAAACCTGTCCCACCCTCCCTTTCCCTCAACGACTGTCTGTCCCACCTGTGACAAAGAATGTGGTCCTCGTATTGGACTGTTCAGTCACCTAAGAACTCACTTTTAGAGTGGAAGCAAGTCTTCTTCGATTCCGAGGGACTACCTATGATGATGATAACATAAATGTAAAGGATACTCATCCTGATGACCCTCGTGAGGTCGTTAAACTTCTTGTTGCATTGGGTGGCAGTTTTAGCCACTGTGTCTGTTACTGACACCTCCAGGGCTATGGCCCTCCATATCTTTTTGAACACATTGGGCATGGGCCTCCTTCCACCCAGTAGATGCAGTGCAGGCCACCCCCTCTCTATGGCCTGAACTAACTAGTCAGCGGTTGCTGCAGAGAAGCAACATGCTCTCTGTCTTCCCTCCTGCTGCGCCATGTCTCCCATTGTGAGCGAAGTGGGCCGGTGCATCTGTGCCTGCGGAAAGGAAATCGCCGCGCCCGTGAAGATTCGAAGGCATCTGCGCATGTGCAAAATATAGAGGTGTTTTAACATTGTGATTTTTGGCTGGGGCAGAAAAACTCCTTGTGTAATGCCTGACATTGAAAACTTTCTGCCGAATTTTGCAGATGAGGGCGCAAACTTTTTCCAGGTATTATCAGAACTGTCCCGTCGTCATTAATGCCCCAAAATCTTAAAAGCCGAAAATCCAGTCCAATGAATGTCTTTGACCTGAATCCCACCCTTAGTTGACTCTGCATCACTGTACCCTAGAATAGTTCCAGAGACATTGTTCAAAGCAAAGATTTAGAGGCAGCTGCAATGTCGAGGCATTCAAAACTGATTAAAACATAGCCCAGTATACAAAATGTACAGCATCTTAGAAAGGCATGTATGGAGGTCATTGGAACATACTCTCCTATAATTTTAATAAGACAACATTAGTTTCTCTGCATTTGAAGTGAATACTATCCAAGAGATCCCAAGGATGTTTGCTTTCCATGTAGTCACATGCATATTTACTTTCTTTAGCTTTTGAAAACCTCTAACAGTGAAATGGAAATACAAATGAATCTATGTAAAGCACTGTGTTCCAGGTTCTAGGAATGTCTGTCTTTTAGAAAATTATATCCTAAAGAGCTAGCTGATACAAGGGAGGTAATTTTAACCTAACTGGCTGTGTGAGAGCTCATGGGATTGGGTGGAATGCCAATTTTACACCCCACCCAATATTACTCTCCATTGACTTCATTGAGGAGTAAAATCAGATGGTGAGTAAAACCAGTGTTGCACCAGATCCCATCTGTTTCTCGACATGTGGCTTAGATTAAGATTGCCCCTAAGTGGTCTAAATGATACAATGGATTAGATCCTAATACTTTCACCTCTGGACTGCATCTACTGGGTGGAAGGAGAATTAATGCAGCTCTTCTCTCCTCTCTCTCTTTTTGGAAGGGTCTTGTGCTGTATTGATTGTCAGAATGTGAAAAGAATAAGTACAGACATCAGTGGTTATAGTAAAATTTGTCAAGAGGTAATATCCAGCGCCCCCTGCCCACCACCCCGCACCTCACCCTCCCTGACCTGCACAACCTTTAGTACTGTCAGATCATGTGATTTGGCTAGGTAGTTCTGAGATCAACTAGTTACATATATTTTAGTAGATAGAATCATTCTGTACCTTCCACCCCCTTCACTTCCAGTTGATGGCCAGTTGATGGGAGCTCTGGAAAATGGACATCCCCCTTTCCTGTCTTAGTCGTTTTTGGCTTCTTTTTGCTTCCATTCAGATCTGGCTCTATCTGCAGAGGTTGCTCGACAAGACCAATATTCTCATTCTGAGCCTGAGGCAAAGAAAAAACAAATCTGCAATGCTGGTGGTGAGATCTGCTATGAATTCCAAATACCAAGAAACCCAATTCAGATCATTATGATTTGACAATACTCCTGATTGTAACAGGATATGCCAGACTTAACACTCCATAAAAATTAGTTTTAAAACTGACAAAGATTTCCTTTAAAGGTGACCATCCCACAATTTCATTTATTTTTATTGCTTTTCCCAATTAAATCTTCCAATTCCATGCTATATCCAAGTCAGAAAGCTGGCAACCTACTTCCAGGCCTTTACTAATGCTGCTCAGAAATCAACCAGTACCAAGCAGGATACTTTCTCTATGGGATGACAGTAGGCTTCAGCTTAGCCCATTTGTGTAATGATGCGGCTGAGAATGGGAAATCAGCAATGTTGGGGATTATTGGTGTGAATTTATATCGCAGTACTCGGTCCACCACAAGTTTAATATCAAAGTTTTGCAATACTCATTTAGTGGATCACACAACTAAAAAAAAAAGGAATTAAATGTTGATCTCCATGAACATCTCATTGGGTAACTACACCATGTGATATGGTACTGAACCATACACACCAGAAGTTTCCAGATCTGATCCCTAATCTGTGCTGAGTTAGCTGATTGCTGCAACAAGGTCACAACAATTGGACTCATAATAAGAACATAAGAATTAGGAACAGGAGTCGGCCATCTAGACCCTCGAGCCTGCTCTGCCATTTAACAAGATCATGGCTGATCTGGCCGTGGACTCAGCTTCACTTACCCGCCCGCTCCCGATAACCCTTAATTCCCTTATTGGTCAAAAATCTATCTATCTGTGCTTTGAATACATGCAATGAGCTAGCCTCAACTGCTTCCTTGGGCAGAGAATTCCACAGATTCACAACCCTCTGGGAGAAGAAATTCCTTCTCAACTCGGTTTTAAATTGGCTCCCCCATATTTTGAGGCTGTGCCCCCTAGTTCTAGTCTCCACGACAAGTGGAAACATCCTCTCTGCCTCTATCTTGTCTATCCCTTTCATTATTTTAAATGTTTCTATAAGATCACACCTCATCCTTCTGAACTCCAATGAGTAAAGACCCAGTCTACTCAATCTATCATCATAAGGTAACCCCCTCATCTCCGGAATCAGCCTAGTGAATCGTCTCTGTACCCCCTCCAAAGCTAGTATATCCTTCCTTAAGTAAGGTGACCAAAACTGCATGCAGTACTCCAGGTGCGGCCTCACCAATACCCTGTACAGTTGCAGCAGGACCTCCCTGCTTTTGTACTCCATCCCTCTCGCAATGAAGGCCAACATTCCATTCGCCTTCCTGATTACCTGCTGCACCTGCAAACTAACTTTTTGGGATGCATGCACAAGGAACCAATCGTGGAGCAGTGGAGGTGTGTCCTGCTCAGTAGGAGCTGAGCTGCTGAGAGAGGAGCAGCTATCAACTTTTGCTCCTGCCTGGAGAGCCCTGAGACCAGCCAGGAAGAGAAGGAAGGAAGGGGCTTCACCACCAACTTTCACCCAGAGGGAGAGGAGGAGAACAGAAAACTTTAAACAACTTTTACCAGTCTGCAAAGAGTTGGAGAGAGGGGGAAAGACCAACAACATCCAGTGTGGAAGGAGGGAGACTCTACATCTTCTACAGGTGGGTGTGGGTGCATTTCCCAAACAGACTTTGTTGTATCGGTGGGGGGAGGAAAGAAGACCACTGAGGGCCGGAACATCGCGGGGGGTGTGTGTGTGTGTGGAAGTGTGCATGGGGGCCTTGCTTACAACTAGGCCCCCCCCACCGCCCCCACATTTGCCTAGCCTGGGATAGCTGGAGCTACCAGGCTGAAGTTTCTTTAAATCACCAATTGAATATCGTTAGGAGTGTGTGCCTGGTGGCTCTAGCTACCCCAGGTGAAGACATCTTCTCCCCTCACCTGAAGACCAACCCAAAGACTGTGCTTGTGTGTTTTGCCATCTGGGGAGTGCACCCACCCACAGCTGCGAGGGGAGACCTGCCCTCGCAGTCCCCCCCCCCCCTTCCCACCCCCCTCTCTCTTTCTCTGTTACTCTGTTTCTCCCCTCTCTCTCTCAGGCCCCTTTCTCCCAAATGAATTTAAAAAAAACCAATTAAGACAACTGAGCAGAGGGAGCAAGGCCCCTCCCCAATTGCCAACTAGGGGAGAGGTGCCTCATTAAGAGCTCCTCTGCTCAGTCAAATCAAACGAGGCCAATCAAGACCATTAAGGCCTGTGACTTTGGGGTGGGTGTAGCCCTTAAAGGGATCCCGTGATGGCGACCCCATCCACCCCGCTGGCAGGGCCAGCGAAGACGTATGCGCAGGTGGCAACCGCTTCCACGGCACCTCCTGCGCCACCCGCTGCCCTGCCACCTTTTACACTCATCACAAAGAAACACGGGGTCAAGAGCTACACTCACCCCACAATGAGCATTGAGGAGTGCGTGCGGGCGATGGCTGGGGTAGTCGGCTCCTCGGCCATTGTCGCAGCCTCCAAGATGTCTGGGAAGGCCGTGTTCTTCCTGGGGTCGGAGCGGGCGGTGTCCCTGCCCCTTGAAAAGGGGCTCACGGTGGGCGGGACGTTCCTGCCGGTGGACCCTCTCGAGGCCACCGCGCAGAGGGTCATCGTGTCAAACGTCCCGCCCTTTGTTCCCGCTGAGCTCCTCCTCCCTCACCTACACCAACTGGGGGAGGTAAGGTCGGGGATCAACCCCATACCGCTCGGCCTCAGGGAGAGCAGCCTGCGCCACGTGTTCTCCTTCTGCCGCCAGCTCTTTGTCCGGCTGGCGCGGGAGGAGACGACGGAGGGCTATTTTAATGTGGTGCACGAGGGGACTGCCTACCGCGTCTTCTGGACGTCGGACGGCGTGCGGTGCCATGCCTGTAGGGAGGTGGGGCACATTCGCAAGAACTGCCCCGCCTTCAAGGCCGCCAAACCACCAAAGGCGGCCAAGGCTGGCGCCGCCGCCACCCCTCCCCCTAGTTGCGTCCGCGTGCCGGGAGCCGTAGGTGCGCGGGCATCGTCGGGGGCCTTTGTTTTCACGGCCTCCGGCAGGGGGGAGGGAGAGCGTCCGATCGAAAAGAAGGCGCAGAAGAAGACGAGACATCTAGAGGCGGGTCCCCTCAGTGCGCCGGAAAGTTTGACCACCGCGCTCAGCCCAACCCAGTCACCGGCGAGCGCGGGGTGCCCTGAGCCCGTGCCCGAGCCCTTGACCAATACCGCAGAGGGGCTCGGGCAAGATAAGGAAAAGGGGGGGGCGGAGCGGGAGGCCTCGGCAGACATGGAGGTCTCCCTGCCTCCGCGCACCCCCAGGAACAAAAGGAGGCACCGCCCCAATGAGGCGGAGGGGGAACAACATCCCTCCGCGGAGGAGACGGTGCCCGCCGCGTGTCCCGCGTCCCCCACCAGCGCCCCCAAATTGCGCTATAGGCGCGAGGAATCTGTCCCCGGGGAGGGTGAGGCAGGCGAGGCTGCCCAGCCGCTGCCTCCTGGGGAGGGCGTGGCAGATCTGCCTGTCGTGGGGGGCGTGGGGCCAGCGGAAGAATGCGTAGCCGCCGGGTCGAGCGTCCCGGGGACTGAGGCGGGCGGGGCTGAAAAGGCTGAACCTGAGCCCGCCCAGCCAATACCCAACTTCCCCCGGGATTTGCTCGACTCTGAAAATGCCAATTTTATGGAATCCGTACACGCTGGGCTGGGGGGTGGCGGCGGGGAGGGAGAAGAACAACAACCCTCGCCCCCTACTGTGGAGCTGGGGGAATTGGAGGACCTGGAACATTACTTTGACCAGGTCTCTCCCTGTTCCCCGGTTCCTGGGGCGGAGGGGGAACCCCTTCCGCTGTCGCTTCCCGATCCAGCACCAATTTTAAAAGAGCCCAGTGGGGACTCCTCTGCCGACGATCCTGGGGGTGGGATCGGGGCAGAGCCAGGGCCAAATGGAGCGGCCGGGCCGTTTGCCGTACCTCGTGCGGTCGACGGGCCGGCTGCTAGCGGCGACCTCCCGGAGGGGGACGGGGACTCGGTGGAGGACGCGGGTGAAGATCTCGAGTCCATCGCCAGTGAGGCGGTGGATCTGCTCGCGGACGTCACTGAGACCCTCCTCATTCCCGCAGAGGAACTCCGGGACTTTTTGGTCCAGCGCCGGGGTCGCCGCGACCAAGCCCGTCTGGCCCTGGAAAGATGGTCCGAGCCGGGGCTGCTCGTCGCGTCCGTCTGCGCCGCCGCTAAAACCATGGCCGCGGGCGGGCCCTTATCAAAGGCTCAAGGCCTTGAGCTGCGCCGGCTCAAAAAGTTCCTCGCTGGGCTGCTGATGGAGTGGAGGTCAACAAACGACTCCACTCCCTCCCCCACAATAGGCTAAGGTAGAGGTTGCACTATGCTTTTGCCATGAAGATTACCATAGCCAGCCTCAACATCAACGGCGGCAGAGGGGCACGCCGTAGATTTGACAATTTTTCGCTCCTGCGGGAGGGGAAATATGCGGTGTGCTTCCTGCAAGAAACCCACACCGTTCCGGGAGACGAAGCCACGTGGCTCCTGGAATGGCAAGGAGAGGTCCGCATGAGCCACCTCACCGCCATTTCTAGTGGGGTGGCCATCTTGCTGGGCCCGCATTTTCAGCCGGAGATCTTGGGGGTCGAGGAGCCAGTGCCAGGCCGCTTGCTGCACGTAACGGTTCGCCTGGGGGACGTGCCGCTCCATCTCGTGAACGTGTACGCCCCTCAGCCCGGCCCGCAGCAAACGCGCTTCTTTGAAGAGGTGTCCGCTCTTCTTGGCTCCGTCGACGTCGGCGACTGCATTGTCCTCGGGGGGGATTTTAACTGCACCCTCGAGGCGAGGGACCGCTCCGGTGCCCCGCAGTGCATGACGGCGATGGAGAAGTTGAGGGACCTGGTCGGGTCCTTCGACTTGGTGGACGTCTGGCGAAATCTCCACCCCGACTCCAGCGCCTTTACTTGGGTGAGGCCTGGAGTTGGATGGTCTAGAGTCGACCGCCTTTACGTGTCTCGGGCGTACGTTTCCTGCGTCCCGGCGGCCTCCATGCGGCCGGTGCCGTGTTCGGACCACCACCTGGTGTGGGCGGAGCTCGCTCCGCTCCGCGCGAGGACGGGGTCCGCGTACTGGCACTTTAACAACCGGCTGCTGGAAGACGTGCGGTTCCAGGACTCGTTCCGTCGATTCTGGTCCGACTGGAGAAGGAAGCAGTGAGGCTTCCCCACCTTGAAGCTATGGTGGGACGTGGGCAAGGCTCACGTCCGCGTCTTCTGTCAAGAGTACGCGAGGGGGTCGACCAAGAGGCAGGCGGCCAGAGTCGGGCGCCTAGAAAAAGAGGTGCTCGACCTGGAAGCCCGTCTCGGTCAAGTCGTCCAGGATCCGGCCCTGCGGACGGTGTACGAAGCGAAGAGGGCCGCGCTGAAGGACCTGCAGCTCGTCGGGTCCCGAGGCGCGTTCGTGAGGTCGCGGATCCGGTTCCTGCGGGATCTGGACCGCGGCTCCCCCTTCTTCTACTCGCTGGAAAAAAGGCAGAGTGTCCGTAAGCAGCTCTTGACGCTGCTGGCCGACGACGGCTCTCTCGTCTCGGATCCGGAGGGCGTCAACAGCAGGGCCCGTGAATATTACGGGGCTCTGTTCTCTCCGGATCCGTCCAGCGAGGAAGCGCGTAGAGTTTTGTGGGAGGACCTGCCGAAGGTCAGCCCGGAGGGCGCCGAAAATCTGGAAGCTCCGCTAAGCCTGGCGGAGCTGACCGGTGCCCTCGCCCGGCTCTCGAGGGGAAAATCCCCGGGGCTGGACGGGCTGACCGTGGAGTTCCACAGGGCGTTCTGGGACGTCCTGGGGGGCGACTACGCGCGGGTCCTGGGGGAAAGTCTGGCGACCGGGGAGATGCCCCTCTCTTGGCGCAGGGCAGTCATCGTCCTGCTGCCTAAGAAGGGCGATCTCCGCCTCCTTAAGAACTGGCGCCCGGTCTCCCTCCTCAGCACGGACTACAAAATCTTCGCCAGGGCGATGTCTGCTCGCCTTGGTGCCGTGCTGGACCACATGATCCACCCCGACCAGTCCTACACGGTCCCGGGCCGGACAATCCACGATAACATCCATCTGGTCCGGGACCTCATCCATTGTTCCCAGGAGGCTGGTCTGTCGGTCGCCTTCCTATCCCTCGACCAAGAGAAGGCGTTCGACAGGGTGGATCACGACTATCTGCTCGGAACTCTGCGCGCTTTCGGGTTCGGGACGCATTTCGTCGCCCGGATCCGACTTTTGTACGCCGCCGCGGAGTGTCTGATTAAGGTTAACGGGTCCTTGACAGCGCCCCTTCGCTTTAGGAGAGGGGTGCGCCAGGGATGCCCCATGTCCGGCCAGTTATACGCCGTTTGCGTGGAGCCTTTCCTGCGCCTCTTGCGGACGAGGTTGACGGGACTGGCTCTGCAAGGGCCGGGCGTGGAGGTCGTCCTCTCAGCTTACGCCGATGACGTGCTCCTCGCGGTAGAGGATCCCGCTGACCTGCGGAGGATGCGTGAGTGCCAGGAGATTTACTCGGCCGCGTCCTCCGCCAGGATCAATTGGGAGAAATGTTCCGGACTCCTGGTGGGTCAGTGGCGGGTGGACTCCCTGCCGGAGGAGCTCAGGCCTTTTGCCTGGAGCACGACCCATCTCCTCTATCTGGGAGTCTACCTTAGCCCCGACGAGGGAGCCTGGCCGGCGAACTGGCAGGAGCTGGAGGCCAAGGTCGCCGCTCGCCTAGGGCGCTGGACAGGACTGCTCCGAGTGCTGTCCTACAGGGGTCGAGCGCTAGTCATAAACCAGCTGGTGGCCGCAATGTTGTGGTACCGGCTGGTCACTTTGACCCCTCCCCCTGCGTTTGTCGCCAAGATACAGAAGAAGCTGGTGGACTTCTTCTGGAACAACAGGAAGCACTGGGTCTCTGCCGCGGTCTTGAGTATCCCGCTTGAGGAGGGCGGTCAGTCGTTGGTGTGCGTCAGCGCCCAGCTCGCGACTTTCCGTCTTCAGACCCTGCAGAGATACCTTTACGTCGAGCCCCCTCCTAGGTGGTGTGCTCTGGCGAGGTATTTCTTCCGCCAGCAGCGCGACCTCAATTATGACACGCAGCTCCTGTTTGTGAACTTGGGGGGTGCCAGGACCGCCCTCCGGGAGCTGCCTGTCTTTTACAGGGAACTCATCAGGGTCTGGAACAAAGTCTCCACCAAGCGCAGCTCTCCGCCGGCTGGAGTGGCGGCCGTCCTGCAGGAGCCGCTGCTCGGGAATCCGTACCTCCACGGCCGAGGTTTCATGTGGCGGTCGGAAGAGAGGGCTGTGGCTGGTGAGGTGACCAGGGTCAGGGACCTGCTCGATGGCGGAGGAGCGGGCTGGATGGCGCCAGACACGCTGGCGCAGCGCCTAAACTCTGCCAACGTCCGCCACGCGGCCGATGCCATCGAGTCGCTAAAAACAGCTCTGGGCCCTGACTCCGTTAGGTGCATCGAGGAGGCTCAAGCACGTGGGGAGATCCTGTCCGAACTGACCCCCGTCCGGACGGAATTCCTCATCGGCGCCAAACCCCGGAACCTCCCTCGGGGGCCAGCGCCTCACAACTTGAGCCGCCTCGGGGAAATCCCCTCCGTGCCTTTCAGTTCCGCGCGGAGGGGTTTCCTGTACGGGCTGCTCCTGCACACCCTCAACTTTGCCATCCTCGCCGGCCATCCAGACACGCCATGGCGTACCATCTTGCCGTCCGGAGGAGGCGGGGGTCCCCGATGGAGGGCACTCTACGCAGGGGTCCTCCCACTATTCATCGGGGACTTGGCCTGGAGGGTGGTGCACGGAGCAGTGCCGTGCAACAAATTTTTAAGCCGGTTCACAGACTCCCAGGCCGCCTGCAATTTCTGCGGTCTGGAGGAGTCCGTGTTCCATGTTTTTATTGAGTGCACGAGGTTGCAGCCCCTGTTCCATTATTTGAAGGGGCTGCTCCTGAAATTCTGGCTGCACTTCAGTCCCACTCTCCTGATCTTTGGGCACCCTGTGCGGAGGGGAGCGGGTAGGTCCGAAGGCCTCCTCGTAGGACTGCTCCTGGGCACGGCCAAGGGTGCCATCAGCCGGTCCAGGCAGTGGGCGGTCGAGGGGGTCGTTCAACCTGACTGCCTGCCTCTCTTCCGATCTTACAGGGTGTCCTTGGAGATGGAGCATGCGGTGTCCACCGGTACGCTCGTGGCCTTCCGCGCGAGGTGGGCACCGGAGGGACTGGAGTGCGTCATCATGCCCGGCAACCAAATTTTAATTTGATTTTACGTTTTTAAGTTTAATTTGTTTTAATTGCCGGTGCTTTTAGTGTCCCCCTTCCCTTTTATAGGGGGCACTGGGGAAAATTGTGATTTTAGTGCCCAAAAAAAAAAACAAAAAAAGAAAACCACAAAAAAAAACAAAAAAAGCGGGGGGAAAAAAAAAAAAAGGGCCTTGTAAATGTCTGGAGTGTCACCCAGGTCGGGTGGCACCGTTTAATGTTTTATGTTTTGCAGGTGAACTCCAAAAAGAGTTTCATGCACAAGGAACCAATCGTGGAGCAGTGGAGGCGTGTCCTGCTCAGTAGGAGCTGAGCTGCTGAGAGAGGAGCAGCTATCAACTTTTGCTCCTGCCTGGAGAGCCCTGAGACCAGCCAGGAAGAGAAGGAAGGAAGGGGCTTCACCACCAACTTTCACCCAGAGGGAGAGGAGGAGAACAGAAAACTTTAAACAACTTTTACCAGTCTGCAAAGAGTTGGAGAGAGGGGGAAAGACCAACAACATCCAGTGTGGAAGGAGGGAGACTCTACATCTTCTACAGGTGGGTGTGGGTGCATTTCCCAAACAGACTTTGTTGTATCGGTGGGGGGAGGAAAGAAGACCACTGAGGGCCGGAACATCGCGGGGGGTGTGTGTGTGTGTGGTAGTATGTGTGGGGGCCTTGCTTACAACTAGGCCCCCCCCACAATTGAACCCCCCCCCCCCAATTGCCTAGCCTGGGATAGCTGGAGCTACCAGGCTGAAGATTTTTCTCATTTACCCTATTAACATCGTTAGGAGTGTGTGCCTGGTGGCTCTAGCTGCCCCAGGTGAAGACGTCTTCTCCCCCCACCTGAAGACCCACCCCAAGGACTGTGTTTTTTTTGTGTTTTGCCATCTGGGGAGTGCACCCACCCACAGCTGCGAGGGGAGACCTGCCCTCGCAGTTCCCCACCCTTCCCACCCCCCTCTCTCTTTCTCTGTTACTCTGTTTCTCCCCTCTCTCTCTGAGGCCCCTTTCTCCTAATTTAAAAAAAAACAATTAAGACACTGAGCAGAGGGAACAAGGCCCCTCCCCAATCATTAACAAGGGGAGAGGTGTGCCTCTTTCAGAGCTCCCTCTGTTCAAACACCAACGAGGCTAATAAAGACCATTAAGGCCTGTGACTTTGGGGTGGGTGTAGCCCTTAAAGGGACCCCGTGATGGCGACCCCATCCACGCCGGTGGCAGGGCCAGCGAAGACATATGCGCAGGTGGCAACCGCTTCCACGGCACTTCCTGCGCCACCCGCTGCCCTGCCACCATTCAGACTCATTACGAAGAAACACGGGGTCAAGAGCTACACTCACCCCACAATGAGCATCGAGGAGTGCGTGCGGGCGATGGCTGGGATAGTCGGCCCCTCGGCCATTGTCGCGGCCTCCAAGATGTCTGGGAAGGCTGTTTTCTTCCTGGGGTCGGAGCGGGCAGTGTCCCTGGCCCTCGAAAGGGGGCTCACGGTGGGCGGGACGTTCCTGCCGGTGGATCCTCTCGAGGCCACCGCGCAGAGGGTCATCGTGTCGAACGTCCCGCCCTTTGTTCCCGCTGAGCTCCTCCTCCCTCACCTACAACAACTGGGGGAGGTAAGGTCAGGGATCAACCCCATACCGCTCGGCCTCAGGGAGAACAGCCTGCGCCACGTGTTCTCCTTCCGCCGCCAGCTCTTTGTCCGGCTGGCGCGGGAGGACACGACGGAGGGAAATTTTAATGTGGTGCACGAGGGGACTGCCTACCGCGTCTTCTGGACGTCGGACGGCGTGCGGTGCCATGCCTGCAAGGAGGTGGGGCACGTTCGCATGAAATGCCCCGCCTCCAAGGCCGCCAAACCACCGAAGGCGGCCAAGGCTGGCGCCGCCGCCACCCCTCCCCCTAGTTGCGTCCGCGTGCCGGGAGCCATGGGTGCGCGGGCATCGTCGGAGGCCTTTGTTTTCGGGGCCTCCGGCGGGGGGGAGGGAGAGCGTCCGAACGGAAGGAAGGCGCAGGACAAGGCAAAACATCCAGAGGCGGGTCCCCTCGGTGCGCCAGACAATTTGTTTACCGCGCTCGGCCCAACCCAGTCACCGGCGAGCGCGGGGTGCCTCGAGCCCGTGCCCGAGCCCTTGAATAACACCACAGAGGGGCCCGGGCGCGGGCAAGAAAAGGAAAAGGGGGGGGCGGAGCGGGAGGCCTCGGCAGACATGGAGGTCTCCCTGACTCCGCGCGCCCCCAGGAACAAAAAGAGGCACCGCCCCAATGAGGCGGAGGGGGAACAACATCCCTCCGCGGAGGGGGCGGTGCCCGCCGCGTGTCCCGCGTCCCACACCAGCGCCCCCAAGCTGCGCCGTAGGCGAGAGGAGTCTGTCCCCGGGGAGGGTGAGACAGTTGAGGCTGCCCAGCCTCAGCCTCCCGGGGATGGCGTGGAGGATCTGCCCGTCGTGGGGGGCATAGGGACCGCGGAGGAAAGCGTAGCCGCCGGGCCGGGCGTCCCGGGGACTGAGGCGGGCGGGGCCGAAAAGGCCGAACCTGAGCCCGCCCAGCCAATACCCAACTTCCCCCGGGATTTGCTCGACCCAGCAGAGAATGAAACAACTGATTTTAATGATACTGTACATGCTGGGCCGGGGGGTGGCAGCGGGGAGGGGGAGGAACACCCACCCTCGCCCCTTACTTTGGAGCTGGAGCACTTGGGGAGCCTGGGGATATCCTATGGCCGGGTCTCTCCTTGTTCCCCGGTTCCTGGGGCGGAGGGGGAACCCCTTCCGCTGTCGTTTCCCGACCCAGCACCATTTTTTAAAGAGCCCAGTGGGGACTCCTCTGCCGACGATCCTGGGGGTGGGATCGAGGCAGAGCCAGGGCCGGTTGGAGCGGCCGGTTCATTTGCCGTGCCTTGTGTGGTCGATGGGCCGGCTGCTGGCGGCCACCTCCCGGAGGAGGACGGGGACTCGGTGGGGGACGCGGGAGAAGAACTAGAGACCACCGCCAGCGAGGCGGTGGATCTGCTCGCGGCCGCCGCCGAGACCATCCTCATTCCTGCAAAGGAACTCCGGGACTTTTTGGCCCAGAGCAGGGGTCGCTGCGACCAAGCCCGACTGGCCCTGGAAAAATGGTCCGAGCCAGAGCTGATCAAGGCGTCCGTCCGCGCCGCCGTTAAAACCTTGGCCGCGGGCGGGCCCTTGACAAAGGAGCAACACCTTGAGCTGCGTGAGCTCGAGGGACTCCTCGCTGGGCTGCGGAGGGAGCGGAGCTCAACAAAAGACTCCGCTCCCTCCCCCACAATAGGTTAAGGTAGAGGTTGCACTATGCTTTTGCCATGAAGATTACCATAGCCAGCCTCAACATCAACGGCGGCAGAGGGGCACGCCGTAGATTTGACAATTTTTCGCTCCTGCGGGAGGGGAAATATGCGGTGTGCTTCCTGCAAGAAACCCACACCGTTCCAGGAGACGAAGCCACGTGGCTCCTGGAATGGCAAGGAGAGGTCCGCATGAGCCACCTCACCGCCATTTCTAGTGGGGTGGCCATCTTGCTGGGCCCGCATTTTCAGCCGGAGATCTTGGGGGTCGAGGAGCCAGTGCCAGGCCGCTTGCTGCACGTAACGGTTCGCCTGGGGGACGTGCCGCTCCATCTCGTGGACGTGTACGCCTCTCAGCCCGGCCCGCAGCAAACGCGCTTCTTTGAAGAGGTGTCCGCTCTTCTTGGCTCCGTCGACGTCGGCGACTGCATTGTCCTCGGGGGGGATTTTAACTGCACCCTCGAGGCGAGGGACCGCTCCGGTGCCCCGCAGTGCATGACGGCGATGGAGAAGTTGAGGGACCTGGTCGGGTCCTTCGACTTGGTGGACGTCTGGCGAAATCTCCACCCCGACTCCAGCGCCTTTACTTGGGTGAGGCCTGGAGTTGGATGGTCTAGAGTCGACCGCCTTTACGTGTCTCGGGCGTACGTTTCCTGCGTCCCGGCGGCCTCCGTGGTGTGGGCGGAGCTCGCTTCGCTCCGCGCGAGGACGGGGTCCGCGTACTGGCACTTTAACAACCGGCTGCTGGAGGACGTGCGGTTCCAGGACTCGTTCCGTCGATTCTGGTCCGACTGGAGAAGGAAGCAGGGGGGCTTCCCCTCCTTGAGGCTATGGTGGGACGTGGGCAAGGCTCACGTCCGCGTCTTCTGTCAAGAGTACGCGAGGGGGTCGACCAAGAGGCGGGCGGCCAGAGTCGGGCGCCTAGAAAAAGAGGTGCTCGACCTGGAAGCCCGTCTCGGTCAAGTCGTCCAGGACCCGGCCCTGCGGACGGTGTACGAAGCGAAGAAGGCCGCGCTGAAGGACCCGCAGCTCGTCGGGTCCCGAGGCGCGTTCGTGAGGTCGCGGATCCGGTTCCTGCGGGATCTGGACCGCGGCTCCCCCTTCTTCTACTCGCTGGAAAAAAGGCAGAGTGTCCGTAAGCAGCTCTTGACGCTGCTGGCCGACGACGGCTCTCTCGTCTCGGATCCGGAGGGCGTCAACAACAGGGCCCGTGAATATTACGGGGCTCTGTTCTCTCCGGATCCGTCCAGCGAGGAAGCGCGTAGAGTTTTGTGGGAGGACCTGCCGAAGGTCAGCCCGGAGGGCGCCGAAAATCTGGAAGCTCCGCTAAGCCTGGCGGAGCTGACCGGTGCCCTCGCCCGGCTCTCGAGGGGAAAATCCCCGGGGCTGGACGGGCTGACCGTGGAGTTCCACAGGGCGTTCTGGGACGTCCTGGGGGGCGACTACGCGCGGGTCCTGGGGGAAAGTCTGGCGACCGGGGAGATGCCCCTCTCTTGGCGCAGGGCAGTCATCGTCCTGCTGCCTAAGAAGGGCGATCTCCGCCTCCTTAAGAACTGGCGCCCGGTCTCCCTCCTCAGCACGGACTACAAAATCTTCGCCAGGGCGATGTCTGCTCGCCTTGGTGCCGTGCTGGACCACATGATCCACCCCGACCAGTCCTACACGGTCCCGGGCCGGACAATCCACGATAACATCCATCTGGTCCGGGACCTCATCCATTGTTCCCAGGAGGCTGGTCTGTCGGTCGCCTTCCTATCCCTCGACCAAGAGAAGGCGTTCGACAGGGTGGATCACGACTATCTGTTCGGAACTCTGCGCGCTTTCGGGTTCGGGACGCATTTCGTCGCCCGGATCCGACTTTTGTACGCCGCCGCGGAGTGTCTGATTAAGGTTAACGGGTCCTTGACGGCGCCCCTTCGCTTTAGGAGAGGGGTGCGCCAGGGATGCCCCATGTCCGGCCAGTTATACGCTGTTTGCGTGGAGCCTTTCCTGCGCCTCTTGCGGACGAGGTTGACGGGACTGGCTCTGCAAGGGCCGGGCGTCCTCTCGGCTTACGCCGATGACGTGCTCCTCGCAGTA
Source organism: Pristiophorus japonicus (assembly GCF_044704955.1). Taxonomy (NCBI): domain Eukaryota; kingdom Metazoa; phylum Chordata; class Chondrichthyes; family Pristiophoridae; genus Pristiophorus; species Pristiophorus japonicus. The sequence continues at coordinate 55,229,419 of NC_091980.1, forward strand.
GAGGATCCCGCTGACCTGCGGAGGATGCGTGAGTGCCAGGAGATTTACTCGGCCGCGTCCTCCGCCAGGATCAACTGGGAGAAATGTTCCGGACTCCTGGTGGGTCAGTGGCGGGTGGACTCCCTGCCGGAGGAGCTCAGGCCTTTTGCCTGGAGCACGACCCATCTCCTCTATCTGGGAGTCTACCTTAGCCCCGACGAGGGAGCCTGGCCGGCGAACTGGCAGGAGCTGGAGGCCAAGGTCGCCGCTCGCCTAGGGCGCTGGACAGGACTGCTCCGAGTGCTGTCCTACAGGGGTCGAGCGCTAGTCATAAACCAGCTGGTGGCCGCAATGTTGTGGTACCGGCTGGTCACTTTGACCCCTCCCCCTGCGTTTGTCGCCAAGATACAGAAGAAGCTGGTGGACTTCTTCTGGAACAACAGGAAGCACTGGGTCTCTGCTGCGGTCCTGAGTCTCCCGCTTGAGGAGGGCGGTCAGTCGTTGGTGTGCGTCAGCGCCCAGCTCGCGACTTTCCGTCTTCAGACCCTGCAGAGATACCTTTACGTCGAGCCCCCTCCTAGGTGGTGTGCTCTGGCGAGGTATTTCTTCCGCCAGCAGCGCGACCTCAATTATGACACGCAGCTCCTGTTTGTGAACTTGGGGGGTGCCAGGACCGCCCTCCGGGAGCTGCCTGTCTTTTACAGGGAACTCATCAGGGTCTGGAACAAAGTCTCCACCAAGCGCAGCTCTCCGCCGGCTGGAGTGGCGGCCGTCCTGCAGGAGCCGCTGCTCGGGAATCCGTACCTCCACGGCCGAGGTTTCATGTGGCGGTCGGAAGAGAGGGCTGTGGCTGGTGAGGTGACCAGGGTCAGGGACCTGCTCGATGGCGGAGGAGCGGGCTGGATGGCGCCAGACACGCTGGCGCTGCGCCTAAACTCTGCCAACGTCCGCCACGCGGCCGATGCCATCGAGTCGCTAAAAACAGCTCTGGGCCCTGACTCCGTTAGGTGCATCGAGGAGGCTCAAGCACGTGGGGAGATCCTGTCCGAACTGACCCCCGTCCGGACGGAATTCCTCATCGGCGCCAAACCCCGGAACCTCCCTCGGGGGCCGGCGCCTCACAACTTGAGCCGCCTCGGGGAAATCCCCTCCGTGCCTTTCAGTTCCGCATGGAGGGGTTTCCTGTACGGGCTGCTCCTGCACACCCTCAACTTTGCCATCCTCGCCGGCCGTCCGGACACGCCATGGCGTACCATCTTGCCGCCTGGAGGAGGCGGGGGTCCCCGATGGAGGGCACTCTACGCAGGGGTCCTCCCACTATTCATCGGGGACTTGGCCTGGGGGGTGGTGCATGGAGCAGTGCCATGCAATAAATTTTTAAGCCGGTTCACGGACTCCCAGGCCGCCTGCAATTTCTGCGGTCTGGAGGAGTCCGTGTTCCATGTTTTTATCGAGTGCACGAGGTTGCAGCCCCTGTTCCATTATTTGAAGGGGCTGCTCCTGAAATTCTGGCTGCACTTCAGTCCCACTCTCCTGATCTTTGGGCACCCTGTGCGGAGGGGAGCGGGTAGGTCCGAAGGCCTCCTCGTAGGACTGCTCCTGGGCACGGCCAAGGGTGCCATCAGCCGGTCCAGGCAGCGGGCGGTCGAGGGGGTCGTTCAACCTGACTGCCTGTCTCTCTTCCGCTCTTACATCCGGTCCAGGGTGTCCTTGGAGATGGAGCACGCGGTGTCCACCGGTACGCTCGCGGCCTTCCGCGAGAGGTGGGCACCGGAGGGACTGGAGTGCATCATCACGCCCGGCAACCAAATTTTAATTTGATTTTACGTTTTAAAGTTTAATTTGTTTTCATTGCCGGTGCTTTTAGTGTCCCCCTCCCCTTTTATAGGGGGCACTGGAAAAATTTGATTTTAGCGCCCCAAAAAAAAAAAGGAAAAAAAAAAAGGGGCCTTGAAAATGTCTGCTGTGTCACCCAGGCGGGTGGCATGGTTTTAATGTTTATGGTTATTTTCAGGTAAACTCAAAAGAGTTTCATGCACAAGGACCCCCAGGTCCCTCTGCACCACAGCATGTTGTAATTTCTCCCCATTCAAATAATATTCCCTTTTACTGTTTTTTTTTCCAAGGCGGATGACCTCACATTTTCCGACATTGTATTCCATCCTCCAAACCTTAGCCCATTCGCTTGACCTATCTAAATCTCTTTGCAGCCTCTCTGTGTCCTCTACACAACCACTAATCTTAGTGTCATCTGCAAATTTTGTTACATTATACTCTGTCCCCTCTTCCAGGTCATCTATGTATATTGTAAACAGTTGTGGTCTCAGCACCGATCCCTGTGGCATACCACTAACCACCGATTTTCAACCCGAAAAGGACCCATTTATCCCGACTCTCTGCTTTCTGTTAGCCAGCCAATTCTCTATCCATGCTAATACATTTCCTCTGACTCCGCGTACCTTTATCTTCTGCAGTAACCTTTTGTGTGGCACCTTATCGAATGCCTTTTGGAAATCTAAATACACCACATCCATCAGTACACCTCTATCCACCATGCTCGTTATATCCTCAAAGAATTCCAGTAAATTAGTTAAACATGATTTCCCCTTCATGAATCCATGTTGCATCTGCTTGATTGCACTATTCCTATCTAGATGTCCCGCTGTTTCTTCCTTAATGATAGCTTCAAGCATTTTCCCCACTACAGATGTTAAACTAACCGGCCTATAGTTACCTGCCTTTTGTCTGCCGCCTTTTTTAAACAGAGGCATTACATTAGCTGCTTTCCAATCCACTGGTACCTCCCCAGAGTCCAGAGAATTTTGGTAGATTATAACAAATGCATCTGCTATAACTTCTGCCATCTCTTTTAATACCCTGGGATGCATTTCATCAGGACCAGGGGACTTGTCTACCTTGAGTCCCATTAGCCTGTCCAGCACTACCTCCCTAGTGATAGTGATTGTCTCAAGGTCCTCCCTTCCCACATTACCGTGACCAACAATTTTTGGCATGGTTTTTGTGTCTTCCACTGTGAAGACAAACGGAATTATAGACCGGTCAGCCTGACCTCAGTAGTGGGTAAAATGATGGAATCAATTATTAAGGATGTCATAGCAGCGCATTTGGAAAATGGTGACATGATAGGTCCAAGTCAGCATGGATTTGTGAATGGGAAATCATGCTTGACAAATCTTCTGGAATTTTTTGAGGATGTTTCCAATAAAGTGGACAAAGGAGAACCAGTTGATGTGGTATATTTGGACTTTCAGAAGGCTTTCGACAAGGTCCCACACAAGAGATTAATGTGCAAAGTTAAAGCACATGGGATTGGGGGTAGTGTGCTGACGTGGATTGAGAACTCGTTGTCAGACAGGAAGCAAAGAGTAGGAGTAAATGGGTACTTTTCAGAATGGCAGGCAGTGACTAGTGGGGCACCGCAAGGTTCTGTGCTGGGGCCCCAGCTGTTTACATTGCACATTAATGATTAAGACGAGGGGATTAAATGTAGTATCTCCAAATTTGCGGATGACACTAAGTTGGGTGGCAGTGTGAGCTGCGAGGAGGATGCTATGAGGCTGCAGAGTGACTTGGATAGGTTAGGTGAGTGGGCAAATGCATGGCAGATGAAGTATAATGTGGATAAATGTGAGGTTATCCACTTTGGTGGTAAAAACAGAGAGACAGACTATTATCTGAATGGTGACAGATTAGGAAAAGGGAAGGTGCAACGAGACCTGGGTGTCATGGTACATCAGTCATTGAAGGTTGGCATGCAGGTGCAGCAGGCGGTTAAGAAAGCAAATGGCATGTTGGCCTTCATAGCGAGGGGATTTGAGTACAGGGGCAGGGAGGTGTTGCTACAGTTGTACAGGGCCTTGGTGAGGCCACACCTGGAGTATTGTGTACAGTTTTGGTCTCCTAACTTGAGGAAGGACATTCTTGCTATTGAGGGAGTGCAGCGAAGATTCACCAGACTGATTCCCGGGATGGTGGGACTGACCTATCAAGAAAGACTGGATCAACTGGGCTTGTATTCACTGGAGTTCAGAAGAAGGAGAGGGGACCTCATGGAAACGTTTAAAATTCTGACGGGTTTAGACAGGTTAGATGCAGGAAGAATGTTCCCAATGTTGGGGAAGTCCAGAACCAGGGGTCACAGTCTAAGGATAAGGGGTAAGCCATTTAGGACCGAGATGAGGAGAAACTTCTTCACCCAGAGAGTGGTGAACCTGTGGAATTCTCTACCACAGAAAGTAGTTGAGGCCAATTCACTAAATATATTCAAAAGGGAGTTAGATGAAGTCCTTACCACTCGGGGGATCAAGGGGTATGGCGTGAAAGCAGGAAGGGGGTACTGAAGTTTCATGTTCAGCCATGAACTCATTGAATGGCGGTGCAGGCTAGAAGGGCTGAATGGCCTGCTCCTGCACCTATTTTCTATGTTTCTATCTATGTTTCTAAGACCGAAGCAAAATAATTGTTTAAGGTCTCAGCCATTTATACATTTACAATTATTAAATCCCCCTTCTCATCTTCTAAGGGACCAACATTTACTTTAGTCACTCTTTTCCGTTTTATATATCGGTAAAAGATTTTGCTATCTGTTTTTATGTTTTGCGCAAGTTTACTTTCGTAATCCATCTTTCCTTTCTTTATTGCTTTCTTAGTTATTCTTTGCTGTCGTTTAAAATTTTCCCAATATTCCAGTTTCCCACTAACCTTGGCCACCTTATACGCATTGGTTTTTAATTTGATACTCTCCTTTATTTCCTTGGTTATCCACAGCTGGTTATCCCTTCTCTTACCGCCCTTATTTTTCACTGGAATATATTTTTGTTGAGCACTATGAAAGAGCTCCTTAAAAGTCCTCCACTGTTCCTCAATTGTGCCACTGTTTAATCTTGTTTCCAGTCTACTTTAGCCAACTCTGCCCTCATCCCACTGTAGTCCCCTTTGTTTAAGCATAGTACGCTTGCTTGAGACACTACTTCCTCACCCTCAATCTGTATTCTAAATTCAACCATACTGTGATCACTCATTCCAAGAGGATCTTTTACTAGGTGATCGTTTATTATTCCTGTCTCATTACACAGGACCAGATCTAAGATAGCTTGCTCCCTTGTAGGTTCTGTAACATACTGTTCGAAGAAACAATCCCGTATGCATTCTATGAATTCCTCCTCAAGGCTACCCCGTGCGATTTGATTTGACCAATCGATATGTAGGTTAAAATCCTCCATGATTACTGCCGTTCCTTTTTCACATGCCTCCATTATTCCCTTGATTATTGTCCACCCCACCGTGAAGTTATTATTTGGGGGCCTATAAACTACACCCACCAGTGACTTTTTCCCCTTACTATCTTTAATCTCCACCCACAATGATTCAACATTTTATTCATTAGAACCAGTATCATCTCTCACAACTGCCCTGATATCATCCTTTATTAACAGAGCTACCCCACCTCCTTTCTCTTCTTGTCTATCTTTCCAAATTGTAAGATACCCCTGTATATTTAATTCTCAGTCTTGGCCACCCTGCAACCACGTTTCTGTAATGGCCACCAAATCATACCCATTTGTCATGATTTGTGCCGTCAACTCATTTACTTTATTTCGAATGCTGCGTGCATTTAGGTAGTGTTTTAATACTAGTTTTTAAACCATGATTTTTAGTTTTGACCCCACCTGCAGCCCCTTTATATTCATACATATTGTCCCTTCCTATCACCTTGTGGTTTACACTTACCCCAGTGCTACTCTGCTCTGTTGCCTCCTGCCTTTTGCATTCTTTCTTAGGGTCCTGTTCATCTGAGCTCTCACCCACTCTAACTAACTCAGAGCCCTCTCCTGGGTTCCGAATACTCCTCGCATTGAGGCACCGAGTTTTCATGCTTGCCTTTTTATTACACTTTGACCCTTTAGAATTTTGCTGTACAGTGGCCCTTTTTGTTTTTTGCCTTGGGTTTCTCTGCCCTCCACTTTTACTCATCTCCTTTCTGTCTTTTGCTTCTGTCTCCATTTTGTTTCCCTCTATCTCCCTGCATTGGTTCCCATCCCCCTGCCATATTAGTTTAACTCCTCCCCAACAGCACTAGCAAACACTCCCCCTAGGGCATTGGTTCCGGTCCTGCCCAGGTGCAGACCGTCCGGTGTGTACTGGTCCCACCTCCCCCAGAACCGGTTCCAATGCCCCAGGAATTTGAATCCCTCCCTGCTGTACCACTGCTCAAGCCACGTATTCATCTGAGCTATCGTGCGATTCCTACTCTGATTAGCACGTGGTACTGGTAGCAATCCCGAGATTACTACTTTTGAGGTCCTACTTTTTAATTTAGCTCCTAGCTCCTTAAATTCTTCTCGTAGGACCTCATCCCTTTTTTTAACCTATATCGTTGCTACCAATGTGCACCACGACAACTGGCTGTTCACCCTCCCTTTTCAGAATGTCCTGCAAAACTCTGGGGCAGAAAAAAAACACAAGCCTTCTAATGACACCTGCTAGAAAGTGCATGTGTGCGGACATCAGGCGAAGACAGGCTGATCTCACAGTTGGATAGCATACCAACACATTCTATTATTCTCATAAATGAAGAACAGCCATTTAGACCTGAGATCAGAGGTTGTCTGGCACTTGTGGAAGTGCCCCAGCACAAGACTACGATTAGAAGAAAATAATGAAATATTTAAAAAACATAAGTAAAAAGGGTTGAAAACTGGGAGAAAAGGCATAATTCCTTTTAGGTTCCTGTAATGGCATTAGCTTTTGAGGTAATTGATAGTTATTTAACCTATTTCATATCCTTTGTAATACCTAGATCAGCTCCCACCATGGTAAAACAAACATTCTTCAACCTATTTGTGTGTGACAACATGTAAAATTCTGACACCTTGCTCTTTGAAAAAACATGCGCTATTTCAATTCTGTATACAGTAATCATTCTATTCCTGGATAAGGATTCATGTGTGATATTATTATGCCACAACATAGTTTAAACTAGTTATAAAGTAATTCTAATCTAGTGGTCTGTCTAAGAACAGCTGAAGGTCATCCAATAAAAAAAACTGATTTTGAATTTTGAATTCAATAGGATTCGAATTCATGGTCCTTGAGGCTCGAGTCCATTGCTTTCTTAAACCTATGAAGCTGCTCTGTCTGAGTGAAGCTGCTTTGTGTTTTTATTTCTTTTTAATTATTGATTTTTTGGGGTACTATTTACCTAAGATTAGATTAGATACAAATGATTATGGAAAGTTATGGTTCCGCATTTGTTGGTAACCTGTAAAATACAACTAGTCAGGGCTGAATAATGTGGATTATAATGTTAGGTTGAGAAGTTGCAGTTTTCATTCAATTATTTTTCGAGGTCAGGGTAAAAATTCAGATTTGATGGTTCTTCACTTTGCTTTGGTGATTGAATACATTGCGAAATAACTGTACATATTGTACATGGCCAACTGCCTCACTTTCTTAGGTTCTTAAAGCAAGACCTGCATTCGGAATATGGTCAAAATAAGTGCATAAACCTTTAACTGGTAATTATACATAAAATTAATTTCAATATATTATATTAAAGAATTAGACATATTTAAGTAATAAAAATTGTAAATGTTCATATAATATCCCAGTTCTAACACATATCTATACCTGCCAGGTATCAATCAATTTACTGCGTGCATAACCAAGGAGCCCTAGCAAAACTAAGGCCAATGGGGGGGGGGGGGCAAAGGGAAAATATTCCAATGGCTGGAGTCATACATGACACTAAGGAAAATGGTTGTGATTATTGGAGGCCAATCATCACAGCTCCAGGACATCACCACAGGAGTTCTTCAGGAAAGCTTCCTTGTCCGAATCATCTTCAGCTGCTTCATCAATTACTTCCCTCCATCATAAAATCAGGATTGGAGCTGTTTGTTGCTGATTTCAAGGTTTCCAACTCCATTCACAATTCATTCAATAATGAAGCTGGATCAATATCGTGGAATTCTCTACTTAGCACCATTGTGAGAACACCATCACCATAATGATTTCAGCAGTTTAAGAAGAAGACCCATCACAAACTTCGCAGGGCAACTTTGGATGGATAGTAAATGCAGCCTTTTCAGTGCCGCCCACATCCTAAGAATATATTTTTTAAACTGTCTCCAAATGTCCAACCAGGAAGCTGGTTCCTACCTGTTTCTGAACAATTTGAGTATATATAATTTACTAAAAGATTTGTAACCATTAGTGCAGACATGAAACATTAAAGAAGCTCCAGACAATCATTAAAATCATGAAAACTTAAGTTTGGGGGAAAAAAATCAATGTTCTTGACCTGTTCTGTCCCTAATGTCACATACTGCAAACTGCTAGACTACCTTATGTGTTTAGTGTTAGCATTATGGTAGATTATATTTTTATTTTAAAAAGTAATTAAAAATAATATTCCTGCTGCTGGCAAATTGTTAGCACTCCAGTAATACCTTTACATTAAAAAAGACTTAGTTACACCCAAAATTAAAACATTCATCCAGAGTAATGTTCAAAACAAAGGAATTAGGACAGTTAATCCTAAATTAATTCTAGTTGTAGCCCTCTCTCTCTCTCTCTCTATATATATATATATAATATATATATATATAAAATTTAGAGACTTCCTGTTTGTGCCACATTAATTTCCTGTTTTACAGTTTGCGGGCCATGTTATTTCATCATGCCTGGTTGTTAATGTTAATTTTAAGCTGTGTTTCAAGCTGTAAAAACATACTTACTATTATAATTACCATTCAATCCTCTGGGAAGCTCTGCATAGCTCCATAGCACCATTCACTTTAGAGTGCTTCTGTGATCCCAGCCAGATCCTATTACATCCTGCCAGATCCTTCCCTCACCAGTGATCCAACTGGTCACATCCCATTGGGCTGTGGTCCTGGCTCGATCCCTTCCCCTAATGATTACTTACTACCCATGATGTCCCAGCCCAAGTGAAAAAAAGAGAAAAAGTAACAGACAGAATCTATAGAAAGGCTGAGAACAACATAATCGAAACAGAGACAAGAAGTAAAGAGAAACAGAGAGAGTCCAGCACAAGAGGTCAAAGTGAGAGAGATCAGCAGAAGCACCAGACAGGAGAGAAGCAGAGCAGAAGAAAAAGATAAAGACAAAGACAGACCAGAAGATAAGATATAGCAGAAGAGGAGATTACAAGATGGCTACAGATATAAAGAGGCAGAGGAGATAAGAGACAGAAGCAACTCCATGAAGAAAAACTCCTCTGTGGTTGATCAATGTAGCTATATTATCATTCATGCATATGGTGCACACTTTTTTAGACGTCACACATATTTTCTGTCACATTTCTGTCATACTTTATTGATTTGCTCAAAGTAAAACACCAAAGAGGAAAGTGGCTCAAAGACCAGTGGCTCTGATAATATTGTAAAGTCCTGTCCCCCCAGTCGAGATTCACACGAGGCATGTAGTGAAGTCAAGGTCACTCTGGACCTGCACCTTTATTTCACAGCTCTGGAATGCTGCACTTGCCTGAGACCTATCCTTATATACCTGTCTCTTGCAAGTGCACCCCTGGTGGTAAGGTATGCTGGTGGTTACAGGTCATATCTTATTACAGTCATGTATAGAATGTTAGGATACAGTTATATATAATAATGTAAGATACATGACATCACCCTCCCCCAAGGTCTTATTGTCTTTATAGGTTCAGTCTCTCAGGTGGTCTACGCTCTCGCGTGGAGCGTCTGAGTTGTGGTTCAGTTGTTTGCCTTGGTGTCTGTTTTTCTTTGGGTCTGGTTGCTGGTATCTCGCCTGGGCTGTCTGTTTCGATTGTTGTGATTGTTGTTGACTTGCCTGGGCTGTCTGTTGGGATTGCCCTTTCCTCAGGTTGTTCCCTCTGTCTGTCCACCAAGTGTGGTGCGAGTTGCACATTGTAGTCTGCCTCTGGTTCCGCAGCGTTGTTGGTAAATCTGCTTTTGACTTGGTCTACATTCCTCCGGCAGGTTTTGCCATTGTCCATTTATACTACCAGAAGCCCGTTTCCTTCCTTGCCCGTTACTGTCCCTGAAAGCCATTTGGGACCCCTGCCATAGTTTAGTACAAACACTTTGTCCCCTATCTCATTCCATCTCCCCCTCGAATTTCTGCCATGGTACTCAGTCAGCTTACGGCGCTTTGTCTCAATGATTTCGTGCATGTCTGGGAGGATTAATGAGAACCTTGTTTTTAAAGTCCTTTTCATCAACAGTTGCGCGGGGGGGATCCCAGTCAGTGAGTGCGGACGAGATCTGTATGCCAGCAGCAGTCACGACAGGCGACCCTGCAGCGTGGGACCTTGGATTTTAAGCATGCCTTGTTTAATGATTTGCATTGCTCTCTCCGCCTGGCCGTTGGAGGCCGGCTTGAACGGTGTCGTCTTGACATGATTTATGCCGTGGTCAATTATAAAGTCTTGGAATTCTGCGCTGGTGAAGCACGGACCATTGTCACTGACCAATGTGTCAGCGATTCCGTGCGTTGCAAACATGGTTGCGAGGCTCTCCACAGTGGTGGAGGTTGTGCTCGAGTTTAAAATGGTGCATTCGATCCACTTTGAAAATGCATCTACAACTACGAGGAATATTTTGCCCATGAATGGGCCCGCATAGTCTACGTGCACCCGCGACCACGGTTTGGTAGGCCAGGGTCAGGGGCTCAGTGGAGCCTCCCTGGGGGCATTGCTGAGTTGGGCACATATGGTGCACCTTCGGACGCAGAGCTCCAAGTCCGCGTCAATACCAGGCCACCAGACTTGGGATCTGGCTATGGCCTTCATGAAAACGATCCCCAGGTGCTCGCGGTGGAGCTCCCAGACAAATGCCTCTCTGCCTCGCAGAGGCATGACTACTCGGCTGCCCCACATCAGGCAGTCTGCTTGTAGTGATAGCTCATGTATGCGCCTGTGAAAGGGTTTTAATTCCTCGGGACAGGCATCGCGAGCCTCTGCCCAGTCACCTGTTAGGAAACATCTTTTTACTAAGGATATAGTGGGGTCGCTGGCCGTCCAGGCTCTGATTTGGCGAGCCGTCATGGGCAAACCTGTGGACTCAAAGGCATTGATTGCCATGACTATCTCACAGTCCTGTTCATCAGACCCTTCCGTGGTCGCCAGGGGTAGCCTGCTGAGCACGTCGGCACAGTTGTCTGTGCCTGGTCTGTGCCTTATTGTGTAGTCGTAGGACGCCAGCATGAGTGCCCACCGTTGAATTCGCGCCGAGGCGTTGGCGTTTATTACCTTGCTCTTGGATAGGAGGGACGTGAGGGGCTTGTGGTCGGTTTCTAACGTGAACTTGGCCCTGAAAAGGTATTGGTACATCTTTTTGACACCGTACACGCACGCGAGCGCCTCCTTCTCTACCATTCCGTACCCGTGCTCCGCCCGCGAAAGTGACCTGGAGGCATAAGCTATGGGCTGTAATTTGCCCGCACTGTTGACATGTTGCAAAACGCACCCGGCCCCTTACGCTGACGCATCACATGTGAGAACTAGCTTTTTACCTGGATCAAAGAAAGTCAAAACACTGTTGGAACACAGAAGGTTGCGTGCCTTATTGAAGGCGCGTTCCTGAGCATCCCCCCAAAACCAATCGCACCCCTTCCTGAGTAGCATGTGGAGAGGCTCCAGCAGCATGCTTAAGTTCTGCATAAAGTTCCCAAAGTAATTGAGTAGCCTGAGAAAGGCGCTCAGTTCTGAGACATTCCGGGGCCTGGGTACCAGGCGAATTGCTTCTGTTTTGGACTCTGTTGGGCGGATTCCATCAGCGGCAATCCTTCTGCCCAAAAATTCAATCTCGGGTGCGAGAAACAGGCACTTGGATTTCTTGACTCTTAGGCCTACCCGATCCAACCGCTTTAGTACTTCCTCCAAATTACGGAGGTGGGAGTCGGTGTCCCTGCCCGTGATAAGTATGTCGTCTTGAAATACAACCGTCCCCGGGATGGACTTGAACAGACTCTCCATGTTGCGCTGGAATATGGCAGCTGCCGACCTGATGCCGAATGGGCATCGATTGTACATGAAAAGGCCTCGATGTATGTTGATGGTGGTGAGTAGCTTGGATTCCTCGGTCAATTCTTGCGTCATATACGCAGATGTGAGGTCTAATTTTGAGAAAAGTTTACCTCCAGCCAATGTGGCAAATAAGTCCTTCGCTCTGGGCAGCGGGTACTGGTCCTGTAGGGAGATTCTGTTTATGGTAGATTTGTAGTCCCCACAGATTCGTACGGATCCATCAGACTTCATGACTGGGACGATGGGACTTGCCCAGTCGCTAAATTCCACAGGTGATATAATGCCTTCCCACAGAAGCCTTCTAGTTCGTGTTCAATCTTTTCCCTCATCACATAGGGTGCAGCTCTGGCCTTGTGATGGACCGGTCTAGCATCCTGTGTGATGTAGATTTTGACTTTGGCCCCTTTGAAAGTGCCCACACCTGGCTGAAAGAGATGTTCAAATCGCTTTCTCACTGTTGAGCAGGAGGTCCGTTCCTCTAATGACATGGCATGGACATCATCCCATTTCCAGTTTAGTTTTGCCAGCCAGTTTCTCCCCAGCAGTGCTGGGGGGGTCTCTGGGAACAATCCACAGGGGAAGTCGGTTCATAGAAAATAGGTGCAGGAGTAGGCCATTCGGCCCTTCGAGCCTTCGAGTTCACTGTCCCTTTGTGTGTGACAGTGAGCATGGCGCTGCCGAGGACTGGTACGATTTCTTTGGTATAGGTCCTTAGTGTGGTGTCGACCCTTGTGAGTTTTGGTCTGTCTCTTTTATGCGGCCACAGTTGTTCAAATTGTTGAGCGCCCATGAGAGATTGACTCGCTCCCGTATCCAGCTCCATGTTGACAGATATCCCGTTGAGTAGGACCCTCATCATTATAGGAGGTGTCCTGTTGTAGGAGCAGCGGCCATTGATCGTGTTGACTTGCTGTACACCGGTGTCCCGGGTACTGTCCCCACCATCTTCTGGTCCGCTTTTCGACCCATCCGATTCGTATACCAGCCAAGCTGCCGTTTTTTTGCACATGCGGGCCAAATGCCCTGTATATTCACAATTTCTGCAAACAGTCTGCTGAAATCGACATCCCCTTGACGAGTGCCCACCCCCACACCTCCAGCACAGACCTGTTCCATTGTTCAAAGAGTTCCCAAAGAATGAGCTGCGTCTGGCTGATCTCTCCTGAGCTTCTCTCAGTTTATAGTTGATTGCTCGCATTGTGGGTTGATGAGGTGTGAACAGCCATTCCAGTGGCCCTTAATGGCTTCTGACTGCTGTCGAGAGCCTGTTCTCCCAGTTTTGTCTGTGTGTGGGGGTAGCAGCTTGTTTAGTGCTGTGAACTTCTTCTTCCGATATTTCATTAGTTGTCGTACCTGCATTGTAAATCAACCTCGTTTCTTCTTCCCCTACCAAGAATGTCTATGCAACCACTGCCTCTAAGGTCAGGTTCTTGGTCTCTATGAGCTTTCTGAATATGCCTGCGTGGCCTATTCCTTCAATGAAAAAGTCTCTCAGCATTTCTCTCCTCAGTTCATCGGAGAACTCACACAAACTAGCCAACCTCCGAAGTTCTGCCACGAAGTCGGGTATGCTCTGACCCACACAGCATCTGTAGTTGTAGAACCTGTGTCTGGCCATGTGTAGGCTGCTCGCTGGCTTCAGGTGGTCTCTTACCAGTGTGTTCAATTCTTCAAACGACTTGCTTGCTGGTTTCTCGGGTGCCAACAGATTCTTCATTAAAGCGTATGTTTTCGAGCCACAGCTGGTCAAGAGATGGGCTCTTCTCTTGTCTGCCTTATCGTCGCCTAACCAGTCTTTGGTTACAAAGCTTTGCTGTAGTCTTTCTATAAAGTCCTCCCAATTGTCTCCCGCATTGTACTTTTCATCTGATCCGTTGTTCGCCATTCTGTGGATTCTGTAATCCCGTAACCCGTCGCCACTGTAAAGTCCTGTCCCCCCAGTACAGATTCACAGGAGGCATGTAGTGAAGTCAAGGTCACTCTGGATCTGCACCTTTATTTCACAGCTCTGGAATGTTGCACTTGCCTGAGACCTGTCCTTATTTACCTGTCTCTTGCAAGTGCACCCCTGGTGGTAAGGTATGCTTGTGGTTACAGGTCATATCTTATTACAGTCATGTATAGCATGTTAGGATACAGCTATATATAATAATGTAAGATACATGACAAATATAATCTGCATTACATGGCATAACACCTCCATTATCCTAAAATAATTACTTCCATGTCACTGTCAGCAAATGCATGGGTAATCAGCTAGCACAGACAAAAATAAACATCATAATTGAGGCAAAAAATCCTTGGGTTATGATTCTGGCGCTTATGCCAGGATTGCTCCTGTTAATGTCCCCCAGTGCTGACTCTACTGGAGTTTTCAAGGTCAGTGCTGGAGAGCATCTTATTTACAAAAGGCAGTTGGGCAAAAGCACTACTTTGGGCACATCTTCAGCATCTGGGAAGTGTGGGATTGCATAGGCCCCAGCCAATTTCCTCTTAGCTCCCTGTGTGAGGGGGGCCAATCTGGGAATTGAATAAAAAATTCCTTCTGGTTTCTTCAGGGGTTAAGCTAATTCCATGCCTGGATCCCATCAGTGGCACTCTCAACTATCCACGTGGAAGCCGCTATGCCACAGCTCAATTGGCATAGTGGTCTCCATGTATATACTGGGTCCCAACTGAATCAAAGGCAGAGGGAACTCGATTGTAGGAAGTCTCAACCCTATGCTCCGTCTCTTGCTGTCATTTGACATAAGGGACAGACAAAAGTTCCACCACTAACAAAGCATATAGAAAACTACCACTACTGGGTCATTACCATTTTCCAGGCAGTTCTGCTGGTCTCCCACTGGAGGTATGGCAGGAGACAAACGGATCCCCTGAGGAATTTCAGCCCCGATGTCTTTATGTTATACTATGTACCTATAGAAGTGCAATATTTGCTTGTCACTGTATAGTCTGCTCAGGTCAGTTATGTATTGTGCCACAGAAGTATTAGCACTTTGCATATTTCACTATTTATCTTCACCTTGTGTGTCCATACAAGATCCCATGCATCCCAAATTATTACAGTCAGTGGATTTTGCATGGTCATTCCATATAATAAGATAAAATAGATACAAATTAGTAATTAACAGTGGCATTATTGAAAACACATGGTCAGTATTGTAATGAGAAATCATATTAAAAAAGTCACTTAATATCTTTCTTTTCTTTTCAATTGTGGTACTTTTCTATACATTACATTCATAGTTTACAGTGCATGTGGCAGTTTATATAACAAACTGTGATGACAGGTGAGCCTTACAGATGGTTTGTAGATAATTCTGGAGACTGAATTTGGGGAACGGCAGTAGTACAAGGATGTGTGATTGAGCTTGCTCACAATCAATATTTGGTTTGTTTTGGTTGTGCCACATGTATCCATCATATTGTATTAGCAATACATCTTTCAAAATGGCTGCTCTGAAAAAGCAGATAACTCAGACGAGGAAGGAAAGAATTTGTATTATATAAGGACTTTCACATCCCCAGCTTTACTTTTGAAGTGCAGTCACTGTTGTTTTGTAGGCAAATGCAACAGCTAATTTGCACACAGCATGGTCCCATAAATAGTAATGTGATAAATGACCAGTTAATCTTTTTTGGTAGTGCTGGTTAAGGGATGAATTTTGGACAACACATCAGGAGAACTCTGTTATTCTTCAGTTGGTGTCTTGAGATTTTTTGCATGCACTGAACAGTCAGGCAGGACTTCAGTTTAACATCTCAAGTGAAAGCTGGCATCTCCAATAATGCAGAACCCCCTCAGTGTTGCACTCACGTGTCAGCCTAGATTATGTGCTTCGGTAATAGATCTACAGTCATAGGTCCTGAATCTACAACCTTTTGACTCCGAGGCAAGCATTCAAGCTCTGTTTACATGATTGTGCCAAGGTTAATTTATCTTTGAGTTGTTTCAATATATGAAATAATCCTTGCAACATGTCACACCATTTGCCTAACTTCTAACAAACACATGTTACAGGAAGATTAAACAAAGTTTGTATTTGCAACAAAGGGCTCAAATTCTTCCCCATAATGCCTGGGGATTTTTAGTTCCCGCGTACTATGGAGGTCGCTGTCCAGGATTTGCTGGCTTCCCCCAAGAGATGAATCTGGCCTGCAACAGGTGAAAGGCAAAGGCAGCTGTGGAAATATTGAGAGGGGGTGGTCCTGGCCCTTCCTCCTCATTTCTATCTTAGTAGGACAGGAGCCCTATTTTGAAGGACAGAAGATGCTGGTGTTAGCCTTATACCTAGGGCCCCCTCATGTTGGTGCACTTGAGGGAGCCAGGCAGCAAGGCCTGCGAATATGTCCTACCTTTGTTTGCAGCCTCCCATGAGTTTTCAGGCTCGGAGGCCTCCAGCTGCTTTTCTCCAACAGCAGCAGCAGGCCCCGAGGTTGGATGCCAGGCCTTCAGCTGTGCCTGATCCCACCCCAATTCCTACCATAGGTCCCTGCTGAGGGGATGCCTGCACTCCAGGTGCCACCTAGGTAAGACTGCAAATGACCTGGCCCACCAAATATGGATGCACTTAGGTTTCACCGCTCTGTGCATGCCCAGCACTAGAGGGGGAGGAATATTGGAGCTAAAGTATTTTTTTTTGGTAGCCCATGTCTCCAGCCAGTGTGGTAGTTCCAGGTGAACTTCCTTCCTCCCAGTAAGACATACTTATGAGTTGTGATCGTACCACATGTGAATGCAACCCAAAATTCTCTTCAAAATATTAGATGGAACCAACACTATGGCCCATTATACTTGGTCTTTCAGTTTACACTGCTGATCCTTCACAAGATAAATTCCTAAGTTGTGCACCTTCCTTACAGGAAGGGAAAATCAGAGAGTCACCTCAGGTTGTTCTTGTCATCTCCTAACAACTACATTAAAGCAACATTGGCAGAAGTCTTAAAGCAAGTCGTCCGCTCTTTCGTTAGTCATGGTTCATTGCACATGGGGACCCAGGAAAGGTGAAGGGCAGAATATACCTTTAAAATACCTTTCAACAAATAAGTAAGTATTGGATGGAAATATTGGAACTGTTTCTGGTTGAGATAAGAAACTTGGCATGTAGAAGACTGCAAACATAAAGCCACGTTGTACCTTTCTGGTGCCACAATAACCTAGCTCTGTCAAGCCCGTGTGGTGGCTGGTGTGCAACGGCCACCCCACATTTAAAAAATCCACGCACAGGCATCTTCCACCTTTCAGGATGTAGCTCAGGACCTGGAATTTTAGGTCCTTCATGGAACACCTGTGAACTTATCCTTTTTTGGCGTGGAAGCAAGTCATCCTCATTTTGAGGGACTGCCTATGATGATGAACCTTCTAACATGTCAAGTCAGCACAATGGCAGATAAATTGGTCCCTTTACATTGCTCCCTCCATGTTTTCCAAAAGTTAGTGATTTTTGTGATTTCCATTTAAGGAAAGAAAACAGCAAAGAATCATTATTAACAGGCTACTTTATTAACATAGAACACATACAAATTGAACAGATCAGAGCACAGTTTTGGTATTTTTACATTGGGAAAACATAATATAGAAAAATAAATGTCTCTGTTTTCCCAAGTTCCCTGGAATGAGTTTGTCAAAATGGTGAAACTATCTTTCCTCCACACCACTCAACCAATTCCTGCAGTGGATTATGTTAGATGGAATATTGCTTGCAATTCTGACCTATCCAGACAAATTCAGAACATTGACAGGTCAAACAGCATGGAGCTTATTTTCAGAGGGTGTTTACTGTAGGAAACATAAATGTCACAGTAATGCAATAAGAGGTGCCCTTCTAAGGTTGTCATTATAGCAGAAGGCATCTAACCCAATTTATTCCTGACCTTGTGCCACTGGTGGGTTAACAAGGGGAGTTTTACTCTTGATCTAACCTGTTCTGGCGGTGTTGATGGGGCAGTGTGCAGAGAGAGTTATACACTGCATAGAATATATGCTATACTTGACCTGGGAGCATTATATGCTAACTTTGAATGTCAAAGGTTAAAAAAGTTTCCATAATGGAACCACCCCATGAAGTAAGGTCTGAGGTCAACTGCAGCAGGCATAAGATGGACAGTAGTGGATCAACGACCCATTATACACTGCGCCCGATTTGATGGAAAGGATCATTGGGCAGGGTGTATTATGGGCAACTGATCCACTAGTACCCATTTTACTGCAACTTCAGTACCCATAGCAGGAATGGGGTACTGAAGTTGCATGTTCAGCCATGAACTCATTGAATGGCGGTGCAGGCTCGAAGAGTCGAATGGCCTACTCCTGCACCTATTTTCTATGTTTCGATGTTTCTATGTTTCTACACCTCCCTCCAACCCCGCCAAAGTTTAAAGTTCTGCCCATCATGTTGTTAAGGTCTGTCCCAACATGATTAGGAAATAGCCTAATTAATTAACGGACACACTTTTGCCAAATAGCAAAAAAAAATTGGGAACTTGTTTTAAGTTTGCTGAACTATGTTCCCACTTCAGGCGATCAATTTCAGATCAAATCACCCAAGTTATATTTGGAGAAAAATAAATGTTCAATATAGAAGAGGGAAATTAAATAACTTGAACATTATCTGAGATCAACAGGGTACCTTACAAGGGAATAGAGAACTGGGACAGTAAATATTTGAGTGACCATTAAAGGGAAAATCATTTTGTCCATTCAGGGCTGAAGTGTGGATGGATAAGTGAGGGACAGATGTTTGTTCGATTAAATGAGATAAAGCACTTCTGTGATGACCTTTGATTCTAAGAGAATAGAAGTCACTATTTTCTAGCCAAGTACTTTTTTCTGCGCCTTTCAGACATTCTATCTATTTTGGTTGCAAGCATACCTGATTTTGCATCACCTTATCCAATTGACATTTAGGTTTTGATGGGATTCTTAGATATTTCAACCTACAATTAAACAAACCTTTACAAGATCAATTCCAATGGAGAACACCACTGAATTGCTTACACTCTACACATCCCAAATAATTCTGATTTAAAATATTACCAAGGTGTGTTGATATGATTTTGAAAGAAATGTTTATGGGATAGAGGAGGAGAGCTTACCTGAAGAATTAGACAGACACTTTGCCTTCTTAGTGGCTTGATGAATGGATATAGAGTCAATTTGGGTAGAGGTGAATCTGGATGCTTTGTATCCCATTTCCTTCTCCTCTTCCACCATGAGTTCTTCCCAGAAGGTGGTCTCTTTGCCATCAAATTCAGCTGTGACCTCATGGTGAACAGTCCTCTAGCCACCCTCTTCTGAATTTCATATTTCTGTGGATCAACATGGTGGTTACTCTGATGTGTTAAGACACCTAATGAAGCAAATCAAATAGAATACACTCACTGCACATGCATTTTTGTCACTTACCTTCAGGTGAATGCTCCACTTAAGATTTTCCCTCGCCTTGTGCATCTTGGACTCCACCCAATGGGCAGATATCGAGGTTCTGGGGTGGTCAACCAACATTCTGTCAACACCCATAAGAAGGAGAAAGTGCTCTGGCTGCTTCCCATGCTTTCCCCAGATTTTCTTGTTCACACAAGTGAAGAACATTTGCTTCAACCCCCATCTTTCTCGATTTGTGACAAATTCAAAAGATTCCCTTGATTGCCAGCACAATCATTACCTGAATAAAGATCTGTTTTTGCACTGCCTGCACTTAGCAAACTGCACCACTATATTAATATCCTTCAACTGAGAAAAGAGGTGACAAAATTAAAGTATTTTGATCTAGTTTTGAATCAGTGAATTTTCCTTTTAAATACATAATGCACAAGGAGTTTAGCAACCAACTAATGCCAGAAATGTTGGGCCCAAGGTTCGGATGTCCTCCCAGAACGGCGCACTCCAAGAGGCCCGCCTATTTTTTAGAATAAAAAAAGGACCTAAAACTTACCTCGCAATTCTCCGAGTGCAGCAGGCCTGTTTCACAGACAATGCAGTGCAACACAAGCAGCTGGGTGTGGAGCTACAGCCTTGCGCCAAAAAGAGTGCCGGCAGCTGCGCGCGTGCACAGTGGAGGCCACCCATGTGCGCAGTAGCTCTTGGCCCTCCCAGCACGTCCTGTTTCCGGGCGACCCTATCTCTGGCTGAAGGGACGTCGCCCCTATCCTGGGCCGAGTGGTCTGCCTGCCCTTACTTCCTCGGTGGTGGGGTCCGCCCGACCAGCAGCTCTTCAGTGGCGGGCCCCGCCCAAGCACCTGTTCGGCGGCGGGGCCGGCCCAAGCACCTGTTCGGCGGCGGCGGGTCCGGCCCAAGCAACTCTTCAGCAGCTCTTTGGCAGGCTGTTGGAGGGCTCCCGGTGCTGCAGTAGGTGAGTAGAAGCTTTTAATTTTTTATTTATTGATTGATTTTTTATTTTTTTATTTCTTTTTGATTGATTGATTTATTGGTGGATTTATTGATTTATTTATCATTTAGTATTGATGATGGCTCTTTATTGGTAAAAGTGAAGTGTTTAATGCTTTGTAAAATCCCCTAACTTCCCTCTAACTTCCCTTCACCCCCTAGTTCTCGCTACCTGCGCCTAATTTATAAAGTGTAGGCAAGGTTTTTCTGAGCGTACAAAAATCGACACTTACTCCGTTCTAAGTTAGTTTGGAGTAACTTTTCACTGCCTAAACTTGCAAAACAGGCGTAAGTGGCTGGTAATGCCCCCTTTTGGAAAAAAAAACTGTACTAAAACAAAACTATTCTAACTAACTAGAACTGGAACAAACTAAATGCCAAGAATTGCGATTTCTAAGATACTCCATACTAAACTAGTTGTTCCAAAAAAATAGGAGCAACTCGAGTCGAAACTTGGGCCCATTGTGTCAGGCCTATCCCAATACATTGTTACAAGTTTTGTCAGCTACAAGCTTGAGAGAGAGAGAAATCATTTGAACTTAAATGTGCAATTCGTTCCTTTTATATTTGACTGACAATTCTACTTTGAATTTGAGAGATCAGATATTCAAAATCCACAAAATTTCAGTAACTCTTTTTCAGATATAAAAATAGACTTCTGTTTAAGTTGGGGGCAGTTAGAAAACCCCATAAGAGGAGGCAGTTTGAAATCTTAGGAAAAAAGCCAGTCAGTACTAGCCAGTTCAATATTATATAAAGAAAGTAAAAGCTTTTAAAAGTTATTTACAAAGTGCAATTCTTTTTATTATTTTTCCCACTTGAATATTTAGGTGGAAGGATATCTACAGTAACTATATTATATGATTGTTTCTTATGTACTTGTTCATTTTTTGTAAAATAAATTTAATTGATAATTTAAACTTAAAACAATGGACTTAGGTGGTATCTTATGAAAAGTAAAAACAATTATCAGACAGGTTTTGCTGTTCATTTCGCAAAGATGTTACCACGAGCTTACCTAGATTTTGAGGCAAGAATAGACACTATGGAAGGTATGGGGAGTTAGACTCGCCATGAGAATGATCTAAGATACAAGACCAAAATAATCTAGGGTAAGAAGGTTAGAAAATGCCCCAAAATATAAAAGTGTCCTATTTTCTATTTGCAGCATCTTTTAATTAGAAACATTTATTTCTCACTGTTTCTTGGTCATAGCTTGATTTAGCACAGAGAACACCACTCTCTCGTATTTAGTCAACGAGTTTCTTTTATGATGTTGCCTAGTTTTTTCTTGTTATATCCCCCCTCCAGCCATATTCTAGCAAATACTGTAGTTTATATCTGAAACAAATTAGTGAACTAATGCAGAATAAAATAAATCTTGGGATAAGGCTGCACAATGGGTCAACATTTTACGATATTTATCTGAGACTTATTTATCAGCCTCACTCAGAGAGGCTGTAGGAATAACATGTGGTTAGTGAAAAAGATCAACACTGGTACAATAGGGTGCATTCCTCCTAGTTTATGGTTAAGATTCTCCTAGATTATGGAGAAAGCATGCTATTTGGGAACTGTGTTTAATAATATTGACTCAGTGGCTGACTGTCAGTACCAAGAATTTCCAGGTCAGATGTTGTACATTGTGTGAGAAAAGTTGAAAAAGCATTCCATTCCCTAGCATTGATAAGTATCACTTTGATAATCCTAAAATTAATTTTAAAAACATGTTTTAAACAGAAATATGATAACAGTAAAAGGTGTTTTTTTCAAATATAGTGTTAATAAGGCCATAGACAATATTTATAGACTCGACCATGTATTTTTGAGTACCGTATATACTCGCGTATCCTACGATCTCACGTATCATGCGACCCCTAAATTTTCGTCCCCAAAACATGATTTTATCATATATCTCATGTATCATGCGAGTCACTTTTTTGAGATATCAGATGACACTAGGCTAGGCTTTCAAACAAGTTTAACAAGTACCCAACACGTAACAAGTACCCTAACACATAACAATGATCGAATACAGACCTTAACAACCGAATCATGAAACGAAAAAGGATGGATGAACGATAATGGCTGCAAGATTTGGCTGAAGAGAGTTTGGGAATCAAGAGCAGGTGGTTTACGACGCCAAAAAAGTTTACTTGTGTGGGATATGTTTAGGTCACATCGAGTGGATTCTGTTGTGAAAGCTGTTCGCGAATCGAACACCGATATAGCAATCATTCCAGCTGGCTTGACTAGCGTCGTTCAGCCACTTGACGTATCCATTAATAAGCCATTTAAAGACAATATAAGAAAGAAATGGAATGACTGGATGATGGAAGGAGAGAAATCATTTACGAAGGGAGGGAATTTGAAGGCTCCGGATTTGCCTCTACTGTGTTTGTGGGTAAAAGAAGCATGGGCTGAGATAGATGGAGATTTGATTGTTAAAGCATTTAAAAAAATTACGTGTGTATCAGCAAGTAAAACAGCAGTTTTATCAAAATCATCTTTATTTGATATACGTATGTACTATTTGACTTACCGTAAATGGATACGGTCTGCTTAACAGCCTAACAGCCTAATCTTGGCCAGCACTTCACACCCGCAAATTTTGTATCTTGCGTATCATGCTACCCCCCAAATTTAGGTTACAATTTAGGTCTTCAAAAGTCGCATGATACGCGAGTATATACGGTAGTTTCAATTAACCGATGATGTTATGATCTGTGTAAGGAGCTAAAGGACATAAATGGGGTGCATGTCTGGGGGGGGGGGGGGGAAATTTCCTAATTGTTTGTCGTAACTCTGGCAGAAGAGCAAATTAATCCCCGTGAAAATTTATCCCCGAAGTGTTTCAAAGAAGAGCAGGGAGTAATTCCAGGGTCCTGACAATATTCATCCTTCAACCAACACCATCAAAAGAGATTAACTGGTCAGTTATATTACTGCTGTGCGTGGGACCTTGCTGTGTTCAAATCGGCTGCTGAATTTGCCTACAAAACAACAGTAATTAAATTTTAAAACAATTGATTGACTGTAAAGCACTGTGGGATATCCTTTGGACATAAAAGGCACCTTAAAAAATGCAAGTTCTTTCTTTCTTTGGGGTGGAAATTGGAAAAGGACCTTTCTCGAGTCCATAACCAATGGCGGGCACAGAGTGTATACCCCAACCGGAAGGCATCTCCTTGCATTTGTCTACAACTTGTAACAACCAAGTTCAACTACCGACAAATTATTTCTTCTTTCGCCTGCCCTGGACCTCATCTGCAACTGGACAATTTTACTGGGCAAGAGAACCAAATTTGAAAGCATGTGAATTCACTCCTGGTTGGATGACTCAGTTGTGATCTGATAAGAGTGTTGATGACTTGGATAGCTTTCCTCAGCAAGGCTTCCAATTCATTTTTGCCACAAGAATCAAGTATAAAGGTTAAAGTGCATGTCAATGCCAAATCTTCTTCTTGCAGATGTAGAAATGCATACTTAAATGGTCTTTTTTGCAGACAACCTGAGGTACATTAGATATGGTGGACTGTGGAGATAAAGATGCCTTTAGCACTTGGTATCTTGAATTAGCTCAATAAAATTTGGGGATGGTCTGCTTCTCTCTTGTCTTGTCTTGTATGGCTTATGGCTGATGAATAGTAATTGCTCTGAGGTAGAAGATGGAAGCCCTATTTTGGAGGAAGAAAGAATTACATTTTAGTGCATATCCTGTGGAGGACATGTTGAAAGTTAAGATACATTTTTCCATTTGTTACAAAAAGCTATGTCTGTTTTTTATTGGTAATTGACAGCAACACGAGCCTGCTTACCTTTAGTAGATGGACTAAGCTGCTGTGATGTGTCATTCTGGTGCTTATTCTCCTCTCCTATTCTGCACTTCATTCTCCCTGCATCTGGTCTGTGTCGCTATCTTTTGTCCTGTACTCCCTTCAGTGAGATAACATCCATTTTATCCAGGTCTGGCAAGATTTATTGTCCCTTCCTGTTGTACAGAGAGGTAGAATAAGGTGCCTGCTTCTCCACTGGTGGCTTGCATCTCACTATTTCAGTTGGAAGTTATCATTCACTCTCCTGCTCACATTTTACCATCTTCTTCTGCAGACTGTGGTTGTTCTTTCAGTCATAGAGGTGCCATTAAAGGGGCACAGCCTTCCTGAAATTTTATTTGGCACGTTTTCCAGTTTTTTTGGAAGAAGAGAAATTATTTTTGTATATTCATGTTGTGTCTTTGCCTAAAATAATAAAAGATATGCTGATCCATGAAATGCTCAATGCTTCCATATGGAAGCCATGCTTATATGACAGCACAATCATTTGCTCCAAGTCATTAAAATTTATGTTAACTAAATTACATGTTACACATGACTGATTGGCACAGTGCTGATGCATTATAAAAAAGCACTTTTTATGACGAAGATCAATGGAAGCACTAAGCAGTGGGAAACCAGCGGGAGGTGGGCAGGGCGAGAGCAATGGTCACCCAGAGGAGTCAGTGAAGTCCCCTTCCCAGTTTCCACATTGCTATATATTGCATGAATGAGGCGAGCTGCCAGCATAAAACACTTTCCTCATAAGCCCGAACGCAGGATTGGTTGGCATCTTTCCTATCTCTTCTCTTTCGACTTAGCTCTTTCAGTTATCAACTTCCTGAATATTGTGTATGTAGGCACCTTGCTAATGACTCCACGAGGCAGGGGTATGGTACTTAAACTGTGAAGTCTGTAGTCCTTTATTGCCGTTCCTAGAGTGAGGACATTAAGAGATGAGCTCCCTTTTATACTGTGTTACCTGCAGTGTGCAGGTGACCCTTAGATCTCCAGCAGCAGCACATTACATCATAACATTATGGGCATGCATACATAACAACATTCCCCCCTGAGCATTTTTCAAGTCCTTATTGCCATGACCTGGGGAGGTGATCAGTAGTGGGCTGTGGGGAGTTGTGGTGAGGGTTGTGTGGGTGCAAGGTGTGATCCCTGTCCATGAATTCGTCCTCCACATTATTACTGCAAATTTGATTTGGTCCAGCCTATATGAAGATTAAAGTCCCCCATGGTTACCGTATTACCCTGGTTACCTCCGCCTCTAATTTTCTGATTTATACTCTTCCCTACATTACAAAGACTGTTTGGGGGCCTATAAACAACTCCCATCAATGTTTTTTCCCTTTGCTGTTTCTTAGCTCCACCCAAACTGATTCCACTTCTTGATTTTCAGAGCTAAGATCCTTTCTCTCTACTGTTTTTATCCCATCCTTTATCAGGGCTACCCCTTCTCCTTTTCTAATTTGCCTATCTCTGGAATATTTTGTTTCCAACCGTGGTCACTTTGCAACCACAACTCCGTAATGGCTATTAGATCAAACCTATTAATTTCTATCTGCGCTATTAATTCATCTGTTTTGTTGCGAATGCTTTGCGCATTCAGATATAGTGCCTTTAAGCTTTGACTTTTTTCTATTCTTCTATTTATTTCTGATATCGGCTTGGCCAGGGCAACAGGGCATCTAAGACCTTGGTGAATGGTAGGACCAACCGTGCAGCTCCTTAGCTAATGAGAATTAAGTATCGAGGCCGAAGCAGAGGAACGACAGAGAAAGGAATAGGGTGAATTAGAGGCAAATTAGGTACAGAAAGACAAATAAAGCAAAAAAAAAGGGACAAAGAAAAAGCAAGAAAAAATTGTAAATATTTAAAAACCTTCAAGAACAAGGAATGAGACTGCATATTTTCAATTGTTTCCTTTCTGGGCTGGAGAGGTTGAGTGACATTGCAGGAACATAATTCCATCATTAAAAGGGTCATTGTGCTCTTAAGTACCAGCCCTAACTTTCTGTGGCGAGTTTACTTCATATTTACAGAATAAATGCAGCAATTTCTTAAAACTCATAGGGAGGCTAAGGGCGAGCTGCTCTTTTTGCGAGGCTAACGGAGGGGCGGCACAAATAACCCAGCAATTTGTGGCGATTCGCCACTCACGGGGTATCTTTTCCTTGCTACAAATTGCTGGGTTATTTACACACTAATAACAGCGAGCGCCATTAACCTCGCCATTATTTTTCCAGCAAATTCTGAGCCTATATTCTGCAAATTTAGCTACTTTATAAAATGACTATGATCTGTACATAGTAGTTTCCTTAAAACCATTTCAAGTTTAAAAAAAAATAATGTTCACCAAGATTTTTAAAATTAATTCCCGAGATGTGGGCGTCACTGAGAAGGCCGTCATTTATTGCCCATCCCTAATTTCCCTCGAGAAGGTGGCGGTGAGCCTTCTTGAACCGCTGCAGTCTGTGTGTTAGGGAGCGAGTTCCTCGATTTTGACCCAGCGACGATGAAGGAACGGCGACATATTTCCAAGTCAGGATGGTGTGTGACTTGGAGGAGAGCTTACAGGTGATGGTGTTCCCATGCGCTTGCTGCCCTTATCTCTCTAGGTGGTAAAGGTCGCAGGTTTGCGAGGTGTTTCATTGCTTGGAAAGGGGGCTCATGAAAAGTAACTCGAATTGGAATTCTATTCTGTGGAAATTAATCTTTGAGCATGGAACAGCTTCCAGTGTAGGTTCTCCCATATACAAATGGTGGGATTATTCAATCAAAATAAGACCATCCCATTATCTCTCACAGTTATGCTGTTGTCTCCTACAAACATTTTGACAGTTAAAATCAGGGTTCGAGATATTGCACCTGAAAAACAATTCTCACCACCCATTTTGTTCGGTAGAGTTGTGCGAAATAACTACCAATAGGTTGGAGAATTACATCAATTAGGAAGCTTATGATCCATTAGAACAAAACGTCAAAATATAACAAGTATTACAATCCACAAAGCCCAGACCCGCACTTTGAGATCTTCCAGTATCCCAAGCAGAGAAAGCAACATTTTGTACGGCATTGAGTTCAACCCCGATTGAGTTGTTCGATAATGTAAACATTTGTCAGTTTTTCACATTAGTATCTGTGAAGGGAGTCAATATAATGGAACGTAGCTCCCAGCACCCAACTGCTTTCGACATCATTGATCTTCCTGGCAAGCTTGAAAACAGCATCAAGATAGTTTTCTAGATCAGTATGTTGAAGAACCAACTAGGGAGCAGGCTATTTTGGATCTAGTATTGTGCAATGAGAAAGGATTAATTAATAACCTTGTAGTAAAGGGGCCTTTAGGGAAGAGTGACCATAATATGATAGAATTTTATATTAAGTTTGAAAGTGATTTAGTTCAATCCAAAACTAGGGTCTTAAATCTAAACAAAGCAAGTTATGTAGGTATGAGGGGCAAGTTGGTTAAGGTAGATTGGGAAACCACATCAAAAGGTATAGAACTCTACAGTGCAGAAGGAGGCCATTTCGACCCATCGTGTCCGTGCCAGCCGACAAAGAGCCACACGGCCCTCGGTCAGTAGCCCTGAAGGTTACGTATAAACCTATGAATAATGACAGAAAGGTAAAGAGCAACCGGCTCAACCAGTCCACCACACACAACTGCGGCACCCCATGCATCACAACATTTTACACTCCACCCCAACCGGAGCCAAATGATCTCCCTGGTGAGGCAAAAAAAACAGATAGAAACCCAGGCTAATTGGGGGGGGGGGGGGGGAAATCTGGGAAAATTCCTCTCCGACCCATCCAGGCAATCGAAACTAGTCCAGATCACTCTGCCCGTATTCAATTCCCTACAGTACTCACCATCGTATCTGCACCAGCCAACAAGAGGTTATCCAGTCTAATCCCAATTACCAGCTTTAGGTCTGTAACCCGGGAGATTACGGCACTTCAAGTTATATTAACTTTGAAAGTGACTTAGTTAGATCTGAAACTAGGGTCTTAAATCTAAACAGCAAACTACGTAGGTATGAGGGGCAAGTTGGTTAAGGTAGATTGGGAAATTACATCAAAAGGCTCCCCGCTCCACTCGGCTGGCTGTCAGGCCGTGGCTGCTTGTAGCGCTGAAACGAGCGGCGGCGGCTTCCCGGTTCGGGCTTTTTATATGTGCGCACATGTGTGTGTCCTCTCAGCGGAGCCGGACTCCAGGGCAGTGGCAGCGAGGAGGCCATGGCGGAGGGGAGTGGAGACAATAGCCGCAAATGGAACAAGGTTGAGCTGAGGAAATACATCTTCGCCACCAAGGCCACCCCCAAGATGTCCCACAGCGATCCACGGGCCAATAGACAATGAGAACCAAACTGCTGTTCACAAGCAGTGTCCACACTGCTTTACCCAACCAGGCAGCTGCTGGAGACTGATGCCATTGTAAATCACTTCATCGTTTATTGGAACTTCTGTTCCAGTGTTTGTGCAGGAGGAGCAGCGCATGCTGCTGCAGGAGGGCGACGGCTACGAAGCCAGGTCACTGATTGCACAGGCACAGCAGGAGGGGTGAAGGAGCGGCAAGAGTCCATAGAGGGAAGTGACTGGGGCCCAAGAGAGGCGAGGGCCCAGGGCCAACACGGGCCAGCCCACACGGCGATGTGTGTGCGTGCTCGGCTTGTGCAGCAGAGTTGGTCTCCAGTCGTCTTGGGTAATCCTTGCCACTGGACCAAGACCTAGCTCTGTCAAGCCCGTGTGGTGGCTGGTGTGCAACGGCCACCACATGTTAAAAAAAATCCAGGCACAGGCATCTTCCACCCTTCACAATGTAGTTCGGGATCTGGAATATTAGGTCCTTCATTGAAACATCTGTGAACTCATCCCTTTTTGGCGTGGAAGCGGGTCATCTACAAAGAGGTGATCTCCCTTTTATACTGGGTTACCTGCAGTGTGCAGGTGACCCTTAGGTCTCCAACAGCAACACCCTCTGGTGTACAGGTAAGGTGTGTACAGGGTGAAGGTACATTCAGTGTTACAGTACATATAACATTACATCATAACATTATAGGCATGCATACATAACACTGAACATGACAACTAGTGGCACAGTCAGTGTCTGCAAGTGCTTGCCTTTGAAACGATATCCTGACCCTTGTCTACCTCCCCTTTTCAAGACTCAGACAGACTGACAATGAAAACCCTGATGATGAAGCACCACCACTTGCTCTTACCCTACTGAGCACCAGCACAGAAATCAGCATCCCACGTGACATGGATAGTAAGTTTGAGGGGACTGCACTGAGGGATTCACTGAGCACAAGTGAACAGGAACAGCAGGTGGCGGCAAGGAAAGCCAAATAAATCACTAAGGCCAGCTTACACCTTTTTTCTGTTGAAGAAGGCAGAGATGCAGCCCACCATGACTGCCTGTCACAGAACTTCCAAAATGTGTCAGATAGTATGGTAGAGTCCATCAAGACTTTTCAGTCAACCATGGAGCATGTGGTCACCTCAATGGACACTGCGCAACCTCTGCAGAAGTCTGTATCACCAGTAATAGCATCTCTCAGGTATGCTCATATGGAAGAGGATGTTGCTTGACTCGGATCACTGACCTCCTAGAGTCTGAGTCGCAGCTCAGTAGCTGGGGCAGCCATAAAATGGGAATAGAAAATGAGACCATCTCCCGTGATGACTTTACTTCTGCAACCTTTGTCTCTCTAACTACTGACCTCCCTGCTACCAGAGAGAAAGCTGATCCAGACTGTCCTAGCACACACCAAATTGTTCTGGTCTATGATGGGCCATCTTGGGCGTGAGCTAGAGGTTGCTTACTATAAGTCCCATAAAGCTTTGAATGAGCCACAGCAGTCTACCTCTTCCCATGTTGCTGCCACCTTGTAGAAACACAATGGAACACGTCAGACGGGCACTAGCAGCTCACACAAGGGTGAAAAAAAATCATGTGAAGACCTTTCTCTAAGCCATTAAAATGACAATGCTATATGAAATTGTTGTGGGTAGAGTGTTCCTGTACTAACTGGTGATCTTGCACTGTCAGGTGACATGAATATCAATTTTGGCATTTGAGCAGGTGCTGTTGATTGTAGGATGGAAGGACTGGGTCAGATGTTAGACATGATTGTTAATTCAAGGGGAGCACAGATTGTTCAGTTGAAGTTCTCTTCAGGGAGATTCTGCCAAAGAGCTTTGTTTGCAGGCAAGTATTGGGCCTCTCTCACTTCCTTGCCATCTTTCATGTCGTCAGTGTCCTTCCTTTCAATATGAAAAAGGTCCTCCTCCAATGGTGGTTCTATTTGTTGCCTCCATTGGAGAGTAGAGTTATGCAGCATTCAGCACATCACAATCATTTGGAACATTCTTCTTGGGCTGTATTGCAAGAAGCCACCTGAACTGCCCAGGCATCTGAATTATTGATTGAGGACTCCAATGGTCTGCTCAATTAGGGTTCTAGTTGACCCATTCATCTGGTTGTAGTGCAGTTCCAATGCTGAACGTAGGTTTCAAAGAGGGATCATAAGCCTGGTGTGCAAGGGATAACCCTTGTTCCTAAGCAACCAGTTTTTAACTTGCTGTGCAGGGACAAACAGTGGGGGAATGGATGTCTGATATAATATAAAAACATCATGGCAACTGCTAGGAAAGTGGATATAGACCTGCATGATGTGCTGCTGTTCATCACACACCAGCTGCAAATGATTAAAGTGGAACCCTTTGTGATTCATAAAAGTATTTGTGTTGCATGAAGGAGCCTTCAGGGTGATATGTGTGCTTATGCCCTAGACTTCCAGGAGTCCTGCAAACCCCAAAGTCCTATCCAGGTGTTTCTGGATAACCATGGAGAAATTGAAAAATGTGTTTGCTCGAATAGACGAGGCATCAGTAACCTGTTTAATATAAGCATGGATTGTAGACTAATTTATGTTGCTCATATATATGTCCCTTATAACAGTCTGGAAGGGGCTCGAGGCAAAGAAGGTCAGGACTGCAGTGATCTTGACTACAAAAAGGAGTGTTGTGCTAGTTGTAGCAGTTGGCTACATGTCTTCTTGCAGGATGTGACACAATTCTGTCACTAACTTCCTGGAGAATCAAAACCTCCCTTCTCTGAGAACTGATGTTCTTTCTCTGATTCCTAGAAGGACCCCCCATCAAGAAACAACTGAAATGCCAAAAGTTCGATTACAGGTCAGGACCTACAATAGTGAGTAGAGCATTTTTAAAGCCTTTATGGTGAAAAAATAGCCCACAAGCTATCGCAAATGGCTGCTTCAGAACTTGTACAGTTAATGGTTCATGGGTGGGAGCAAGACATGGTGTTAGTCAGACAGTAAGGGCAGAAAATGGCATTAGTATTGTAATTAAGTCATGTGACCATGATTTAAATATATTCACGAGGTTCCCACCTATTTCAGACAAGAGATTTAGCTGCTAGGAATTATCACCACCCCCACCCGGACAGAAAATCAGTTGAGTTCTGGGTGGGAGAAATTACCATTCGAATATCTGCCCATTACAACCCCATTTTCAGTGAACTCTGCAGTCAACCATGGCAGCTGCTAAGAAAGTGGATATAGACCTGCACAATGTGTTGCTGTTCGTCACACACCAGTTGCAGAGTATTAAAATGGAACGCTTTGTGATTCATGAAAGCGACTGTGTTATATGAAGGTTCCTGCAGGGTATTATGGACACAGTATATGATGCCCATTATGAAGGGTAGTCCTGCAAACCCTAGAGCCCCATCCGGCTATGTCTGGATGTCCATGAAGAAAGCGATGAATATGTTTGCTCTAACAACTCAGATTTCTATCCTCAGGGAAACCTTACTGTGAAAATCTGAGACTCCAACCTAGGTCACCCAGTCCAAGGCACAATGCATAACTGTGCCCCCTGTATTGCCCACTCCCCCCTTTCATTAAGTATAAAGTGATTTTTGTTGTCAATGTCAATTAAACAATTTTTTGTTGTTTGTAAATGTATTATTCATTAAAAGTAATTTATGACATTTCTGGAATAAAGAAGTAGAATGTCAGGAAGAGTTATTTAATAGACACAAATTAAAAAGCTAAGTTTGAGATAAGTTTCTGAACAACAGCAGAGCCCAGGAACAGCTAGTTTGCCTGGCCTCTTCGTCCGATATAGTGATGATACATTTGGGGGGAGGAATCGTAAGGAGAACAAAAAGAAAAATCATTTTAAATTGAGGGAAAAATAAAAATAAATCAAATCTGGTGTTGTGGCAGACATGGTAGACACTGTGTTGATACCCCAATACACTGTGACACCCAAACAGTCCTTCATGTCGAATTCCTGATCTTGATCTTGCAATCAAATTGAAACATTGAGTAGAGGTGCAACCTCACAGTGCGGGAGAATAGACCCTGGCTAGTCATCCCTACTTGCTATCACATGCCTTGAGTGGGCCAAATCAAGGGTAGCATCAGTAAAAGTTGGAGACAAATTGTCTGTCCAACATCTTACTGGGGAATGATTCAAAGATTGGCAGAAAATTAACTCTTTTAACTAGCATAGAAAAAAACCCTACAAATATGATGTTGCTAATTATATACAACAATGTGGGGGAAAAGGCACTGTAGTTTATATGATTCCACAGACTTCATTTTGAGTCATTGCCACTTTAGATTTTCCTCTGTTTGCTAATTTTAGCAAAATAAAAGCAGACATGAGTATAAAGTGGGAATACCGTTCTATTTCAAAAACGTTTTCAACAAATATGCAAATGGCAGAAATATATATTAACTTTTTAAATAATGGCCCAGAATTTGCGGTGCTTATGATGGCGAACTGGCAGCGCTCACTGTCATTTCGCCTTGAAGCTGATCGCACCTTCAGGATTTAGCCCACGTGCAGCCTAACGCGGAATTCCTGAAGTTGCGGTCTGCCATTCACTGCTCCTCCACAGGCTGTGCTGTGGACCACTCCCCCCCACCGCCGCCCCTACCCTCACCCCCACCCCCGCCCAGAGCCGGCAATCAGTGTAATCTCTGAAATCATGGAAACTGGCCAAAACTTTCTGCTCTTCTGTGATAATATCACTGTTAAATACCCCATTAAAAGGTAGACCCCTTTGGATTAGGTGTAATTGGCATCTTAACACTGTATTGACTGATAAATAAAGGTTATGACACTGAAAAGCTCATTTCAATTTTGCGGGGTGTCAAAGTTTATTAATTTTAATAAAAAAATAACATTTTTAACACATTTTAAAATAATTTTTTTTAAAGTTTGTTCACATTTATTTCAGGTTTGCCTTTTTCCCATGTGAGAGCCCCAATCTTTGTTTTACTCTCTAACATTTTTTAAAAGTTAGAATCAAAGCTTATCCATTTCGCTGTCTGTGAGAATTCTATATTTTGATTGACTGCTTAGACAGCTTGTTGACGTCACAGCAGCTTGCATTAGGGATTCCCCATTAACTTGCGATGATTTAAATTATGCATTGGAAAAGCCGATCTTCTCATCACAGAGATTACGAGATCTTTGTGGGAACCTTACTTCGAGACAAGCACCGAATGCCTTTGTTTCGCCACTGACCGCAAATTATAGACCATTGTTCTTTATGTGTTAACAAGTAAACCGCACCTACTTGATGCAAGTACACCTCGTCTAATCACTTACTGGGGCTGGAAGTGTTTCTGCCACTTGGCTGCTACAAGGGCTTGCTTTTTTCTTCACCTTTTCTTGTGCCCTAAAAAATTGAAAGTTTATTTTCTTAATAAAAAAGCAACATGACTTTGACCAGGTGCATTCAAACAGGAGCGAGAGCATGGAAACGGTTATCTTTATGCATAGTACCCAGGAAATCAAGTGGTGTGATGAATTAATGATGTCCAATCACCTCTGGGACTTGGATTTTAATCCTGCCCTGATGAGGTGAAAGTTTGTTGAGGTGAAATGTGACATTAATGTAGTAGGGGTGCTCTTCTGTGGTTGAAATAAAAGCACATTTTTTGGAGCAGAGTAGATGGCGATTTATACTGCATCTAACCAATTCAGTACCCAACATGGTGCCAAAGTGATCCATTTCCCACAACTGACATTCCTCGCCTAACAAACAAATTCAAATCTAGTTTTTTTTAAATCAGTGTTGAAAGCTGATACAAAGAGTGAGTTTCATGTATTTCAAATGGATAGGAAGCTGTAAACAATGTATGTGTTATATCAAACGTTGTTGTGGGTGGTATAAGACAACATTATGATGATCAGGGATGTGTGATATATCAGTGATTATTTCATTAACAGAGTAAATAAAAGGTTATCATAGGCAGTCCCTCAAAATCGAAGAAGACTTCCTTCCACTCTAAAAGTGAGTTCCCAGGTGACTGAACAGTCCAATACGGGAATGACAGTCTCTGTCACAGGTGGGACAGACAGTCATTGAAGGAAAGGGTAGGTGGGGAGTCTGGTTTGTCGCATGCTCCTTCCGCTGCCTACGCTTGATTACTGCATGCTCTCGACGCCAAGACTCGAGGTGCTCAGCTCCCTCCCGGATGCTCTTCCTCCACTCAGGGCGGTCTTTGGCCAGGGACTCCCAGGTGTCGGTGGGGATGTTGCACTTTATCAAGGAGGCTTTGAGGGTGTCCTTCAAACGTTTCCTCTGCCCACCTGGGCATCGCTTGCTGTGTAGGAGTTCCAAGTAGAGTGCTTGTTTTGGGAGTCTTGTGTTGGGCATGCGGACAATGTGGCCCGCCCAACGGAGCTGGTCGAGTATGGTCAGTGCTTTGATGTTGGGGATGTTAGCCTGATTGAAAACACTGACGTTGGTGCATCTATCCTCCCAGGGGATTTGCAGGATCTTGCAGAGACATCGTTGGTGGTATTTCTCTAGCGATTTGAGGTGTCTACTGTATATGGTCCATGTCTCTGAGCCATACAGGAGGGTGGGTATTACTACAGCCCTTTAGACCACAAACTTGTTGCCAGATTTGAGGGCCTGATCTTCAAACACTCTCTTCCTCAAGTGACCGAAGGCTGCTCTGGTGCACTGGAGGCGGTATTGGACCTCGTCGTCGAAGTCTGCACTTGCTGATAATAGGCTCCCGAGGTATGGAAGGTGGTCCACATTGTCCAAGGCCGCGCCATGGATTTTGATGACTGGGGGGCAGTGCTGTGTGGCGGGGTCAGGTTGGTGGAGGACCTTTGTCTTTCGGATGTTTAGTGTAAGGCCCATGCTTTCGTACATGTTGAAGATGAAGATGTTGACGATGACTTGGAGTTCAGCCTCTGAATGTGCGCAGACACAAGCGTCGTCTACATACTGTAGTTCGACGACAAAGGATGGGACGGTCTTGGATCTAACCTGGAGGCGACGAAGTTTGAACAGATTCCCACTGGTTCTATAGTTTAGTTCCACTCCAGCGGGGAGCTTGTTGAGCATGTTGTAAAGGTGAGCAGCGGAAGCGTTACAAGGACACTCTCAAAGCCTCCCTGGTAAAGTGCGACATCACCACTGACACCTGGGAGACCCTGGCCGAAGACCACCCGAGGTGGAGAAAGTGCATCCGGGAAGGCGTTGAGTTCTTCGAGTCTCAACGCAAAGAGCGTGAAGAGGTCAAGCGCAGACAGAAGAAGGAGCGCGCGGCAAACCAGCCCCGCTCACCCCTTCCCTCGACGAATGTCTGTCCCACCTGTGACAGGGTCTGTGGTCTCATATTGGACTGTTCAGCCACCAGAGAACTCACTTTGGGAGTGGAAGCAAGTCTTCCTCGATTCCAAGGGATTGCCTATGATGATGATGTTGAGCAACATTATGATGATCAGGGGTGTGTGATATATCAGTGATTATTTCAGTAATAGAGTAAATAAGAGGTTACACAGGATTCAGCATACACTTATGGCATAGTGGAATGGCAATGAAGTTAGTAAATATAGAACCTGCACCAGCTATATAAGTATATAGTGTATGTTTGTGCAATATAGGCCTACAAATGAAAGACAAGGAAGCAACTATCCTTTGTCTAGAGACAGTTATAGTGATAAGACATTATGCAACAGAATGCTTCACTAAGGATTGTGGTATATCAAAGTGAGAGGATGACTTTTTCCCCGTGGTATTGTCTCAGGTGTGCCACTCACACACTTCCTCCCTTACCTGGGGCTACTGTCAAAGAATGACCATTATACAGGGGATTTTATCAGTTTTGTTCTACCCCGCTCCTTACCAGCATGACTATACTTTTGTTTAAAAAGAGAGAAAGGGATAGACTTAGTAATTACAGGCCAGTCAGCCTAACCTCAGTAGTGGGAAAATTATTGGAAAAAATTCTGAGGGACAGGAGAAATCTTCATTTAAAAAGACACTGATTAATCAAGAACAGTCAGCATGGATTTGTGAAGGGAAGATCATGTCTGACTAACTTCACTGAATTTTTTGAGGAGGTAACAAAGGGGGGGTCGATGAGGGTAGTGCATTTGATGTAGTGTATATGGATTTGAGCAAGGTTTTTTATAAGATCCTACATGGCACACTGGTCACGAAAGTAAAAGCCCATGGGATCCAAGGTGAAGTGGCAAGCTGGATCCAAAATTGGCTCAGAGGCAAGAAGCAAAGGGTAATGGTTGATGGGTGTTTTTGTGACTGGAGGGCTGTTTCCAGTGCGGTTCCGCAAGGCTCAATACTTGATCCTTTGCTTTTTGTGGTATATATCAATGATTTAGCCTTGAATGTAAAGGGTATGATTAAGAAGTTTGCAGATGATACAAAAATTGGCCGTGTGGTTGATAATGAAGAAGAAAGCTGTAGATTGCTGGAAGATATCAATGGACTAATCAAGTGGGCAGAACAGTGGCAAGTGGAATTCAATCTGGAGAAGTGTGAGGTAATGCATTTGGGGAGGGCTAAAAAGGCAAGGGAATACACAATAAGTGGTAGTAGAGGAACAAAGCGACTTTGGAATGCATGTCTACAGATCCCTGAAGGTAGTCGGCCAGGTAGATAAGGTGGTTAAGAAGGCATATGGAATACTTGCCTTTATTAGCCAAGGCATAGAATACAAGAGCAGGGAGGTAATGCTTGAATACTAGTTAGGCCACAGCTAGAGTACTGCGTGCAGTTCTGGTCACTACATTACAGGAAAGATGCGATTGCACTAGAGAGGGTACAGAGGAGATTTACGAGGATGTTGCCTGGATTGGAGAATTTTAGCTATGAGGAAAGATTGGATAGGCGGTGGTTGTTTTCTTTGGAACAGAGGAGGCTGAGTGGAGACCTTATTGAGGTGTATAAAATTATGAGGGGCCTAGATAGTGTGGATAGGAAGGACCTATTTCCCTTAGCAGAGTGGTCAACAACAAGGGGGCATAGATTTAAATTAATTGGTAGGAGGTTTACAGGGGATTTGAGGGGCAATGTTTTCACCCAGAGGATGGTGGGGGTCTGGAATTCACTGCCTGAAAGGGTGGTAGAGGCAGAAACCCTCACCACATTAAAAAGTACTTGAATGTGCACTTGAGGTGTTGTAACCTACAGGGCTATGGACCAAGAGTTGGAAAGTGGAATTCGGCTGGATAGCTCTTTGTCGGCCGGCGCGATCACGACGGGCCGAAATGGCCTCCTTCCATGCTGTAAATTTCTATGATTCTATGATAACAGCCAATAAATTAACCAACTGCAGGTCACAGGTAAAGCTTGCCAAATTAGCTACTAGATGGGATTTCAACGAAGCATTGTATAAAAGGTCTTTAAAGCTGCTGCACAGTCTCATGGAGAAGTCTATTCATAGACTGGTATATTACTGATGTTCATAGAGTTTTGTAACATATTTCCAGAGTAGTTACCTTGAGTTTGACACTGAAATTCCGTTGTCGTCAGTATTGAGATTTTTATTGGTAAACAAGGAAGTAGTTATTCCAGTATACGTGCCAATTGGAGGGATGCCGGCAGTTGGTGCAGTATTTTGAGCTTCCCCACCATTGTTCAAATCCTTCGTAGAAATGGCTGATGGATTTGCTTTATTACAGTTACTATACTTTCCTTCAATTCCTGGATGCTTTCCATCAGTTCCTGTATGCTTTCCTTCAGTTCCTGTATGCTTTCCTTCAGTTCCTGGATGCTTTCCTTCAGTTCCTGTATGCTTTCCTTCAGTTCCTTCAGAAGGATTTCCCTGTGTGGCTTCCTGAGACATTGGAGAGGCTTTCCATACAGTCAAATGATCCACTTGTTCTGCTTTTATTGTGTCTGATTTTGAGCTAGTACGTTTGTATTTCCTGCTTTTAAGCTCTTTGTCTTTTATTGCATCCTATATGAAAAGAAAATTGCATTCCACATGATTAAGAAATGTAAAATATAAGTTAGACACAACCTGTCCTTTTGGAGCACCTTGGATTAATTTTGATCCCAAGAATCATTTAAATACGTCATCAAACCCACCACAGCATGTCAGTTTTTAAAAAAATGTTAGCAAGTATTGAAATATTTTTAAATTAATTGTGCAAAAGTCTCTCTGGAGTAAAAAAAATTGAAGTGAAATTTTAAAAAGGTACAATCAGTTGACAGTCAATTATGATTATTGATTTAAGGCTCACTTCAAGAGGGTGTACATTCTGGTGTGTCATGATGAATCCACCACATCTGGTGCCACTGCACTGAAGTACACAATGCGATTTTGCCTAGGCTGCCGAGTTCCTAATAAGAACACAAGAACATAAGAAATAGGAGCAGGAGTAGGCCATACGGCCCCTCAAGCCTGCTCCGCCATTCAATAAGATCATAGTTGATCTGATCATGAACTCAGCTCCACTTCCCTGCCCGCTCCCCATAACGCCTTATCATATAAGAAACTGTCTATTTCTGTCTTAAATTTACTCAATGTCCCAGCTTCCACAGCTCTCTGAGGCAGCGAATTCCACAGATTTACAATCCTCTGAGAGAAGAAATGTCTCCTCATCTCAGTTTTAAATGGGCAGCCCCTTATTTTAAGATCATGTCCTCTAGTTCTAGTCTCCCCCATCAGTGGAAACATTCTCTCTGCATCCACCTTGTCAAGCCCCCTCATAATCTTATATGTTTTGATTAGATCACCTCTCATTCTTCTGAATTCCAATGAGTAACATAGAAACATGGAAAGTAGGTGCAGGAGTAGGCCATTCGAGCCTGCACCACCATTCAATATGATCATGGCTGATCATGCAACTTCAGTACCACATTCCTGCTTTCCCTCCATATCCCTTGATCCCTTTAGCTGTAAGGGCCACATCTAACTCCCTTTTGAATATATCTAACGAACTGGCCTCAACAACTTTCTGTGGTAGAGAATTCCACAGATTCACCATTCTCTGACTGACAAGTTTCTCCTCATCTCGGTCCTAAATGGCTTACCCCTTATCCTTAGACTGTGACCCCTGATTCTGGACTTCCCCAACATCGGGAATATTCTTCCTGCATCTAACCTGTCCAATCCCGTCAGAATTTTATATGTTTCTATGAGATCCCTTCTCATTCTTCTAAATTCCAGTAAATATAAGCCGAGTCGATCCAGTCTTTCTTCATATGTCAGTCCTGCTATCCCGGGAATCAGTCTGGTGAACCTTCACTGCACTCCCTCAATAGCAAGAATGTCCTTCCTCAGATTAGGAGATCAAAACTGCACACAGAACTCAAGGTGTGGTCTCACCAACGCCCTGTACAACTGCAGTAAGACCTCCCTGCTCCTATACTCAAATCCGCTCGCTAAGAAGGCCCGCATGCCATTTGCTTTCTTTACTGCCAGCTGTACCTGCATGCCTACCTTCAATGACTGATGTATCAAGACACCAAGATCTCGTTGCACCTCCCTTGTTACTAATCTGTCACCATTCAGATAATAATCTGCCTTCCTGTTTTTGCCACCAAAGTGGATAACCTCACACTTATCAACATTATACTGCATCTGCCATGCATTTTCCCATTCACCTAACCTGTCCAAGTCCCCCTGAAGCTTCCTAGCACCCTCCTCGCAGCTCGCATTGCCACCCAGCTTAGTGTCATCTGCAAACTTGGAGCTATTACAATCAATTCCTTCGTCTAAATCATTAATGTATATTGTAAATAGCTGGGGTCCCAGCACTGAACCCTGTGGCAATCCACTAGTCACTGCGTGCCATTCTGAAAAAGTCCCGTTTATTCACCAGACTGACATATGAGGAGAGACTGGATCGACTGGGCCTGTATTCACTGGAGTTTAGAAGGATGAGAGGGGATCTCATCGAAACATATAAAATTCTGACGGGACTGGACAGATTAGATGCAGGAAGAATGTTCCCGATGTTGGGGAACTCCAGAACCAGGGGATACAGTCTAAGGATAAGGGGTAAGCCATTTAGGACTGAGAAGAGGAGAAACTTCTTCACTCAGAGAGTTGTTAACCTGTGGAATTCTCTACCGCAGAGAGTTGTTGATGACAGTTCAGTGGATAAATTCAAAAGGGAGTTAGAAATGGCCCTTACAGCTAAAGGGATTAAGGGGTATGGAGAGAAAGCAGGAAAGGGGTACTGAGGTGAATGATCAGCCATGATATTATTGAATGGTGGTGCAGGCTCGAAGGGCCGAATGGCCTACTCCTGCATCTATTTTCTATGTTTCTATGTTTCCCACTCTTTGCTTCCTGTCTGCCAACCAGTTCTCTATCCACGTCAATACATTACCCCCAATACCATGTACTTTAATTTTGCACACTAATCTCTTCTGTGGGACTTTGTCAAAAGCCTTTTGAAAGTCCAAATACGCCACATCCACTGATTCTTCCTTATCCACTCCACTAGTTACATCCTAAAAAAAGTTCTAGAAGATTTATCAAGCATGATTTCCCTTTCATAAATCCATGCTGACTTGGACAGATCCTGTCAATGCTTTCCAAATGCGCTGCTATACATCTTTAATAATTGATTAAAGCATTTTCCCCACCACCGATGTCAGGCTCCCTGACGACCACCCTGATGACACTAAGATTAGTGGGAAAACGGGTTGTGTAGAGGACACAGAGAGGCTGCAAAGAGATTTGGATAGGTTGAGCAAATGGGCTAAGGTTTGGCAGATGGAATACAATGTCGGAAAGTGTGAGGTCATCCACCTTGGGAAAAACAACCGTAAAAGGGAATATTATTTGAATGGGGAGAAATTACAACATGCTGAGGTGCAGAGGGACCTGGGGGTCCTTGTGCATGAATCCCAAAAGGTTTGTTTGCAGGTGCAGCAGGTAATCAGCAAGGCGAATGGAATGTTGGCCTTCATTGCGAGAGGGATGGAGTACAAAAGCAGGGAGGTCCTGCTGCAACTGTATAGAGTATTGGTTAGGCCGCACCTGGAGTACTGCGTGCAGTTTTGGTCACCTTACTTAAGGAAGGATATACTGGCTTTGGAGGGGGTACAGAGACGATTCACTAGGCTGATTCTGGAGATGAGGGGGTTACCTTATGATGATAGATTGAGTAGACTGGGTCTTTACTCATTGGAGTTCAGAAGGATGAGGGGTGATCTTATAGAAACATTTAAAATCATGAAAGGGATAGACAAGATAGAGGCAGAGAGGTTGTTTCCACTGGTAGGGGAGACTAGAACTAGGAGGCACAGCCTCAAAATACGGGGGAGCCAATTTAAAACCGAGTTGAGAAGGAATTTCTTCTCCCAGAGGGTTGTGAATCTGTGGAATTCTCTGCCCAAGGAAGCAGTTGAGGCTAGCTCATTGAATGTATTCAAGTCACAGATAGATAGATTTTTAACCAATAAGGGAATTAAGGGTTACGGGGAGAGGGTGGGTAAGTGGAGCTGAGTCCACGGCCAGATCAGCCATGATCTTATTGAATGGCGGAGCAGGCTCGAGGGGCTAGATGGCCTACTCCTGTTCCTAATTCTTATGTTCTTATGTTCTTATGTGTGGGAAGTGTATCCGCCTGCAGCTCCTGACAGACTGCATTGTGGCACTGGAGCTGCGGGTGGATTTACTCTGGAACATCCTCAATGCTGAGAATGATGTAAATAGCACGTTTAGCGAGTTGGGCTTACCGCAGCTAAAGGGTACACAGCCAGATAGGGAATGGGTGACCAACAGGAAGAGCAGTGCAAGGAAGGTAGTGCAGGGGTCCCCTGTGGTCATCCCCTTGCAAAACAGATACACCGCCTTGGGTACTGTTGGAGGTGATGACTCATTAGGGGAGAGCAGCAGCAGCCAAGTTCATGGCACCATGGGTGGCTCTGCTGCACAGGAGAGCAGGAAAAAGAGTGGGAGAGCTATAGTGATAGGGGATTCGATTGTAAGGGGAATAGATAGGCGTTTCTGCAGCCACAATTGAGACTCCAGGATGGTATGTTGCCTCCCTGGTGCAAGGGTCAAGGATGTCTCGGAGCGGGTGCAGGACATTCTGAAAAGCGAGGGTGAACAGTCAGTTGTCGTGGTCCTTATAGGTTCCAACGATATAGGTTAAAAATGGGATGAGGTCCTACAAGACGAATTTAGGGAGCGAGGAGCTAAATTCAAAAGTAGTAATCTCAGGTTTGCTACCAG
This sequence comes from Pristiophorus japonicus, assembly GCF_044704955.1. NCBI lineage: Eukaryota > Metazoa > Chordata > Chondrichthyes > Pristiophoridae > Pristiophorus > Pristiophorus japonicus. The sequence continues at coordinate 55,272,181 of NC_091980.1, forward strand.
TGCCACATGCTAGTCAGAGTAGGAATCGCAGGATAGCTCAGATGAATACGTGGCTTGAGGAGTGGTGCAGAAGGGAGGGATTCAAATTCCTGGGACATTGGAACCGGTTCTGGGGGAGGTGGGATCAGTACAAACCGGATGGTCTGCAGCTGGGCAGGACCGGAACCAATGTCCTAGGGGGAGTGTTTGCTAGTGCTGTTGGGGAGGAGTTAAACTAATATGGCAGGGGGATGGGAACCTATGCAGGGAGACAGAGGGAAATAAAATGGAGGCAGAAGCAAAAGATAGAAAGGAGAATAGTAAAAGTGGAGGGCAGTGAAACCCAAGGCAAAAAAACAAAAAGGGCCACATTACAGAAAAATTCTAAAGGGGCAAAGTGTGTTAAAAAGGCAAGCCTGAAGGCTCTGTGCCTCAATGCGAGGAATATTCGGAATAAGGTGGATGAATTAACTGCGCAGATAGCAGTTAACGGATATGATGTAATTGGCATCAAGGAGACATGGCTCCAGGGTGATCAAGGCTGGGAACTCAACATCCAGGGGTATTCAACATTTAGGAAGGATTGACAGAAAGGAAAAGGAGGCGGGGTGGCGTTGCTGGTTAAAGAGGAAATTAATGCAATAGTAAGGAGGGACAGTAGCTTGGATGATGTGGAATCGGTATGGGTGGAGCTGCGGAATACCAAAGGGCAGAAATCGCTAGTGGGAGTTGTGTACAGACCACCAAACAATAGCAGTGAGGTTGGGGACAGCATCAAACAACAAATAAGGATGTGTGCAATAAAGGTACAGAAGTTATCATGGGTGACTTTAATCTACATATTGATTGGGCTAACCAAACTGATAGCAATGCGGTGGAAGAGGATTTCCTGGAGTGTATTAGGGATGGTTTTCTAGACCAATATGTCGAGGAACCAACTAGAGAGCTGGCCATCCTTGACTGGGTGATGTGTAATGAGAAGGGACTAATTGGCAATCTTGTTGTGCGAGGCCCCTTGGGGAAGAGAGATCATAATATGGTAGAATTCTTTATTAAGATGGAGAGTGACACAGTTAATTCAGAGACTCGGGTCCTGAACTTAAGGAAAGATAACTTTGATGGTATGAGGCATGAATTGGTTAGAATAGACTGGCAAATGATACTTAAAGGGTTGACTGTGGATAGGCAATGGCAAACATTTAAAGATCACATGGATGAACTTCAATAACTGTACATCCCTGTCTGGAGTAAAAATAAAACGGAGAAGGTGGCTCAACCATGGCTAACAAGGAAAATTAAGGATAGTATTAAATCCAAGGAAGAGGCATATAAATTGGCCAGAAAAAGGAGCAAACCTGAGGACTGGGAGAAATTTAGAATTCAACAGAGGAGGACTAAGGGTTTAATTAAGAGGGGTAAGTAGAGTACGAGAGGAAGCTTGCCGGGAACATAAAAACTGACTGCAAAAGCTTCTATAGATATGTGAAGAGAAAAAGATTAGTGAAGACAAATGTAGGTCCCTTGCAGTCGGATTCAGGTGAATTTATAATGGGGAACAAAGAAATGGCAGACCAATTGAACAAACACTTTGGTTTTGTCTTCACGAAGGAAGACACAAATAACCTTTTGGATGTACTAGGGAACCGAGGGTCTAGTGAGAAGCAGGAACTGAAGGATATCCTTATTAGGCGGGAAATTGTGTTAGGGAAATTGATGGGATTGAAGGCCGATAAATCCCCGGGGCCTGATAGCCTGCATCCCAGAGTACTGGGAAGTGGCCCTAGAAATAGTGGATGTATTGGTGATCATTTTCCAACAGTCTATCGACTCTGGATCAGTTCCCAAGGTCTGGAGGGTAGATAATGTAACACCATTTTTTTAAAAAGGAGGGAGAGAGAAAACGGGTAATTATAGACCGGTGAGCCTGACATCAGTGGTGGGGAAAATGTTGGAATCAATCATTAAGGATGAAATAGCAGCGCATTTGGAAAGCAGTGTCAGGATCGGTCCAAGTCAGCATGGATTTATGAAAGGCAAATCATGCTTTACGAATCTTCTGGAATTTTTTTGAGGATGTAACGAACAGAGTGGACAAGGGAGAACCAGTGGATGTGGTGCATTTGGACTTTCAAAAGACTTTTGACAGGTCCCACACAAGAGATTGGTGTGAAAAATCGAAGCACGTGGTATTGGGGGTAATGTACTGACGTGGATAGAGAACTGGTTGGCAGACAGGAAGCAGAGAGTCGGAATAAACGGGTCCTTTTCAGGATGGCAGGCAGTGACTAGTGGAGTGCCGCAGGGCTCAGTGCTGGGACCCCAGCTCTTTACAATATACATTAATGATTTAGATGAAGGAATTGAGTGTAATATCTCCAAGTTTGCAGATGACACTAAACTGGGTGGTGATGTGAGCCGTGAGGAGGATGCTAAGAGGCTGCAGGGTGACTTGGAAAGGTTAGGTGAGTGGGCAAATGCATGGCAGATGCAGTATAATGTGAATAAATGCGAGGTTATCAACTTTGGGGGCAAAAACACAAAGGCAAAATATTATCTGAATGGCGGAAAATTAGGAAAAGGGGAGGTGCAATGAGACCTGGGTGTCATTGTTCATCAGTCATTGAAAGTTGGCATGCAGGTACAGCAGGCGGTGAAGAAGGCAAATGGTATGTGGGCCTTCATAGCTAGGAGATTTGAGTATAGGAGCAGGGAGGTCTTAATGCAGTTGTACAGGGCCTAAGTGAGGCCTCACCTAGAATATTGTGTTCAGTTTTGATCTCCTAATCTGAGGAAGGACATTCTTGCTATTGAGAGAATGCAGCGAAGGTTTACCAGACTGATTCCAGGGATGGCTGGACTGACATATGAGGAGAGACTGGATCAACTGGGCATTTATACACTGGAGTTTAGAAGGATGAGAGGGGATCTCATAGAAACGTATAAGATTCTGACAGGACTGGACAGGTTAGATGCGGGAAGAATGTTCCTGATGTTGGGAAAGTCCAGAACCAGGGGACACAGTCTTAGGATAAGGGGTAGGCCATTTAGGATTGAGATGAGGAGAAACTTCTTCACTCAGAGAGTTGTTAACCTGTGGAATTCCCTGTCGCAGAGAGTTGCTGATGCCAGTTCATTTTGTATCGTCAAGAGGGAGTTGGATATGGCCCTTATGGCTAAAGGGATCAAGGGGTATGGAGAGAAAGCAGGAAAGGGGTACTGAGGGAATGATCAGCCATGATCTTATTGAATGGTGGTGCAGACTCGCAGGGCCGAATGGCCTACTCCTGCACCTATTTTCTATGTATCTATGTTTCTATAATTCCCTGTTTTCTCTCTCCCTCATTTTTTAAAAAGTGGGGTTACATTAGCTACCTCCAATCCATAGGAACTGAACCAGAGTCCATGGAATGTTGGAAAATCACCACCAATGCATCTACTATTTCTAGGGCCACTTCCTTAAGTACTCTTGGATGCATACTATCAGGCCCTGGGGATTTATCAGCGTTCCGTCCCTTCAATTTCCCCAACACCATTTCCTGACTAATAAGGATTTCCCTCAGTTCCCCTTCTCGCTAGACCCGCAGTTGGAGCAGCGCGAGTCCGGGGTTGGTGAGGTCTATAAAAGGCCCAGTGGGAGAGTGAGGCAATGGCAGTTGGAGCAGCGCGAGTCTGGGGTTGGTGAGGCCTATAAAAGGCCCAGCGGGAGAGTGAGGTGGCGGCAGTTGGAGCAGCGCGAGTCCGGGGTTGGTGAGGCCTATAAAAGGCCCAGCGGGAGAGTGAGGCGGCGGCAGTTGGAGCAGCGCGAGTCCGGGGTTGGTGAGGCCCATAAAAGGCCCAGCGGGAGAGTTAGGCGGCGGCAGTTGGAGCAGCGCGAGTCCGGGGTTGGTGAGGCGTACTTGTGCAGCTACAGGGAGAAGGCAAAAAAGTAGAAAGAAACAGAAGGGTGACGTCACAGCCAAGGGGCTGGGTGATTGGCTGGTGATTGATGAGTAGTTTATCTTTTTTCTCTTCTATAACAGTGAGTAAACTTTAGCATTGTTGTTGCCTATCTAAGGGTTAAGTCATGACAGGACAGCTCGGTCACGTGTTATGCTCCTCCTGTACCATGTGGGAACTCAGGGACGACTCCAGTGTTCCTGACGACTAAGTGTATGGGAAGTGTATCCGCCTCCAGCTCCTGACGGACCACGTTGCGGAGTTGGAGCTGAGGGTGGATTCACTCTGGAGCATCCATGATGCTGAGAATGACGTGAGTAGCACGTGTAGCGAGTTGGTCTTACCGCAGGTGAAGGGTCCACAGCCAGATAGGGAATGGAAGACCAGCAGGAAGAGTACTGCAAGGGGGGTGGTGCAGGGGTCCCCTGTGGTCATCCCCCTGCAAAACAGATACACTGCTTTGAGTGCTGTTGGGGGGGATGACTCATCGGGGGAGGGCAGCAGCAGCCAGATTCATGGCACCGTGGCTGGCTCTGTTGCACAGGAGGGCGGGAAAAAGAGTGGGAGAGCGATAGTGATAGGGGATTCAATTGTAAGGGGAATAGATAGGCGTTTCTGCGGCCGCAACCAAGACTCCAGGATGGTATGTTGCCTCCCTGGTGCAAGGGTCAAGGATGTCTCGGAGCGGGTGCAGGACATTCTAAAAAGGGAAGGAGAACAGCCTGTTGTCGTGGTGCACATTGGTACCAACGACATAGGTAAAAAAAGGGATGAGGTCCTACGAAACGAATTTAAGGAGCTAGGAGCTAAATTAAAAAGTAGGACCTCAAAAGTAGTAATCTCAGGATTGCTACCAGTGCCACATGCTAGTCAGAGTAAGAATCGCAGGATAGTGCAGATGAATACATGGCTTGAACAGTGGTGCAGCAGGGAGGGTTTCAAATTCCTGGGGCATTGGAACCGGTTCTGGAGGAGGTGGGACCTCCTGGGCAGGACCGGAACCAATGTCCTAGGGGGAGTGTTTGCTAGTGCTGTTGTGGAGGAGTTAAACTAATATGGCAGGGGGATGGGAACCAATGCAGGGAGACAGAGGGAAACAAAAAGGAGACAAAAACAAAAGACAGAAAGGAGATGAGGAAAAGTGGAGGGCAGAGAAACCCAAGACAAAAAACAAAAAGGGCCACTGTGCAGCAAAATTCTAAAAGGACAAAGGGTGTTTAAAAAAAACAAGCCTGAAGGCTTTGTGTCTTAATGCAAGGAGTATCCGTAATAAGGTGGATGAATTAACTGTGCAAATAGATGTGAACAAATATGATGTGATTGGGATTACGGAGACGTGTCTCCAGGATGATCAGGGCTGGGAACTCAACATCCAAGGGTATTCAACATTCAGGAAGGATAGGATAAAATGAAAAGGAGGTGGGGTAGCATTGCTGGTTAAAGAGGAGATTAATGCAATAGTTAGGAAGGACATTAGCTTGGATGATGTGGAATCTATATGGGTAGAGCTGCAGAACACCAAAGGGCAAAAAACGTTTGTGGGAGTTGTGTGCAGACCTCCAAACAGTAGTAGTGATGTTGGGGAGGGCATCAAACAGGAAATTAGGGGTGCATGCAATAAAGGTGCAGCAGTTATAATGGGTGACTTTAATATGCACATAAATTGGGTTAACCAAACTGGAAGCAATACGGTGGAGGAGGATTTCCTGGAGTGCATAAGGGATGGTTTTTTAGACCAATATGTCAAGGAACCAACTAGGGGGGAGGCCATCTTAGACTGGGTGTTGTGTAATGAGAGAGGATTAATTAGCAATCTCGTTGTGCGAGGCCCCTTGGGGAAGAGTGACCATAATATGGTGGAATTCTGCATTAGGATAGAGAATGAAACAGTTAATTCAGAGACCATGGTCCAGAACTTAAAGAAGGCTAACTTTGAAGGTATGAGGCGTGAATTGGCTAGGATAGATTGGCGAATGATACTTAAGGGGTTGACTGTGGATGGGCAATGGCAGACATTTAGAGACCACATGGATGAACTACAACAATTGTACATTCCTGGCTGGCGTAAAAATAAAAAAGGGAAGGTGGCTCAACCGTGGCTATCAAGGGAAATCAGGGATAGTAATAAAGCCAAGGAAGTGGCATACAAATTGGCCAGAAATAGCAGTGAACCCAGAGACTGGGAGAAATTTAGAACTCAGCAGAGGATGACAAAGGGTTTGATTAGGGCAGAGAAAATGGTGTATGAGAAGAAGCTTGCAGGGAACATTAAGACGGATTGCAAAAGTTTCTATAGATATGTAAAGAGAAAAAGGTTAGTAATAACAAACGTAGGTCCCCTGCAGTCAGAATCAGGGGAAGTCATAACGGGGAACAAAGAAATGGCGGACCAATTAAACAAGTACTTTGGTTCGGTATTCACTAAGGAGGACATTAACAACCTTCCGGATATAAGAGGGGTTAGAGGGTCTAGTAAGGAGGAGGAACTGAGGGAAATCCTTATTAGTCGGGAAATTGTGTTGGGGAAATTAATGGGATTGAAGGCCGATAAATCCCCAGGGCCTGATGGAGTGCATCCCAGAGTACTTAAGGAGGTGGCCTTGGAAATAGCGGATGCATTGACAGTCATTTTCCAACATTCCATTGACTCTGGATCAGTTCCTATCGAGTGGAGGGTAGCCAATGTAACCCCACTTTTTAAAAAAGGAGGGAGAGAGAAAACAGGGAATTATAGACCGGTCAGCCTGACATCGGTAGTGGGTAAGATGATGGAATCAATTATTAAGGATGTCATAGCAGCGCATTTGGAAAGAGGTGACATGATAGGTCCAAGTCAGCATGGAATTGTGAAAGGGAAATAATGCTTGACAAATCTTCTAGAATTTTTTGAGGATGTTTCCAGTAGAGTGGACAAGGGAGAACCAATTGATGTGGTATATTTGGACTTTCAGAAGGCTTTCGACAAGGTCCCACACAAGAGATTAATGTGCAAAGTTAAAGCACGTGGGATTGGGGGTAGTGTGCTGACATGGATTGAGAACTGGTTGTCAGACGGGAAGCAAAGAGTAGGAGTAAATGGGTACTTTTCAGAAAGGCAGGCAGTGACTAGTGGGGTACTGCAAGGTTCTGTGCTGGGGCCCCAGCTGTTTACACTGTACATTAATGATTTAGACGAGGGGATTAAATATAGTATCTCCAAATTTGCAGATGACACTAAGTTAGGTGGCAGTGTGAGCTGCGAGGAGGATGCTATGAGGCTGCAGAGCGACTTGGATAGGTTAGGTGAGTTGGCAAATGCATGGCAGATGAAGTATAATGTGGATAAATGTGAGGTTATCCACTTTGGTGGTAAAAACAGAGAGACAGACTATTATCTGAATGGTGACAGATTAGGAAAAGGGGAGGTGCAACGAGACCTGGGTGTCATGGTACATCAGTCATTGAAGGTTGGCATGCATGTACAGCAGGTGGTTAAGAAAGCAAATGGCATGTTGGCCTTCATAGCGAGGGGATTTGAGTACAGGGGCATGGAGGTGTTGCTACAGTTGTACAAGGCATTGGTGAGGCCACACCTGGAGTATTGTGTACAGTTTTGGTCTCCTAACCTGAGGAAGGACATTCTTGCTATTGAGGGAGTGCAGCGAAAGTTCACCAGACTGATTCCCGGGATGCCGGGACTGACCTATCAAGAAAGACTGGATCAACTGGGCTTGTATTCACTGGAGTTCAGAAGAATGAGAGGGGACCTCATAGAAACGTTTAAAATTCTGATGGGTTTAGACAGGTTAGATGCAGGAAGAATGTTCCCATTGTTGGGGAAGTCCAGAACCAGGAGTCACTGTCTAAGGATAAGGGGCAAGCCATTTAGGACCGAGATGAGGAGGAACTTCTTTACCCAGAGAGTGGTGAACCTGTGGAATTCTCTACCACAGAAAGTTGTTGAGGCCAATTCACTCAATATATTCAAAAAGGAGTTAGATGTAGTCCTTACTACTAAGGGGATCAAGGGGTATGGTGAGAAAGCAGGAATCGGGTACTGAAGTTGCATGTTCAGCCATGAACTCATTGAATGGCGGTGCAGGCTAGAAGGGCCGAATGGCCTGCTCTTGCACCTATTTTCTATGTTTCTATGTTTCTATGTTTCAGTCCCCTAGTAGTTTCGGGAGGTTATTCATGTCTTCCTTCGTGAAGACAGAACCAAAGTATTTTTTCAATTGGTCTGCCATTTCCTTGTTCCCCGTTATGAATTCCCCTGATTCTGACTGCAAGGGACCTACATTAGTCTTCACTAATCTTTTTCTCTTCACATATCTATCGAAGCTTTCGCAGTCAGTTTTTATGTTCCCTGCAAGCTTACTCTCATACTCTATTTTCCCCCTCCTAATTAAACCCTTAGTCCTCCTTTGCTGAATTCTAAATTTCTCCCAGTCCTCAGGTTTGCTGCTTTTTCTGGCCAATTTATGTGCCTCTTTCTTGGATTTAACACTTTCCCTAATTTCCCCTGTTAGCCACAGTTGAGCCACCTTCTCTTTTTTATTCTTACGCACACAGGGATGTGCAATTGTTGTAGTTCATCCATGTGATATTTAAATGTCTGCCATTGCCTATCCATCGTCAACCCTTTAAGTATCATTCTCCAGTCTATCCTAGCCAATTCATGTTTCATACCATCGAAGTTTCCTTTCTTTAAATTCAGGACCCTAGTCTCTGAATTAACTGTGTCACTCTCCACCTTAATGAAGAATTCTACCATATGATGGTCACTCTTCCCCACGGGGCCCCGCGCGACCAGATTGCTAATTAATCCTCTCTCATTACACAAGACCCAGTCTAGGATGGCCTGCTCTCTAGTTGGTTCCTCGACATATTGGTCTAGAAAACCATCCCTTATACACTCCAGGAAATCCTCCTTCACGATATTGTTACCAGTTTGGTTAGCCCAATCAATATGCAGATTAAAGTCACCCATGATAACTGCTGTACCCTTATTGTACGTGTCCCTAATTTCCTGTTTGATGCCATCCCCAACCTCCCTACTACTGTTTGGTGGTCTGTACACAACTCCCACTAACGTTTTCTGCCCTTTGGTGTTTCGCAGCTCTACCCATATAGATTCCACATCATCCATGCTAATGTCCTTCCTTACTATTGCGTTAATCTCCTCTTTAACCAGTAACTCTACCCCACGTCCTTTTCCTTCCTGTCTGTCCTTCCTGAATATTCAATACCCCTGGATATTGAGTTCCCAGCCTTGGTTACCTTGGAGCCATGTCTCCGTAATCCCAATTACATCATATCCGTTAACAGCTATCTGCACAGCCTATTTAATGTTTCCTCATAAGTCAACCCCCTCATCTCCGGAATCAACCTAGTGAACCTTCTCTGAACTACCTCCAAAGCAAGTATATCCTTTCATAAATATAGAAAACAAAACTGCACGCAGTATTCCAGGTGTGGCCTCAACAATACCCTGTACAGCTGTAACAAGACTTCCCTGCTTTTATACTCCATCCCCTTTGCAATAAAGGCCAAGATTCCATTGGCCTTCCTGATCACTTGCTGCACCTGCATACTATCTGTTGTGTATGCAATAACTGTTAGACTGAGTACTGTTTAACTCCAAGAGGTATAACCTTGGCTCTGCTTTATTAAGGCCCAACATGACTAATATACAAAATGGCTGGCCTTTTATATTTGGGCTGCACACACATGCGTGCAGCCCAATGGCCTCCAACAATGACACTATCTAGTGGCTAGTGATCCCAAAAGTACATATATGACAATACCCCCCTCTGAGATATTAACAGTCTTTTACAAATTGAGACGGTCCGCTGTTTTACGCTCCCGGGTTGACCGTCTCAGTTCAACTCCAGCCTTGGGTGAGTGTTCGGAATCTGTTGTGACTGGTGGCTGGGTGGCTGACCTGGTGGGAGTGGCAATGGCCATGTCAGGAATTGAAAGTCCATTTTCATTGAACATGTCATTGACTGAAAGTCTCGAGTCACTGATGACCACTGAGTCCTCTGATGACTGGGGGTAGGTTGGTTGGTCGTCGATTGTCTCTTCCTCCAACTGTTCCAGTTCGTCTGTGTGCTGCAGCTTTGTCTGATCCATATGTTTCCTGCATGTTTGCCCATTTTTGAGCTTGACAATAAATACTCTGTTGCCCTCCTTGGCGATAACAGTACCAGTGATCCACTTGAGTCCCTGACCATAATTCAGAACATATACAGGGTCATTTACAGAAATATCGCGTGACACAGCTGTGCGGTCGTGATACCCTTGCTGACTTTGTCTTCTATATTCAACATGATTATTCAAGTCAGGGTGTACAAGAGATAGCTTGGTCTTAAGACCTCTCTTTATTATTAGTTCGGCAGGCGAGACCCTAGTAAGCATGTGTGGTCTTGTCCTGTAATTAAGCAGTATGCATGACAGGCAGGTCTGCAGTGACCCTTGGGTTATTCGCTTCATACTCTGCTTTATGATTTGGACAGCATGTTCTGCTTGCCCACATGATGCAGGTTTGAACGGTGCTGACCTTACATGTTTGATACCATTGAGTTTCATGAACTCTTGAAACTCCTGACTGATGAAGCATGATCCGTTGTCGCTAACAACGATGTCAGGCAGACCATGTGTTGTGAACATGACACTGAGATTCTCAATGGTAGCTATGGATATGCTGGATGACATGAGTATACACTCTATCCACTTCGAATATGCATCCACCACAACTAAAAACATCTTCACCAGGAAGGGATCTGCAAAGTCTATGTGGATCCTGGACCATGATTTAGACAGCCACGACCACAGACTCAGCGGCGATTCCGCTGGTGCTTTGCTGAGCTACATGCAAGTGTTGCAATGATGCACACATGATTCCAGCTCAGAGTCAATTCCTGGCCACCATACATGAGACTTGGCGATGGCTTTCATCATTACAATGCCGGGATGTGTGCTATGTAGCTCACGTACAAATTTCTCTCTCCCTTTCTTGGGCATAACAACATGATTGCCCCACAGTATACAATCCGACTGAATAGACAGTTCGTCCTTGCGACAAATGTAAGGTTTGGCCTCCTCGCACATTGGGTATGGCAGAACAATCACCTTTGAGGATGCAACTCTTCACCACCGATAAAATCGAGTCCTGGCTGGTCCAGGTCTTAACTTGTTGAGCCGAGAGAAGGGTTCCTTCACTCTCAAAATCATCCATAACTAAGTCCGCCGGTTGTGGCGTTTACACCTCCGGTGTGGGCAACGGCAGATGGCTCAAAGCATCGGCACAATTCTCAGTGCCAGGTCTATGGTGAATGACATAATCATAAGCGGATAATGTCAGCGCCCATCTCTGGATGCGGGATGAAGCATTGGTATTGATACCTTTGTTTTCGGAGAACAGTAAAATAAGCGGCTTGTGATCTGTCTCCAGTTCAAACCGAAGACCAAACAGGTACTGATGCATCTTTTTAACCCCATACACACAGGCTAGTGCTTCTTTCTCTACCATGCTGTAGGCGCTTTCCGCTTTAGACAAACTTTTTGAAGTATACGCAACTGGTTGAAGTTTACCTGACTCATTAGCTTGTTGGAGTACGCAACCAATTCCATATGACGAAGCATCACAGACCAATACTAAATGTTTACATGGGTCATAATATACCAGCAGCTTGTTAGAGCAAAGCAGATTAGTGGCTTTCTCAAAAGCTCTGTCTTGAGACGCACCCCACACCCAGTTGTCGCCTTTTCTTAGCAGCATGTGCAGTGGTTCTAATAAGGTACTCAATTTAGGTAGGAAGTTATCAAAGTAGTTGAGTAGACCCAGGAACGAACGCAGCTCCGTCACATTCTGCGGCTTGGGTGCATTCTTGATGGCCTTGGTTTTCGCGTCCGTGGACCTGATGTCGTCAGCAGCAATTTTCCTCCCCAGGAATTTGACCTCTGGTGCCATGAAGACGCACTTCAAGCGTTTCAGTCTGAGTCCCACTTTGTCCAGATGATGTAGAACATCTTACAGGTTGTTCAGATGTTCTTCGGAGTCACGACCTGTGATCAGGATGTCATCTTGTAACACGTCGGTTCTGGGAACGGACTTCAGTAGACTCTCCATGTTCCTCTGAAATATTGCTGCAGCCGAGCGACACCTGTGATAAATAAACAGTCCCTTATGCGTGTTAATGCACGTAAGTCTCTTCGATGTCACAACCAGCTCCTGTGTCATGTAGGCCGATGTCAAGTCCAGTTTGGTGAACGACTTTCCCCTAGCTAGCGTTGCAAACAAGTCATCAGCTTTCGGTAACGGGTACTGGTCCTGTTTCGAAACCCTGTTGATCGTAGCCTTGTAGTCTCCACAAATTCTGACTGTGCCATCACTTTTCAGCACAGGAACAATAGGGCTGGCCCATTCATTAAATTCAACCGGTGATATGATCCCTTCACGCTGGAGTCTGTCTAGTTCGATTTTGACCTTCTCCCTCATCAAATACGGAACTGCCCGAGCTTTATGATGGACGGGTCTTGCATCCGAGTCCACGTGGATCTTCACCTTGGTTCCCGTGAAGTTGCCGATGCCTGGTTCGAACAGCAAGGGGAACTTGCTCAGTTCTTGAGCACATGTACCCTCCTCTGACGACATCGCGTTGATGTCGTTCCAGTCGCATCTGATTTTTTCAAGTCAGTTCCTGCCGAACAGCATTGGGCCATAGCCTGGGACAATCCATAGCAGTAACTCGTGAACCGCACCGTCATACGACACTTTAATTGTGGCATTGTCAATCACTATTATGAGTTCTTTGGTGTACGTGCGCAACTTGGCATTAACTGGACTCAGCCTGGGCCTCACAGCCTTAGTATCCCACAGCTTATCGAATGCCCTCTAGCTCATTATCGATTGACTCGCCCCCATGTCCAGTTCCATCAGTACTGGCACCCTATTAAATTTCACGTTGATCATTATCGGTTTGCTCTTATTTAGGAACGAGTACAGTTCATACACTTCTTCCTCTGGTATCTCGGATTGCGTATCTGGATCCGCGCTAGTCTGACCATCATCCTCCACGTGGTGTGTCGCAGCACGCTTGCTCATCTGCGGACACTTGCACTGGAGATGCCCCACTCTCAGACAGCCTTTGCAACAATATTGCTTAAATTGGCACTGCTGGTGCCAGTGATTTCCCCCACAATGCCAACACGGAGAAATCAGATGCATTCGCGCTGGCGGACTTTGGGAAGCCACAGGTTTAGCGTACGCAATCGGGTAGGCCCTGCCATGTGCTGCTCTGCCAAACGCCGAATCAATCACATTTACAGTACTTGCCAAGTTTCAATTTTTCACTGATATCTGCTTTAGGCTTCTATCCATCGTCATGCATGACTGAGCGATCGTGAAGGCCCTGTTCAAGTCCAACGTCTCCACCGCCAGTAGTTTATGCAGGATCACCTCGTGGTTGATGCCGAGTACAAAGAATGTATTGGCTACATATTCATGGATCAGGAAGTGCAGATCTGTCACTGGTTACTTTGATGCTTCCCACTTTGCTCCCAACAACCATGCAAGTCAATGCCCTAAAGGGTAGGGTAGTCCGAGCTGAATAAGCAGCAGGAAGCTAACCAGTGCTCTGTGCTGCTAAGCTTTGCGAATTTAGCTGGACACATTTCAGTAGTACCCTTACGTACACTTGGGGATTTCTAAGCTCATGCTAAACTGCAGCTAAGCTCTTTGGACAAAGGTAAGTGAAATACAACCCCATGGACAGAGAATGTGCGATTCATATCAGGCAAACAGAAACTCGACTTGAGGCGATTTCTTGGTGGCTTGGTTTGGCGACTGTAAGAGGAAAATTTGGCATTAGGGGTACCAGCGGGGCAAGGGTTAAAGTGATGGTTCCTGCACTGACCCATAAGGAGGTAGAGGCCTTCCTTCTCACGCCTTGTACATTTCAGCACCAAGGCTCCAGAAGGTACTGTTATGGGTTGGGATACCAAATAGTATTCCAACAAGGAATGTCAATAGGAGAGAACCTAAACAGACCGCTGATAAGGCCGTGAGAAGAGGCCCGAAATAGACTTCATGGCACCAAAGGAAATGTATAACAAATTCCAACCTAATGATACCATTCTGGGAACGGTCTAAGATGGTCACGAGATCATGGCCTGTCAGTCAGAGCTCATGACCTGTCAATCCGGAGTAGCACTGATAAGGTAGTCCAATTGGAGAAGTAGCACTGATAAGGTAGTCCAATTAGAAATCTAGGGAGGTCTTGTTCGGGAACAGAGGGGTTTTTGAAATGTATAAAAGTTGTATGATTGTGCTGTTCGGAGAGCATCTCCACTCACAGATGGCTGTGATGAGGGGTGTTCCCGGACGTTCGTAATAAAGATCGTTCTACTTTGCCATCCGTCTCCGTCTGCTAACTTCGAGAATTGCTACGTGGGCTGGGGCGAGCGTCGACCCTCTATATCAGTGGGCCCGCTCATGGGAAAAGAAGCCTTCCCTCTCTCCCCTCAACATTTGGCGCTGTGAGCAGGGTACGGACTTCCCGAACGGAACAATGACCCAGCTGTTGGGGTGAGTATGTTTTAATTTACCACCTTCAAGTTAGAGCTGTGGCATTGTAAACCATAAGGGAAGGATATCCGTACAAAAGAACCATCTGTACTGAGTCCCGGAGGGACGGAGACGGAGGACAAGGATGATCTAGGGGTGGAAGGCGGTCAAAGCTATATCCTAAGACACGCGCGTGGAGGTAGCGCAGCAGTGCGAGGGTACGACGCAAGGGAAGATATAGCGGAAGGTCTATTGACCCAAAGCGGTATGAGCGCACGGTGCAGGGACGAGAGAATGAGGACATGGAGAAAACGTCCCCGCAGTGACGGGATATATTGACCCAAAGCATGGCAGTACAAGTGTATGGCGCCAAGGGAAGACATATAAATATAAATAACGTCCTGCATACCTAACACGAATTAAAGGGAGTACCCAAGACCCTCATAGCCCGAAGAAGATGGGTAACTCGGCAAGTAAAAGAACAAATGGAGCTGGTGAGGGAATGGGGAACCAGGCCATTAAACAAGGGAAGAAGGGAGAGTGTAACCAGGGACCCGAAGGGTCTCTATTAAAGTTACTAAGTAACAAATATGCAACCTTAATGGAAGGAATGAAATGGAGAGGGTGGCAGCCCACGGATACCCCTGATAGGCAGAAAAAATGGTGGGATAGTCAGACCAAAAACAAGGTTAGAATGGCCCAGGCAATTATCCTCACCTGCTACCGGGAACTAGTAATGGAAATAGATACCCATGTTGAGCTGATTCAGAGATTAAACATGAAAATAGCAACCTTAGAAAGGGTCGTAAAGGAGAACGGTAAACCCCTACAGTGTGCACCAGCAATACCCAACCCAAAGGTAGCCCCAATAACCGCTCCAATGTACCCCTCCCTGGAGGAAATACCAGTAGGAGAGCCTCCAGATAATGGAACGCAGAGAGAGGCCCCGGCATATAATGAATACATACAGGCAGCTCCCGTATGCACGACTACCACCCCTGCACACGGACAGCAACCCACTCACATCACTATACAAGAAGTTCCCCTCACCCCGCATGAGAGACAGACACTATTAAAGGATCTACCCACACCCAAACCCAATAGCAGAAATACAGAGTTCTGGCAAAAGGTTGAGGAAATGTTCGATGCGCATAACTTAACCTTAGGTGACATACACAGTTTGGTAAAGGCCAAAACCGGTAGTGTAAATTGGCAGAGGGCTACCCTATACGTGCAAGATGGTGGCTGGATGACGATAGGGAACTGGACCAAGCCACAGCGGTTACTAGACCTAAAACACGGGATGGATGGATGTTGGGGACCTATAAGAACTAACTGGAGCAGAATATTAAAGATAACCCAGAAGCTAAACGAAACTGCAGGCGAGTATGGGGAGCGGAAATGGCTCGAGTACAAGGACCATTCCGGTGCTAATGACCCCGAGAAAGATGACGAGGCATTCCTAGAAATGTTTAAGGATGGGCTGGGGGAGGCGCATCAAAAAATAATTAAACTAGGATTCAAGATAGGGGATGACTATGATGAGATCTTAGAGTGGGCACAGAATGTAGAGGAGCTAAAGGCCGAGCAGAAGGAGAAAGTGTCAAAGATGGTGGCAGCAGCACTAGCAACAGAAGGAAAGGAAGGGGATGGGGACCTCTGCGCCGCCCCCTTGACATGTTACACATGCCATCAGGGCGGACATTTTAGCAGAGAATGCCCACGAAAGGAGGCCGGAAATGGGACGTATAGACCCAGGTGCCATAATTGCAATAAACTGGGACACATAGCAAGAAGATGCCGAGCACCGGGAGGGGGGGAGGAAAGGGTCCCCAGCAACCTGGGAAACAAACCCCCCAAACTGGGAAACAAACTGGGACGCCCATTACCCGTGAGGAACTGGTGGAGATCCTCCAGCAAAAAACATTGCCCCGCCGGAGCCACCCTTTAATGAAGAGCTCCTCAACCTGCTCAAACTGGCTAGTGGTGGCCGCTAGGGGTTACCGGCCCCCGAAAGAAGGTTGGAACGGCCAACGCTAGATTCCCGCATGTTCATTAGTGCGGTGTTAGGGGGCCGGCGGTGCAACATGCTAGTAGACACGGGAGCATCGGTATCCATAACCAACCTAGACCTCCCCCTTACCCAGACCACGGTCAATATTCAAGGGATAGGGGGGGTTTAAAAAAGCAACATTGAGTGAAGTAGTACCTCTAGAGATACAGGGCATAATGATACCCACCCAATTCTGGTGCTGCCCTAACCCAGAAGGCACCATACTAGGGATAGACACTTTGAGGGAAGTAGGGGCACTTATAGACCCCCAGCGTAATCGAATTATATGGGGAGGAAAACATCAGACCGAACAGAAGTTCAATTGCCCGGGGCATCCGCAGCAGCGAGTGGCAATAATAGTCCCAATACAGCCCGAATGGGAAACGAAGGGCGTGTGGTGCAGTGTCTGCCGACTATACCCGACACTGTGGGCACGGCACAAACAAGATTGCGGGCTGGCCCGGATGAACCCGGTCAATATTCCCGGGCCGGAGCATAAGGCCCATAAACAATACCCCTTAAAACCCGAGGCTGATGCAGCAGTCCACCAAATAGTCCAAGAGTTAGAAGCGCAAGGGGTGGCGAAGCCAGTAACAGCCACCACTAATTCACCGGTGTGGCCTGTGAAGAAACCAGACGGGACCTATAGGTTCACCGTTGATTATACCGCCCTGAACAAAGTCACCCCAAGGGAATACCCGATTGTGGCGAGCCCTTCTACTGTGTTCAACGGCCTGAACCCAGAACATAAAATCTTCACGGTACTTGACATAGCAAACGGGTTCTGGGCCATACCTTTAGAGGAGGAGTCATGGAAGAAGTTTGCCTTCACTATAAAGGGGAGACAATATACATGGACCAGGGTGCCCCAGGGGTTTCACAACAGCCCGGGAATATTTCACCGGGCATTGTCAGGGATCTTGGAGCCCCTGGATGTAGGGGAAGGAAGCACTGTACTACAGTACGTGGACGATATTCTTATCGCCTCAGGTACTGAGGCACAACACCTGGTGGCCCTAACTACAGTACTAGGGGCCTTACAGCGCTCGGGGTTGAAGGCTAACCCTAGGAAAGCCCAGGTCGGAAGAAGGGAGGTTACGTATTTGGTATCCCAAGGGAACAGACAGATGCCCGCCGATAGGAAGGAGGCTATTAAAACTATGCCTAGACCAGGGACAGTGAGAGGGGTCCGACAGATTTTGGGGCTATTTAATTATTGCCGGAACTTTATCCCAGAATATGCAGAAATGGCCCAGCCGATACAGGATCTAGTGAAAGAAGGTAAACCCTCCCAGGAGCCTGTAGACTGGGGCCACCCCCAAGAGGCGGCATTCACACAGCTTAAACACGCCCTTATGAGCGCACCCGCCTTGGGGTTGCCGGATCAGAATAGGCTCTTCCACCTGTATATGTACAATAGTGAGACCCACTACAATGCAGTGGTAACCCAGGAACACGGGGATAGACAGAGACCTGTCACATATTACTCCACAAACAAGGAGCGGTAGCCGCAGGGCTATCTCGATGTGTCGCAGCCCTTGATTGTGCGGCATGGGCCGTGAGGGCTAGCGAGCATATCATAATAATCGGGCAAATTATCCTGCATACACTGCATACCCTTGTGGAGTTGCTTAACACTGGGAGGCTAAGGACGATATCCGACGCACGACGCGCCAATTGGGAAGCAATGCTTTTGCCCCCAAATGGCGCCTTGACTATAATAAAGGATAGCGGGAATAATCCCCAGGCTGGATAGTCACCGAAGGCAAAGAGCACCAGTGTGACCCCACGGGAAGTGAGGAAGAAGGGAGCCAGATTAGGGAAACGCCACTCGAAAGGGCAGATATGGATCTTTATGTGGATGGATCCCGTCGATATGTAAACGGAACCCCCCGGACAGGGTGGGCAGTCGTGTACAGCAATGGGCAAGACAGGGGAAAGGGTGCCCTAGAGGAAAATCTATCGGCTCAGGTAGCAGAATTGGTAGCCCTTACCAAGGCATTGAAACTAGCAGCAGGAAAAAGAGTCAACATATACACTGATAGTTGGTATGCCTTCGGAGTGGTGCACGATTACATGACTGCTTGGAAGAGGCGGGGATACGTGACTTCGGGAGGGGGACCCATTAGGCATGAAGAGATAGTCAAGGGATTGGTAGAAGCTTCCCTCCTCCCTCAGGAATCTGCAGTAATAAAAATTAAAGCGCACTCGAAAATCACAGACAGGCACCAGCAGGGAAATGCCTGGGCAGACGAAGCTGCCAGATAGGCAGCTGAAGTAGACATGACCAGTAAAACCCCGATTGGCTCATGTATCACCCAAACAGAAGAAATAAACATACTCAAGGTACAGGGAGAATCCACCCTGCAAGAAATAGAAGAGCGGGAACAGAACGGAGCAAGAAAGGGGGCAAATGGAGTGTGGAGGAGAGATGACAACGTGGTGGCCCCGGAATGTCTCCGACAAAATGGACCGGGCCCCACCAAGTGATCATGATCAGCGATACATGTGCTTGCATAGATATGGGGGGTATTGGTAGATGGAAGCACTGGACCCAGTTGAAACGATTTGGATCTTAACCAACCGGTGAACACCGGAAACGGTGTGTTTTACAGGATTCTATTCCTCCTTGGAGCCGGGACGTCCTCCGACGAAGGAAGCTACAGACCCCAAGGCCTATACTATAGAACATCTGAAACCATTAACTGTGATTCGAGAGCCTTAGTGGTGGTAGCCGGTACAACAGTAGATTTAAATTGTAGCATCGGACTAACGGGCATAACTCAACTCAACATGGATGTCAATCGACATTGGGGGTGGACCAATAACCAGGGCATAACAGTGGTAGTAAACGAGGCCGCAGTGTGCTTTGTGCTAGAGAAGAAACGGGGAAGTTGTACTGAAAGGAAGGGGGCACAAATAAGGTGCACGCTGTCTTTGCCCAATTTTCAGGGAGACCTCAACCAGGGGATACCAGTTGGAGAATATGCCCGGCCTTCCCGTGTGTGGGTACAGATCAGTGGTGTTGGGACATTTGGGTCCAGAATAGATCCACCACCATTGCTCCAACAACCACTCTGGGAACTACAACTCTTTATAGTACCACCACACATCCCCCTCCCACATGCCCGTCCATAAAGACGGGAGTCACAGGGGGACTAGTAATAAAGGAATCTAAGAAGAGGATACATTTTGGGGTGCGGCAACGGCTACTTACGGTGGTCCTAAACCTCACGGATATCATCCTTCCTAGCTTCTGTGGGAATGGGACTATAAGTCTGTCCCAGAATCTGACTCAGAGAATCCTTGAAGGCCCGGAATCCACAACCATGAGATTCAATATCAGAAAGGGGATAGAACGAGGTCGAACAAAAAGAGATATACTGGAAATGCTGGGCACGGGTTACGCTGCGGGCCTTGCAACAGTGAATACCATAGACCTGTATGCAATAGACGATAGGGTCAATACCTTGACGCAAATCTTAAGGGGTGTACTGGGGCGGGACATGGATTACCAAGCCCTACAAGCGCGGCTGGGAGATAGCGTGGAAGGGGAACTGTTACAGGTGGCCCATACATTGCAGAAACATGCCAAGACAATAAATTTGATCCATGCAATGGGGAACGATATAAGTAAATGATTTCAGGCTGAGATAGTTTGCTCCGGGTATGGGGCCTGGATATTAAGTGAGGTACAACATAATTTAGAGCAACTCCAGAATGGAGACATACCAGATTGGATCCCGAACAGCATACTTAACAATTGGACTCTAGATAAAAAAATGAATAACACATGCGAGGTACGAAGGAATAGTCACGCATGGATGCCAAAATTCAGATGTATTACTGGGCGGGTGAATATGATCGGATTTGTGTTGTCCATACCACAGTATGATGTAACAAAGGGAGACCCCTTATACCAGATCGATAATATTGGTGAAGTGAGAAACCAAACTCGGTATGTTACCATCAGCCTGCCAGATGGGCGATTAAAGTTAACAATAGTACCAAAGGCATTGCCATAACCGACTGCTATAAAAATAACCAAGTGGTTTTATGTCGAGGTACGCCACGAATGACGAATGATGATTGAGGATTCCACCAGATAAATGGATGTTGAATATCACTCCTCTTGAACACGATCTTGAGACCATTGCTGCCCCGCAAGGGAACGGAGAGTGGTGCGTGAGCACGGGGGCAGCCAACTTAACCATTAAGACCAGGGGAGGAGTCACCCCCTGTGTCCTCATTAGTCCTAACTTCTGCTTCAGACCCAAGGGAGAAATAGACATAGACGGATATCACATACATCCCGAGACAACGGAAATCATCCACGGAACAATCACGGATACCCTCCGAGAGGGTTACGAGGAGGCGGTATGGGAACCGCAAGGCAAACAGATACCGGAATTAAATGAGGAAAATTACGTTTGGTGCAAGGAATCCAGAATCAAAGACGACAGTATATCCGGCTGATGGAAGAAATAGACAACTTACAGAGAGACACTAACGCAATGCTGGCTGATCAGTCCTGGTACTCAAAGCTGTGGGACATTGGACTTAATATTCAAATTCACCCATGAATAAGAATAATATCACATGTACTTGTAGTAAATACAGGGCCTGGTTCTGATGGTCATGATTGAATTAACATGCGCACGAATTAACCAGGCCAAACGACACGGTAGAGCACGCGCTATGATTAAGGCCATAAGGGATGAAAATTTAAGCAGTCCTACAGGAAGGACTTACCTTATAAAACTCTGTGGGAAGGTTTCAGGAGGTCCCGAAGCTTGGGAGATGGCCACCCAGGTGAACGAATCTCTCTGGAACTTGCCTACAGGGAGATAGTTATCGGGAAATATGGCCAGCTTGGCGTATAGCCAAGGGCAAAAAACGGGGATATGTAAGAGGAAAATTTGGCATTAGGGATACCAGTGGGACAAGAGTTAAAGTGATGGTCCCTGCACTGACCCATAAGGAGGTAAAGGCCTTTCTTCTCACGCCTTGTACATTCCAGCACCAAGGCTCCAGAAGGTACTGTTATGGGTTGGGATACCAGATAGTATTCCAACATGGAATGTCAATAGGAGAGAACCTAAACAGACCGCTGATAAGGCTGTGAGAAGAGGCCCGAGATAGACTTCATGGCACCAAAGGAAATGTATAACAAATTCCAACCTAATGATACCATTCTGTGAACGGTCTAAGATGGTCACGAGATCATGGCCTGTCAGTCAGAGCTCATGACCTGTCAATCCGGAGTAGCACTGATAAGGTAGTCCAATTGGAGAAGTAGCACTGATAAGGTAGTCCAATTAGAAATCTAGGGAGGTCTTGTCCGGGAACAGAGGGGTTTTTGAAATGTATGAAAGTTGTATGATTGTGCTGTTCGGAGAACATCTCCACTCACAGGTGGCTGTGCTGAGGGGTGTTCCCGGACGTTCGTAATAAAGATCGTTATACTTTGCCATCCGTCTCTGTCTGCTAACTTCGAGAATTGCTACGTGGGCTGGGGCGAGCGTCGACCCTCTATATCAGTGGGCCCGCTCGTGGGAAAAGAAGCCTTCCCTCTCTCCCCTCAACAGCGACTCTTAAGTATGATCATGGATTTTTCATGGGTGGCAGATTCCGAAGAGTCATGGTTAAAAAAAATTACCACAGTAGAATGTTTCCATCATGTCTGCTCCTCTTCCTATCGCATTCCCCTTCCCAATCAGTTTGTTATTTGATGCAAAACTAGTTAGTGTTACTGCTGTTATCAGTTAACTAAAAAGGTTCTTTCTCCCAAGCACCAGTGTGACACTTACATTTGCCAAACCAGTCATCCTTGTGTACTCTTCTGAGTGTGATTGATGGTTTATTACCATTATCAAAGGAGCAACTTTATATTATAGATTCACATTGACCAGAAACTGAGAGGAGGCTGTTCAAAATCATTCCAAGGGTCCTTATAGCCAGTAGAGAGAGAGGAGGACAAAAGCAAAAAACTGCGGATGCTGGAATCTGAAATAAAAACAGAAAATACTGGAAATCTCAGCGGGTCAGGCAGCATCTGTGAAGAGAGAAACAGAGTTAACGTTTCAGGTCGATGACCCTTCGAGAGAGAGGAGGATTTCTCCCATCAATCCAGGTTTGATTCTAACCCAGGTTCTGGCAATGAAAGTGTAGTGCCTAGCTCATTGACCCATTCAGCGTTTTTTTAAATATTATTGTCAATAACTGTTTACCCAAACAAAGGTCTTATAATTATATAACAGAACACAAATATTCTCACCTTTCCGTGCTTTTTAGCACTTTGTTTTACAGTTAAGAGCGTCTTTTCATATTCTGTGATTTCTTTGCTGATGTTTTTACGTTTTCTAATCAAGAGTGGATTATCTTTCATATCCTTAAGAACTTGAGCCTGAATCTCTGGGATAAATCTGCAAATACAACAGAGGTATTTCAAGGGATCCTGCAAACAAACCCCAGTTCTTGTGGGTTAATTATTACTAGGTTTGTCATTTAATCACAATTAACTTCTGCAATGAACGCATTACTTTTTTTGACAATCCATTTTTTTTAATGCACATTAATTGCAGCAATTAACATACCTCCACTCTGATTCATTGAAACAAATTCCGCTGGTCCCAGCTGGGTAGCTCCCACAGCCTGGGCAAGCTTTTCATATTTTAAGTCCCTGGGCTGCCAGCCTCTTTATATCAATTCTCAGATGCTTCCTTACAATGTAACATGTATTGTCAGGTAGTAATTATTATCTCTGGCTAACTCAGTCTTCCTTCTCTCCCCCCATCATGATGACGATGTTGATGATGCTAATGATGACTGGTGGAGAAAATAGTAGGGAGAGAGGCTGTGATGGTGTAGTGGTACAGGGTTTCAGGCTGCACTCCTCACCATTCAATAGCTCTTGTTTTTAAAAGGTTCTTGACTCCTACACTTGGGCTGCTGCTGCAGGTGCTAAGGTCGTATAAGGATGAAAAGGATTAGGGATTGGGGGGGCTTCTAGACGGAGTCTGCTGCTTCCCACTGGCAAGGGCTTCATATTTGGCTGGGGCCCCTGGGCACAGGTTATTACATATGGTGTGCCACCAGGAGGCACTGCAGTGGGAGACTTGTAGGTTACCTGTAATCTCCTCAGGGGAGAGAGAACAGGCCCCCGAGTCCCTTAACTCAGAGTCCGCTGAGGGGGGCTAATCGAGTAGCACCATGTTGGCGTTGCGGAGGGAATCACAGGGCTCACCAGTGCCGTTTTAAGGACGATGTGTGTAAAGGCGGTGAATGTGTAAAAGAAATATGACTCACTGTGTTGATGAAGCGTCTGCAGATGGCCATGAATCCAGCGCGGATTATGAAGCGATAGTCAGAGAGGCAGCTCAGCCCCACGATGAGGTGTATGGCATGTTTACCTGCACCACAGAATATTCCCTGTTGAGGATGGAAGTCGGGATAAACGGCGTTCCAGTCTTCATGGAAGTGGACACGGGGGCGAGCCACTCAATAATGAATCAAGAAGCCTTTGAGAGGCTATGGGATAATCAAGCTGAATGACCCAAGTTGGTCCCGGTTCAGGCAAAGCTGCGGACCTACACCAATGAACTTATCCCAGTCATTGGTAGTGCGGATGTAAAGGTACTCCATGATAGTGCGGTGCGTAAGTTACCACTGTGGATTGTTGCAGGTGATGGACCATCGCTACTCAGAAGAAGTTGGATGGAGAAGATCCATTGGAGCTGGGAAGATTTCATCCCTCCAGCGATCGATGTCCCCCACGCTCAGAGGCAAAGCACGCCCTCACCTGAGGTTGGATCCGGCACCAGAGAGCAGACCGGCACAGCACCCGAGGCATAGACCGCTCAGCATGACTGCGTGGAGATGATCCAGCTGAGACGACCCGAACACAGCTTCCAGGCTCCAGTGGATTCCGGAGGAAGAAAATCGGATCCAAAGGCGACTTCCCAGCCTTGGTGGCAGAACTCGGGGAGAAGAAAGATGGCACCCAAACCACGAGGTGAAGCGCTGAAGAAAAAGATGGTGGCGGCCAGACCACGAGGTGCAGCCCTGATGGAGCAACATGTAATACCAAGCGATGAAGAGGATTGGGGTAAAGATAGCAAGGCTCTCTTGAAGGAGGCCAGCAACCCACCACACTTAAAGGGACAGGTTCACATTCTCAATCAGTATAATAGCAACTGTGAGTTAAATGTAAAGCTTGTAATTGATGATCAGCGTTTTATACATGTAATTAGCAAAGAAAAGTCATGCGATTGTGATTGGAGCTACAATTTATCTACAGTGAGTAATGAAACATTGTGCGATGTAGAATTTCAACTGCATTCAGTTAATGTAGCAGGCAAACACCCA
Organism: Pristiophorus japonicus; assembly: GCF_044704955.1. Taxonomy (NCBI): domain Eukaryota; kingdom Metazoa; phylum Chordata; class Chondrichthyes; family Pristiophoridae; genus Pristiophorus; species Pristiophorus japonicus. The sequence goes on from NC_091980.1 coordinate 55,297,065, forward strand.
TTGGGAGCACACAGGTCCAGCGAGCTACCAAATGCTGTAGCCTGCGTCCCTGGGACCAGAGTGATGCACCACGGAGTGTGGCCACAAGCAGCTAATATAGACAAACTGCAGAGCAAGCGATCTCAGGAAGGCAACAGCACTTGTATCGATACCCTATCCCTGATGAGCTCCACCTCTCAGGCACCCGATGGCACCAACCGCCATGAGCCTGAAAGAGCAGCCCCCAGACCTATCACCACCAAGGCTACACCCGGGAACGAAGGGTCACGCAACGGTTCTCCCAAATGGGACCGGGACCAGCCAGGATCTCAAACCAAATAACGCCCAGGCAAGCGAGTCAGCAGTTCCCTGTGCACTGCCAGACGACTGCTCCTCAGGGAGCAGCAGCGACCCGGGGCGCAAGGAAAGGACAGGGAGAGCACAGTCTTCTGTGAACCTGCCCAACACTAGGAGCAATGGCAAAGGCCCCGAGAGCAGGCAACTTGAGCAAACCGGTTTCCCACTGCCAGCACTGGGCACTGCGCCGCTACCAGACCACCTGGACACCATCCAGCAGCTCTGGTACTAGTTTGTCCTTATGCACCGGTGCTAACACCAGTACTGATTCCAAGTATGTATCAAGTATGTACCTCACCAGTCAAAGGTACTTGCCTCACAACTATACCACAAATGTAATGCTGTAAATGCAATTTTTTTTTCTGGATTTGAATGTATATGAACGTAATGAGCCACTGACATAACCTATATGTGGGAGGGGAGAGAATGGAGTGGTCATGGGCGCACAAATAGAAACCACCAGCACCTCTACTGCCAACAAAACACCACCCACTCACCCAAGATGGAAATGACCATCCAAGGGTCAACCAGATAGAGCTAAGCCCAGAGCACAGTCAAGGCATGAAGGCGATTTGCACTAAGGACTTGGGGGAGAGTGATCTCATGTATCCAAACATGTTTACTGCTTGTACTATTACACATGGTATGCCACCAGAGGGCACTGCAGTGGGAGATTTGTAGGTTACCTGTACAGGTGTGCCAGGCCTAATATAAAAGGCAGGCCACCATGTGTGATCATCACTCTGGAGTTACATTAAATGGACTAAGGTCACTACAGTTCAAGTACAATACATTGCCTCGTGGAGTCATTATCAGAGCATCTAAAGACATAACACAGGTCCCATTGGCATTTGCGGTCATCATCATCATCGTCATAGGTGGTCCCTCGAACGAGGATGACTTGCTTCCACACTAAAAGGAATGAGTTTGCAAATGTTTCAGTGAAGGACCCGATATTCTAGTCCTGAACTCGAGGGGTGGAAGGTGCCTGTGCGTGGATTGTTTTAACATGTGGTGATCGTTGCACATCAGCCACCACATGGGCTTTACAGAGCTAGGTCTTTATCCTGTGGCAAGGGTTAACCAGGACAACTGGAGACCTGCTCTGCAGACATCATCATCATAGGCGGTCTCTCGAAACGAGGATGAATTGCTTCCACGCCAAAAAAAGATGAGTTCACAGGTGTTTCAATGAAGGACCCGAACTACATCCTCAAAGGTGGAAGATGCCTGTGCATGGATTTTTTTTAACGTGTGGTGGCCGTTGCACACCGGCCACCACACAGGCTTGACAGAGCTCGGCCTTTATCCAGTGGCAAGGGTTAACTAGGACGACTGGAGACCTGCTCTGCTGCACGGAACTAGTGCATACACATATCGCAGTGTGGGTTGGCCCGTGCTGCCTCTGGGCCCCTGGCCCTGAACTCACACCTCCCCATGGCCCCGATCACGTCCTTCTACAGTCTCTTGCCGCTCCTTCGCCCCGACCTCGCCGCTCCTGCTGTATCTGCCCACGCTCCAATCTCAGAGCTGGACCGTGATGACGTCACTTTTTGCTGCCTTTGCCCTCCTGCACCAGCTCGCGCTGCTCCCTGAAGGGGCCGCCACGCTCTGCGGTAATGTGCCCTTGACTAACATCAACCAAGTGGGCAGGCAGGATTAAAACTTCCTGCGCTCCTGTCCTGAAGTCCACCCAGGACGCTGAGCTTTAGTGCAATTGCGGTCCCGGGATCAGGTGGCCCTGACTCGTGAGCATAAATCGGACACCCAGCATATAAGTACAATGCATTTAGTTATGCTAGAAGTACAGAAGATTTGAATGAATCTAGAAATGGGAAAACAGGGTTTTATACTGGGTTGTTTTTTTAGATGATAATAATAGCATCAGTACTAAAACAAACATAAAAGAGAGATGTAGTAATTGTATCAATTAAATTTGTGATTAAAACCAAGATTAACTGAGATTAAAAAATTTTATCATGAAATTAATCACGATTAATATTTTTAATCACTTGACAACTCTAATACATTAATACTTCAGCCAATTTGACATGCTCTATTTTTGCAAATACATATTTCTTTTCTATTTTATTACTATTTCATATACTCTTAAAATATAACCCACTTGAATTTGAAGTGATCTCAGTTCTCTATTGCTGTAGTCCTTACTATACAAGGGATGAAAATAGTATATATTCTTAAAGGCAAAATCTCAACAGCCACAGCTCCATCAAGAGTTTTTTTTAAATTCATACTAATATAGGTTTAAGGGGGATCTTTTCAATCTTTGTTATACCCAATGTTATTCAGTTTGGCCTATATTATATTGTTGTTGCTAAGTGGCTCTGAATAAATGTATCTGCTATTAATATACTCTACTTTTGGTATTTGTTCTTTTTTCTAGTGATCAATAAGGTTAACGATATCATTGCTGGAGAATCAAGCACTTGTACACTTTGTTTTTTCAGTTTTGTTGCATCAGAAACCCCCAGCTCAGCTATGACACAAGATCGACCAATTAACTGCTCCCAGGTCAGTTATACCACAGGGATACGGTAGCCTAGTGGTTATGATACTGGACTAGTAATCCAGAGGGCTGGGCTAATAATCAGTGAGACGTGAGTTAAAATCAGACCAAGAGGGAATTTAAATTCAGTTAATTAAAGAAAAATTGGAATTAACCATAAAACTACCAGACTGTCGTATAAAACCCAACTGGTTCACTAAAGTTGATTAGGGAAGGAAACCTACCATTCTTACCCGGTCTGGCCTATATGTGACTCTGCTCTGAAATGGCCTAATAGTCAAACAAAGTCAGCACTATGGGAGTACCTTTACCACAAAGACGGCAGTGGCTTATAGTCTCAAGTGGAATTAGGGATGGGCAATAAATATCGGCCTTGCCAGTGAAGCCCACATCCCATGAATGAATATATTTTAAAAAGGCTTGATTCTGAGTATTTGCCGCAACAGTGTAAATGCACATGTGTGTTTATTTCATCATTATGTAGATCAGTGACTTTGAATTTTATTGCCTTTTGTTCCTGAGCCAGTGGCCTAAATAAAATTTTAATCACTAGTAGCTTTCTAACATAGATGGGACTAAATCTGCCTCTGCACTAACCCTGACACTAAAGGCAACTTCTATCACCATTGTGATAAAACAGCATTTTAATCTGTGGCACAAACGTGCCATTACAAGGCTGAGACAATAGGCAAATAAGCTGCTATCACAAATCTGCCATTGATGCTTTGTGATCGACTTTGAGAAGTCATGCTGGAGAGTGAATATTTTGATCACTTGTTCTTGGGATCTGGGTGATGCAGGCAAGGCCACATTTATTGTTTATCTCCAGTTGCCCTGTGAAGGAAGGTGGTGATGGGCCTTCTTCTTGAACCAAAGCAGTCATTGTAGTGACGGTGCCCCCACATTGGTGTTAGGTATGAAATTAACATAGTAGTGATAGGTTACAACTCATTGGTTTGCTAACCACTTGATAGGGCATTTAGAGTCAACCACGTAATAAGGGATTAGAATCACATGTAAGCCAAAATGGGTAAGGGTGGCAGGCTCCCTCCATTGAAAGACATTACTGAACCAGTAGGGTTTTAGGTGACTAGCCCTCCAATTTTTCCTTCCTCCTTGTGGAAGTGCACCTAGCTTGATTCATTACCTCTCATTTCAACAGTTAAGCTGAGATATGAGGAGAACCACCAGAACAGACTCAAGTTGTTGCCACTATGCATGCGTTCCAGTCTGTGCATTATTTTTTTTCCACACACTTTCCTAATCAAACTTGCAGGGCAAGGCACCAGGAAACCATAGTTCTCTCACTGCAAGTGGTTCATGATTCACTGGGAACTAGGTAGAGAACAAAGGAATCTAATATAATCACAATTTTTAAAAATTAGAATCAATTATGTATTATGGTGTTACACTCCCATTAATGTGTGAATCTCTATTTAATCAATTAGGAGAAAAATAAGTGCTAATGTTATAAATATCCAGTAAAATAGCTTTCCTTCTGATTTTAAAAGTCCTCACTTCTCTGAGAATCCATCTGCTGTGAAATATTCGTGTTTCAGCAGCTCTGTGCATGAAGATCGCTTGTCTGGGTCCATCTGTAAGCATTTCTGTGAAAATATCATAAATTTCCAATCAATTCTACTGTCAAGTAAAACCTGTAACTAACTATCTCTCAGTTATTCAGTAACCAAAAGACCCAACTTGAACAGCTAAATCACACAAAGGGTAAATTAGCCTGGCTCCCAAACGTAGCAGTTTCTGACTTTCCAGGAATTCGGGCCTCTCAATCAGGACAGCAACAGAACCCATTTCAAAGAGGATACCGCACTATTGTGCCTCACTTTAGAAAGGGAATTTAACTGATTGAGAGAAAAGAAGGAATTTGGATTCGTGTAGCACCTCATTAGTTCCAGGTGTGGCTCAGTTGGCAGCACTCTCACCTCTGAGTCAGAAGATTGTGGGTGCAATGTTCCACGTTAGAGACTTGAGTACAAAATTCAGCACTGAGGGAATGCTGCGCTGTCGGAGATGCCATCGTTTGGATGAGACATTAAACCGAGGCCCTGTCTGCCCTCTAAGAAGGGCGTAAAAGATCCCATGCCTCTAGTTCAAAGAAGAATAGGGAAGTTTTCCCCAGTGTCCTGGCCATTATTTATCCCTCAACTACCACCTAAAAACAAATTATCTGGTCATTATCACATTGCTGTTTGTGAGACCTTGCAAATTAGCTGCCATGTTTCATACATTACAATAGAATCGTTACAGCACAGTAGAAGGCCATTCGACCCATTGAGCCCGTGTCGACTCTCAATTTAGCTAGTCCCACTCGCCCGCCCTTCCCACGTAGCCCTGATTTTTTTTTTCCCTTCAGGTACTCATCCAATTCCCCATTGAAAGCCACGATTGAATCTGCCTTTCAAACAGTGCATTCCAGATCATAACCACTCACTGCATAAAAAAGTTTTTCCTCATGACACCTTTGGATCTTCTGCCAATCACCTTAAATCTGTGTCCTCTAGTTCTCAACCCTTCTGCCAATGGGAACAGTTTATCTCTATCTACTCTGTTCAGACCCCTCTATCAAATCTCCTCTCAATCTTCTCTGCTCTAAGGAGAACGACCCCAGCTTATCCAATCTTTCACGTAAACGTAATTCCTCATTGCTGGAACCATTATTGTAAATCTTTTCTGCACCCTCTCTAAAGCCTTCCTAAACTGTGGTGCCCAGAATTGGATACAATACCGTACTCTAGATGTGGCCAAACCAATGTTTTATAAAGGTTCATCATAACTTCCTTGCTTTTGTACTCTATGCCTCTATTTATGAAGCCTAGGATCCCGTATGCTTTTTTAACCGCTTTCTCAACCTGCCCTGCCACCTTCAATGATTTGGGTCTTTCTGTCATTCATCCACTTTAGAATTGTACCCTTTAGTTTATATTGCCTCTCCTTGTTCTTTCTACCAAAATGTATCACTTCGCACTTTTCTGCATTAAATTTCATCTGCCACGTGTCCGCCATTCCACCAGCCTGTCTATGTCCTCTTGATGTCTATCCCTATCCTCCTCATTGTTCACTATACTTCCAAGTTTGTGACTGCAAATTTTGAAATAGTGCCCTGTACACCCAAGTCGTAGTCATTAATATATATCAAGAAAAGCAGTGGCCCTAGTACCGACCCCTGGGGAACACCACTGTATACCTGCCTCCAGTCTGAAAAACAACTGTTCACTACTACTCTCTGTTTCCTGTCACTTAACCAATTTCGTATCCATGTTGCCACTGACCCTTTTATTCCAAGGGCTTCAACTTTGCTGGAAAGCCTATTATGTGCCACTTTATCAAACGCCTTTTGGAAGTCCATGTACACCACGTCAACCGCATTACCCTTGTCAACTCTCTTGTTACCTCATCAAAAAATTCAATGAAATTAGTTAAACACGATTTGCCTTTAAAAAATCTGTGCTGGCTTTCCTTAATTAATCCACACTTGTCCAAGTAACTATTACTTTTGTCCCTGATTATCATTTCTAAAAGCTTCCCCACCACCGAGGTTAAGCTGACTGGTCTGTAGTTGTTGGGTTTATCATTATAGCCTTTTTTGAACAAGGGTGTAACATTTGCAATTCTGGCACCTTTGTCCTATGGCACCACCCCTGTATCCAAGGAGGATTGGAACATTATGACCAGTGCCTCCTCAATTTCCACCTTTACTTCCCTCAGCATCCTAGGATGCATCCCATCCGGTCCTGGTGACTTATCTACTTTAAGTACAACCAATCTTTCTAGTACCTCTTCTTTATCAATTTTTAGCCCATCCATTATCTCAAATACCTCCTCCTTCACTGTGATTTTGGCAGCATCTTCTTCCTTAGTAAAGACAGATGCAAAGTACTCATTTTGTACCTCAGCCATGTCCTCTGTCTCCATGCGTAGGTCTCCTTTTTGGTCCTTAATTGGCCCCACCCCTTCTCTTAGTACTATTTATATGGCTATAGAAGACTTTTGGATTCCCTTTTAGGTTAGCTGTCAGTCTATTCTCATACTTTCTCTTTGCCCCTCTTATTTCCTTTTTCACTTCCCCTCTGAACTTTCTCATTTGTATTCTCAACCTGACATCTGTCATAAGTCCCCTTTTTTTGCTTCATCTTACTCTCTATAGAGCTGGATTTTCGGCTTTTAGCATTTCGGGGCACAAATCGGGGTGGAATGCAAAAGTTTGCGCCGAGAAATAGCTTGCGTCCTCGTTATGTATTTTCGTCCCAAAGGTCATCTGGAGGAGTGTTGGCGTAAAGTCAGGCGTTGCACGCCGAAGCCGAAACTTTTGGCGGTGAAGGAGGCGGCCATTTGGTGGATGCGCATTGTTTGTTTTCCCCCTCTTGCTTTCTTTTCTAGTCACAAACACAAATGCAGGGTGCGCCAACTTCCTGCATGCATGCGCATTTAAACTGGTCACTTCAGCTACTTCTGCCGAGATGGAGGAACAGGAGGGAAGGCAGTGTGCCAGATGCTTCAGCTGGGATGCTAGTGAGGCCTTAGTCAGTGCGGTGGAGAAGAGGTGGACCTCACTTCATCTTGCTGGGGGAGCCAGACCACTCCCTTCTGTGTTGAAAAGAATATGGAGGGACATAGCACAGGAGGTGTCTGCTGCAGACACGGTGCCCAGGACTGGCACACATTGCCAAAAAAAATTCAACAACCTCACAAGGGTCATCAGAGTGAGTACCATTTGCATCTATGCATGCCTCCATTACTTGTAACATTAATCTCACACACTATGTGAAGTCTTTCATTTATCTGGTCCCGCTCAACACTCAGTGGGGTGCCTTTCACAATGTATAACAAAGATGAAGGCTTACATCGGCAACCATTGGCTTTAAATGATCTATTCACCTAATTTGTTTCATTAAAATCGTCCCACGCAATGCACTCCAACTGCTCCTATCACTTTCTGAAAGACCACTTACATCTCCCATGGTAGATGCCTCTAACCAGCGAATACATACCGACGAAGCACATGTAAGATCGCAACAGATTGAACGGAGGCCTCTACAACGTCCACACAGTATCACCTATTCTACTGTGGTAGGCATATGTGGCACAACAGCAGAGAGACCCTTTTAGAACCCTTCCTATTTTTCTCTTTGCAGTCAAAGCACTCCCACAACAGGAGGGAGCAGCTGCGGACAGGCGGGGTCCGCCTCAAACATTACCTCTGACAGACGTGGAGGAGAAGGTCTCTGCCCTCATTGGAGTCCCATGTCGGGGGTGATGCTGAGCCCCCCTCGACTAGTGAGGGTATGTAAATGGATCGCACTACTGAATCCACTGCACTACGAGATATACTGGAGGAGAGGCGGCCCTCAAATGAACCTGTGCTATGCCACCTTCGTCATGCCACCCTGTCCCTTCCCCACCGCTGTCTGCTGTTTTCTACTTCCAGATGACCAACCAGAGGTGCAGCATTCCTCGGGGGAGGCCTCCACTTCAGACCATGCGGACGCTGACGACGAGGCACTGGAGGACACTGCTCCGGCGGAACATTCGAGCCCACCAGTTGCACCCTCCAGATTAAGCTCTTCTGGGGATGACACAGAATTCACGGGCTTTGAGGAATCGGAGGTTCCTGGCCCTAGTACAGCAACACAGTGCCAGGGTAAAATCCCACAGGCCAGCTCTCCGGAGGGTGAGTTGGCAAAGTTTGTCTGCTAACAGACAGGCAGACCTTGAACTGGACCTGGTGGAAATGATCAGGGAGAGCGCTGTGATGCACCGTGACCTTATTGATGCATTGGGACGGATTCCAGTGAGCATTCACAAGCTCACTGCGACTATTGCAGAGGCAGCGTCGCAGATTGACATTGCGAGTCGGGAGTCCAGCGAGACCATCATTGCCCATTGGTGGTCTCTAGAAGCGACAGTGGAGTTCCAGAGTGTGTGATGTGTGGCACTGATCGTGCCGCAGACTCAGGCGCTTCACAGACACAAGTATTGCTCGAGCTTGGGCAAGTAATGCAGTCCGTGTCTGCATCCATACTCTCTGCATTCCTCACTGTCCAACAGGGAAGTGATGGTGCTAAAGCAGGCCAGCAAGGTGTGGGGAGACATCATGTTTCGGTTGCTAAGGCCCAGTCCTGTCAGAAATGGAGTGGCTCCAGGAAAATGGGAGGTGGTGTCATTCCTCAGGATGACAGCATTCCAGATTCCACCACTCACTTGCCAACCATGCACCATAGACGGTTGACACCCCATCCACCTGTGACTGGTAATGCCGAGGAAGAGGCGCCCCAGTCGAAAGCAAGGCCTTCCAGTACGTCCTCAGACACGGTCTCCATTGTCTGACCCCCCAACACAGCAGCCCTCTAGCAGCCTTGCTGGATGCCCTGAAGCCTCAATGAGGAGGAGCAGCAGGCATGGGAGGTGGTTGAAGGGAAGAAGGGAAGTTGGGGGTGAAAGTCAGTCCAAGGAGCACTAATGGCTGGCAAAAAATCATGGAGCCTTGCAATTAGTGCACTGCAGGATGCAATTATTTTTTTCTTTAGCTATTGTGAATTGCAGGAAACAGTCTTTTTTACTTTCAATTTTGTGCACTGCGGGATGCAGTTATTCTTTTCTTAATATATTGCTCGTTGCAGGGATCGGTAATGTATCCATAAGTGTTCAACCATTCTATTATGTAGGGTTCTGTTGGAGGGGGGGAATATTGAGAGTGGTAAATGTTGATAAAAATTGTCCTTTGATCTTTGACATTGCTGTCTTGTGTCTCATTTGCACAGTTATACATTAGGCAGCATGGTGAGGCAACACTCAAACCTCCTGTTCCCTGTTCATGCAAACCGATCAATGATGAGCTGCCTATGGAAAGCCCTTGCAGTGGCCACATCTCCACGCTGCCTCCCCTGTGGTCATGGTGGTTGCAATATTGGTTCCTCGCCAGGCTCATCTTCCTTGTCTTCCTCCTCCTCCTCCTCCTCCTGAGATGGTCCTGCAATCCCCATTGGCAATGCCTGTCCCCTCATGATGGCTAAGTTGTGTAGCATGCAGCACACGACAATGAACTTGGAGACGTGCGGAGGGGAGTATTGAAGGCTGTCTCCACAGTGGTCCAGGCATCGCTGCTTCAGCACGCCAAATGTCTGTTCACTGATGTTGCGAGTGGTTGCATGGCTGTCATTATAGCGCTGCTCAGCTTCAGTGGCAGGGTTCCGGAGGGGGCTCATGAGCCCGGTGGCCAGGCCGCATCCTTTGTCCCCGATTAGCCAGCTCTGACCTTGTCTTTGTCGCTGAAACACGGGTGAGATATTGCTCTCGCGCAAGATGAAAACACTATGTGTGCTCCCTGGATAGCAGGCATTGACTGTGAGGATACACTGAGTGTGATCGCAGACCAGCTGAACGTTGAGGAAGTGGCATCCATTTCTGTTTCAGAAGACCTCTACATTCTGTGTTGGTGCTTGCAGGGCAATGTGCGTACAGTCAATCGCACCCTGAGCCTTGGGGAAGCCTGACAATTGTGCAAAATCTATAGTCCTCTCATTCTGGCTCTCCCTGCTCATTGGGAACTTTATGAAGTCCATTCTGCGTGCGTACAGTGCCCTTGTCAGCTGGCGAATGCAACAATGTATAGCATGCTGCGGGTTGCAGCATATGTCCCCTGCTGCTGCCTGGAAGGAGCCGGAGGCATAGAAGCCGCAGTCACCTTCACCTTGAGGGCAGCGCTGGTAGGTTGTAGGACTGCCTGTAGGAGCTGGCATATCTCTATCACCACTTCTTTTCTAAAGTGCAGCCTTCGAATGCACTGCGCATCAGAAATGTGTAGGTATGAACAATGTTCCCCGTAAACCTGTAGGGGTTAAGGCCTCCTCTCCAAACGTCTGCAACCTCTTCGATTATGTTGAAAACCATGGACAATAAGCCTTCTTCCAGCTTAAAGCTGCCTGCCAATGGCAACCAGCATGACTTGCTACCTAATTAGCATTGCCCCCATTGAACTCTCTCACTGACCTTGAAAGCAAAAGGTTAAGTCACATAAAAGTGCCGCTTTAAAGTGTGCACTAACGCAGCATTCTGCATGCAACCATGGCAGTCACCGACAACTGAGATATAATATTCTCCTTTTGTTTTCAAGGTCGGTGAGAGAGTTCAATGGGGGCAATGCTAGTTAGGTAGCAAGTCATGCTGGTTGCCATTGGCAGGCAGCTTCAAGCTGGAAGAAGGCTTATTGTCCATGGTTTTCAACATAATCGAAGAGGTTGCAGACGTTTGGAGAGGAGGCCTTAAATATGGCGCCAATTGTGTCTGCTGCATCCTGGGACCATCTATTATTTTTGGTCGGGTCCTGGGGCGAACACAATACCTGAAAGTTCCACCCGGGGTGCTAGCATAGCCTTGCACGGCGATTGTCTGACAGTCAAAACAGAGGGCGGGGCAGTAATTTTTTGCTCCGCCGCAAAACCACTGCCGAAATTTCTGGCTGGTCACTAAATCCTGGATGCCCCGTTTGACGCCCAGAAACACCTTTATCCGCCCTGACGAGGCACGATCCGGGGCGCAAATTAGCGGAAAATCTAGCCCTTATTCTTTCGTCATCCAGGGAGCTCTGGATTTAGTTGCCCTACCTTTTCCCCTCGTAGGAATGTACCTTGACTGTACCGAACCATCTCCTCTCTAAAGGCAGCCCATTGTTCGATTACAGTTTTACCTGCCAATCTTTGATTCCAATTTATCTGGAGCAGGTCCGTTCACAACCCACTGAAATTGGCCCTCCTCCAATTAAATATTTTAACTCTAGATTGCTCCATGTCCTTTTCCATAGCTAATCTGCACCTTGTGATACTACAATCACTGTTCCCTAAATGTTCCCCTAATGACGCTTAACCCACCTGACCCACCTCATTCCCCAGAACCAGATCCAGCAATTCCCCCTTCCTCGCTGGGCCAGAAATGTACTGATCAAGAAAATTCTCCTGAACACACTTCAGAAATTCTTCCCCCTCTCTGCCCTTTATACTTATACTATCCCAGTCTATATTAGAACATTTGAAGTCCCCATTATCACTACTCTATATGATAGGTCCTTACTACACAGTATAAATGCACACGAGGCCCATGCTTGAGAGAAGGTCAGTCTGTGACCTGTTCTTTATTCCTTAGCACTCAAATGATGAAGGTGGGTGGAGCTTCCCCTTTGATACCTGAAGGTCCAGGTTAGGAGTGTCTCCCACCTAGTGGTCAGTGTTCTCACGGTGTACAACTTAGGTCAGTTTATACATGGGTTACAATGCTGGCTGAATACATGACACTATAGTTCTTGCACCTCTCTGTAATTTCCCTGCAAATTTGCTCCTCTATAGCCTTCCCACTACTAGTAGGTAGCCTATAGAATACATCTAGTAGTGTAATGGCACTTCTATTGTTTCTAACCTCTAACCAAATAGATTCTGTCCTTGACCCCTCCAAGACATCCTCTCTCTCCAGCATTGTAATATTCTCCTTCATCTATCCTGCCACACCACCTCCTTTCCTTCCTTCCCTATCTTTCCTGAACACCTTACATCCAGGAATATTTAGTACCCAATCCTGCCCTTTTTGAGCCAGGTCTCTGCTATCACCACATTATATTCCCATGTGGTTATTTGTGCCTACAGCTCCCCAACCTTATTTAACCATGCTTTGTGTGTTTACACACATGCACTGTAAACCTATCTTAGACCACCTTGTATTCCCTCTAAGTCTGACCTCACCTAATACTGTACTATCGCTTACTCTAGTGCTATCTGTCTCTCCCACTCCTTTGTGCACCTTGTTTCCCCTTTCTAAGAGTACATCCTCGTGCCCACCCCCTTGGCAAATTAGTTTAAACCCTCCCCAACAGCACTAGCAATCCCCACCCCCACGAGGATATTGGTCCTTAAGCCCTGTTGATGTGCAACCTCTCTGGCGTGTACAGGTCTCACCTCCCCCCAGAACCAGTCCCAATGTCCCAGGAATCTAAAGCCCTCCTCCTGCTCCATCTCTCCAGCCATGCATTCATTTGCTCTATCCTCCTACTTCTATACTCACTAGCGAATGGCACCGGGAGTAATAAGGAGATTACTACCTTTGAGGTCCTGATTTTTAATCTCTTTCCTAGCTCCCTAAAATCTGCCTGCAGGACCTCATTCCCTCTTTCTACCTGTGTCATTGGTACCAATATGGACCATGACCTCTGGCTGTTCACCCTCCCCCTTCAGAAGGTTCTGCAGTTGCTCAGTGACATCCTTGACCCTGGCACCAGGGAGGCAACATACCGTCCTGGGTCATTCTGAGGTCATGAAAGGGACTATGTAAATGGAAGTCTTTCTTTCTGTTAGGTCGCTCAGTAACACTGCAAAATTCTATACATAAAATGAGTTATTGTGAACTGCAGTCACTGCTGTTAGTTAAGTCAACACAGAAGCAAATCTGTCCCCAAAACAACAATAAGATAAATAGACAGTATTCTGCTATTGGTGGTATTGGTTGAGATGTGAACGTTGGCCAGATCAAAAGAACTCCCTGCTCTACAAATAATGCATAGGATCTTTTACATCCACCTGAATGTATGATTATGAGGGCAGTGTGTATGATGGTCAGCATGATTGTGTGCATGAGAATGTATGCAAATGTGACTGTAGGAATGAGAGTATAAACATCGCTGCCAGTACAATTGTAAATATGAGTACATGCGGAATTGTGAGTGCAAGTATATGAGTATGAATACAAGTGTGATTGTGATAGCATAAGCAAGAACATGTGTGGTATTATGACTGCAAGAGTGGGTGTGTCTGTGATCTACAGATCTTCAGGTATATCTAACGTTTCAAACAGTTGTCAAATAATGTCTTTGCAATTTTTGGACTTTTTGGATCTGCAGTCTCGCTTCTATGTTCTGTGCCTGGCACTTAAAGATGATTCTGAAAGACTGCCTCTCTCCAGAAGACAAAGATTACCACTTCACCCCATAAAAGAACCGAGCTGATCTGGAACTAATACACTCAGCTCATCCTGAAAAAATGCTAGGTTAACATGTGCATAAGTACTACTGTTAATTTAGCTCCACCATACTGCAGAGCTCAGTATCTCCTCCCTGGCATGGCAACCCTGAAAATGCTTAGTCTGTTGTGCCAGGATCCCATCCACCAGGGGCCACTGTATGGAACAATGGAAGGTTCTGTCATCTGAATATTCATGGCAGTCACCTTCAACACTAGGGTCACATTTTGGGCACCTGCCTACCCTTACCAGGTGAACAGTCTGGAACCTGCTGCCATCAAAAGAAGATTTGTAAGGGGTTTGAAAATATCTATACGGTGATAATTATTACCGTCATTAGAGATCTAGGCTATGACCTAGTTTGTAACCCTTTGACAACAGTCCATTGGAATTGCAGTGGGAAGTGGAAGCTTGCAAGAAAGGCTGTGGAATTTTAGCCCCAATGTTTTTTTCCCAGTGGCACAATGAAAAAGGTGTTCCTCTCAGTGTTCACCATTCCTACTGATTATGTCTTTTGAATAGAACGGCATGATGCTATACTGGGGAGGGTAATTCTATAGAAAATGTCTGGACCCATAGTGACTGTATTCAACAGTATTAAAGCAGCAATAATGGCTGACTGAGAAACACAAATGAGTGCATATAGTATCTTCCTTTTAATAATTAGGTTGCATTCAGTAGAGTAAAATTCCCTTTTAAGAAAAGTGAATAATCACAGAACACTGATTAATAATTGTCTTCCCCTCAAACACTTTTACCTTTACCAGCAGAGTCAACAAAGGATTACATCTTAATAGTCTCTTTTCTGGCGATTCTGGTCTTTGGATGTCTGGTAGACATACCCCGGCAAATGTAGGATTTTTGCTAAAAAGACTCTTGAGACGTGGTGTTAAATTTCCTGATCAAAATAAACAGTGCAGATTAAAATAAGGCAGCTCAGAAATTAGTTGACTGCAACAACTAATACTGTAAGAGTCCTTAAACAGACCAGTATTTATCTGAATTACCATTTGGCTCAAAGATTATAACGTTATCTTTATACTCACTGGGATTTCTCAGTTGGCCCTTGTAGTTCATGGGCTGGATTTTGCTGTAGAGGCTAATAGCCCTCACTGTTATTTACGTGGAAATCAGACAGCAACTTCTGGCGACCGCACATTCGCGGTTAAAAGTGGAAATCTGCAGGTTGCTGTCTGAGATGCGACATTCATCCAAAAGCTACTCAAAAACAGCATCTCGCCATCTGGTTCCCCATCAAATACATTGAATGGCGTGGAATTGCTGTACTTACCTCATAGATATGGATTAAATTCACCCAGAAAAAGTTAGGGCTTGTCCATTCCAGTGTAAGTACCCTTTTAATGGCATGGTAAGTCTTAATTACTGCCAAACAACCTCTCTGGCACTGAAAATTTACTTTTACAAGTGTGGAATTGCACTCCAGCTTTTAATTATTGTTGGAAATTCAAACAAAATTGAAACTGAAACATTTTTTTTCTATTTTCTTTCTGTCTCTTTTATCTCTCTCTTAATCAAATCTTTCTTTCCCTCTCTTTATTTTGCTCTCAGTGCCTGATTGAGATTGAATTCAATATTCTAACTGACAGTTCCTTATTCACACTCTGCACTTCAATCTGATTGGTTAAGGGGATACACAGTTGCTTTCCCTGTTCACACAGGTTCCAGATGCTCTGTAGAGGGTGCTGCGCTTTTCACCTCTCTAATTTACAGTAAGTTCCATTACAAAACCTCATAGAAAGTCTATGGATAAATGCAAGTGTAACAATCATTCGCTGCTGAGAGCAAAATCCAGCCCTATGTGTTTTGTACCGCACCCCTCCTCTCCTCCATTCCTGCAAGAGTACAGTTCATGGTACACACTTTGCCCAAGCGACTATTCACCATGGACACAGTGAGGGTAGACAGTCACATGACTGCAGCAGCCATTACAGCTGACCCCAATTCCCAGCAGGCATGGCTGGGTGGTAATCATGAGCAGGAACTATGGTCATTTTCTTTCTCCTCCTCAGCAGTGACACTGACACCAATTATAGCACCTTGACTGCCCTTTGTGGGATCACCATTACCACAAGTATTGCAGTGTTTCCAGTAGACCCACTGAGGGATGCTGCACTGTCGGAGGTGCCATCTTTCGGATAAGACATTGAGTCTGCTCTCTCAGGGGGATGTAAAAGATCGCATCACACTATATCGAAGAAGAGCACAGGAAGTCTCCCCGGTGTCACAGAATCAAAGAAATTTACAGCACAGGAAGCCATTCGGCCCTTGTATCAGTGGCAGCCGACAAAGAGCTATGCAGCCTAATTCCACTTTCCAGCTCTTCGTCCGTAGCCTTGTGGATTCAAGTGCATACTCAAGTACTTTTTAAAAACTATAAGGGTTTCTGCCTCTACCACCCTTTCAGGCAGTAAGTTCCAGACCCCACCACACTCTGGTGAAAACAATTCTCCTCAAATCCCCTCTAAACCTACTACTTTAAATCAATGTCCCCTGGTTATTGACCCCTCTGCTAAGGGGAATAGGTCCTTCCGACCCACTCTATCTAGGCCCCTCATAATTTTATACACCTCAATAAGGTCTCCCCTCAGCCTCCTCTGTTCCAAAGAAAACAATCTCCCCATCCAATCTTTCCTCATAGCCAAAATTCTACAGTCCAGCCAACATCCTCGTAAATCTCCTCTGTACCCTCTCTAGTGCAATCACATCCTTCCTGTAACGTGGTGACCAGAACTACATGTAGGACTCGAGCTGTGGCCTAACTAGTGTCTTATATTCTATGCCTCGGCTAATAAAGGCAAGTATTCAGTATGCCTTCTTAACCACCTTATCTACCTGTCCTGCTACCTTCAGGGATCTGTGGACATGCACTCCAAGGTCCCTCTGTTCTTTGACATTTCTCAGTGTCCTACCATTTAATATGTATTCCCTTGCCCCCAAATGCATTACCTCACACTTCTCCTGATTGAATTCCATTTGCCACTGTTCTGCCTACTTGACCAATCCATTGATATCTTTCTGCAGTCTACAGCTTTTTTCTTCATTATCAACCATACAGCCAATTTTTGTATCATCTGCAAAATTCTTAATCATACCTCCTACATTCAAGTCCAAATTAGTGATATATACCACAAAAAGCAAGAGACCTAGTACTGAGCCCTGTGAACCCCACTGGAAACAGTTTTCCAGTCAAAAAAAAACATTCGACCATTACCCTTTGCTTCCTGCCTCTGAGCCAATTTTGGATCTAACTTGCCACTTTGCTTTGAATCCCAAAGGCTTTTACTTTTGTGACCAGTCTGCCATGTGAAATCTTATTAAAATCTTGCTAAAATCCATATAGATTACATCAAATACATTACCTTCATCGACCCTCCTTGTTACCTCCTCAAAAAATTCAATCATTAGTCAGACACGACCTTCCCTTAACCTATCCCTGCTGATTGTCCTTGATTAATCCATGTCTTGCCAAATGAAGATTTATCCTGTCCCTCAGAATTTTTTCCAATAATTTTCCCACCACCAAGGTTTGGCTGACTGGCCAATAATTAGTCGGTCTATCCCTTTCTCCTTTTTTAAACAACAGTACAATGTTAGCAATCCTCCAGTCCTCCAGCACTACACCTGTAGCCAGAGAGAATTGGAAAATGATAGTCAGAGCCTCTGCTATTTCCTTTCTTGCTTCTCTTAACAGCCTGGAATACATTTCATCCGGGTCTGGGGATTTATCCACTTTCAAAGATGCTAAACCCCTTAATACTTCATCTCTCACTGTGTTTATTTCATCTAATATTTTACACTTCACCTCCCTGATTGCAATATCTGTAACTTGCCTCTCTTTTTTGAAAACAGACGCAAAATATTCATTAAGAGCTATATCCACATCTTCCGCCTCCACATATAGGTTACCTTTATGGTCCCTAATAGGCCCTACTCTTTCTTTAGTTATCCTCTTGCTCTTAATGTCTTTATAAAACATCTTTCGGTTTTCCTTGATTTTACTTGCTAATATTTTTTCATGCCATCTCTTTGTTTTCTAATTTCCTTTTTAATTTCACCCCTGCACTTTCTATACTCCTCTTGGGTTTCTGCAGTATTGAGCCCTCGGTATCTGTCATAAGCTTCCTTTTTTCTTATCGTACCCTGTATGCCCCTTGATATCCAGGGGGCTCTAGATTTGTACGTCCCACCCTTTTTCTTTAAGGGAACATACTTGCTCTGAACCCTCACTATCTCCTCCTTGAATGCCTCCCACTGCTCTGACACAGATTAAAATGCTTACAGCTGTGTGCACTTCCTGTCCACAAAATCTTACTTTGTGTGCTGTGTAATTCTTTGATTTTGGAACAGTTTAGTAGTAGTTTTTAACGGTGAGCGACATGGAGCTGCGGAGGAGTAAAGGAATTTAGGTGTCCCTGTACACAATTCATGAAAAGCTACTGCACAGGTACAAAAAGAAATAATGATTAAATCATGAAAAGCTAATGTGTGTGTATAAAATGTAATCAAAATGTTAATGGAATGCTGACCTATATATCAAGGTGATTGATATTCAAAAGTGACGAGTGATGCTTCAGATGTACAGAGTCTTGATAAGAACCGATCTGGAATACTGCATTCAGTTTTGGGCACCGAACTACAGGAAAGATATATTGGCCTTGAAGGGGGTATAGCGCAGATTCACCAGAATTATTACAGGGCTAAAAAGGTTAAATTATGAGGACATGTTGCATAAACTTGGCTTATATTCCCATGAGTTTAGAAGACTGGGGATGATCGAAGTGAGGTGTTGAAAATGATAAAGGGATTCGATAGAGTAGATAGAGAGAAACTATTTCCTCTGGGTAGTAAGGGGCAGTAATAGTCAAGGGAAGCATTTGGGGCTGTGGTTGAGACTGGACCTCGAGTTAAATTTACATTCTAGTACAAATGTGTAATATTACATTTTTATGCACCATTTTTAAAAATATGCTTATTTTAAAATATGTTTGTTAAATTCATATGAATAACTAGTGCAGTAGACCTTGAATATTAAGTAAGCTTTTGATTTGTACTCACCCACTTGTGTCACTATCTTGTGGATCTGGTCTAAGTCAGAGTTTCCAGGCAGGTAAGGATTTCCTGTTGCCATTTCAATACTCATGCATCCAAATGCCCAAATGTCCACGGGTCTTGTAAAGAAAATATGTATGTATATTTTTTTAAATATTTATTGAAATCAGTTATCCCTTAGAAAACATCCTTGAACATAAAGACGAAAGAGTTCAACTGCTTTGTGTCTTAGAGCTAGCACACGTGCACAACAAAAGACTTGGATTTATACAGCATCTTTCATGACCTCAGGACGTCCCAAAGTGCTTTACAGCCAATTAAGTACTTTTGAGCTGTAGTCACTATTGTAATGCAGGAAAAGCGGCAGCCAACTTACACACAGCAAGCTCCCACAAACAGCAAAGTGACAATGACCATATCATCTGTTTTAGCGGTGTTGATTGAGGGATAAATATTGGCCAGGACTGTGATATATGTAAACATTACCAATGCATAAGACTTGCCATCAGGGGGCGCACCTGTGGGAGACCCAAGGGTCACCTGCACACCCTGGGCAAGCAGGTATAAAAGGCAGACTGCCATGCTGCCTGCTACAATAAAGAGACCAAGATCACAACAGTTTGAGCTTAAGATATACAGTCTTCTGGAGTTATTCTTATTGTGTTCCTAACAAAGATGAGGCTGCACACAGGGAGGTTAAAGTAACAGTGACCTCAGTCTTTAATAAGACACTCCAGAGTGAGAAACAGGCCTTAGGGGCCGGCTTTTATACAATACTCCCAAGAGATGCTGGGATCCCTTGGGACTTCAGGGGATGAGCTTCCTGGTGGCGAACATGGGAGTGCATGCTTTACTGATACACAACATCACTCCCCGCCCAAGTCAAAGTGAAAACTATTTATAAGGTGAGGCGGGCGGGAGCCTTTCTTTCCCTGGTGGACCGCCTCGGTACAAATGTCTGTTCTGGTGTGTTGGCTGTGCCCTCACTGGGCTGGCGTGTTGTTGGCCCTGCAGGGCTGCTAGGTGAGTCTGGCCTTGCTGGGCTGTTGGGCGTAATGGGTTCAATTTCCTGGTCCGGCGTGGTGTCGTTGATCCTTTGGGTGTGTATTGTGGGCTCGAAAAAGGTGGTGTCTGCTGTGGGTTGTTCAGGGCAGTCTGTGAACAGCAGCCTCGTTTGGTCTAGGTGCTTTCTGCAAATTTGTCCATTGTCTTGTTTGATTATAAACACCCTATTCCCTTCTTTATCTATCACCGTGCCCGCGATCCACTTGGGACCATGTCCATAGTTTAGCACATACACAGGGTCATTCAGATCAATTTCCCGTGACACAGTGGTGCAACCATCGTTTACATTTTGTTGCTGTCGCCTGCTCTCTACCTGATCATGCAGGTTGGGGTGAACCAGCGAGAATCTGGTTTTAAGTGTCCTTTTCATGAATAGCTCAGCCGGGGACACCCCTGTGAGCGAGTGGTGTCCCGTGCGGTAGCTGAGCAGTACTCGGGACAGGCGGGTTTGGAGGGAGCCTTCTGTGACTCATTTAAGGCTCTGTTTGATGGTTTGTACTGCCCACTCTGCCTGTCCATTGGAGGCTGGTTTAAACGGGGCCGAGGTGACATGTTTGATCCCAATGCGGTCATGAATTCTTTAAATTCGGCACTGGTGAAACATGGCCCGTTGTCACTGACCAGTATGTCAGGCAGGCCGTGGGTGGCAAACGTGGCCCTCAGGCTTTCAATGGTGGCGGTGGCGGTGCTTCCCGACATTATTTCACATTCAATCCATTTTGAAAAAGCATCCACCACCACCAGGAACATTTTACCGAGAAACGGGCCTGCATAGTCGACATGGATCCTTGACCATGGTCTGGAGGGCTAGGACCACAACCTTAGTGGTGCCTCTCTGGGCGCATTGCTCAACTGAGCACATATGCTGCATTGCCGTACACAGGACTCTAAGTCAGAGTCGATACCGGGCCACCACACGTGGGGTCTGGCTATCGCTTTCATCATTACTATACCCGAGTGTGTGCTGTGGAGATCCGAGATAAACGCCTCCCTGCCCTTTTTTGGTAGCACTACGCGGTTACTACACAACAAGCAGTCTGGCTGAATGGACAGCTCGTCCTTTCGCCACTGGAACGGCTTGATTGGTTCTTGCATTTCAACAGGGACGCTGGCCCAGCTCCCATGCAGTACACAGTTTTTTACTCGGGACAGCAGAGGATCTTGGCTGGTCCAAGTCCTAATCTGGCAGGCCGTGACAGGTGAGTTATCATTTTCAAACGCTTCCATGACCATCAACAAGTCTGCGGGCCGCGCCACCATCAACAAGTTTGCAGGCTGCGCCATTTCCACCCCCGTGGTGGGCGATGGTAGCTGACTGAGAGCATCCGCACAGTTCTCGGTGCCTGGCCTGTGGCGGATGGTATAGTTATAGGCTGATAGTGCGAGTGCCCACCTTTGTTTGCGGGCTGAGGCATTAGTATTTATCCCCTTGTTTTCAGTGAACAGGGATGTGAGGGGCTTGTGATCAGATTCCAGCTCAAATTTGAGGCCAAACAGGTACTGATGCATATTCTTTACCCCGAACACACACGCTAATGCCTCTTTCTCAATCATGCTGTAGGCCCTCTCGGCCTTAGACAAGCTCCTGGAGGCATTGGCGACAGGTTGCAACTTCCCCGCAACGTTAGCTTGTTGTAATACACACCCGACTCCGTATGACGACGCGTCACAGGCTAGCACAAGTCTTTTACACGGGTTATACAATACAAGCAGCTTGTTGGAGCATGAAATGTTTCTGGCTTTCTCAAAAGCAATTACTTGTTTTTTCCCCCATACCCAGTTCTCACCTTTGCGCAATAACACATGTAGGGGCTCTAAAAGGGTGCTTAACCCAGGTAGGAAGTTACCAAAAGAGTTGAGGAGTCCGAGGAACGACCACAGCTCCGTGATGTTCTGTGGCCTGGACGGATTCCTGATAGTCTCTGTCTTGGCGTCTTTGGGCCGAATGCCATCCGCCGTGATCTTTCCCCCCAAAAACTCCACTTCTGTTGCCATGAAGATGCATTTCGACCTCTTCAACCGCAGCCCTACGCGATCCAGTCGCTGGAGGACCTCCTCCAGGTTTTGTAGGTGCTCGGCAGTGTCCCGACTCATGAACAATATGTCGTCCTGAAAGACCACCCTGTGTGGTACCGACTTGAGTAGGCTCTCCATGTTTCTCTGGAAGATCGCTGCAACCGACCGAATTCTAAACGGGCATCTGTTGTAGATGAACAGTCCCTTGTGCGTGTTGATGCAGGTGAGGCCCTTCGAAGATTCCTCCAGCTCCTGCGTCATGTAGGCCGCAGTCAGGTCGAGTTTGGTGAACATCTTGCCTCCTGCCAGCATCGCAAATAGGTCGTCTGCCTTCGGTAGCAGGTATTGGTCCTGTAGCGAGAAACGATTAATAGTTACTTTATAATCGCCGCAAATCCTGACCGTGCCATCACTTTCGAGTACTGGAACAATTGGGCTGGCCCATTCGCTGAATTCCACTGGGGAGATGATGCCCTCGCGTTGCAGCCTGTCCAGCTCGATTTCCACTCTCTCCCTCATCATGTGAGGTACCGCTCGTGCCTTGTGGTGAATGGGTCATGCCTCTGGGACCAAGTGGATCCGCATCTTCGCCCCGGAAAAGTTTCCAATGCCTGGCTCAAAAAGGGAAGGAAATTTGTTAAGAACCTGGGTACATGAGGCCTCATCGACATGTGATGGTGCTCGGATGTCATCCCAGTTCCAGCGGATTTTGCCCAGCCAGCTCCTTCCAAGCAGTGTGGGGCCATCGCCCGGGACAATCAGAGTGGCAATTCGCGCACCGTGCCCTCGTAGGTTACCTTGACCATGGCGCTGCCCAGAACAGTGATAAGCTCTTTGGTGTACGCTCTCAGTTTCGTGTGGATGGGGCTCAGGGCTGGTCTGAATGCCTTGTTGCACCACAGTCTCTCAAACATAATTTTACTCATGATGGATTGGCTAGCACCAGTGTCCAGTTCCATGGCTACGGGTAAACCATTCAATTTTACATTTAGCATTATAGGTGGACATTTCGTTGAAAATGTGTGCACCCCGTGTACTTCAGCATCTGCCTCCTCTCTCTGAGGCTCGAAATTGCTTTGATCCACCATGAACCGATCTTCCTCTGCCACGTGGTGGTTAGCAGGCTTTGCAGAGCTTGCAGCTCATTTTCAAGCTCGTTGGAGGTGTCCCATTGTTCCACAGCTCTTGCAAACATATCCTTTGAAGTGGCATGACTAAGCTGAATGGAAGCCTCCACAATGCCAACAAGGTGTGAATTGCCTTGCATTGGGGACTCTGAGTCATCTGGGTCACCTGAGGCCTGCTGGCAGTTGCAGACTCATGGGTTCTGCTGAGTACATTTCTGCTCGCAACCACAGTTCCAATTAATTTATGAACATTACTTGCACTTGTGTGCTGAGAGATTTGTTTGGTGTTATCACTGGTGGACATAAACGCTTGTGTTATCGCAATGGCCTTACTGAGGGTCAGTGTCTCTACAGTCAAACGTTTTCGTAGGATGGTCTCGTGGCCAATGCCCAGTACAAAAAAGTCTCTGAACATTTGCTCCAGGTAGCCATCAAACTCACATTGTCCTGCAAGTCGCCTTAGCTCGGCGACGTAGCTCGCCACTTCCTGACCTTCAGATCGCTGGCACGTGTAGAACCGATACCTCGCCATCAGCACGCTCTCCCTCGGGTTAAGATGCTCCCGAACCAGTGTACACAGCTCCTCATGCGACTTATCTGTGGGTTTCACCGGAGCCAGGAGATTCTTCATGAGGCTGTAGGTTGGTGCCCCGCAGACTGTGAGGTGGATCGCTCTCCTTTTTGCAGTGCTTCCTTCTCCGCCCAGTTCGTTGACTACAAAGTACTGGTCTAGCCGTTCGACATAGTCTTCCCAGTCCTCACCCTCCGAGAACTTCTCCAGGATGCCCACAGTTTGCTGCATCTTTGCGTTGGATTCGTATTCTCGTCGCCAGTTATTGTGTTCTTAACACAGATGAGGCTGCACACAGGGAGGTTAAAGTAACAGTGACCTCAGTCTTTAATAATACTCTCCAGAGTGAGGAACAGGCCTTAGGGGCCGGCTTATATACAGTGCTCCCAAGGGATGCTGGGATCCCTTGGGACTTCAGGGGATGAGCTCCCTGGTGGCGGAACATGGGAGTGCATGCTTTACAGATACACAACAATTCTAAACATAACAATTGGCGATGAGTAACAGATCACGAACTTTCACGCAGTTATGGCTGCCATTGGTATTCTTGAGAGATTTGTTGAGGGTGATGATTGGGAAGCCTTTGTTGAGCGTCTTGACCAATACTTCGTGGCCAACTGAGCTGGAAAAGGAATAAACCGCGGTCAAGCGCAGGGCGATTCTCCTCACCGTTTGCGGGTCCACGATATATGGCCTCATCAAAAATCTGCGAGCACTGACGAAACCAATGGAGAAGACGTATGAAGAGCTGTGCACACTGGTTCGGGAACACCTCAAGCCGAAGGAGTGCATCTTGATGACCAGGTACCGGTCCGAGGGCCAGGACATGACGACTATGTTGCCAATCTAAGACACCTTGCGGGATCGTGCGTATTTGCTGGATTTTTGGGGGAAGTGTTGCTGGACTTTCTCGTGCTTGGAATCGGCCGCGAGGTCATTCTTCGCAAACTGTTGTCTGCCGAATCCCTAGATCTGAGCAAGGCCATTACGATAGCCAGGCTTTTATGTCCACGAACAATAACACTAAACAGATATCATTGCAGCAAGTACAGTGCATAAAATAACGCCTTCAGCAAGCAGAACTATACATGGCAGGGCCTACACGCCCACAGAGGCCAGACCTAGGATGACTCAGAGTCTGCCGTGGGCCATGAATGCAAATCCATGTTGACACTGCGGGGTAATCATCGAGCTCATCAATGTCTCTTGATGCACTACGTGCGCAAGGGCTGTGGAACAATGGGACACCACCAGGAATGTGCAGACGTGCTGCGACTCACCATGTGGCAGAGTCGGCAGAAGATGACCGATCCGGCACCGATCACGCTGAACGAGTAAGAGAGGCAACTCAACCCGAGGCTGAAGAGGAAGTGTATGGGGTACACACCTTCACCATCAAAAGTCCTCCGGTAATGTTAAAAAAGTAAAATTAAATGGCATTCCAGTTTCCATGGAATTGGACACGGGAGCGAGTCAGTCAATTACGAGCCAGAAGGCTTTTGAGAAGCTGTGGGGCAACAAGGCACAAAGGCCAAAACTAAGCCTGATCCACACCAAAGAGCTCATGCCAGTCATTGGCAGTGCGGCAGTGAAGGTATCGTACGATGGAGCTGTGCATGATTTACCACTATGGATTGTACCAGGCGATGGTCCAACGCTGTTCGGCAGAAGCTGGCTTGGAAAGATCCGATGGAACTGGGACGACATCAAAGCACTGTCTTCGGAGGATGACGCCTCGTGCGCCCAAGTGCTAAACAAATTCCCATCGTTATTCGAGTCAGGCATCGGCAACGTCACAGGCGCCAAAGTGCAGATCCATCTAGTCCCTGATGCACGACCCATTCATCATAAGGCCCGAGCGGTTCCATATATGATGAGGGAGAAAGTCGCGATCGAACTGGACAGACTTCAACGAGAGGGGATCATATCGCCAGTTGAGTTCAACGAGTGGGCCAATCCCATTGTGCCGGTGTTGTAGAGCGATGGGACGGTCAGAATCTGCGGGGACTACAAGGTCTACAAGGAACGGTCAACCGAGTCTCGTTACAGGACCAATATCTACTATCCAAAGCAGATGACCTGTTTGCAACACTAGCAGGGGCGATGTCGTTCACCAAGCTGGATCTAACCTCTGCTTATATGACACTGAAGCTGGCTGAACCTTTGAAAAAATTGACGTGCATCAACACGCACAGAGGACTGTTCATATACCACAGATGCCCCTTTGAGATTCGCTCGGTGACGGCCATCTTCCAGAGGAAAATGAAGAGTCTGCTGAAATTGGTTCCACGCATCGTGGTGTTCCAAGACGACATCTTGATCACTGGCCGCAACACCACCGAAAACTTGCACAACCTGGAAGAGGTTCTCAAGCGACTGGACAGAGTAGGACTCAGGAGGAAATGCTCCAAGTGTGTTTTCCTGGCGACAGATGTCAAATTGTTGGATGGCATCAGAACCACAGACTCCAAGACGGAGGCCATCAAGGTAGCACCCAGACCACAGAATGTGACAGAGCTGCGTCGTTCCTGGGACTCCTCAACTATTTTGGTAACTTTCCACCGGGGTTGAGCACTTTGCTGGAACCATTGCATTTATTGCTACGCAAGGGTGCCGACTGGGTTTGGGGTAAATCTCAAGAGACAGCCTTTAACAAGGCCAGAAACCTGCTATGTTCTAACAAGTTACTTGTATTGTATGACCCATGTAAACGTTTAGTACTAGCTTGTGATGCATCTTTGCACAGGGTCGGTTGTGTGTTACAGCAAGCAAATGTGTCAGGCAAACTCCAACCGGTTGCATATATGTCCAGAAGCTTATCTAAGGCTGAAAGAGCCTACAGTATGGTTGAGAAAGAAGCATTAGCATGCGTATACGGGGATAAGAAAATGCACCAATACCTATTTGGGCTCCGGTTCGATCTCGAAACCGACCACAAGCCGCTCATTTCGTTGTTCTCAGAAAGCAAAGGTGTTAACACTAATGCTTAGTCCCGCATCCAAAGATGGGCATTAACATTATCTGCGTATGATTATGTAATCTGCCACAGACCAGGCACTGAGAACTGTGCGGATGCCCTCAGTCGGCTACCATTGCCCACCACCAGGGTGGAAATGGTGCAACTTGCAGACTTGCTCCTTGTAATGGATGCTTTTGAGAGCGAGGGATCACCCGTCACGCCTCGTCAGATCAGGACCTGGACTAGCCAGGACCCAGTGCTATCACTAGTAAAAAGCTGCGTCCTCCATGGGAGCTGGTCGGCAGTCACAGGGGAAATGCAAGACAAAATTAAGCCGTTCTTGTTGAGTATGGAGAAAGAGTCAGGCTGAACACTGTGAGCTCAAAGTGAAGTGTGACCTTAGTCTTTTATTGCAGGTCTCAGAGTGCATCTCCAACCTGTGAAGCCTCCTTAAATACCTGTTGTTGTAGAGAGTCGAAAGATATATATAGACTTAGGCATTAGGCACCTGCTGGATATTTAGAACTCACATAAGCTTAAGTGGCCACACATAAAATGGCTGCCCAGGCATGATGGGAAATCAGGTAGTCAAGCTGTGAACTGTTGAATGTTCAATGACCGAGCAATAACCCTGTGAGGCCCACTATAGGAATGCCTTGGATGCAGGATAAGAATAATGAGGAGAGAACCCATCTCCCATATTCAAGGCCATAAACCAATTAATTCCCCAGGAAGAAAGAGATAAGAGAACCCATCTCCTGTAAACAAGGTTAGAAACCAATTATTTCTCCAAGAAGAAAGAACTAGTGAGAGAACCTATATCAATCAGCCCAAGCTGACAAAAGACGAACACATGGTTCCTGAGACATAAGGGGAATTCTATTGGGTTAAAATAACCTATATGTAATCTATAATCATTGTGATTGGCTTGTGTCCAGCCGTGATGGGCTGTGTAGCTGTAGTAAACTGTTTTGTAACTGTTGTGAAACATATAAAGGTGCATGTAATCCTTTGTTCTGTGAAGAGAAACCTGGATACGGTCCTGAGTTTTTCCTTCCCGCTGAGCGTAATAAAAGCTGCTTCAGCATTGGAACCGACCCTGAGTGTTGAGTGATTCTTCTAAGAAAACACTAACGCTAACAATGGCGTAGTCGGCAGGATTTCCCGGAGTCGCTGGACGCCCTTGGAAAAAACCCGGGTGAGTATAAAAAACAATTTTTAAGTATAAAGGGTGCGGAAGGTGGAAGCTGGTTGATCGACATGAGGAGACGGTCTAATATCTCAAACGCCTAGCCTGAGCCTGAATTAAGAGGACTTTTGTCCCACGTGACGGCCAGGAACCAAGTAGGCGTAGGGAACACACTTAGACCGTGGGATCGTGATACCGAGAGACATCTTCCGGACCCAGTAGTGAAATTTGAAATACCCCGGGGTAGAACCAAGCGGTGTACAGCGGCTAACGGAATCCAAACCTGTGAACAGGGTCGGACCAACGGGCTGAGCGGTGGTAGGTAGTCGTTAAGGATACGTAGAGCACTGCGGGAATTGCTTAAACGCGTTTTTAAGAATTGTATAAGTTTGTGTAACAGCAGAACTTGTGACCTGACAGTAGCCAAGAGACAGTTTACTACAAGTCGCGCTAGAAAGAAAGCGGACCTCTGAGAGTAGATTCCTAACGATACCAGTCCTACCCAGGAATGGCCATGAAAACAAGTAAACTCGAGTGGGGACCAGAAGGGTCGCTTACCCGCCACCTGGCGGAAAAACAAAAGAAGCTAATTGAAAAAATGATTAAAGCAGGGTGGAATCCTCAGGAATTAGTTATGTGAGGAATTATTTAGATAAAACTACGAATTCCCTGAAAGGTCATGGATCCAAAAATAGAGCCGGCCAAAACAAGAAGAGAGACTGTTGTAAATGTCTGATCGTTGAGTGAGAAGTGTCTGTGTGATTTTTGACTGCAGAATGAATTTTTTTA
Source organism: Pristiophorus japonicus (assembly GCF_044704955.1). NCBI lineage: Eukaryota > Metazoa > Chordata > Chondrichthyes > Pristiophoridae > Pristiophorus > Pristiophorus japonicus. The sequence goes on from NC_091980.1 coordinate 55,325,727, forward strand.
TGTTTTCATGTTCCGAAAGCCTGGTTGGAAGAGGAATGCAAGTGTCTGTTTATTTTAGAAACAGAGTGAAAGTCTTTTTTTAAACCCTTTGTAATGTTGTCCTGTATGTGGGAAGTTTTAAGACATTTAAGTTAGAAACGCAGGTGTGGATTTATTCGGATGATAAGTTACGGAGCTAGGAGAATAAACAAATAAAGAATAGGTTTGTTGAGCAAAATATTTATTTGACATGCTCACTTACTTGCCGAAAGAAAACATGCAATGATTGATTGGGTTGAAAGACATAAATTTAGTCTCGGAATGAGATAAAGAATGCTTTAAAAAAAAAAGAGCTTCTAAAAAAAAAGTTTTAAATAAAGATTGAAATTACAAAGTTTGAATTGGGATTTTGAGATATTCAGAGAAGGCACAGGAAATACTGAGGTGGATTTAAAAAAAAAGAGAAAGATTAAATTAAATCTGATCAGGTCAAACTCCTGGGCAAGTGGCGAGCTATCTGCGAAGGTGTAAAAGGAACTTTTGGAAAATGTTAAAAAACAACAAGCTTTAGTAACGACTTTGAAACTGGAGCATTTTGAGATAACGAAAGGCAGCACTCAAAAGCTGGACTCCATTCCAGTTATGGAGAAAAAGAAAAAGATAAAGACGCCACTTTGAAAGTAAACAAATGATTTTAAATTAACAACTTTATGGAGTTACGAACCCTCCGTGTAAAATACAAAACCTAATTTGAAGAAAGAAAAAAAAAGATGTAACAGACTAAATGGAAAAAGACATAACTTACTAAATACTAGTTGATGTTTGCTGTGAAAAAGATATTGGTTTAATTAGAAGAGGAAAAAAAATTGGAATAAGTAAAAAAAAAAACACTCTACATGGATTCGAATTTTCAATTATGAAAAAGTTTCAATGCAGTTTGAAAAGATTTCCAAAATGTCCCGAACAGTCTAAACAAGCAGGAGGGTTTTGAAGATAACGAGGAGAAAGAGAGAAATAAAAAAAAAACAGAATTGAATTTCAGTAAACAAAATTGCTATTGTATGTGTGGTCTTGTTTTAAAACAATTAAAAAAAAAAAATTCTTTGGCAAGTACTTGAATTAGAAGTTAAGAAAACATTGGAGTTTACTCTAATGATTAATGCTGTTTTTAACGGATTCCTAATTTCGAAGCCAGTTTTGAAGGCACAAAGACTTTTTTTTCAGATGATTACGTGAAGTCACGTAATGACATCAGGTCTTCTTACAAACCTGGAAAGGAGTTAACCCTTTCCATTGACAGCCGTTTTATACTGAACATTATTAATTTGGATTTCTTAATAGAAAAAAAAAAGACTCACCTAACAGAGGAAACAAAAATAAAAACAGAACTAGCTTATGTAATAATACTTGCCTGATACAATAAAGAAATAGATACTCAATAAAACAAATTGAAGAGTTAAAAGCTAAGATAAACAGGCTGGAAGAGATAACGGGTCTAGACGGATAGTGCAGTGCGCAGCCATAGCACCATCACCTCTGGCAATAGAGCCAATGTACCCCACGGTGGGTAGGTGTAGTCCACAAACCCAACCTAACGGTAAAGCAGACAGCGATGTTTGGAGGAATAGCTTTGGCCTTGGTCATAATAGGAGTTTGGGTAATATTTAAGTGGGTAAAGACACAGGCGCACGCCCTACAGATTCAGCTCGAAATGGTTCGATTATAACCTTGTCCTTCTGATTTTGCAGGGTGACAGGGACACTCGTAGAGCAAAAAAACTTAACCCCTGGTGACGACCAGGCCGTCTGTTTAAAATTACAGATAATACTTACCGGAATGGGAATACGAAAGGCGCTACTCGTAATATGGATAGCCCTGCGACATGCACGTACCCTGGGCAACACCGACGGACAGCAGAGCACGCTGGAAATAAACAACTATATGAACTATGGAGTCTTGTTTAATTTAACGGACGGAATGTGCATCCCAGCAGCCAAGGACTGGAGCAAGGACAGGACTTATTTTAATGCATGGTTACAAGTGAATCCTAATAAGAATCCTAATAAGAATAAGAGTATGTGTACAGTGCTCCACGGGTATAAGGAGCAGATGCATTAAACGGAGGGATGTCAAAGGGCCTGATGAATGTACTTTCGGCATAATTTGCGCGCCTCCGGGACAATCCCAGCAATCAGTCATCCGCAAGAAGGGAATGGGGCTGTGTGGGTATTACGAGGAGGCGGGGGCGGCTGCAATATAATTGTATGTATGTTTCTCAGCCCCTCCGACACCGCGCTCCATAAGAATCACTACATTGCCCGAAAAACTGCCTTGTCCCATAACTACTAAGGGACCAGAAAATGGGATTGCAATGTACAACGAAGGGGAATTATTGTATGATAATGTTAAACATGAAATTGTGCCTGTTCTGATCAATATTTCAGGCATCCAGATGCCGGAATATTGTACCGAACAGTCAAGGAAGATGTACAATGTATTAAGTAAAGTCGTAATGCAGCAGGCTGCCGATGCCATGGGTGCCAGTAAGTTCCGGGGACAGGGGTTAGCACCCAGGGTGAAGAGGGAAATAGTAAATGATGTTGCTACCGTTTTCAATACAGGAACCTCCGTAGTGAACTCGATAGACATACAAGGGCTAAATGAGAGGGTAGAACAGCTTAAAGGGGTGATGAAGGGGTTATTGGAGAGGGTGGAGCAAAACCAGGAAGACCAGGCCAACCTAGGAAAGGAGGGTGCCGAAATCCAGTTGGATGGCATCTCAGTCCTGGAAGCTCACGCTAAAACCATCAATCACCTCATTGATAGAGAACAAGAAGATACAATAAAGCAAAGACAGGGGCAACTCTGTCATGCTTATGGTCTGTGGATGGTGGGACAGATCCGCCACAACCTCGACCAGATCCAACGCGGGGAAGTACCCGATTGGATAGACAGTTCACATTTGGCTCAGTTGGCGAACCAAAGGGGGACACTGGATAATTGTACTCTGAAGGGACTGACCCGAGTATACCCCGCAATTCCAGATTGCCAGATGGGTAGGACTACCGGGATAGGGATAGTCCTGTTGATCCCCATAGCAACGCCGGACTCAGGGCCGTTCCCCTTATACCAACTAGAGAATATCGGAGTAATACGGGAAAATGTCTCCATACGCTACTACCTAACCACCACCTCTGCCGTTCGTCGAAACAACATACTTACTGGGATTTCCCTAGCAGATTGCAAGCAAAGGGGGGAAATCACAGTATGCCCTCACCCGGTGGGCCAAGGGGAACTAGACGAGTGCGGGTTTAACCGAACCAACGGGTGTGTACTAGAAATAGTGCCCGCACACATGCACTTCGCGAGGGCAGGCTACGGAGGGAGGGGAAGATACTGCGTCTCTACTACTGAGCGTTCATACCAGTATAATGACCTGCAGTGCCCTATACCGCAGCCAAACTTTTGCTTTACACCACTACGACCTGTCGCGATCGGGCAAGCGCATATCACCCAGGTTAGGCGCCGGAAGTCCGAAGTTATTGAAGTAACTGATCAGCTCCATGATCATTTGCAGGATTATGACGAGCCAGAGCAGGTCCCTATCCCACATCTAACCGAAGTATTACGGGAGTTGAGGCTCAGAGTGGGTCAATCTGTAAAACTCTATCACCAGCTACAAACTAAAATCAAAGAAGATACCGAGGTAGACTTACAAAGTCAGAGTTGGTGGAGAAAGGTCTGGGACTGGGGAATAAATGTGAACATCCACCCATGGATCCGAATTATTTCACACACACTGGTCGGAATACAATTAATCTTAGCAATAACATGGGGCGTGATGGCCTGCCAGGTATGCAGGCGCCACAAACGGCGGAAACGGACTAATCACCGTTCCCTGGATATTAAACAGGCCTGTTTGATAAGGGGACGGGAGGAGCTAGCCTTTGTTAATTTGATTTAAGCAACCGGAACTCCTGAAACCGCGTGACTGGCCAGCACGTTGAGGCAAGGAGTACCGGGCCGTGCACAAATATCAGATAAAGGCAGTATTTCGGTTAAAAGGGGACTAGGACTAGTCCCTTTACCGAAAGGGGGAATTGTTGTAGAGAGTCGAAAGATATATATAGACTTAGGCATTAGGCACCTGCTGGATATTTAGAACTCACATAAGCTTAAGTGGCCACACATAAAATGGCTGCCCAGGCATGATGGGAAATCAGGTAGTCAAGCTGTGAACTGTTGAATGTTCAATGACCGAGCAATAACCCTGTGAGGCCCACTATAGGAATGCCTTGGATGCAGGATAAGAATAATGAGGAGAGAACCCATCTCCCATATTCAAGGCCATAAACCAATTAATTCCCCAGGAAGAAAGAGATAAGAGAACCCATCTCCTGTAAACAAGGTTAGAAACCAATTATTTCTCCAAGAAGAAAGAACTAGTGAGAGAACCTATATCAATCAGCCCAAGCTGACAAAAGACGAACACATGGTTCCTGAGACATAAGGGGAATTCTATTGGGTTAAAATAACCTATATGTAATCTATAATCATTGTGATTGGCTTGTGTCCAGCCGTGATGGGCTGTGTAGCTGTAGTAAACTGTTTTGTAACTGTTGTGAAACATATAAAGGTGCATGTAATCCTTTGTTCTGTGAAGAGAAACCTGGATACGGTCCTGAGTTTTTCCTTCCCGCTGAGCGTAATAAAAGCTGCTTCAGCATTGGAACCGACCCTGAGTGTTGAGTGATTCTTCTAAGAAAACACTAACGCTAACACCTGTGTTCCCAAAGGATTATGGGATCCCTTGGTACTCCAGGGGATGAGCCCTATGGTGGCTGTACAGAGTAAATACAATATAAAAAACAACACTCCCCCAAAGTTAATAGTGTAACTATTTACAATGTGAGTCGATCTGGGGCCCTTCTTGACCTGGTTGGTAGTCTCGGTGTGAAAACTGGTGTTGTTGAATCATTTGTTGGGCCCTCACTGGGCTGCTGTGCAGCTGGCCTTGCTGGGCGGCCTGGTGTGGTTGGGCCCTGCAGGGCTGCTATAGATGATGGGTTCTGCTTCATGGTCAACTGTGGTGCCGGTTGCCACTGGTGTGTATGTTGGGGGATCAAAAAAGATAGGGTCCAAGGTGGGTTGCTCAGGATAGTCCGTGAATCTGAGTTTGATTTGGTCCAAGTGTTTCCAGTGAATGAGTCCATTTGAAAGTTTGACCCGAAACACCCTGCTCCCCTCTTTGGTCACGACAGTGCCGGGACACCACTTGGGACCTTGTCCATAATTTAAAACAAATACAGGATCATTGATTTCAATCTCGCGTGACACATTTACGCTATCATGGTATACACTTTGTTGAAGCCGCCTGCTCTCCACCTGTTCATGTAGATCAGGGTGAACTAACGAACGTCTTGTCTTAAGTGCTCTTTTCATGAGCAGTTCAGCAGGTAGGATTCCAGTGAGTGAGTGGGGTCTCATGCGGCAGCTAAGCAGGACTCGGGATAGGCGAGTCTGCAGTGAGCCATCAGTTACCCTCTTCAAGCCTTGCTTGATGGTTTGCACTGCCCTCTCTGCCTGACCATTGGACGCTGGTTTAAACGGGGCAGATGTGACATGTTTGATCCCGTTATGGGTCATGAATTCTTTGAACTCAGCACTGATAAAACATGGCCTGTTGTCGTTCACCAGGACATCGGGTAAACCGTGTGTGGCAAACATGGCCCGCAGGCTTTCAGTAGTGGCAGCGGACGTGCTAGCCGACATTATCTCACATTCAATCCACTTGGACTATGCGTCTACAACCACAAGGAACATTTTACCCAAGAACAGGCCTGCATAGTCGACGTGTACCCTAGACCACGGTTTGGAGGGCCAAGACCATAAACTTAGCGACGACTCCCTGGGTGCATTGTTTAACTGCGAGCATGTATTACATCTGTGAACGCAGGACTCTAAGTTCGCATTGATACCGGGCCACCACACGTGGGATCTGGCTATCGCTTTCATCATTACGATGCCTGGGTGGGTACTGTGGTGGTCATTGATGAAGGTGCCTCTGCCCTTCTTGGGAACCACTACTCAATTGCCCCACAGAAGGCAGTCTGCCTGTATAGACATTTCATCTTTGCGCCGCTGGAACGGCTTTATCTCTTCCTGCATTTCCACTGGGACATTGGACCAGCTCCCGTGAAGCACACAGCTTTTGACTAGAGATAGTAAGGGGTCTTGGCTTGTCCAGGTTTTGATCTGCCGGGCAGTGACAGGTGATTGCTCACTCTCAAATGCTTCCATAACCATGGCTAGATCTGCGGGCTGCGCCATTTCCACCCTCGTGGTGGGCAATGGTAGCCTACTGAGAGCATTGGCGCAGTTTTCTGTGTCTGGCCTGTGGTGGATGGCATAGTTGTATGTGGACAACGTGAGCGCCCATCTCTGGATGCGGGCCGGTGCATTGGTATTTATCCCTTTACTCTCGGAAAACAGGAATATAAGTGGCTTATGATCAGTTTCCAATTCAAATTTTAATTCAAAGAGGTACTGATGCATTTTCTTTACCCTATAGACACACGCTAATGCTTCTTTTTCAATCATGTTGTTGGCTCTCTCAGCCTTAGAGAGAGTCCTGGATGCATAAGCAACTGGTTGCAATTTCCCGAAATCATTAGCTTGTTGCAATACATACCCGACGCCATATGACAACGCATCACATGCTAGTATCAAACGCTTACATGGATCATACAACACAAGCAATTTGTTTGAGCATAACAATTTTCTCGCTTTTACAAAGGCAATTTCTTGGCTTTTGTCCCAAACCCATTCACCCCCTTTTCGTAGTAAGACATGTAGTGGTTCTAGCAAGGTGTGAGACCCGGTAAGAAGTTACCAAAGTAGTTCAGGAGTCCCAGAAACGACCGCAACTCCATTACGTTCTGTGGCCTCAGTGCATTCTCGATTGCCTCCGTCTTCGCGTTGGTGGGCCTGGTGCTGTCCGCCGCAATCCTCCTTCCCAAGAACTCCACTTCAGGCACCAGGAAAACGCACTTCGAGCGTTTTAACCTGAGCCCCACGCGGTTGTGTTGATTAAGAACCTCCTCCAGGTTCTGCAGGTGCTCGACTGTGTTCCAACCTGTGACCAAGATGTCCTCCTGGAAGACCACAGTGTGCGGGACCGACTTCAGTAAACTTTCCAACTTTCTCTGGAACATCGCCGCCGTTGATCGGATTCCAAACGGACATCTGTTATAAACAAAAAGACCTTTGTGCGTGTTGATGCAGGTGAGGGCCTTCGATGATTCCTCCAGGTCCTGCGTCATGTAGGCTGAAATCAGATCCAGCTTCATGAACATCTTTCCTCCCGCCAGCATTGCAAAGAAGTCGTCGGCCTTTGGTAGTGGGTATTGGTTCTGCAGTGAGAAACGATTGATAGTTACTTTGTAATCACCACAGAATCTGACGGTGCCGTCTCCTTTGAGGACTGGAACAATAGGACTGGCCCACTCGCTGAACTCGATCGGTGAAATGATGCCCTCTCATTGCAGCCGGTCTAGCTCGGTCTCTACCCTTTCTCTCATCATGTACGGTACTGCTCTCGCTTTGTGATGGATGGTCATGCCCCCGGAATTAGGTGGATCTGCACTTTTGCTCCTTGGAATTTCCTGATGCCTGGTTCAAACAATGAAGGAAATTTGTTTAAGACCTGGGCATACAAAGTGTCATCAGCGGGCGATAGCGCTCGGACGTCGTCCCAGTTCCAGCGTATCTTTCCCAGCCAGCTCCTGCCGAGCAGCGTGGGACCATCGCCCGGTACCAACCAGAGTGGTAGCTTGTGCACTGCTCCATCATAGGAGACCTTTACGGTAGCACTGCCGATTACAGGAATCAATTCTTTCGTGTAAGTTCTTAGTTTCGTGCAAACTGGAGTTAAGACTGGCCTTGAGGCCTTGTTACACCACAACGTTTCGAAAGTTTTTTTGCCCATGATAGACTGGCTTGCGCCCATGTCCAGCTCCATTGACACCGGAAGTCCATTTAGTTCAACATTCAGCATTATCGGGGGACAAGTCGTGGTGAATGTATGCACCCCATGTACCTCTGCCTCCTTGATCTGAGGCTCTGGTTTGTCATGATCCTCCGTGGATCTGTCCTCCTCTGCAACATGGTGGGTTGCAGGTTTAACAGGCTTAGGAGCTCGCCTGCACACTTGTTGGAGGTGTCCCATTGTTCCACAGCCCTTGCAAATGTACTCTTTGAGTCGGCATGAATGGAAACGATGATCACCCCTGCAGTGCCAACAAGTTGTTAATGGCCTTGCATTCATCGCCCTTGATGGTGGACTCTGAATCATCTGCAGACGTGCAGCTGCAAGTTTGTGTGACCTGCCCTGTACGTTATGATTCGAAAACAACATCACTTTGTCCACAGTACTTGTAGCAGCACTTGTGTGCTGAGAGATTTGCTTAGTATTGTCACTGATGGCAATGAATGCCTGGGCTATCGCGTGGTTTTGCCAAAAAAAGGCAGGGAAACATTTATACGCGACCTACACAATACCCACCCAGGCATAGTCATGATGAAGGCTATAGCCAGGTCGCATGTTTGGAGGCCCAGCATTGACTCGGACTTAAAGTCATGCACACACCAGTGCAACACGTGCTCACAATTGAGCAATGCACCAAGGGAGGCCCTACTGAGTCTGTGGTCATGGCCCTCCAAACCGTGGTCAAGGGTTCACATAGATTTCGCTGGCCCCTTTCAAGGAAAGATGTTCCTAGTAGCAGTGGACGCTTACTCTAAATGGATTGAATGTATAATAATGTTGTTATGTACGTCCACTGCCACCATTGAAAGCCTCCAGGCCATGTTCGCCACCCATGGTTTGCCCAACATCCTTGTTAGTGACAATGGACCATGCTTCACCAGCTCAGCATTCAACGGGTTCATGATCAGCAATGGCATCAAGCAAGTCAGGTCTGCGCCGTTTAAGCCCGCATCCAATGGTCAAGCAGAACGGGTAGTCCAAACCATCAAGCAGAGCTTGAAATGCGTGACGGACTGTTCCCTGCAGACCCGGTTATCTCGGATTCTGCGCAGCTACCGCACGCGACCCCACTCGCTTACCGGGCTTCCCCCTCCAGAATTACTAATGAAGAGAGCACTCAAAACCAGGCTCTTAGTCCACCTGGATCTCAATGATCATGTAGAAATCCGACGTCACCGGCATAACATGTACCACGATCGCGCGGCTGTATCACGTGACATTGAGGTTAATGACCCTGTGTTTGTTCTTAATTATGGTCATGGTCCCACATGGGTTGCTGGCACTGTTTTAGCCAAGGAGGGGAATAGAGTGTTTGTTGTCAAACTTTGGAATGGACAAATGTGCAGAAAGCACTTGGATCAGACCAAACTGCGGTTCACTGACAACCAAGAACAGTTTGAAGAGGACATTACCATCATTGATCCACCCACACACACCCAACCAGCAATCGACCTCGCGGTGAACCACGAGGATGAACCCACCATGCCCGCCAGTCCGATCAGACCAGCCACACTGCAGTACAGCAATGATCCGATCGACTCACCCATGCCAGGACTTCAACTTAGGCGATCAATCCGGGAACGCAGAGCTCCGGATCACCTCAACTTGTAAATAACTTGTACATAAGACTTTGGTGGGGAATGATGTTATGTATGTGTAAGACTTGCCACCAGGGGGGCGCAGCTGTGGGAGACCCAAGAGTCATCTGCACACTCTGGGCAAGCAGGTATAAAAGGCAGACTACCATGCTGCTTCCTCACTCTGGAGTTACAATAAAGAGACCAAGGTCACAACAGTTTGAGCTTAAGATATACAGTTTTGTGGAGTTAATCTAAACATAACAAGGACAATGTATTGAAGTAATAATTTTGTGCATTAACACAGCAATCAATAACTTTCCACTTTTCTAAAATTCTGAGCAAACAAGTGTAATATACTTTCATGCAAGGACCCTGTTAATGGTATTTTAACGTGTTAAGAAGCATTTAAAAGGTTTTGCCATAAATTCCTTGATTTTTTTAGGAAAAAGTACAGATGATCCTGAGTAATTATCTGTAACAGATTAAAATGCTTACAACTGTGTGCAATTCCTGTCTACAAAATCTTACTACATGTTTTTGTCACAGTTTTGTGCAAGCTTTTTCTGTTATAAATTCCTATGTCCACAGTTATAACGGTAAATACCTGTGCAAACTTGTCAGGCTGTAATGACAACCTCCCGCCAGTAGTGGGACTTAGTAACTTCAGCTTTGTGGCTCCCAGCTCCTCAGCCTGTACTGCAGAAACATTTCTAGGCGCCAACTACTTCTCTGCCATTTTTTAATTTATAAAATAAAATCAAGGTCAAATACAAAAATAAAAATAGAATGTACGATTTTAAAACGGGGATTGAATGACATCTGCACTCCCTGGTCCAATTATTCTCTGCCCTTCAACCCAAGTCTCCATATAGTATTTCATTGGGAATGTGGTCTTTCCAGCTATAAGTCTTTTGTAAATCGTCTTGTGTAGGTGCTATCTAGTTTCTTTTCAAGTTTGTTAGTAAATGTTCAAGTGTCAGTGTCATGTATCAACATGGACAGTGAGTGTGTTATTAACAGGGATTCTGAAATTTACTGCACTTGCTGACATTCAGCCAGCTACTAGCAGCATAAGGCAGGCAATACTTAGTTACATTATTTGTGTATTGCATTGTACAATCTTGTACACTTAACACATGCATCCTGTTAAGTCAAGATGATTTCATCATCACAATTTAAAAAAACTACTGACCAGTTCTGGGTGTTGGTGAATATTTGTCTTGCAGCTGGTAATAAGCCATATGAGAAGGAAAGTAAGGAACGCTCCTGCAAATAATTATTTTATTACAGCCCATCATTTTATAATGCAAAAAGTAGAATTATGGATATGAACTAAGGCAGGGCCTTCAGCCTACACTTTTGCTTGAGCCAATCGGAACAAAAATCACTGGAGGCATCTGCACCACACAGCAGCATTAGTCAACTCCTGCAAGCTTGAGACTATTTTGCATAGTCAGCAGTTTAACAAGCAGCCCCGTAGCATTACTGCAGGTGCCTTCTGATTATCTCTTCAGTTCAGCATGGCATTACATATAATGCATCCAATTAGCTAAAACTACACAACAAAATACACTTTTAAAAGGGAGATAAAATGAATAATTAAGAATAATTTACATGAAGGCATCATTATTCTTTAGGTTGTTATATAGAATGCCTCTAGCTAATTCATAAAGTTTATTCATTAATATATTCTATAACTTACATTTTATGAAATATATTTGTGTCTTTTTTGCTGTAAGATAGCAAATGAATAAATTATTCATTTTATCTCCCTTTTAATTTTGAAGTGTCACAATATTAAGATTGTACATGGAGTCCTTAATCCTGAGTTTTAATAAATTGCTGCAACAAAAAATAACTCTGCATAAATCCCTGGGAGCTTTTGATGATGATACTAGGTATAAAAAGCTGAAAATGTTCCATTTTCCAGCACAGCTCTGCCCCAAAACAACATAAACGTACTAATAGCACACACAGATATTCAACTACTATCCATTGAACACAGCTAATGTCAATTAATAACTACCACAAATGTAAAGAGAAAAGCTTCACTGTTCTGGGTAGCAGTCAACCATCTCATAGTTCAGAAGAAGGAGGTTCCGACAAAGTCTGGAGAAACCACTTGTTAGTGCAGTATGTTATGCCAGTTTACTGGTGCAATACACTGACACCTCACCACAACTGGTAAATGAACACCAATGAAATAATACCCATAATTTCCAACACACCAAGTTGCTGATCTCAGCTGTGACATGAAGGCAGCGTGACATCATTTCCATGTCTTGTTTTGGCCTACCCTGAGACACCTCAGGTACCTTCTCCACATTTGATTGCCTCATTCTTTACCACCATTGCCCCTCACCTTCAAGAGCTTTATTATTATCTACCAGCAACTCAACACCACGCCATTCCTCCCAGCATCTGACAGCAAAATCTTCTTTCCAACCTCATAAGAACATAAGAACATAAGAATTAGGAACAGGAGTAGGCCATCTAGCCCCTCGAGCCTGCTCCGCCATTCAACAAGATCATGGCTGATCTGGCCGTGGACTCAGCTCCACTTACCCGCCTGCTCCCCATAACCCTTAATTCCCTTATTGGTTAAAAATCTACCTATCTGTGATTTGAATACATTCAATGAGCTAGCCTCAATTGCTTCCTTGGCAGAGAATTCCACAGATTCACAACCCTCTTGGAGAAGAAATTCTTCTCAACTCGGTTTTAAATTGGCTCCCCTGTATTTTGAGGTTGTGCCCCCTAGTTCTAGTCTCCCCGACCAGTGGAAACAACCTCTCCGCCTCTATCTTGTCTATCCCTTTCATGATTTTAAATGTTTCTATAAGATCACCCCTCATCCTTCTGAACTCCAACGAGTAAAGACCCAGTCTACTCAATCTATCATCATAAGGTTACCCTCTCATCTCCGGAATCAGCCTAGTGAATCGTCTCTGTACCCCCTCCAAAGCCAGTATATCCTCCCTTAAGTAAGGTGACCAAAACTGCATGCAGTACTCCAGGTGCGGCCTCACCAATACCCTGTACAGTTCCTCACAACCTTTGTATTCAGCATCTCCTCATCTCTGGCAACTTACAGTGTGAACTCACCTTGCTCATCTCCAATTTCTTTGCCCTTTTTTTCCCCCTCAATCTCATCCTCCACCAGATACTAAATGGTCTCCTACCTTCACTGATTTCCCTGATACAATAGGCACCTCCATGGACTCGCCTGTAGGCTGTAGACTAATGCATGAGGTGTACAATCAACCTGACAACCTTCTCATGTAGGACCTTTCCCTCCCTGTGACCAAATCCTTGTATCCCCTTCTCTGCCACTAATTGCTTTATCCAGCTTCCAGTCCTTCCATGCTCACTTTAAACACTAGATGTGAGAAGCTTATGGGCTTCTTTGTTTTCAGGCCCCCACAACCCACATTCCCTGTACCCTCTGCAGTTTCTTCCCCATCTTTCAAGATTAATTTTTCCAATAAATCCTGCCGTCTGAAGACCCAGCGCCTTCTAACCCGACTCCTAACTGCCTACTCTCCCCTTCTCAGTTCCATGTTTCCCAACATTGTAAACCTCTTCTTACTGTCAAGCATTATTCTCACCCCTTTCAAAATCATTATCACTATAAAAAAGCCTGCTCTCGACGACACTCTTTTCTCAAACTACCGTTCTGTATTTAATCTGTACTTTCTGCCCAAGTTCCTTGAGGGCATCATTGCTGTCCTTCTTCTTAGGCAGTCCCTCGGAGTCAAGGATGACTTGCTTTCACACCAAAAATTAGTTCTCATGTGAGTGATGAGTCCTATGCAGGACGTACAGTCTCTGTCACAAGTGGGGTAGACGGTGGTTGAAGGAATGGATGGGTGGGGTGCTTGGATTGCCATGCGCTCCTTCCGTTGTTTACACTTGGGTTCAGCTTGCTCTCGGCATAGGTGTTCGATGCCTTCCTGGATGCCTTTTCTCCACTTTGTGCAGTCTTGGGTGAGGGATTCCCAGATGTCAGTGGGAATATTGCACTTTTTCAAGGAGGCTTTGAGGATGTCCTTAAAGTGTTTCCTCTGCCCACCTGGGGCTCACTTGGCGTGTTGGAGCTCTGAGTAGAGCGCTTGTTTTGGAAGTCTTGGGCATTGGGATGACATGGCTCACCCAACTGAGTTGATCGAGCGTGGTCAGTGCTTCGATGCTGGGGATGTTGGCCTGAGCGAGAACACTGACGTTGATGCACCTAACCTGCCAATAAATTTGCAGAATCTTGCGGAGGCAGCGTTGGTGGTACTTCCCCAGTGCTTTGAGGTGCCTGCTGTACATAGTCCATGTCCCTGAGGCATATAGGAGGGCGGGTATCACTACTGCTCTGTAGACCATGAACTTGGTGCCGGGTTTGAGGTCCTGGTCTTCAAACACTCTCTGCCTCAGGCGACCGAAGACTGCACTGGCACACCGAAGGCAATGTTGGACTTCATCATTGATGTCTGCCCTTGTTGACAGTAGGCTTCCAAGGTATGGAAAATGGTCCACGTTGTCCAAGGCCTCGTCGTGGATTTTGATAATCGGGGAGTAGTGCTGCGTGGCAGGGGCAGGTTTGCAGAGGACCTTTGTCTTACGGATGTTTAGTGTAAGGCCCATGCGCTTGTACACTTTGGTGAAGGTGTTGATGATGGCTTGGAGTTTGGCCTCCGAGTGTGTGCAGACATAAGCGTCATCCGTGTACTGTAATTCAATGACAGAGGATGGGATGACCTTGGATCTGGCCTGGAGGTGGCGGAGGTTGAACACTTTACTGTTTGTTCGATAGATTAACTCCACACCAGTGGGGAGCTTACTGAGAGCGAGATGGAGCACTGCAGCAAAGAAGATCGAGAAGAGCGTTGATGCAATAACACGTTCGAACTGGGTTGGGTCTGTGGTCAGGATCACGGCTTCAACGTTGTCGTGAAGCAGGCGAAGGATGGTGACAAACATTTGGGGACAGCTGAATTTGAGGTGGACATTTCATAATCCCTCACGGTTGACAGTGTCGAAAGCCTCTGTGAGGTCAAAGGAGGTCATGTACAGGGGTTGGAGCTATTCCCTGCATTTCTCTTGGATTTGCCGCGCAGTGAAGATCATATCCATTGTGCCCCTTAGTGGACGGAATTCGCATTACGACTCTGGGAGCAGTTCTTCAGCCACAGGGAGAAGGCGATTGAGGAGGATTCTTGCGATGACATAGAAACATAGAAACATAGAAAATAGGTGCAGGAGTAGGCCATTCGACCCTTCGAGCCTGCACCGCCATTCGATAAGATCATGGCTGATCAGTCCTTCAGTACCCCTTTCCTGCTTTCTCTCCATACCCCTCGATCCCCTTAACCGTAAGGGCCATATCTAACTCCCTCTTGAATATATCCAGTGAACTGGCATCAACAACTCTCTGCGGCAGGGAATTCCACAGGTTAACAACTCTCTGAGTGAAGAAGTTTCTCCTCATCTCAGTCCTAAACGGCCTACCCCTTATCCTAAGACTGTGTCCCCTGGTTCCGGACTTCCCCAACATCGGGAACATTCTTCCCGCATCTAGCCTGTCTAGTCCAGTCAGAATCTTATAAGTTTCTATGAGATCCCCTCTCATCCTTCTAAACTCCATTGAATACAGGCCCAGTTGATCCAGTCTCTTCTCATATGTCATTCCAGCCATCCCTGGAATCAGTCTGGTGAACCTTCGCTGTACTCTCTCAATAGCAAGAACATCCTTCCTCAGATTAGGAGACCAAAACTGAACACAATATTCCAGGTGGGGCCTCACCAAGGCCCTGTACAACTGCAGCAAGACTTCCCTGCTCCTATACTCAAATCCCCTTGCTATGAAGGCCAACATACCATTTGCCTTCTTCACCACCTGCTGTACCTGCATGCCAACTTTCAATGACTGATGAACCATGACACCCAGGTCTCGCTGCATCTCCCCTTTTCCTAACTTTCCGCCATTTAGATAATATTCTCCCTTCGTGTTTTTGCCCCCAAAGTGGATAACCTCACATTTATCCACATTATATGCATCTGCCATGTATTTGCCCACTTGCCTAATCTGTCCAAGTCACCCTGCAGCCTCTTAGTGTCCTCCTCACAGATCACACCGCCACCCAGTTTAGTGTCATCTGCAAACTTGGAGATATTACACTCAATTCCATCATCTAAATCATTAATATATATTGTAAAGAGCTGGGGTCCCAGCACTGAGCCCTGCGGCACTCCACTAGTCACTGCCTGCCATTCTGAAAAGGACCCGTTAATCCCGACTCTCTGCTTCCTGTCTGCCAACCAGTTCTCTATCCATGTCAGTACATTACCCCCAATACCATGTGCTTTGATATTGCACACCAATCTCTTGTGTGGGACCTTGTCAAAAGCCTTTTGAAAGTCCAAATACACCACATCCACTGGTTCTCCCTTGTCCACCCTACTAGTTACATCCCCAAAAAATTCCAGAAGATTTGTCAAGCATGATTTCCCTTTCATAAATCCATGCTGACTTGGACCGATCCTATCACTACTCTTCAAATGAGTTGCTATTTCATCCTTAATGATTGATTTCAACATTTTCCCCACCACCGATGGCAGGCTAACTGGTCTATAATTACCCGTTTTCTCTCTCCCTCCTTTTTTAAAAAGTGGTGTTACATTAGCAACCCTCCAGTCCATAGGAACTGATCCAGAGTCGATAGACTGTTGGAAAATTATCATCAATGCATCCACTATTTCTAGGGCCATTTCCTTAAGTACTCTGGGATGTAGACTATCAGGCCCTGGGGATTTATCTGCCTTCAACCCCGTCAATTTCCCTAACACAATTTCCCACCTAATAAGGATATCCTTCAGTTCCTCCTTCTCACTAGTCCTTCGGACCCCTAGTACATCGGGAAGGTTATTTGTGTCTTCCTTTGTGAAGACAGAACCAAAGTACTTGTTCAATTGGTCTGCCATTTCTTTGTTCCCCATTATAAATTCACCCGAATCTGACTGCAAGGGACCAACGCTTGTCTTCGCTAATCTTTTTCTCTTCACATACCTATAGAAGCTTTTGCAGTCATTTTTTATGTTTCCGGCAAGCTTCCTCTCATACTCTATTTTCCCTCTCTTAATTAAACCCTTTGTCCTCCTCTGCTATATTCTAAATTTCTCCCAGTCCTCCGGTTTGCTGCTTTTTCTGGCCAATTTATATGCCTCTTCCTTGGATTTAACACTATCCTTAATTTCCCTTGTTAGCCACGGTTGAGCCACCTTCCCCGTTTTATTTTTACTCCAGACAGGGATGTACAATTGTTGAAGTTCGCCCATATGATCTTTAAAGGTTTGCCATTGCCTATCCACCGTCAACCCTTTAAGTATAATTTGCCAGTCTAATCTAGCCAATTCATGCCTCATACCATCAAAGTTACCTTTCCTTAAATTCAGGACCCTAGTTTCTGAATTAACTTGAAATTAAGGATAGTGTTAAATCCAAGGAAGAGGCATATAAATTGGCCAGAAAAAGCAGCAAACCGGAGGACTGGGAGAATTGTCATTCTCCATCTTAATAAAGAATTCTATCATATTATGGTCACTATTCCCAAGGGGCCTCGCACAACAAGATTGCTAATTAGTCCCTTCTCATTACACATCACCCAGTCTAGGATGGCCAGCTCTCTGGTTGGTTCCTCGACATATTGGTCTAGAAATCCATCCCTAATACACTCCAGGAAATCCTCCTCCACCGCATTGCTACCAGTTTGGTTAGCCCAATTAATATGTAGATTAAAGTCACCCATGATTACTGCTGTACCGTTATTGCACACTTCCCTTATTTGTTGTTTGATGCTGTCCCCAACCTTACTACTACTATGTGGTGGCCTGTACACAAATCCCACTTGTGTTTTCTGCCCTTTGGTGTTCCATAGCTCCACCCATACCGATTCCACATCATCCAAGCTAATGTCCTTCCTTACAACTGCATTAATTTCCTCTTTAACCAGAAACGCCACCCCGCCTCCTTTTCCTTTCTGTCTATCCTTCCTAAATGCTGAATACCCCTGGATGTTGAGTTCCCAGCCTTGGTCACGCTGGAGCCATGTCTCCGTGATGCCAATCACATCATACCCGTTAACTGCTATCTGCGCAGTTAATTCGTCCATCTTATTCCGAATACTCCTCGCATTGAGGCACAGAGCCTTTAGGCTTGACTTTTTAACACACTTTGACCCTTTAGAATTCTGCTGTAAAGTGGCTCTTTTTGTTTTTTGCCTTCGGTTTCTCTGCCCTCCACTTTTGCTATTCTCCTTTCTATCTTTTGCTTCTGTCTCTATTTTATTTCCCTCTGTCTCCCTGCATAGGTTCCCATCCCCCTGCCATATTAGTTTAACACCTCCCAAACAGCACTAGCAAACACTCCCCCTAGGACATTGGTTCCGGTCCTGCCCAGGTGCAGACCGTCCGGTTTGTACTGGTCCCACCTCCCCCAGAACCGGTTCCAATGTCCCAGGAATTTGAATCCCTCCCCTCTGCACCACTGCTCACGCCACGTATTCATCTGAGCTATCCTGCGATTCCTACTCTGACTAGCACGTGGCACTGGTAGCAATCCTGAGATTACTACTTTTGAGGTCCTATTTTTTAATTTAACTCCTAGCTTCCTAAATTCGTCTCGTAGGACCTCATCCCGTTTTTTGCCTATATCGTTGGTACCTATATGCACCACGACAACTGGCAGACAGCAGGGAAATTCGTTTGTAGTTACCACAATCGAACTTGTCGCCTTTCATGAAGATGGTCATGATTACCGCGTCTCTGAGGTCCGCTGGCATGATCTCCTCCTTCCAGATGAGAGAAATGAGATTGTGTATTCGTGCCAAAAATGTGTCTCCACCATGTTTTAGTGCTTCGGTTGGGATTCCATCTAGTCCTGAGGCCTTGTTGTTGTTCAGTGGTTGGATGGCCTTTTCTACCTAATGCCGGGCTGGGGTTGTGTTGAGATGGTGATGGTTAGCATGCTGCGGGATGGAGTCGAGGACACTCACATCAAAGACAGAGTCTCAATTAAGGAGATCTTCGACGTGTTCCTTCCGGCGAGCACTGACTGCCTCTCTGTCCTTGATAAGTATCTGTCCAACCTTGTACTCACCTCTCTCAAGACTCCCTGTTTTACTCCCTCTCATCCAGTTTCTGATCAATTCACAGCAGCAAGATCAGCTTAGTTAAAGTCAGTTAGCTTTAAGAATGTCCTAATTTTCCCTTTGTTTTTATCCTTTATTGCTTCTCTCCTAAATTACTTTTCTTTGTGTGTGATCCTAGGCAATGACTATCAGCAGACAATTCAAACACAAGAGCATCACAGTAAGCCTGAACAAGTTTTCCTGACATGAGGTCCTACATATGTGCTCATACAGCAAAGGGCATAGATAGTAATCAAGACTGGAGGTTTTAATTGATTTTTCCTCTCTCTAGCCTGTGGATATTGAGATGCGTTGTTGTACCCGACTCAAGTCAGCTAGCTTGGCACAAACCAGGGATCAAACAAGAGTCCTTCCTGATCTATATGGCTCAATACTACAGAACTGTTGGAGGGAATAGTTACACATTCTTCTGCTTCCGTGAACTAAGAAAAGAAAAGGATTCTTTACAATATGTACCTACTTTCCATATTTGGTGTCACCGACTACTAACTCTGGAGCCCTGTACCAGCGAGTGGCCACATATTCTGTGTAAGTCTCTCCTGGTGCAGCCAATGTACGTGCAAAGCCAAAATCACATAGTTTAACAACACCAGAGCCCGAGACCAGAACATTCTCAGGTTTGATATCACGATGAATTATCTGGAGGAGAAATAAGCAGTGAAAAAACAGAATAAAAACAATTTACAAATTTGTCTGTGTATATGACAAGCAAGTTCAATGAATTGCACAAAGATATTTCAAACCACCACAGGCTATTTCAAACTGTATATGCCTATACTTTAATGTCAATGTATTGGGCCTCAGAACATTAAGATACAAATGGACTTGACAGCATGGTTGGTCATCGAACTACCAGATCTCTTCTACTTCCATTGTGCAACCAACTACCAGGACATGCCAACCAGGGTAAATCATCTTATAGATGTTCCCTCCCACCTCCAATTGGAAACAGTCAGGTTCCACTAACTACTTTACACAAGCACCCTGTGGGAAATTAGAGGCGCACAATAATGTAGCTAATGTTTTGCACCAGTCTGAAATATTACACAGAAGTCAATTTTATTCATTGTATATCAGTCTACAAGATGGCTAAATACTAACAAGTAAAGTGTTCTACTGTATTGTGTTCAGCTTGCAAGATCTATGACTGCCAAAACAATATTTTTGTTTCAATATTTATATACTTTTGGCCCACTGTGCTTTCAGCTATTCAGTTTTCATCTGTCTCTATTTCTCCTCAGCACTCTGAGTTAATTTGAGCTTAAATGGCATTAACAGCCAAAAGCATGAATGAACTATTTTTCTGGCTTGGGGATTAGGTTCTGACTGTTAATTTTCTGGTTCCAGGCCATTCCCTGTGATCCCCAAATCACTCTGTTATAACTCTTCACTATATATATATATTTAGTGTGTATACACACTAACTGATCTCCAATGACATTGCACGTAGGGCGTCATCATGACCCGTGCAATATTGAATATTTTAATCTCAATATTCTTAAAGAACATGAGAATAATAAGCCCTAAAACAATGAACAACAGAGGCAGCTATTAGAATAATATTGAACTTAAAACATAATGGAATAAAGCAGAAAACTCAAATTATAAGGAATCATATTAGTGGGATTGTACACCATACAAACATAAAATGAAATCTGAACCATCAGAAACCAGCACAAACCATAAGCAACACCACCCAGTGACAATGAAAGAATACTAGTGAACATTGCATTACAGTTAAATTAGTATCAGTAAAGTAATACATTAATGAAGCAATAGGCACCAGCAAAATAAATGGTGAAGTAGGCAGTAGTGAATTAATAAATTCATAAACCAAAAGGCAAATAACAAATCAATGAATTAACAAAGCAACATGAAACAACAAATTAAACATCAATTAATGGAAAAGCAGGCAGCAGTGAATTAGTGAATTAATGGAGCAGTGGACACACCAACAAATACATTAATGAAGCACTGGGCACATGAATGCATAAATTAATGAGGAAGCAAGCACCAGTGCATTCATGAATTAACGGTGCAGCAGACACAGCAATAAATGAATATAAATGGCATATCAACAAATCAATAATTGGAATGGAGCAGAGGGCACCAGTGAATTATGAATTCATAAAGCAACGATCACATCAATAAATCAATAAATCAGCAACTCAGTAAATTAATAGAGTAGCTGTCACACCAATTCATTAATAAATTAATGGAGCAACAGGTAGCAGTGAATCAATACTGCCCCTCCTAACTTTGCTGCTTCTGTTTACTGCCCAGGTGATTACTAACTGACTTTTGCTGTCTTCACTGTCATTTTAGTCATTTTGCTTTTCAAAACACAGGCCCGGAATTTGCGGTCAGCAGCGAAGTGAAGGTGTTTGCTGCTGGCCCCGAAGTACGCTTCGCATAAGGATCTTGTGATCCCTGTGTCGAGAACATCGGGTTTTCCGACCTTCAATTCCAATCAACGGAAGTTAATGGGGATTCCTTTCTGCAAACTGCTGTGATGTCAACAGGCTGTCTAAGCAGCCAATCAAAAGGCAGAATTCTCACAGACAGCAAACAAGGAAGTGAGTAAGCTCTTAAAATTCTAACTTTAAAAAAATGTTAGAGAGAGCAAAACAAAGGTTGTGGTTCTCATGTGGGGAAAAAGACAAACCTGAAATAAAGATGAACAGACTTTATAAAAAAATGTTTAAAACATTTTTTTGAAAAGTTTCTTAAAAGTTTTAATTTTTATTAAAATGGACAAATTTCACACTGCACAAAATTAGTTTTCCAGGTCCTTAACATTTGTTTAGCAGTAATAACCCCAGTTACACCTAACGCTTTGGATCTAACTTTTAGTGGGGAATTTAACAGTGTACTGCCGAAGAACCAAAGTTTTTGTCAGTTTCAATGATTTGGCTGACTAGACAGATTGCCGGCTCTGTGGGGCGGGGTCACAGCGCAGCCTGTTTTGGAGCTGTCGATGACTGACCACATGCGCCTATGCATGCGCCAAATCCCAAAGTTACGGTCAGCTTGAAAGATGGAATGACGGCGAATGCTACTAGTTTACTGTCATCCCGACCCCGTATTTCGGGCCATAGTATTTAAAATCTTGCACTGGGCATGCACTTCCTGTCCACAAACCTTCCTGTTGTCATTGTTTTTGATCATATTTTCTGCCAACTTTTTCTGAAGTCTCTCTCCCAACTCGGTCACCATCTTTGCAAGTAGGCAAAGTCACAAGCAATTTACTAATAAGTCTCTCGTTGTGTTTACTCACATTGTTCTTGTGAAGATACTCTGTGGCCCTTAACACCTGAATAAGACATTTTCTGAGTCTCTTACTCTCCAGCCCATTTGGAAACCGTTCCAAATCATCCAAAACAGTGTGATCAACAAATTCAAACACCAAGAATAAACGTTTCTTCTGTTTGAACACCTCAATAAGGTTTACCAGATTCTCGTGCCTAAATTGCTGTCAAAGAATAAATAAGATAGATAGAAATAAAATCAGAATTATTCACAACTGAAACTTATAACCTTATGTTAAAAACAGAACAATGGCAATTAAGGCAGACAAGCTGGAATTTCCCAATTCCCCATTCTATGAGTTGTTGATCTTGAGCAGGAATGTGACAAGAAGGCACCAGACAGTGGGGAAAATAAACCTCATGGGGATGTAATCATGAAAGCCACTCTCATGCAGCCCCTTTTCACTATCTCTTTTAATTTGGACAGGCATAGAAACCTATCGCCATGCTTGACAGTCTTCAAACCAAGCTACTGTGAAATACACCAAGGTGCATATGCCTGATATAGAATGCACGCCCTTTCTCCACAAGGATAATTTCCACTTTCGTAACTCCAGAGAGTTTAGATGCAGACCTGCAAGGGCCAAGGCTAAGGAAATCCCAAGTGTGCACAGGCGGATTGCTGTAATTTAACCAGACAAAACAGCACAACTTACCAGCACAGAGCATTATTAAACTCTACTTTGCTTGTCCAGGCAGGATCACACTAATCGCATTTTACCATTATCTTGCAGAGTTATTCAGACACGAGTTGGAAGAGTCCCAGTCCCCAATGACATAGAAACATAGAAAATAGGTCCAGGAGTAGGCCATTCGGCCCTTCGAGCCCGCACCACCATTCAATATGATCATGGCTGATCATGCAACTTCAGTACCCCATTCCTGCTTTCTCTCCATACCCCTTGATCCCTTTAGCCATAAGAGCCACATCTAACTCCCTTTTGAATATATCTAACGAACTGGCCTCAACAACTTTCTGTGGTAGCGAATTCCACAGGTTCACAATTCTCTGAGTGAAGAAGTTTCTCCTCATCTCGGTCCTAAATGACTTACCCCTTATCCTTAGACTGTGACCCCTTGTTCTGGACTTTCCCAACATCAGGAACATTCTTCCTGCATCTAACCTGTCCAATCCCGTCAGAATTTTATATGTTTCTAGGCTGATACCGGAGATGAGGGGGTTACCTTATGATGATAGATTGAGTAGACTGGGTCTTTACTCGTTGTTCAGAAGGATGAGGGGTGATCTTATAGAAACATTTAAAATCATGAAAGGGATAGACAAGATAGAAGCAGAGAGGTTGTTTCCACTGGTCAGGGAGACTAGAACTAGGGGGCACAGCCTCAAGATACGGGGGAGCCAATTTAAAACCGAGTTGAGAAGGAATTTCTTCTCCCAGAGGGTTGTGAATCTGTGGAATTCTCTGCCCAAGGAAGCAGTTGAGGCTAGCTCATTGAATGTATTCAAATCACAGATAGATAGATTTTTAACCAATAAGGGAATTAAGGGTTATGGGGAGCGGGCAGATAAGTGGAGCTGAGTCCACGGCCAGATCAGCCATGATCTTGTTGAATGGCAGAGCAGGCTCGAGGGGCTAGATGGCCTACTCCTGTTCCTAATTCTTATGTTCTTATGCTCTTATGAGATCTCCTCTCATTCTTCTAAATTCCAGTGACTATAAGCCTAGTCGATCCAGTCTTTCTTCATATGTCAGTCCTGCCATCCCAGGAATCAGTCTGGTGAACCTTCGCTGCACTCCCTCAGTAGCAAGAATGTCCTTCCTCAGATTAGGAGACCAAAACTGCACACAATACTCAAGGTGTGGTCTCACCAAGGCTCTTTACGGCTGTAATAAGACCTCCCTGCTCCTATACTCAAATTCCCTCGCTATGAAGACCAGCATGCCATTAGCTTTCTTTCCTGCCTGTTGTACCTGCATGCCTACCTTCAATGACTGATGTACCATGACACCCAGGTCTCGTTGCACCTCCCCTTTTAATAATTGGTCGCCATTCAGATAATAATCTGGCTTCCTGTTTTTGTCACCAAAGTGACAAAATGACACTTATCCACATTATACTGCATCTGCCATGCATTTGCCCATTTATCTAACCTGTCCAAGTCCCCCTGCAGTCTCCTAGCATCCTCCTCACAGCTCGCCACCCAGCTTAATGTCATCTGCAAACTTGGAGATATTACATTCAATTCCTTCGTCTACACCTCCAGGTCCCATTACCTGCCAGGCTTTTCTGAATTTTGTAGGTTGGTGTAATGTATTTGCTTCATGGGTTCTTTACACATGAATTCATTGTAACACATTGCTATTAAGAACTAGTTGGTTTATTAGCAAAGGTTTAACAACCACACTACACATTACAGTTCATCCACCAGGCTCACAACCATCTGCCTCATCATGGATCTCTGAACTCAACTGGCTGGGGTTTTATTAAGTCTTGTGAACACCACGTTACTGGCTAAGCCACTCCCAACTCAACAAACTCTACAACTATTTTAATTAAAACAATAAATCAAGTGCCCCCTTAAATAGGGGCACTAGAACCAACAAATTAACAAATTAAACTTTAGACATTAAACAGGCAAATTCAAATTTGGTTGCCAGGGTGATGAAGCACTCCAGTCCTTCCGGCGTCCACCTCTCGCAGAAAGCCGTGAGTGTACCGGTGGACGCTGCATGTTCCATTTCCAGGGACACCCTGGCTCGAATGTAACCGCAGAAGAGAGGCAGGCCATTGGGCTGAATGACCCCCTCGACTGCCCGCTGTTTGGACCAGTTAATGGTCAACTTGACCATGCCCAGGAGCAGTCCTACGAGGAGGCCTGCCGACCTGCCCGCTCCCCTCTGCACAGGATGCCCAAAGATCAAGAGCGTGGGACTGAAGGGCAACCAGTATTTGAGGAGCAGCCCCTTCAAATATTGGAAGAGAGGCTGCAACCTGACACACTCCACATAAACATGGAACACGGACTCTTCCAGACCGCAGAAATTGCAGGTGACCTAGGAGTCCGTGAACCGACTTAAAAACCGATTGCACGAGACTGCCCCATGCAACACTGTCCAAGCCAAGTCCCCAATAAAAAAAGCTGAGAAGATATCAGTTTGGTATTATTGTTCATGGACATGAAAGTCTGGGCTATCGTGATGGCCATGTTCAGGTCTGGGGACTCGGCAGACAGCAGCTTGCGAAGAATGACCTCGTGGCCGATTCCAAACACGAAAAAGTCCCTTAATTATCCAGCAAAATCGCAAGATCCCACAAGGCGTCTTAGGTCAGCGACATAACTCGCCACGTCCTGGCCCTCGGAGAGATAGTGCGTATAGAAGCGATACCTGGCCATTAAGATGCTCTCCTTCAGCTTGAGGTGTTCTCCAACCAGCGTACACAACTCTGCATATGTCTTTTCCGTTGGTTTCGTCGGTGCTAGCAGATGCTTGATAAGGCCGTATGCTGTAGACCCACAAACGGTGAAGAGAATCGCCCTGCGCATCGAGAGCACTCCATTAGGGACCCCCGCCTCCTCCGGATGGCACGATGCTGTGCCATGGCGCATCCGGATGGTAGTCGAGGATGGCAAAATGGAGAATTGGCCCAGGATAGGCGCTGTGCCAGCTCTTCTGGCGTCATCCAGCCCGCTCCTCCACCATCCAGTAGGTCCCTGACCCTGGTCACCTTGCCAAACACAGCCCTCTCGTCCGCCTGCCACCTAAAACCATGCTTGTGGAGGTACGGTTTCCTGAGCTGCGGCTCTCGATGGACAGCCATCACTCCAGACGGGGGAGAACTGAGCGTGGTGGCGACTTTGTTCCAGACCCTGATGAGTTCCTGGTAAAAGACAGACAACCCCCGCATGGCAGTCCGGATGCCTCCCAGGTTTACAAACAGGAGCTGCGTGTCATAATTGAAATAGTACTGCTGGCGGAAGAAATACGTCGCCAGCGCACACTATCGAGGAGGATGCTCGACGTACAGGTTGTTATGTACGTAAACATTATAACTGTGTAAGACTTGCCACCAGAGGACGCACCTGTTGGAGACCCAAGGGTCACCTGCACACCTGATGCAAGCGAGTATAAAAGGTTGTCTGCCCTGCTGCTTTGGCACTCTGGAGTTTTATTAAAGAGACCAAGGTCACATCAGTTTAAGCTCACAGTATTCAGTCTTGTTGGAGTTATTCTAAACATAACAATTGGCGACGAGTAACAGATCACGAACTTTCACGCAGTTATGGCTGCCATTGGTATTCTTGAATAGTTTGTATAGGGTGATGATTGGGAACGTTGAACGTCTCGACCAGTACTTCGTGGTCAACAAGCTGAATGCAGACGATAAAGCGACCAAGCACAGGGCGATTCTCCTCACTGTTTGAGGGTCTACAACATACAGCTTCATCAAGCATCTCCTTAGTCCACCCAGATCTTAACGATCATGTGGAAACCAGGCGTCACTGGCAAAACATGTACCACAATCGCGCGGCTGTATCGCGAGACACTGATGTAAACGACCCTGTAAACGATCCTGTGTTTGTCCTTAATTCCGGTCATGGTCCCAAATGGGTTGCTGGCACTGTCTTGGCCAAGGAAGGGAATAGAGTGCTTATTGTCAAACTATATAATGGACAAATGTGCAGAAAGCATTTGGATCAGATCAAACTGCGATTCACTGACAACCAGGAACAATTTGAAGAGGACATCACCATCATCGATCCACCAACACACACCCAACCAGCAATTAACCTCGCCGTCAATCAAGAGGATGAACCCACCATGCCCAACAGTCCGGTCAGACCAGCTGCACTGCAGTGCAGCGATGGCCCGACTAACTCACCCATGCCAGTGTTCGAACTCAGGCGTTCAACCAGGGAACGAAGGGCCCCGGACCGCATCAACTTGTAAATAACTTGTATCAAAGACCTTGGGGGGGGGGGGGTGGGGAGTGATGTTATGTATGTAAACATTATAACTGTGTAAGACTTGCCACCAGAGGACGCACCTGTTGGAGACCCAAGGGTCACCTGCACACCTCATGCAAGCGAGTATAAAAGCTTGTCTGCCATGCTGCTTTGGCACTCTGGAGTTTTATTAAAGAGACGAAGGTCACATCAGTTTAAGCTCACAGTACTCAGTCTTTTGGAGTTATTCTAAACACAACACAGGTATCTCTGCAGGGTCTGAAGACGGAAAGTCACAGCCTGGGTGCTCACGCAAACCAACGCCTGACCGCCCACCCTAAGCGGGATACTCAGAGCCGCAGCAGAGACCTAATGCTTCTTGTTGTTCCAGAAGAAGCCGACCAGCTTCTTCTGTATCTTGGTGACAAATGCAGGGGGAGGGGTCAAAGTGACCAAGTGGTACCACAGCATAGCAGCCACCAGCTAGTTTATGACTAGCGCCCGACCCCTGTAGGACAGCACTCGGTGCAGTCCTGTCCAGCGCCCGAGATGAGCGCGGACTTTGGCCTCCAGCTCTTGCCAGTTCGCCAGCCAGGCTTCCTCATCAGGGCTATGGTAGACTCCCAGATAGAGGAGATGGGTTGTGCTCCAGGCAAAAGGCCTGAACTCTTCCGGCAGGGAGTCCACCTGTCACTGGACCACCAGGAGTCAGGAACATTTCTCCCGGTTGATCCTGGCTCAACAGCTCTACAACTATTTTTTTAAATAGAAACTTGAAATCAAGTGCCCCCTTTTGGCACTAGAACCCACAAATTAACAATTTAAAACTGTAATGACAACCTTTAATTAAATTAGAATTTGGTTGCCGGGGGTGATGATGCACTCCTGTCCCTCTGGCACCCACCTCTCACGGAAGGCTGCGAGCGTACCGGTGGATACCACGTGCTCCATCTCCAGAGACACCCTGGCTCGAATATAACCGCGGAAGAGAGGCAGGCAGTCGGGCTGAACGACCCCCTCGACCGCCCGCTGCCTGGACCGGTTAGTGGCCACCTTGGTCATGCCCAGGAGCAGTGCTATGAGGAGGCCTTCCGACCTGCCCGCTCCCCTCCGCACAAGGTGCCCAAAGATCAGGAAAGTGGGACTGAAGTGCAACCAGAATTTGAGGAGCAGCCCCTTCAAATATTGGAAGAGGGGCTGCAACCTTACACTCAACATACACGAGGAACACGGACTCCTCCAGACCGTAAAAATTGCAGGTGGCCTAGGAATCCGTGAATCGACTTAAAAACTAATTATATGGGACTGCTCATGCAACACCCTCGAGGGCAAGACCCCAATAAATAAAGGGAGGACTCCCGCATAGTGAGCACTCTATTGAAGACCTCCACCTCCTCCGGATGACAAATGGTGTGCCATGGCATGTCTGGACGGCAGACGAGGATGGCAAAATGGAGAGTGTGCAAGAGAATCCCCACCGTGCAGAACTAAAAGGCACAGAGGGGATTTCCCGGAAGCGGCTCAAGTTGTGAGGCGCCAGCTCCCGAGGGAGGTTTCGGGGCTTGGCACCGATGAGGAATTCCGTCCAGACGGGGCCAGTTCGAATGGAATCGCCCCACATGCTTGAGCATCTTCGACAAACCTAACGGAGTCAGGGCCCAGTGCTGTTTTTAGCGACTCGATGGCATTGGCCACGCGCCGGACGTCGGCCCAGGATAGGTGCCGTGCCAGCTCCTCTGGTGCCATCCAGCTTGCTCCTCGACCATCGAGCGGGTCCCTGACCCTGGTCACCTTGCCAAACACACCCCTCCGCACAGTGTGCCCAAAGATCAGGAGTGTGGGACAGAAGTGCAACCAGAATTTGAGGAGCAGCCCTTCAAATATTGTAAGAGTGGCTGCAACCTCACACATTGAACATATACATGGAACACGGACTCCTTTAGACAGCAGAAATTGCAGGTGGCCTGGGAGCCCGTGAACTGACTTAAAAACTTATTGCACGGGACTACTCCGTGCAACACCCTCTAGGCCAAGTCCCCAATAAATAGGGGGAGGACACCCGCGTAGAGTGCACTCCATTGGGGACCCCTGCCTCCTCCAGACAGCAAGATTCATCAGCTCTACAACTATTTTAGTTGTTTCCCCCGAATTAAAGGGGATGGGAGGGGGGGCGGGGGCACTCCAAAAACATTTCAAGTGGCCCCTTGTTTTTTTTTTTGAGGGCACTAAAAACACAAATTATACAAGTGTCCACTGGCTAAAAGGAGGGTGGGGGGTGGGGGGGCACTAAAACCAACGCTTAAACAAATTAAACTTTATACATTAAAATCAAATTAATATTTGGTTGCCTGGGGTGATGATGCACTCCAGTCCCTCCGGCACCCCAACAGCTCTACAACTATTTTGAGTTGTATCAGTAATCAAGTGCCCCTTGATTAAAAGGGGGGGGGGGCACACACCTAAAAAAACTATTCAATCAAGTGCCCCCGTATTTTTTTGGGGGGGGCGGTTTGAGGGCACTCGAAACACAAATTATACAAGTGCCCCCTGGCTAAAAGGCGGGGTGGCACTGAAACCGACAACTTAAACTTTAGACATTAAATCAAATTAAAACTTGGTTGCCAGGGGTGATGATGCACTCCAGTCCCTCTGGCGCCCACCTCTCGTGGAAGGCCGCGAGTGTCCCGGTGGGCACCGCATGCTCCATCTCCAGGGACACCCTGGCTCTGATGTAACCGTAAAAGAGAGGCAAGCTGTTGGGCTGAACGACCCCCTCGACCGCCTGCTGCCTGGACCGGCTGATGTACCCTTGGCCATGCCCAGGAGCAGTCCTACAAGGAGGCCTTCCGACCTGCCCGTTCCCCTCCACACAGGGTGTCCAAAGATCAGGAGTGTGGAACTGAAGTGCAACCAGAATTTGAGGAGCAGCCCCTTCAAATATTGGAAGAGGGGCTGCAACCTCACACATTCAATAAAAACGTGGAACATGGACTCCTCTAAACCGCAGAAATTACAGGCGGCCTGGGAGCCTGTGAACTGACTTAAAAACTTATTGCACGGGGCTGCTCCATGCAACACCCTCCAGGCCAAGTCCTCAATAAATAAGGGGAGGACTCCCACGTAGAGAACACTCCATTGGGGACCCCCACTGTTATATATGCAGACTATAGATATACTCTCTGTATAGTTGCATAAGAAGGAGACTTGTTACCTGATGTACTATCAAAAAGGTTTACACAGAGTATATACTATGCTGGCACCACTAGAGGGTGCAACTGGTGGAGACCGGGGTTTCCTGCCCCTGTGGCAGGAGGCTGCCCACCAAAGGGCACTGTAGTGGGAGACCTGAGGGTCACCTGCATAGCTGTGCAGGGCCCAGTATGAAAGGCTGCTCACCATGCTTGTGCCTCACTCTGGAGTTATGAATAAAGGATCAAGATCACTACAGTTTGAGTACAACACATTGCCTTGTGGAGTCATTCATAGGTGCATTACAGACATAATAACTGGCGATGAGAATACGGACTTTCACGCGATTATGGCTACCTTTGGCACACTAAAAGACTTCGCAGAGGGTGATGATTGGGATGCCTTCACGGAAAGGCTCGAGCAATATTTCGTGGCAAACAACCTGGCAGGGGAGACGGACACATTGGTGGAGAAGTGCAAGGCTATACTGCTGACCAGTTGTGGGCCCGAGGTTTACCGCCTCGTCAGGTACTTGCTGGCACCCACGAAGGCCAAGGATAAGACATACGATAAGCTGACTGAACTAATTCACGACCAACTAAAACCAAAACAGAGCATCCTCACGGCCAGGCACAGATTCTACACTCACCGCAGACCTGAGGGCCAGGAGATTGCAAAATATGCTGCCGACCTCAGGAGACTTGCGGCACCATGTGATTTCGGCACGCACCTCAACGAAGCATTGCGAGACATCTTTGTTATGGGAACTGACCATGAGGGCCTCCTTCACAAGCTATTATCTGCCGACACCACAGTCAATCTGCAGAAGGCCATCAGCATCAGTCAAGCGTTCATGACCTTGACCTGCAGCACCAAGCAAATTATTCATCCTGTGGACTCAAACCCGGCAAGTACTATACACAGAATGGTGCCTTTCACAGGCAAGACTGTAGAACGTGGCTCTGCTCAGGGCAGAGAGCACAGACCTCAGGGTTCCAGAACTCAGAGTCAGCTGAGGGGTGCTAATCGAGTAGCACCATACTGGCGTTGCGGAGGAAACCATAGGGCTCACCGATGTCGGTTTGCTGAGTACGTATTCAAAGCCTGTAACACGAAGGGCCACTTCCAGCATATGTGTAAAAGAAATATGACTCACCGTCTAGCAGAGGAATCGGTAGATGACTTTGAATCCAGCGGGGAATATGATGATTTGGCCAGAGGGGCAGCTCAGCCTCAATAAGAAGTGTCTGGAGTGTATACCTGTACTACCGATTGTCCTCCAGTGAAGATGGAAGTCGAGATAAACGGCGTTCCAATGTTCATGGAAGTGGACACAGGAGCGAGCCAGTCAGTGATGAGCCAGGATGCCTTTGAGAGGCTATGGAACGAAAAACGGCCCAAGCTGGTTCCATTACAGGAAAAGTTGCGCACCTACACCAAGGAGCTGATCCCAGTCCTTGGTAGTGTGAATGTAAGTGTAATCCATAATGGGGTGGTGCACAAGTTACCTCTGTGGATTGTTGCAGGTGATGGTCCAACGCTACTCGGAAGAAGGTAGATGGGGAAGATCCAGTGGAAATAGGAAGACCTCTTCACTCCAGCAATCGATGTCCCCCTTACCCTCGCTTGGGCAAGGTCCCAGAGAACAGACCTGAGGCACAGACTGTCCAGCACGACTGCATGGCAATGATCCAACAGGAACGACCTAAAAGTATCTTCCCGGCTCCAGTGGCAGGACTCCTGGGGAGGAAGATCGAATTCACAGGTACTCTTCCAGCTTTTGTGGCAGAATCGCAGGAGAGAAGGATCAATGCAGTCGGCAAGATGTCGTCCCTGTTGCAGCAAGGTGCAGCGTGGCTGAAAAAAAAGATGGTCGCGACTAGACCACGAGGTACAATGCTGAGGGACCAACACATAGTGTCTAACAAAGGATTTGATTGGGGTAAAGCCAGCAGGGTTCTCTTAAAGGAGACCTGCAACCAACTGAACTTAAAGAGACATTGTATGCATGGCAATCAATGTAACGAACCGATTAAAATGGTGAACAAAATGTTGTTAGATGAAGTCCTTACTACTAGGGGAATCAAGGGGTATGGTGAGAAAGCAGGAATGGGGTACTGAAGTTGCATGTTCAGCCATGAACTCATTGAATGGCGGTGCAGGCTAGAAGGGCCGAATGGCCTACTCCTGCACCTATTTTCTATGTTTCTATGTTTCTATGTTTCTATGTCGGTACTATTCCTAATGTAAAGAACAAAATGTTGTTGTGAGATGTCGGTACCAGTCCTAATGTAAAGAACAGAATGCTGTTGCGAGACGTCGGGAATAGAGTGTCCCCAAAAGTAGCAAGCGAGCGAATTCGGGAGGCTAAAGGCGCTGATCCTGATGCCTTGTCCCAGGTGTCCCCACAAGTTATAGGCCAGCAACCTCAGGAGGGCGAAGGCACTGATCCTGATACCCTGTCCCAGGTCTATCCCACGTGCAGGCACCCGATGGCACTATTTGCCACGGACCTGGAAACGAAAATGGTGCCAATACGCGCAGTCGGCCGTCGTTGTCCACCACCCGGGTGGAGAGGGCGCAGCCCCCAGACCCAGTCGCTAACTCGGCCATGTCCAGGAGCGAAAGATCAGAACCAATGAGTTCCTCGAACAGGACCTGGAACAGGCAGGTTCCCAACCCCGTTAGAAAGCAGGCAGAAGATTCTGCAGCCCTCAAAGGAGGACGGAGGCCACATACATCTGTGGCTCTGCCCACAACTAGGCAATGGCAAAATCCCTGAGTCCTGGCTAGGTGAGCGAACCAAGCCTACCCCGCTAGCAGGGGACTAGGACCCCGTCCGGTTCCTTTGGAACCTGCGTCCTCGCATACCTGTACTGCCACCTCAGTACTTACCATGACTGAATCATGAATGCAATCTACCCAATCCTGGCGCACGACCGCAAAACGTAATGAATGTAAGTCACTGAACCAAGGTGTCACGATACAAACTGTAACTTCCTTTCTTTGTGTCTGATCCTATATGTTAATGTAACGGGCCTGCTGCATGATCTCGTTGTGGGGGGCGGAGGGAGGGGGGGAATTGATGTGTGTAGCCATGGACCTCCACTACCCAACGTTGCGGCACAAAGGACTTGGGGAGAGTGATGTTATATATGCAGACTATAAATATACTCTCTGTGTAGTCACTGTATAGTTGCATAACATGGAGACTTGTTAACTGATGTACTATCAATAACGTTTACACACTGTATATAATATGCTGGCACCACTAGAGGGTGCAACTGGTGGAGACCAGGGTTTCCTGCCCCTGTGGCAGGAGGCTGTCCACCAAAGGGTACTGCAGTGGGAGACCTGAGGGTCACCTGCATAGCTGTGCAGGGCCCAGTACAAAAGGCTGCTCACCATGCTTGTGCCTAACCCTGGAGTTACGAATAAAGGACCAAGGTCACTACAGTTTGAGTACAACACAGTGCTTCATGGAGTCATTCATAAGTGCATTACAGACATAATACCCGCCTCTTCCGGATGGCAAGATTCAACAGCTCTACAACTATTTTGAGTCAACAGCTCTACAAACCTGTGAGCATACTCACAGGTGCATACATTACACTTCTCACACCATACCCAAAGGCACCACATGTTAGTCATAGTTCACGGTCAGATTATAATGGACGAGAAGAGCACTATTGCTCAAGCGTCGCTTGCATGTGTCATATGCATTCTGTTGCTCTTTGTCCAATATCCAACGCACCCCTTTCTGTAATAATGGAGTGGTGCGAGCATCGTTGCTAATCCATTGTGCTTTGCACGCTTGGGTTCGAATCCCATCCTCGTCGCCATTTTGTAATGTATTTGCTTCATGGGTTCTTTGCTTAAAAATTCATAGCAACATATTGCTATTAATAACTAGTTGGTTTATGAGCAAAGGCTTAACAATCATACTACACTTAACAGCCACTTTCTTCCACTAGCCTTCTATTTTCCTCTGTTTAAGTATTCATATAATTTTTCCTTAATACTTGGAATTGTCTGTCCCAACAATTGTCTGTGGAGAAACATTCCATTCTCCAACAATCTTCTGTGTAAAGAAATTTCTTCTAACTTCCCTCCTCAGTGACATTTTTTAATTGATGAAGACCTAGCCACCTACTTCCAAACCAAAGGAAGTAATCGTTTCCTATTCACTCCGACTATGTGTTCCATGGCAACCTTCAGAGCCACTGGGATCAGTGGAACTCCACGCATGCATAATAACAACTTTCATGCCATTCTGGGACAATCTAAACCTAAAATGTCCTCAGCTAAAATGCTGATTAATGAGGCCTGTGCAACAATATATAATTTACTATCAAATGTAAATACATTGCTATCATCTTTGTATGCACATTGTGGACACACTCTATAACCCACTGACAGTGGTTCCATCAGTCAGAGGTGCAGGACTTCAGTATCAGCTGCTTGCAATCCATTCACATCCACAACTTCCAGGTAGCACCTTGCACCAGCTGTCCTTACAAGTCAGAGTTTCCTCATCAGCTATATGGCAAACATCCACATTCAGAGTGGCAGAAAGACTTACGCAGAACAATTTGCGATATGGTAGCTGTTATGTATGAATAAAGAGTCTGACCAGATACTGTGAGCTCAAAGTAAAGTGTGACCTTAGTCTTTTATTACAGGTCTCCAGAGTGCCTCTCCAGCCTGTGAGGCTTCCTTAAGTACAGGTACCCCCCCTTGGGATTCCATGGGATGCTACCTCTGGTGGTTAAACAAGGTATTTACAGGTTTACATATATAACAGAAGCCATTTTGATGTTCATGATGTCCAAGTCCAATGCCACATACCAAGCTTACTTGTCACCTATTGCTTAATTCAATCCTCGTGTTGTGGGGATTTTGTTAAGGCACATGCCCATTGTGAGGCTGGCACTTTGTCCAGGATGCTCAGTGTAGAGAAGTTGTAGGTTGGGATTCCGAGAGTCCCAAATTTCTCCTCAGCAACAGCATAATTTCTAACAGTCATTGAAACAGAAGCACTGCCTTGTACTTCTCTTCCCTAGCCCAGGGAAAGTAAGGAATATTGAAGCACCAATCACTAGTCCCACTTGACATTTGGTAACATAGGGCATCCCTGTTTAATATAACTCAGTACCATATGATGCATTTACCCACTGATTCGTTAGGGAAATCTTCATTCAAGTTGAATAACTCAACCTCAATACTTGAAATTACATTTTCTATCTCCTCAGACTCCATTTTTTTCCCCAAAATTATTAATAATAATTCATGCTCTTACCTTCAGAAATCGTATTTCTCGCACAGCAATTTTCTTTACCAGTCTGTCATCATCTCGGTCCTGAAATCTTTTGATGGCTACTATTTGTCCTGTCTCCTTGTGCTTGCATTTCATTACCGATCCATAAGTACCCTCTCCCACTAGTCCTAGATTCTCATACATCTCCATTTCTAGGTTTGATTTTTTAACCTGTACCAGAATGTATCACATGTTGCTGTTAGTCAGGAGTTATGGATTATACTCATTAAAACATATAGAATATCTGTTCTATTATCAGCACCTTATTCGTATTCTGCTTTATGAAATAAAATTATAATAAAGGGAGGTGTGATGTTGCAGAATGATGGAGGAGCCCTATCCAATGTTAAAAGCTACAAGATGTAGATTCCCACCTACAGTCCACTGCATACTAAATTATTGACTCCAGCTGTGCTCTGAGAGAAGTATTGAATCATGGGTTTTCAGAGTAAGATTGGTAGAAGCCTGAGTAGATTGTCTATTGCATTCTTGGCTGGAGAATGTATAAAGCAGCCTATTTACCCATTTAATGTCGTCTTTTGTGGACAGACACATTGCTTTTGCTCTGTGCCTTGCCATCAGCACAACTGCTCACAAGATAGAAACAGATGAAGAAAGTAATTTGGCCTATTTACCTCATCCATCCATCCATCCAGAGCCTTCAGTACAGAATCTCTGAAATAATTCTAACCATGCACATCCATTACCCCACATGAAAAACCATTCACTTGTTGATCAGTTTATGAAAAGAAGTTCCTGACATCAATCCTAAATTTACCTTTCACTAGTTTGAACCTGTCTCTTTGTCCTACTGTTACAGTTTAATTTGAAGTTGTGTTCAAGACTTACTTTTTCAATACCATTTCCTATCTTACCTACATTTATAATGTCATCTCTTTCAGTTGCCTCCTTTCATGGCTGGAAAACCAAAGATACTCCAGTTTTTCCTCACATTTCATTCCTCTGATGCTAAGGCCACATTTTTCCTACCGGGTTGGGACCGAGGCGGGCAACTTCGGGTGCGCACTGGGACTCCGATCCCTTCTTCATCTGCCTCGGTCCAAGTAATTGTACGATGATTGGGGCTGGTTAAGCCCCCCCTACGAGATTCCTGGCCAATTAAAAGGAAGCGGGTCTGATGATGTAATTTGATGATGCGTCATCAGCCAGTTTCCTTAAAGGGACCATGGCCACATTGATTTTGACAGTTATTGTTATGCCTTCAGATGCTCTAATAATGACTCCACGAGACAGTGTGTTGTGCTTGAACGGTAGTGATCTTAGTCCATTTAATGTAACTCCAGAGTCAGTTTCACACATGGTGGCCTGCCTTTTATACTACGCCTGGCACACCTGTCCAGGTAACTTACAAGTTTCCCATTGCAGTGCCCTCTGGTGGCACACCTTGTAATACTACAAGCAGTAACCATGTGGGATACATGACATCACTCTCCCCCAAGTCCTTAGTGCAAATCGCCTTTGCATTGAATGTGCTCTGGGCTTAGCGCTATCTGGCTGACCCTTGGAGGGTCGTTTCCATCTCGGGTGAGTAGGTGGTGTTTCGTTGGCAGTATGGTTTCTGTTTGTGCATCCATGACCACTCCATTCTCTCCCCACCACCCGCCCCCCACATACAGATTGTGCCATTGGCTCATTACAATCATATAGATTCAAGTCCAAAAATAATTTGCATTTACAGTATTACATTCGTGGTACCGTGGTGAGGCAAGTACATTTGAATGGTGAGGTACATACTTGGAATATACTTGGAGTTAGTGCTGGGGTCAGCACCGGTGCGTGAGGACAAACTAGTGCCAGAACTGTTGGATGGTGTCTAGGTAGTCTGGTGGCGGTGCGATGCCCCGTGCTGGCAGTGGGAGCCCAGTTGGCTCAAGTTGCCTGCTCTCGGGGCCTTTGCCGTTGCCCCTAGCGTTGGGCAGGTTCACAGATGCCTGTGACCTCCCTGTCCTCTCCTTGTGCACCGGGTCACTGCTGCTCCCTGAGGAGCAGTCGTCTGGCTCACTTGCCTGGGCGTTATTTGGTTTGGGATTCTGACTGATCCCAGTTCCATTTGGGAGAACCGTTGCAGGTGACCCTTCGTTCCTGGGTGTAGCCTTGGTGGTGATAGGGTCGGGGAGCTGCGCCTTAGCGCAGTTTACTCTTTCAGGCTCGTGGCGGTTGGAACCATCAGGTGCCTGAGAGATGGAGCCGGTCGGGGGCAGGGTATTGATACCGGTGCCATTGCCCTCCTGAGATCGCTTGCTCTGCAGCTTGAATATATTAGCTGCTTGTGGCCACACTCAGTGGTGCATCACTCTGGTCCCAGGGACGCAGACTACAGCATTGGATAGCTCGCTAGACCTGTGTGCTCCCGATGGGTGTTTGCCCACTGGATTGACTGTGTGCAGTTGAAATCCCACAACTTTTCATTACTTATTGTAAATAACCTGTAGCTCCAATTGCAATCACGCGACTTTTCTTAGCTTATTGCATGTACACAACTCTGATGATCATTTACACATTTTACATGATCGCAATCGCTTGACTTTTCCTTGCTTATTGCATGTACACAACTCTGATCATCAGTTACACATTTTACATCTAACTCACAGTTGTTGTTACTTTGATTGAGAATGTGGAACGGTCCCTTTAAGTGTGGTGAGTTGTGGGCCTCCTTTAAGAGAGCCTTGCTATCTTTACCCCAATGCTCTTCTTCACTTGGTGCCATATATTGCTCCATCAGCGCTGCACCTCGTGGTCCGGCTGCCGCCATATTTTTCTTCAGCGCCTCACCTCGTGATTTAGGCACCATCTTTCTTCCATCCATGATGCTAATTGCTGTGATCTTCTTCTCCCCGGGTTCTGCCACCGAAGCTGGGAAGTCGCCTCTGGGTCCGATTTTCTTCCTCTAGAGTCCTGCCAATGGAGCCTGGAAGGTGCTTTCGTCTCAGCTGGATCATCTCCACGCAGTCGTGCTGAGCGGTCTGTGCCTCGGGTGCTGTGCTGGTCTGCTCTCTGGTGCCGGATCCAACCTCAGGTGGGGGTTTGCTTTGCCTCTGAGCATGGGGGATGTCAATTGCTGGAGGGATGAAATCTTCCCAGCTCCAATG
Organism: Pristiophorus japonicus; assembly: GCF_044704955.1. Taxonomy (NCBI): domain Eukaryota; kingdom Metazoa; phylum Chordata; class Chondrichthyes; family Pristiophoridae; genus Pristiophorus; species Pristiophorus japonicus. Next base: position 55,364,360 of record NC_091980.1, read on the forward strand.
GATCTTCTCCATCCACCTTCTTCCGAGTAGCGTTGGTCCATCACCTGCAACAATCCACAGGGGTAACTTGTGCACCGCGCCGTCATGGAGTACCTTTACATCCACATTACCAACGATTTTGATAATTTCATTGGTGTAGGTGCGCAGCTTTGCCTGAACCGGGACCAATTTGGGTCGTTCAGCTTGATTGTCCCATGGCCTCTCAAAGGCTTCTTGATTCATTACTGACTGGCTCGCCCACGTGTCCACTTCCATGAAGATTGGAATGCCATTTATCTCAACTTCCATCCTCAACGGAGAACATTCGGTGGTGCAGGTAAAATTGCTATATACCTCATCGTGGGGCTGAAGCTGCCTCTCTGACTATCGCTTCATAATTCGTGCTGGATTCATGGCCATCTGCAGACTCTTCATCAACACAGTGAGTCATATTTATTTTACACATTCGCTGGAGGTGACCCTTTGTGCTGCAGCCTTAACATACATAGTCTTTAAAACGGCACTGGTGAGCCCTGTGATTCCGCCGGAATGCCAGCACGGTGCTATTCGATTAGCCCCCTTCGGCAGACTCTGAGTTAAGGGACCCGGGGGCCTGTCCTCTCTCCCATGAGAAGATTCATGTTCTACAGTCCAGCCTCTAAAAGGCGCCACTCCGTGCACAGTACTTGCCGGGTTTGAGTCCTGAGGATGAGTCATGCCTAGAGCCGCAGGTTGAGGTCATGAATGCTTCGCTCATGGAGATGGCCTTCTGCAGTGTGACTGTGGTATCCGCAGATAGTAGTTTAAGAAGAAGGCCCTTATGGCCGATTCTGATGACAAAGATATCCTGCAACGCTTCGGTGAGGTGGTCGCCGAAATCACACGGTGCCACCAGCCTCCTGAGGTCTGCAGCATATTTCATGATCTCCTGGCCTTCGGTGTGTATAAAACCGGTGTCTGGTTATCAGGATGCTCCCTTTGAGCTTGAGTTGTTCTTGGATCAGCGTTACGAGCTCCTCGTACGTCTTGGTCATTATCTTCGCTGGTGCCAGCAAGTTCCTGACGAGGCCATAGACGGTGGGGGCCCACAACTGGTTAGCAGGATAGCTCTGCGCTTATCAGCCAGTGTGGCCGGATTGTCATCTGCCAGGTCATTGGCTGTGAAGAAATGGTCAAGCCTCTCCACAAAGGCTTCCCAATCATCACCATCGGTGAACTGCTGCGACGTACCAAAGTTAGCCATTTTCGCATGAAGGTCCGTAATCTCAGCACCAATTGTTATGTCTTCAGATGCTCTAATAATGACTCCACGAGACAGTGTGTCGTGCTTGAACTGTAGTGACCTTAGTCCATTTAATGTAACTCCAGAATGAGTATCACACATGGTGGCCTGCCTTTTATACTAGGCCTGGCACACCTGTACAGGTAACCTACAAGTCTCCCACTGCAGTGCCCTCTGGTGGCACACCTTGTAATAGTACAAGCAGTAACCATGTAGGATACATGACAGTTGTGCTGTCAGTATTCTGCAGCATTGAAGTGCATGGTTGCACCCAGGCTCTCCCATCACTCCCTCCAGATGCTTATGGAGGGAGTCACAATTCACAGGGAGATCCTATTCCTTTTCAATGGACAGAAGAGAACTCCCCAGAACACCATCACAGCCTGGTTGCACATTGTACAGGAGGGAACAAGCAGGGATGGCCTGGCTGCAGTGGCGCAAACCTTTCAATGATCTCAGTGGATCATGAAACATTACTGTGAAGCCACACTCAACCTCATCCTGCTGTGCCACTCATCACATCCCCATCACTCTGCCTTCCCGAATCTACTCCTGCAAATCTTTACACACACCAACTTACCTTGCACCTCCACCTATCCATCTCTCTCTATCTACATTATCACATCCTCATCTGTAATGTATGCACCTGTATGCTCACAGGTTTGCAGAGCTGTTGAGCAGAGGAGCGGGCTGGATGGCGCCTGAGGAGCTGGCACGGCGACTATCCTGGGCCAACGTCCACCGTGCAGCCAATGCTCTCTATGCAGGAGTCCTCTATTTATTGGGGACTGAAGTGCAACCAGAATTTGAGGAGCAGCCCCTTTAAATAGTGGAATAGGGGCTGCGACCTTGCACATTCCGTAAAAACCTGGAGGGTGTTGCGCGGAGCGGTCCCATGCAATCGTTTTTTAAGTTGGTTCATGGGCTCCCAGGCCACCTGCGATTTCTGCGGTCTGGAGGAGTCTGTGTTCCACGTTTTTACGGAATGTGCAAGATCGCAGCCCCTATTCCACTATTTAAAGGGGCTGCTCCTCAAATTCTGGTTGCACTTCAGTCCCACACTCCTGATCTTTGGGCACCCTGTGCGGAGGGGAGCGAGCAGGTCCGAAGGCCTCCTCGTAGGACTGCTCCTGGGCACGGCCAAGGGGGCCATCAGCCGGACCAGGCAGCGGGCGGTCGAGGGGGTCGTTCAGCCCGACTGCCTGCCTCTCTTCCACGGTTACATCCGAGCCAGGGTGTCCCTGGAGATGGAGCACACGGTGTCCACCGGTACGCTCATTGCCTTCCGCAAGAGGTGGGCACCGGAGGGACTGGAGTGCATCATCACCCCCAGCAACCAAATTTTAATTTGATTTTATATGTTTAAAGTTTAATTTGTTTAATTGCTGGTTTTAGTGCCCCCCCTTTTAGCCAGAGGGCACTTGTAAAATTTTTTTTTTTTTTAGTGCCCTCAAAACCGCCCCCCCCAAAAAAAAACAAGGGGACACTGGTTTAAAAATGTTTGATGTGTCCCCCCCTTTAATCAGGGGGCACTTGATTTATTGTTTTACAACAAAAAGAGTTGCAGAGCTGTTGAGCAGAGGAGCGGGCTGGATGGCACCTGAGGAGCGAGCACGGCGCCTATCCTAGGCCAAATTCCGCCGTGCAGGCAATGTTCTCTACACAGGAGTCCTCTCTTTATTTATTGGGGATTTGACCTGGAGGGTGTTGCACGGAGCAGTCCCATGCAATCGATTTTTAAGTCGGTTTACGGACTCCCAGGCCACTTGTAATTTCTGCGGTCTGGAGGAGTCCGTGTTCCATGTCTATGTACATTGTGTGAGGTTGCAGCCCCTCTTCCATTATTTGAAGGGGTTGTTCCTCAAATTCTGGTTGCACTTCAGTCCCACGCTCCTGATCTTTGGGCACCCTGTGCAGAGTGGAGCAGGCAGGTTGGAAGGCCTTCTCGTAGGACTGCTCCTGGGCATGGCCAACATGGCCATCAAACAGTCCAGGCAGCGGGTGGTCGAGGAGGTCATTCAGCCCGACTGCCTGCTTCTCTTCCCTGGTTCCATCCAAGCCAGGGTGTCCCTGGAGATGGAGCACGCGGTGTCCACCGATAAACTTGCGGCCTTCCGCAAGAGGTGGGCACCACAGGAACTGGAGTGCATCATCACCCCCGGCAACCAAATTTTAATTTGATTTAATTTTACTGTCAAAATTTTCATTTGTTTAATGTATCGGTTTTAGGGCCCCCCTTTAATCAGGGGGCACTTGATTTATGGTTTCAACTTAAAATAGTTGCAGAGCTGTTGAATTGTGAGTGGCTTAGCCAGTCACGTGATGTTCACAAGACTCAATAAAACTCCAGCCAGTTGGGTTTAGGGGACCCATGATGAGGCATGTGGTTGTGAGCCTGGTGGATGAACTGGTTATGTGCAGTGTGATAGTTAAACCTTTGCTAATAAACCAACAAGTTCTTAATAGCAATGTGTTGCTATGAATTCTTAAGCAAAGAACCCACGAATCAAATACATTACACCATCTCACTAGCTATCCCTCACACTCACCCCCACCCTTGCCCATCCATATCAACTAACAACACACAAGGGTAGGCACTTGGGTGTTATTGCCAATGTTCATGTAAAATTTCTGCTAATGTGTTGTCAAACATTGACATTTTTCTTTTTTCAACACTTTGTCTTCTTGGACAGATCTGTGTGCACCTTTGGAAGTGGCTTAGTGAGTTGCAGTGAATGGTGAGACATAACTGTAGTTCTCCCCTCACCAATGGTGATGAGCGTGAAAGGAATGGTTTGGGCATTGTAGGGATGCTTTATGGTGTTGGTATGAGACTGTGCCAACCTGGTGCATCATGTGGCGGCCAGGATATACAGCGTCAAGTTTAGTCAATTTGGCCATGGTGAGGCCATCTTTGGCCTCCCGGTCAGCAATGTGGTCAGCTGATGCCGTGTGTCCTGTGCAGCATCATGTGATTACGTAGAAGATCGGTGCAGCTGGTGTGCCTGGTGATGCTGGTCTGCCTGTTTATATTGGTGTTGGGGCTGGTCATGGTAGGATTCTGAAGAGCAAGGTGAGCTTTTTTTCAAGGGCACCGATGCTGATGGAATAGATGGCAGTTGAAGTTGAGATGACAGAAGCAATCTGTCAATGGTGAGAGAGGCTGTTCCAAGCAAGTGACACTGGATGGAGCAAGCACTTCAAGCCTCCATAAAGCTGAAAAGTATATCCCAAATCCTGAAGGCTCCAGCTTCTGAAATTGGGAATTTAACAGCTGTGAAATGGTAGCTTTTATACCACTTTTGCAGCTGCCAACTATTCACAGCAATGGAGAGCCATTGAGAACCCGACACATTTACCTGACATGATCCCCGGGAACCTCGTAAAAAAACATGGAAAAATCTTTAGGACCTGGTAAAATTCTGCTTAAATACCTTTAAGCAGCTTCTTAAGTAGCTCAAATGCCTGGCACTTGGGAAATTAACAAGGGGGTGAGTTCAGAGCAGACTTCTGCCCACTGTCAAACACTGCCATTTTGACACTGGACCTCCCTCCAAACTCTCAGCGCCAGTAAGATTCCGGCCTAAGGATCAGTCTTGTGGCTCTCACTGCACGTGGGCTTGAATGTCTTGATTGTGCGCTGGTGACCAAAGCTGGACACAATATTCAGTGTAATCTGACTAGGGCACTTTACAGTTTATGTATGACTTCCTGTAACCCTTGCTCTAACATTTTGGCTATATAATTCAGCATTTTATTTGCTTTTTTGATTGTTGTTCTGCAGTAATTAGACATGTTGAGTACCATGTCTAACAAACATTCCTAGATCATTTTGTAGTTTCCAGGCGACTGCCTCTGGTTCAACTGCCCCTCCCAATTAGGTATTGTCTGTCAATTCAATGAGTTTGCATTGAGCTTCTCTATCCAAGTAGCTAATATAAATTAGAAACAATAGGTCCCAAGTAACACCAATCACTAAGGGACTACACTTAGGACTTACCACCACCATAACATCACTCTCCTAATAAGCACTTGCTGCTTCTTACTTTTTAGCCAATTTCTAAGCTATTTCCAGATATTGCCGTTTATCTCCATTGTTTTAGGCCTACATTGGATCCTGCAGAACTTGGTCAAAGGCTCTTTGGAAGTCTCGGTGCTCTCTTTCATAAAGTTTTCCACATGGAATGATACTTCCCCAAAAAAGATGATGACATCACCAGGCAGCATCATCCTCTTCTGACTCTATATTAGCTATTAACTGGCTCATTCTCATGTTTACTCCAGATAATCAATTACAATATTTCACCGGGTATTTATGTGAAACTGATGAATCTGTAGTTGTCTGGGTCTGTTTTGACATCTTTTCTCACAAATTCACTGTGCAAACAACCATTGGTGTGAATCATGGATGGACGCACTGTGCAATTTCATTGCTCATAGGATTAATATTTCAGGTGTGTGATTCTTAAATAGTGGGATTAATTTTGACCCTATTACACCTTTTTGACACAAACGACATTACATTATTGCAACTTGAAGCGCACTGATATTTTGTATTTTTTTTTAAATGTAGTCACAGGATGTGGGCAATGCTGGCAAGACCATATTTACCCCCTATCCAGAGTTGCCCTAAAAAGTTGAGGCTTCTTCTTGAACTGCTCTGGAATTCTTGAACTATCTTCTTCTCTTTCTTAAATCCAGCTTTTGGTCACCTCTCCTAGCTTTTTCATCATGGCTTGGCATCCATTTTGTTTTAATTTTCCCTTGGCACATTTTTCTATATTACAGGTTCAATATAACTGCAAGTCGTATTCAATGTTACTTGTGCTGAGGTAGCTGGTCTCAGCTAGTGGATTGAGAACTGGTTGTCAGACAGGAAGCAAAGAGTAGGAGTAAATGGGTACTTTTCAGAATGGCAGGCAGTGACTAGTGGGGTACCACAAGGTTCTGTGCTGGGGCCCCAGCTGTTTACACTGTACATTAATGATTTAGACGAGGGGATTAAATGTAGTATCTCCAAATTTGCGGATAACACTAAGTTGGGTGGCAGTGTGAGCTGCGAAGAGGATGCTATGAGGCTGCAGAGTGACTTGGATAGGTTAGGTGAGTGGGCAAATGCATGGCAGATGAAATATAATGTGGATAAATGTGAGGTTATCCACTTTGGTGGTAAAAACAGAGAGACAGACTATTATCTGAATGGTGACAGATTAGGAAAAGGGTAGGTGCAACGAGACCTGAGTGTCATGGTACATCAGTCATTGAAGGTTGGCATGCATGTACAGCAGGCGGTTAAGAAAGCAAATGGCATGTTGGCCTTCATAGCGAGGGGATTTGAGTACAGGGGCAGGGAGGTGTTGCTACAGTTGTACAGGGCCTTGGTGAGGCCACACCTGGAGTATTGTGTACAGTTTTGGTCTCCTAACTTGAGGAAGGACATTCTTGCTATTGAGGGAGTGCAGCGAAGGTTCACCAGACTGATTCCCGGGATGGCGGGACTGACCTATCAAGAAAGACTGGATCAACTGGGCTTGTATTCACTGGAGTTCAGAAGAATGAGAGGGGACCTCATAGAAACATTTAAAATTCTGATGGGTTCAGACAGGTTAGATGCAGGAAGAATGTTCCCAATGTTGGGGAAGTCCAGAACAAGGGTCACAGTCTAAGGATAAGGGGTAAGCCATTTAGGACCAAGATGAGGAGAAACTTCTTCACCCAGAGAGTGGTGAACCTGTGGAATTCTATACCACAGAAAGTTGTTGAGGCTAATTCACTAAATATATTCAAAAAGGAGTTAGATGAAGTCCTTACTACTAGGGGGACCAAGAGGTATGGCGAGAAAGCAGGAATGGGGTACTGAAGTTGCATGTTCAGCCATGAACTCATTGAATGGCGGTGCAGGCTAGAAGGGCCGAATGGCTTACTGCACCTATTTTCTATGTTTCTATGTTTCTATGATGGGGGGATCTTAAAAAGCCTCAACACACCTGATTTAAGAAGAGAGAAATCAGCCAAGTTGTTCACTCAATCACCACGTAGTGGCCTCTGCTGGAAAGTAAGCATTTGCGAATATTGAATGAGAACAGAACACAGCTTGGGCATGACGACCTCCAAGATTGAGTAGTTTGTAGACACTCTGGTCTTACACATTAAGAATAACCGCTTGGGGACGATCCCAGGGAGCCACCCCCTAGAAAGACTCAGCACCTTTAGGAGGTGGAGAGAAAATTGAATTGACCAAAAAAAAACATTTTGCACTGATTCATGATCCCACTAATTCTTAATTACAAAATCACAGTGCAAAATGCTTTTTCTCTTCCACATGTATCAAGTTACATGTCTATAACTTGTCCAGCTCTCCATTATTCTATATTTAATACAGATGTGGCACTAATTAATAGAAAAGTATGAATTATTGAAATTAATTAGAAAAGTAACTGTGGTTGAAATGCGTTTATACATACAATCCTCTGTTTGCTGATTTTTCAACCTCAGCTGTGCCAATACAGAGAGGATGTGTGCTTACCCACAAGAAAAAGGGGGGAGGGGGGGAATCAGGACAGTTATTCCTTGGGCTAGGGACTGGGGCTCCACACATGTACATATTCTAGTAGCTAGTTTCAGAATAGCAGAAGTGGAGCTCTGGGAGCAAAACCATCTTCTTTGTCTCACAGCCAGAGACAATGCATCCCATGATGTAACACAAGAAAAGGGAAGGGAAGAAAATACTAAATGAGACCACTTTCAAAAAAATGTTGTTGTTAATAGAGGGCAACAATTCTAATTAATTAATACCTTTTATTCAAAAGTTTTTACACATACAAATTCAGTTGTATTCCTTGACCATTTAAAGGGGTACAGTTGCTGTAGACAGTCTGAGTTCCTGGACTAACTACTGTAATATATTTGATACTACAATAATCTAAAGACTATTTTAATAGTCATTATGCTATTGAGATTAAGAGTTATAAGGATGATTTCAGATATTATTAAATGATGTGATGGTTTCTTAGCTGCAAAGAACATGGAAATGCCACATCAAAGAAGGAATTTTAGTATATATATATTGTTAGGTAATCTGCAGTTTTACTTGGGGAGCAGGGAGAAATATCACAGGTTAGATGGGGTGGATAAAGTCCATTAAAACTCCCATGTAAAGGTCCAAGATGAAAAACACCAATAACATTGGTACATGTTAACTGTCACTATTTAAAGCTGTAGTCAACATTTCAATCCAAGGGTCGGCTTGTTAGTGTTTCGCAAGAAAAAAAAGATTTTCTTTTAACACTGGGATTGAAGTTTATAATTATTAAATATTCAGATAATTTAGAGGTCAAAACTGGAGCTGTCAAAATCAGACCGATTGTAGGACTGAAGGCTGTCAGAACCATCAGACCAATTGAAGATCAAGACTATGTGAAGCAATCAGATCAGTTTGAAAGCAGGACTGGAGGTTCTTGGCACCAATCTTAGCAATTGGAGGACAGATCTGGAGACTGATTGATCTGTTGTCATTTTATTCCCAGTACTGGTTGCCTGTGAACTTGTTGGTTTCTGAGAGTTACTGTTATAGATGTGTTTAACCCAAAGAAGTTAATGAACAACAAATAAGCTATTAAAATGTAGATTTTTAAAACTTTTCATTTTCCTTAAGGCAGCTATTGGGGCATTCATGGCTGTTGTCTTATGCAGAATTTCAATTTCAAAATAAAATGGGCAATAGGGTTGAAATGCTGATGAATTTAACTTAATTAAGAAAAAGGTTTAGACTCAGAATTATGTTTAACTTTACAGAAGATGAGTAATAATGGTGGAGGATGGCAATGGACCAGACAAGGCTAAGTCAGAAAATGGAGAACAAAAGTTGGGCAAAGACAAGCTGCCTTTTTTTGCAAAGTTTGAATATTTGGGCATTTAAATATTTCCTACATTACAACAGTGATTACACTTCAAAAGTACTCCATTGACTGTAAAACACTTTGGGACGTCCCGAGTACATGAAAGGCGTTATATAAATGCAACTCCTTCTTGCCGCCTTATTCTCATTGGAGCTTTGGATTTGTGTGTACGAGGTCAGTGGTAAATTGAATTTTGTCATGAAATTCCTGAGTTTTTAAAAAAAATTAGAATATTTCTGTATTGCTAGGCTCCTCGGCCAGAGTACGATTTCAGACAACAGGAGAAGGCCACCTGTATTTTAAAATCTGAAGTAGCTCAGCTTCCGAGAGTTAAGATAGACTTCTGTCATACAGCCCATGTTTGGAAAGAAAATTGTGTCTTAATTGTTTTCATAAGCCACAGAGTGCAAGAGGGTATACATTCTCAAACTGCACACTGTTCATTACTGTTTGTTGTGTAAGCAAACCAGACATTGGTCCAAAGTGCCTTATATCGGGAGTGCTTATCAAGCCATCTTCCAAGAAAGAAGAATTCATGTGACAGCACGTAACATTTCAGTAGGATGTACATGGAATAAGGGTTCTGTTACAATCCCTGGGTCACGCTATTGTTTACTAGTTATTAGGCAGAAAATATTGCATTCCAGATCATAGGGAATGTGAGGTCTGCTTTCTGGAGTGATGCTGAAACAGAGAGAATATCTCGTGTGAAACCCCCAAAACTGTAACAGAGGCTTTGGATTTTTTTATTTTTACAAATGCCAGCTTGATTTATTTTTAAATCAAGTCTCATTAGAAAACAACATAACTGCAGGATATAATTGGATCAGAGCTCTCAAACATAAAACCATATAGATCTTTCATCTACACACACTTCCTATCAATTTTTCAATTAAAATTCCTGTGTCCACATTTATAATAGAAACTGCTTATGTAAACTTTGCACACTGTAATTACATACCCAGCAGTGGAGCTACTGCAGCTGATAGGAAAATGTAACGATAATGTGACACGTTTAGAAAGTTAGTTTCATTATAAATATGGATAACAATGACAAAATGGATGAATTTAATGTAAGTGCTGAATTATATCTGTACAGCACACCCTGTTCTCACTACCCCGTGTCCTCTAGCTCCACTTCACGGAAGACTGTACTGGGTCTTGAATCCATGTGTATCTTATTATTTATAGTTAAATGGCAAAACTTACAGCAATTTGGGAAGCGGAGATGGTTAGGCATACCATTCCTCTGTAGTATAGGTTAAGGATTTGGTAGATGCAAAACAGATGCTCCAGTGCATTAAACGCAATATCCGCATTCGATTTTAAGGACCTTTCTGCATAACTTACCTACACAAAAATGAATCCAATCATTGAAAATCCAGAATTAGTTTAACGTGGTGCTCAGTCGCATCCATCCTGCGATGATTTGTGTATTTATGCTTCTTTATAATCACTCTTTAACAGAGCAAATAAATTCCATCAGGTTGATGGTTAAAACCCAGCAGGTGCAATATTTGCTCTGCTTTTAATCTGACCGGGGTCAATGCAACACTTCAAAAGACACGTGTCGGTCCTCCACCCATCGACTTGCTGTGACTGGTTTTGATCTCGTATTTCTGTTCTCAGTGCAATAACTTGGTGCTCTCCCGCTCCCATAGCAACTGACTTGGTTACTACAAACAATGGAATTTAGAGTCCATCTACCCGAGGATAGAATGCCGATCCAAACAGAGCAGGAGGTGATTCATCGAAAATAGCCTTTCCCCATGGCTGTGCTTTCAAGTCTACACCTTTAGAGAATGTTGGGGTGGAAAAGAGGCCCGACAGACTGGCTACTCTTTTCCCCTTTTGCTACGCTCTTAATCCACGTTGGCTTTTAGAGTTAACACTGCGGAGCTGCAAAGTGGCACTCGCGATCAGGAGTTAAAAATCACTCACTCAATTTTATTTTGGTTTTCATGTGTCCCGTTTGCCTACATGTTGCTTCCATGTGTTCAAACAGGCTTCCTGTCCATCAATTTAATTCTCTGCTCGACTCCCATTCTGACCTCAGCCTCCTTCACTGTTCCAAAGATGCTCAACATTATCATTATAGACAGTTTCTCCGAATCGAGGAAGACTTGCTTCCAATCTTAACGTGAGTCCTTAGGTAGCTGTACAGTCCAATACGAGAACCACAGTCTCTATCACAGGTGGGGCAGATAGTCATTGAGGAAAGGGGTGGGTGGGACTGGTTTGCCGCACGCTCTTTCCGCTGCCTGCGTTTGATTTCTGCACACTCCCGGTGACGAGACTCGAGGTGCTCAGCACCCTCCCGGATGCACTTCCTCCACTTAGGGCAGTCTTTGGCCAGAGACTCCCAGGTGTCAGTGGGGATGTTGCACTTTATCAGGGAGGCTTTGAGAGTATCCCTGTTACATTTCCTCTGCCCACCTTTGGCTCGTTTGCCGTGAAGGAGTTCAGAATAGAGCGTTTGCTTTGGGAGTCTCGTGTCTGGCATGCGAACAATGTGGCCTGCCTAGTGGAGCTGATCAAGTGTGGTCAGTGCTACGATGCTGGGGATGTTGGCCTGGTCGAGGATGCTAATGTTGGTGCGTCTGTCCTCCCAGGGGATTTGTAAGATCTTGTGGAGACATCGTTGGTATTTCTCCAGCGACTTGGGGTGTCTACTGTACATGGTCCATGTTTCGGAGCCATACAGGAGGGCGGGTATTACTACAGCCCTGTAGACCATGAGCTTGGTGGCAGATTTGAGAGCCTGGTCTTCAAATACTCTTTTACTTGGGCAGCCTGTCCTTACTGCACAGCACCGTTCCCAGTCATCAAGGTCCACGGCATGCCCTGGACAACGTGGACCACTTCTCATATCTCGGGAGCCTCCTATCAACAACAGCAGGCATTGACGACGAGATCCAACACCGCCTCCAGTGCGCCAGTGCAGCTCGACATAACGTTTGAGGAACACCACCTCATTATTCAATTAGGCACTTTACAGCCTTCTGGACTCAACATCGAGTTCAACAATTTTAGACCATAACCTCTGCCCCTTATTTTTTCACATGGCAGCTGTTGATGATTCTGCCATTCCCATTTACACTTCTTCTAGACTCATCCTTTGTTTCTTTACTTGTCCAATTCATACATTTTGCCATTTAATCACTCCTGCCTTCCACCCTATCACAAACCTTCCCTTTTGTTTTTTTCCTTCCCTCCACCTTTTCCCTGCCCCTGCTGAAAATCTACATAAGGACATAAGAAATTGGAGTAGGCCATTTGCTCCCTTGAGCCTACTCCGCCATTCAATAAGATCATGGCTGGTCTGGTCTTGGGCTCAGCTCCACTTTCCTACCTGCTCCCCATCTGTTACATCTCTAACTTATTCCAGTTCTGACAAAAGATCATCGACCTTAAACAGATGCTGAGTGTTTCCAGCATTTTCTGTCTTTATTTCAGATTTCCAGCATCTGCAGTATTTTGCTTTTGTATTCCTCGTCATAAATGTCACTTCTGAAATGGTGTCAACTCTGGAGCAGAATATATTTAGTGAGGACAGGTTAAAACGAACCAAGAGTACAGCGGGCGTGCTTTGCTGCGTTCTACATTTAAAATAACATTATTTACTCCAATTCAGCGACGGGTAGTGCAGAAGGAGTTATCCCCGAATGACTCCCCTCTTCAAATAACCACTTCAAAATAATTCCGCAGTGTGAGAGCAGGCTCGGTTGAATATATTTCATCATCTTCCGCCCCCACCCAGGAAACAACCACTTGGCTTCCGAGAAGTCAACGCCACAGTTGCTGGTTACATCCTCCACCTGGGAGCGCCGCTTGTCGCCAAGTCTCCACCCCACGGCCACCCCTCCGTTGCCAAGTGACGCCCTGATGTTCTCAGAAACTTCGATTGCGTAAGAAGCCGGGTGAGCCGGTGTTTGGTGACGCGACAGCTTTATCTACGGCAGGAAGGGGGGAGTATTCTTTCCTGCATAGAACTGATTAAAGGATAACAAGTAGAAAACAGGTTAGTTCCTAATATAATTATATTAAAAATTTATATCTGGCTTTGTGCAAAATCCAAGCTGACAGACACCACAAAGAAAGTTGAATACAAATGTCCGTAGATAAATAATTCCCTCACCACCATGTTAAAATGGGCCAAGCCGCAATAATCTTTTTCCTCTTTTCCTGTTCGATTTGTGCGCGCGTCAGTGATTGGGTGAATTATGATTGGATAGGGTGGGACGTAGGCTGGTTTTGATTGGTATATTAGTCTTGAAAATTGATTGGTCATTGCGGTGGTTGTATCGGTAAAGTGATTGGTTGGGTAAGTTAGTGCCGGGTAGTGATTGGTTAACCGTGACGGAACGGTCCCTACCGGCCGAGGAGGTTGCTGTTTACTGGGAGCAGAAGCGGGGCGGTGGGGAGCGGCGCTGGGCCGAAGCCGGAACAGAGCGGGCGGACCTAGGGGTTCTTTGTTACTGTGAATCTGGGAGAACATTTAAATAAATAACCGCATAGTGACTTGCCGCGGTTCGACTGTCGACATTATGTCCACTCCTGCGAGACGGCGGCTGATGAGGGACTTTAAAAGGTGAAAACGAATTGGGCCGTGTACGGGAGTTTGTAAAGTGTTTCGGGCGGCTCCCGGGGGGGTGCCCAATCTGGGGATGCTGGTTAAACTGACGTGTGCCAGGCCTGCGATGCCAGCCAGGCCTCTCGTGTTGCTCCAGCTCAGCGTGTGCCGTGTCTGTGGGTGCTGGTTTGTACCAGACCTGTGGTGTTGGGAAGGTGCAGTAAAGGATACCCAACCAAAGGGTTAGATTTCTGCTAGCAAGTGTGGATTTACCATTCCCTTTGTTCCGTGAAATAGCTAATAAAGCAACTTTAAAGTTGATTGCGATTCCTTCAAATTGGAGAAAATATCAACATATATGAATGTGATTTTATATATTATTGTAGGAAAATATGCCAACATTTTGCAGTACTTTTCCCTCCACCCAATTTTCTCTCCTGCTGGATGTATGGTTCCACAGATGCCAGCTGCCCTCCACTGCCTTGTCTAGATTGCCATCCGTCCTTTGTGAGCCTGGACAATATATGCTGGCGCAATTCTATCTCACGCTTTACAGCAAGGGCCACAAGCAAATGAGTGTTGTGGTTTGAGACACCGAGATCATTAAGGATGCGATATAAGTGAAACTTATTGTTTAAAGCTAAATAAAATGCCTGAACTGCTGAGATTAGTTCATTCAACACTGTTCATTGCACCAGGGACCTTGCTGGTCCTTGTGGCTCAATGCCACACTGGATAATGTGTTCACTGATTAACAATCAGAGTATGAATCTGGTGTGATTCTTAAATCACCTCGTTAAGAGCAACACTACTGCCAAATGTGTAACCACCAGTTCTTCACCCTAGTATCATGTCATTCAAAATGACCTCCAGATGCTAGCCGCATTTGGAAATAAAAAAATTCCAATTGCATTGCTGAATGTTTTCACAGTTCAAGTGGACATAGCGGAAATATCCTTCTACTTCGTCCTGAGGCAGCACTGAACATGATGTGCTATTTGTAAAAACATAGTGATTTAAAAAATAAATCTCTGGCTGGGTATGTAGAACTTTTGTGTGTGTATGTGGGAATGATTGTATATTTTCTTTGCACAGTACACTTTCCTGTCAACTGATGTAACTAGAACATCAGCATTTTTAAGTTGCTCTTCATATGCGAAAGCTACAAACCAAAACTGAACCAAATTAGTGGCAGTTGATGGTAAGGGAACAAGTGGTTGCAAGTGCTACCAGAATGCATTGAAACTTTTATTTCTTCTGCGAGTTTCCTACAATGATAGAAATTTACAGCACAGAAGGAGACCATTTTGGCCCATCCTGTCCGCACCGGCCGACACAGAGCTATCCAGCCTAATCCCACTTTCTAGCTCTTGGTGCGTAGCCTTGTAAATTACGGCATCCAAGCACCCTTTAAATGTGGTGAGGGCTTCTACCTCTACCACCCTTTCAGGCAATGAGTTCCAGACCCCAACCACCCTCTGGGTGAAAAACTTTCCCCTCAAATCCCTTCTAAATCTCCTACCAATTACTTTAAATCTATGCCCCCTGGTTGTTGACCCCTCTGCTAATGGAAATAGATCCTTCCCATCCACTCTATCCAGACCCCTCAATTTTATGCTCCCCTCAGCCTCCTCTGTCCCAAAGATCACAAACCCAGCCTATCCAGTCTTTCCTCATAGCTAAAATTCTTCAGTTTAGGCAACATCCTTGTAAATCTCCTCTACCCTCTCGAGTGCAATCACATCTTTCCTGTAATGTAGTGACCAGAACTGCACACAGTACTCTAGCTGTGGCCTAACTAGTGTTTTATACAGTTCAAGCATAACTTCCCCCCCCCCCCCCACCTGCTCTTGTTTCTATGCCTCGGCTAATAAAAGCAAGTATTCCGTATGCTGCCTTAACCACCTTATCTACCTGGCTTGCTACCTTCAGGGATCTGTGGACATGCACTCCAAGGTCCCTTTGTTCCTCTACATTTGTGTCCTACCATTTAATGTGGATTCCTTTGTCTTGTTAGCCCTCCCCAAATGCATTATCTCACACTTCTCCTCCAGATTGAATTCCATTTGCTCACCTGACCATTCCATTGATATCTTCCTGCAGTCTACAGCTTTCTTCTTCATTATCAACCACACAGCCAGTTTTTGTATCAACTGCAAACTTTTTGATCATACCCCCTACATTCAGTACTGAATCCTGCAGAACCCCACTGGAAACTGCCTTCCAGTCACAAAAACACCCATCAACCATTACTCTTTGCTTCCTGCCTCTGAGCCATTTTTGAATCCAACTTGACACTTGCCTTGGATCCCATGGGCTTTTACTTTTGTGACCAGTCTGCCATGTGGGGCCTTTTCAAAACCCTTGCTCAAATCCATATACACTACATCAAACGCACTACCCTTTGGGAAGTTCACTATATTTAAAAAAAAAAAAATAACTTGCATTTATGTAGTTTCTTTCATATCCTCAGTTCATTCCAAAGCTCTTCAAAATCAGTTATATTTGAACTGTAGTCGCTGTTTTGTAGGCCCTGTTTTTTTAATCAGCAATGTGCCTGGCATGGATCGTGAAATCAAGATACTAAGAAATCTGCACTCAAGATTTATGTTTGCCCAATATGGAATGGGCAAACATCTCACGTACCCAAGGCAGAGATTAGGTACAGCTTGGCAAAGCGCAGCCTTGGGGCCCCCTTCCCATATAATTAAAAAAAAAATTAAAACCATGCAGCTTACTAGAAGCTTGCTGATGTCCAATCAAAGGTTTGCATTGAATGGTTATCTGCAGGCAAGTATAAAGTATCTTGGTCCCTAGTGACAGGCTGGCTACTACTGGTGTCATTAGCGAGGTCAGCTGCTCAATCATTAATAGTACTGCGGACCTCCCTGGTTCAGGAATCAGATTACTGAGTCTACCACAGAGGATTGACTTGGTTCCTTGCCTACATCACTGCACTTTTCATCTTGGAGCCACCTCTTTGGCAACCACATCTTGCTTAACTTGTTAAAGAAACTGCAATATAATAACATTTACACAACACTTTTATTAAAGTAGATAAACTTCTCAAGGCACTCCACCGAGAAGGGGGGCAGTGGGGAGAAGTAGGAGTGACATGGCTTTTGGTTAGGCTTTTAAAGGCCATGAGAAAAGAAGTGAGATGGTGGGACTTTCAGTGAGTGGGGTCATGATGGCTGAAGGCTCAGTCACCAATAGTGGAGCGGAGGAAGGGCATATGTAAAGGAGGCCAAACTCCGAGTACAATAGGGAATATAAAGCTGGAGATTATGGAGCTCGGGTGGGATGAGACCACTGAGTGATTTATAAAGGAGGATGAGGATTTTAAATTGGTGAGATGTAGACTTGCAGTAGTGGTTTTTCTCCCCAGCAACACATTTTCAGTTCATAATCTCTGCTGTGCATCCTCCCGGGCAGTTTAAGCAGTAGTGGTGAAGGACTAGAAACAAATGATCTTTCCTCGGCTACAGATTGTGTTTATCACAGGGATACCAGGAAAATAAGTGTTTCACTTTTTAGGTACATGTACTGCTCAGAACATTTTGTCATCTCCTTTGGTGCCAGTCCTGTATTCCAATGTTCCTTGTTGAATCAGGAATTAAGTCTTGTAAATCTATTTTCTGTATCTCACAATGTAGTCTGACATTTTAAAAATCATTTTAATTGTCTTCTCTTCAACTTCCTCTCCCAAGACTTTGACTGTTTTTCTTGGCTCTGATCCTTCACCCAAGTAACTATAATTCATATGTGATCTGTGAGAATGAGTGCATACAAACTATTGGACAGTATAGGATCCTGTGCCACATCCATACGTGCACTTCCAGCGGGAGTTAATGTAGAGCCATCTGTGGGAACCGTGGACAATTTTTTTTCCTTCACCCCCCCCCCCCCCTCCCCCCTTCTTTTCTTTACTCATGGGTACTGAGACCCTACCTACCATCACTTCAACTTAGCACAGACTGAGGGATTGAACCTGGGACCTAATATCTGTATGGCTTAGAAGTAAAGAGTCTTGTCTTGAACGATCAGAGGAACCTATATATTGATTCTTTGAGAGGGGTAATTGTTTGTAGATTAGTTGCCAGTTATAAAACTATTGAAAGTGCAGTAATGTGGACCACCATGTTAAAGCTACAGCTCCAAGGCTGGTGAGATATGGATTCATGTTTGCAAAACTGTTTTGGCCTCCTGATCTCTGTTGTGGTGCCAGATGGAGGTAATAAACAGAGTCAGGTCTTTTTACTGAGAGGGAGAAATATGAGGAAGAAGTTATCACCAAACAGTCCCTGAACACCATTGGGGTGTGCAGACTTTTAGACTCTGTTTCCCTGCCGCTCCCCCTTCCCCCCCCCCCCCTCCCCCCACGGCTACATGTCCCAAGTAGAGAAGAAATAGTTGAAGGAAGTAGGAGGAGAGAAAGTTGCAGGAGACAAGGTTCTTCTGGGGATCCAGCTAAGGTACATTGTTGGAGCAGAGTTGATTGAGTTTTACTTTGAAGCTAGCTGTGATGTATCCTACCTGCAAGTACTTAATGATGTAAGTAGAGAGCCTTGCCCTGAAACTAACCTACTAACCCGTGAACTTCATGAAATGGGAGCAGTGTAGAAAAAAATGTAACTATCAAACATAATTCACAAAACAAATATGCTCATTTGCCCCAAAACCCAAACCAGAATGATGTTTTGTGTACTTTTCGTATACTGCTGCTTCCACTCTGTAACATGTGTATTGTGAAACTGAGTGAAAGCGATTTTAAAAATGTGACATTTACAGATAGCATAAACTAAATACGTAATGATATCAAGTAACCAACGTCTTGTTTGACATGTTTAAATAGAGGACATGGGATTTTAACTGTGTTTAATCCCATGAGTGATTAAGCTCTGCCTCTATTTATACTGTCCATTTTCTAAAAATAACTTGGTTTAAAATCTATTTTTGAGACTATTATGAACATGGAGGATGTTCCAGTAATTCCTGTAGTGATATGAGTTGGTTTTCATTGCTCCTAAGTTTTGTGAGCCTAAGCAACAACTTCGCTGAATTGGGGAAGGTTTATAATCATGCGGCAAGTTAAAATTTTCAGCTCTGATACCTCAGTATTGTAAAATAACTCTCTGACTGACAAAATATGGGGCAGTGTTAGGGGCTAAACACAGCATTGGTTGACTGTTCTGCCACAGGAATTGGCAGGGCATGACAAGTCTGTAATCTTAGGCGATCTGCTGCTCTTGGAGAGCGAAAACATTGTATGGCACCCACCCAAGTGGCTGCCTTGAGCATAATGTGTTGATGCCTGAGAACAAGTTTTGCTCTGCCTTCCCTATTTTGGTATGGAGAGGTGGAATTGCATGGTTCACATCTTAAAAAAATCTTGGACAAAACAACATTTATGATCAGAGAATCATGTGTGGATGGGTGATTTTAAATATACTTATTCAAGTGGGTGCGATTTAATCAACAAGTTGCATGCATGCCATGCCCTCTGGAAATCTGTGTGTAAGGCTCCCCTTGTGCAACAAGACCCACTGAGAGTGGAGTAATTATCTGTTTATTATTCTGTTTAAGCCTTATTACAAGTTATCATTAACGAATCAGAATGTTACATTTGCGTTTTAAAATGTACTGTGTCTGACTAGGCTGCAAGAGGATCCTCCGGCTGGTGTTAGCGGTGCACCTTCTGACAATAATATAATGTCCTGGAATGCAGTTATATTTGGGTGAGTAATTAGAGGCAGAGTGGATGGGGGTGGTACACTTTGCTTTGCTTTTAGTGTTAACTAAGGGATGGGGCCAAACAAAAACATCCAGCATTTCTCTGGAAAAGACTGAACAGAGCTCAAGCACCCACTTACTCGACTCATAACTGCTACCATTGGAACAGAGGGAGAATGTTTGATTAAATACTTGATGGTAAGTACCTGTCTCCATTCAATTCACCCATTGACTTATTTTCACCTATAACAACATGTTCCCTAAGTGAGTGCTTTGAATTGGAACATAGGTGATTGCAGTTGGGTTACTGAGATCTGTGTGGGTTGTGGAGAGAGGGGTAAACCATCAGCAAAAAGAAAATGCTCCTTCATTTCACCAAGAGCTTTATATGTATCATACAGACTTTGCACAAAGCAAGGCAATACTTGACGATTACAGCTATAAATACACCAAGCATAGATAATTTTACACCAAGGCGCTTCAAGCTTTTAAAATATATATTTGCAGAAGGATGGTGCAGTGGGTATTGTTGTTTCACTGCTGATACCTGGGTTAAAATCCCTAAGGAAGAATCCCGCTCAGACTAATGGAATAGAAACATCGAAAATAGGTGCAGGAGTAGGCCATTCAGCCCTTCGAGCCTGCACCACCATTCAATAAGATCATGGCTGATCTTTCACCTCAGCACCCCTTTCCTGCTTTCTCTCCATACCCCTTGATCCCTTTACCGGTAAGGGCCATATTTAACTCCCTCTTTAATATAGCCAATGAACTGGCATCAACAACTCTCTGCGGTAGGGAATTCCACAGAGTAACAACTCTCTGAGTGAAGAAGTTTCTCCTCATTCCTGTCCTAAATGGCTTACCCCTTATCCTTAGACTGTGTCCCCTGGTTCTGGACTTCCCCCAACATCGGAAACATTCTTCCCGCATCTAACCTGTCCAGTCCCGTCAGAATTTTATATGTTTCTATGAGATCCCCTTTCATCCTTCTAAACTCCAGTGAGTAAAGGCCCAGTCGATCCAATCTCTCCTCATATGTCAGTCCAGCCATCCCGGGTATCAGTCTGGTGAACCTTCGCTGCACTCCCTCAATAGCAAGACCGTCCTTCCTCAGATTAGGAGACCAAAACTGAACACAATATTCCAGGTGAGGCCTCACCAAGGTCCTATACAACTGCAGTAAGACCTCCCTGCACCTGTACTCGAAACCCCTAGCTATGAAGGCCAACATGCCATTTGCCGCCTTCACCGCCTGCTGTACCTGCATGCCAACTTTCAACGACTGATGTACCATGACACCCAGGTCTCGTTGCACCTCCCCTTTTCCTAATCTGCCGCCATTCAGATAATATTCTGCCTTCCTGTTTTTGCCCCCAAAGTGGATAACCTCACACTTCACATTATACTGCATCTGCTATGCATTTGCCCACTCACCTAACCTGTCCAAGTCACCCTGCAGCCTCTTGGCCTCCTTCTCACAGCTCACACCCCGCCACTCAGTTTAGTGTCATCTGCAAACTTGGAGATTTTACACTCAATTCTTTCATCCAAATCATTGATGTATTTTGTAAATAGCTGGGGTCCGAGCACTGAGCCCTGCGTCACCCCACTAGTCACTGCCTGCCATTCTGAAAAGGACCCCTTTATCCCGACTCTCTGCTTCCTGTCTGACGTTCTCTATCCACGTCAGTACATTACCCCCAATACCATGTGCTTTAATTTTTCACATTAATCTCTTGTGTGGGACCTTGTCAAAAGCCATAACACACCACATCCACTGGTTCTACCTTCTACTCTACTCTACTCTACTAGTTACATCCTCAAAAAATTCCAGAAAATTTGTCGAGCATGATTTCCCTTTCATAAATCCATGTTGACTCGGACCGATCCTGTTACTGCTTTCCAAATGCGCTGTTATTTCATCTTTAATAATTGATTCCAACATTTTCCCCACTATTGATGTCAGGCTAACCGATCTATAATTACCCATTTTCTCTCTGCCTCCTTTTTTAAAAAAGGGGTGTTAATTAGCTACCCTCCAGTCCATAGGAACTGATGCAGAGTCGATAAACTGTTGGAAAATGATCACCAATGCATCCACTATTTCTAGGGCCACTTCCTTAAGTACTCTGGGATACAGGCTATCAGGCCCCGGGGATTTATTGGCCTTCAATCCCATCAATTTCCCGCCTAAAGGATATCCTTCAGTTCCTCCTTCTCACCAGACCCTCGGTCCCCTAGTATTTCCGGAAGGTTATTTGTGTCTTCCTTCGTGAAGACAGAACCAAAGTATTTGTTCAACCATTTCTTTGTTCCCCATTATAAATTCACCTCACTCTGACTGCAAGGGACCTACGTTTGTCTTCACTAATCTTTTTCTCTTCACATAGCTATAGAAGCTTTTGCTGTCAGTTTTTATGTTCCCGGCAAGCTTCCTCTCATACTCTATTTTCCCCCTCCTAATTAAACCCTTTGTCCTCCTCTGCTGAATTTTAAATTTCTCCCAGTCCTCAGGTTTGCTGCTTTTTCTGGCCAATTTATATGCCTCTTCCTTGGATTTAACATTATCCTTAATTTCCCTTGTTAGCCACGGTTGAGCCATCTTCCCCGTTTTATTTTTACTCCAGACAGGGATGTACAATTGTTGAAGTTCATCTATGTGATCTTTAAATGTTTGCCATTGCCTATCCACCGTCAACCCTTTAAGTATCATTCGCCAGTCTATTCTAGCCAATTCACGTCTCATACAATCGAAGTTACTTTTCCTTAAGTTCAGGACCCTAGTCTCAATTAACTGTGTCACTCTCCATCTTAATGAAGAATTCTACCATATTATGGTCACTCTTCCCCAAGGTGTCTCGCACAACAAGATTGCTAATTAGTCCTTTCTCATTACACATCACCCAGTCTAGGATAGCCAGCCCTCTAGTTGGTTCCTCGACATATTGGTCCAAAAAACCATCCCTAATGCACTCCAGGAAATCCTCCTCCACCGTATAGGCTACCAGTTTGGTTAGTCCAATCTATATGTAGATTAAAGTCGCCCATGATAACTGCTGTACCTTTATTGCATGCATCCCTAATTTCTTGTTTGATGCTGTCCCCAACCTCACTACTACTGTTTGGTGGTCTGTACACAACTCCCACTAGCGTTTTCTGCCCTTTGGTATTCCACAGTTCCACCCATACAGATTCCACATCATCCAGGCTTATGTCCTTCCTTACTATTGTGTTAATTTCCTCTGAGAGTCTTCCACCTGTAAGAATCTTACATGAAATAAGTTTACAGCAGTTATAATTGACATCTAAGTAGGTGCAAGTCCAAAGCACAAAGCTTCTCACAATTTGCTACCAAATTTAGCAGCTCCACCCAGAGGAGTCTTGATGGTAGCTGGTGTGTGAAATGGAACCGTCACATCATTCTCAACTTGGAAGGCATCTTTCTTTAAAAAATCACACAAAAAAGATCAGATTTGAGTGCATTAATACCAAAATAAGTATTTTTACTGAATGCATTATTGATTACAAAACGAGTACAGTGAAAAAGACATGAAGCACTTTTGTAGACATGGTGAGCAATATATTCATGGATTATTTCCACTTTTCTCCTCAAGATGTTGAATCATGCATGTACCTTATCCAAATGGCCAAATTTCACCCGTGAGCCCGTACAAGGAATATTAGGGCTATTCTCAATCGTGTCCACTCTTCACCCAATCTCCAGTCATACGCACAGTCCAGTTGGAGTCATTGGATAGTGATGAGGACTGTGAACTTTAGCTGACTTTCTTGTTTTCCCCCTCTCTCGTGTTTCCCCTCTCTAGCCTAAGAATGCTGTGTTCTCAGCACATGCTTGTCCGAAATGAACTCGTTCTGGTCCAAGTCGAGATGTAATCCAGGAACTACCTTGGCCTGGATTTTCTTCTCGGCGGTGAAGGAACGGCACTTGCCGTTCACTTCGCTGACAGCTGCCACAGACTTTGACAGGCTTGTCAGCGGAGATTTCCTCTAATCCGGTGTATTTTCCAACATATGCCCTCTACAGGGCAACTGTGGCGATTGTGAACACAGAAAGCAACAGCGAGTCTCTTCAACCAATCAGATCGAAGAATCCTCACTGAGACATAGTGCACAAACCAGGAAGTATAAAGCAGGAAATATCAATTAGATTTAAATGGTGTCCAGAAAGCGAAATAAAGATTGGGAAATACAGTTGGGATTAAGGGAGAGAGATAAACGACAGAGAAAAAGTAAAATTAATATATTTAAATCTCCAACACTAATTTTCTTGAGGGAATGAGACTCCACACTTGTAATTTTTTAGGGTCAGAGAGGTTGTTCAGTATTTATCACACTATTTAAAGCTCACTCCTGAATGCACCAGCCCAAACTTCACCAGCTGTTTTTAGTGGGGAAGTACAGCAAGTTCATGCCGTTTCAATCATTTCAATGCTGAGTTTATCAGCGAGGACTGCAAAAGCGCATCGTGAGGAGGGCAGGGTCTCTCTGACAACAATTTCCACATTTAACTGCGCATGTGTGTACTCCAGAGTTCCAGTCTGATTTCCTCCATTATAAGGTGGAGCGCTGATAGCCTCGCTGTTATCCTCATTGCAAATTTCAGGCCAATATCTCTGTTCTGTATTGCATCACCTGATCCATTGATTCACAAATGTTGGGAGAACTGTAATGTAGTTATTTTAAAAGTTGCACAGATCCTGTAATTGTTATATACAAATTATTAAAGTAACCAGCTATCGTAAATCATTTCCCACTTTGATTTTTGTTAATTCCAGATAATTCAGCAATTCAATTGAAATAAAAAAAGAAGACTCAAAGATTATTTTCAGAGCTGTAGGTAATTGAATTGTGTAGAAGTTAACCACACAGACTGGGCGGTCCTATGTCCAATCCCTGGGCTGTGTTGGGGCACTACAGTTCATCTCATTGTTCCCATTATCGGACGCTAGCCTGTGACTCCTGTTGGGAAATGTGCATGTGTGTGTATTGGGTGAGATCTGGATCAGGCTTGGCAGTGATGGTCACATGGTTGGGTAGCCTGTCAACATTCAATGCCCAGACTTACACATGAAAAATGGACATTGGAGCATGGTAATACTGCTGCTACATGGTTCTGTACCCCACAATGATTCAACGGTTTCAGGAAAGGAAGGAAGGAAGAAGATTGGAAAAATAACTGTGAGGATCCTTGGACAGGGATGCTCCACTTTTTTTGGTTAGAACAATTAAAGGAAAAATAATAATGACAGTTACTAAGTTGCTCCCATCATTGATAGCTACTAGGACAAATCCTGGTAAACGTGCAATTGGAAACCTAGAACAGAGGAGCAATATTTACAACTTATTCCAGTAATGTTTTAACTATAATTGTTCCTGGTAGACACAACTTGGAGCCAATTCAGAATAGTCATGGGAGGTTAATGTGGCCTATGATGAACATGTCTGTAGTCAAGGTAATCTGTGGATGACTCAGTTGCTCTCACACAGCATGCAGCAGAGCAGTCTTAAATTATAGTTAATTTGCACAATTTATGAACAATATGTTATTGAACTTATTTAAAAAATGTTGCATAAATCTTCCATCGGCTTATTATTTTCTACTCCTTAGGGTGTATGTGACATGTACTGGTCCCTAATGTGTGTTTAATATTTCTAATTCTTGTTTCCTTTCACTTCCTGACTTAATCGACTCCTAGACCTGAAGGAACACCTTTTGAAGATGGTAAGTTAACATTGCTGATCAAAATAAATCCACTCCATGCTTTTTTTTGTTAATTAATTTGGAAAAATAGTGGGAAAAGGGAAGATTAAACTTCTTTGTTCCTTGCACTACACGTCATTCGGAATATTTACTCTAAGATATTTTATTGCAAACTCCAAAACGTTTTCCTCGAGTAAAGATACCCAGGAGATTGAGCGAGAGGATAATAGTTCTAATACATGACTTTGAGAGGGAGATAGTTACAGATCACCCTAGCAACAGTTTAGAAGAATGAGAGGTGATCTCATTGAAACATACAAGATTCTGAAGGGGATTGACAGGGTATATGTTGAGAGTTTGTTTCTCCTGGCAGGAGTTTCTAGAACTAGGGGGCACAGTCTCGGGATAAGGGGGAGGCCATTTAAGGCAGAGATGAGAAGGAATTTCTTCACTCGAGGGTTGTGGATGCTGTCTCTGAATATATTCAAGGCTGAAATAGATAGATTTTTGGAGCCTCAGGGAATCAAGGGATATGGAGATCGGGCTGGAAAGTGGAGTTGAGGTCGATGATCAACCATGATCTTATTGAATGGCAGAGCAGGCTCGAGGGCCGTATGACCTACTCCTGATCCTATTTCTTAGGTGATGTTCAGTCAGTGTGTTCAAGATCGAAGTAAGGCCTTGGGGCTGAAACTTGAAATCCTGTCCATATAACTGTTATGGTCACAACAGCAAAGACACTGCAGCTTGCGGGATGAGTAAAGGCATTGATGTGCGAGAGTTGTAGAAAACTGTAGACTTGTGTGCATATGGATCAGCATGACTGCATTCGGCCAGAGACAACTATATAAGGCAGTGCCAGTTCCAATTTTGATAAGAAAAAGTGTATACTGAGAAGTTTTATTCTAAGGTTTTTTTTAGTAAAGACCAAGAAGATGAATGCAGCCTATGTTCTATCTGCTGCCATACTCTGCTTGTAAATTGTTTCATATATTGAAGAAATAATACTTAGCTTTTAGATTGCTTTTTATGCTGAAGTAAAAAAATTATGGTCCGAAAATTATGGCCTCGCCGGGTGCGTACGATGTGTGCATGCACCCAAAGAGGCTTCGCAAATGCTGGTTCTCGGTGCGTGATGCAATCAAAATTTCTTTTGACAGATCCAACGCATCCCCGGGAGAAGGACATCCATGGGGCAGAGATTTGGGCTATTTGCCCGACTCTTGCCCAGCGCATGTCCTTCAAACTCTTATGTCTTCAAACATAAAGTCTACTTTTGCCAGCATAAGAGTTTTAAAACATAGAAAAATTTAATTTAATCACTAATTTTTACATTAAAACCCCTGTCCATTAAAGTAAATTTATTTTTAACCCTATTTTAAAAAAAAACACAAAAAAAATTATTTGTTTTTCTAAAACATTTAATTACATTCAATTTCAATTCATTTTAAATATGTGAGGTGATTTTTTTTTTATTGTGTTGTTTATTGTTTTTGATGGGTATTCTCATTGATAGTAATGGCAAGCTCGTACAAATGGAGTTCCCATTATTATCAATGAGAATACTACATAGTGATTGGTTGTCCAGACCCACGTGATTCCAGGATTCGCATACGTACCTGGAAAATATGTTCCCGTACGCTGGACTGCGAAACTAGGCCTCCGACCGGAATCCTACGTTCCTCCAGGACCACCAGATATTTTCATTTAACAAAATTCACGTCTGAGTCGTTCGCCTGAAGGAAGCCTCCAAATGCAGTGTTTCCCCCACCAGTGATTCTAACCATCAAATTACTTTGTTACTGAAGTGAACAACAAAGGTTGTTTTTAAATAACATTATCTTGCTTAATAGCTGAGGTTTTTGTTATGTGTAATAGAGAATTATTTTAATGTTTACAGGTACTTTCAAACTGGTTATAGAGTTTACAGAAGAATACCCTAATAAACCTCCAACTGTTAGATTTGTGTCAAAAATGTTCCATCCAAATGGTAAGTGTTGTAAATTCTTGTACAATATACAACTGTCAATTAATCTTTTTCTTAAGATGTCATTGACTCATAATGGGGTATAGGACCATGACAGCTTTCTGGTTTCTCACCCAGTTGACCATTCTTCATGTGCAAGCCTAGATAGTTTGAATTAGATAATTGACAGTGGAAGCCATTAACAGTCTGATCCTGTAGCTTTATGTACCTTTCCAGTAAGGATCTTTGGATACAAATTAGTGGGAACCTTGGTATTTGTTCCCTTTCTTGAATAACCCCACCCCCAAATGTGAGGATTCTGAAACCAATTGTAAAATAAAAACCTGCGTCCATCACTGTCCCAGCTGACTTTGCGTAACTCTGTACAGACCAGGGATCAAACCCTGAGGCTTTCTTTGTCTAGTTCACTACCACACTGGTGGGTTTTTAACCACTGAGCCATCAGAGCAGCTTGCAGATGAGAGAAGAGGAAACCTGCAAAGCGCTTGGGATTTCTGGGTTATAAGAAGGTGTAAGGATGCATGCAGGGAGAACCTATTCCTTCCAGAGACATGTACAACTTGCCCAATCGTGTATCTAGCCGATGCACTCAATTTCCCACCACAGATCACGCTCCAGAAAGATAAAGTTCCCTGAAACTTCTCATTGACCACCAAGAATAATTGAGCAAAACTCCAGAATATTACTCTGACTGGACCATAATTAAACCGAGTTGCTCTGCAGGATATTGAAAGCTAGAATAACTGGATGACGATGTGTATTGGAGCAGTGTAGAGCTGAGTGGAAATTTGCAGGTTTTATTCTCTGTCCCTCAAGATTCCTCTGCTGCTATAGGTGCAAACCACTTCTCCTTAGTGATAGGCCATGCTTATCCATTTTTTGATGTTTAGGAAAAGTGTCATTGCTACCCACTGCCCCCAACCACGCTAGGAATGGTGTGTGGCATCGACTAATTTAATAGAATTTTTGCTTTAGATAAAAATTGCATTGAATACTTAATGCAAAGTATAGAGGGTACCTACTCGGTGAATTACAAAGGAATGATTCAATTTAAGGATTTTAGATTATGTGAAACAGCTATGGCGAAGCCGAATGATTGATGCAGTCGCCTGAATTCCATGTGTTTATACTCCCAACCTTCTCTTTCTTTTGTTTTCCCTGTCCCAGGGCTTTGTTAAGGTCACACTAACAAGCCACCAGAATGTGCATAAGTGACTCAGGGTGACTGTTTCTGCAGTGGTATTTTTTTTTCCCCCTTGCTCTTGCTATGGGGTAACCTGATTGGCATTTCCAACTCCCAACAGCAGAAAAGGTGAGACTGAGAATTCACTTTGGGGATTCAGAGTAATCTTGCATACAGACACTCCATGATGGAGTGTACTGCCTTTTATTTGTTGTAATGTGTCTGATGTTTTTTGACCACGGCAGTTTATCTTCCATGATCACTGTGGATTTCTTTACAGTTGCCGGATTTTGCCACGTGGCATCACTTCATGGCAACTAAGAGAAACAAGTTTTGTGGCTTTTTATATTAATAAAACCTCAAGGCGAGTGGACTGGATGTCTCATTGAATTAGCAGCTAGCCTTTTGCTTCTGGGATTTGACTTGGAATTCAACAAAGACTGAAGGGATGAAAATGTCCTTTCTGCCAGCCATAAGGGTACTACGTGAAGCTGCATGGAGGCCACAACCTGCGAGAGACCATCAGCGGCAGGTTGGGGCCATAAAAGGAGCAGCAAGCGGTGGCCTGGGAACAGCATGGAAGCATGCAACTCCAGGGAGCAGCATGAACTGGTGCAGGAGGGCAACGGCAGCGAAGAGTGACGTCAGCAAGGTCCAGGTCGGTGATTGGCGCATGAGCAGGTACAGCAGGAGCGACAAGATCGGGGCGAAGGAGCTGTGAGAGACTGTGGAGGGATGTGATTGGGGCCCAGGAGAGGTGTGAGTTCGGGGCCAGGGGCCCAGGGGCAGCATGGGCCAGCCCACACTGTGCTTTGTGTGCACACTGGGTCCGTGCAGCAGTGCAGGTCTCCAGTTGCCTTGGATAATCCTTGCCATTGGACCAAGTCCCAGCTCTGTCAAGCCCGTGTAGTGGCTGGTGTGCAACGGCTGGTGTTAATAAAATCCACGCACAGCTATCTTCCATCCTTGAAGATGTAGTTCGGGTTCTTCTTTCAAAACACCTGTGAACTCATCTTTTTTTCTTGCCGTGGAAGCAAGTCATCCTTGTTTCGAGGGACCGCCTATGATGATGATGTGAAGCTTTTAAAGGGAATGTTCTTTGAGTTTAGAACTCAATCTTTATTGCTGTACAGCCTGAAACTGTGGTGCGATGCTTGTTTCCTGTTTATTAGTGTTTTAGATACTAATTCCTCTGCCTGCAACTGTTGTTTCTGCTACTCTGATTTTGTACCATCTCAGACAGGTACGTGGGGCGAAACACTGACAATTAGTAAAAATAAAGTTTGAGGTTTTGGATAAATCTTTGTTGATGATGGGATTTTTTTTTTTAATCGTTCTGGAATATGGTCATCGCTGGCAAAGCCAGCATTTATTGCCCATCCCTAATTGCCCTTGAGAAGGTGGTGGTGAGCCGCCGCCTTGAACCGTTGCAGTCCGTGTGGTGAAGGTGCTCCCACAGTGCGGTTAGGGAGGGAGTTCCAGGATTTTGACCCAGCGACAATGAAAGAACGGCGATATATTTCCAAGTCAGGATGCTGTGTAACTTGAAGGGGAACTTGCAGATGATGGGCAGCAGGCGAATGGGGAGCACCTTGTCCTTCTAGGCAGTAGAGGTCGCAGGTTTGGAAGGTGCTGCCGAAGAAGCCGTGGCGATTTGCTGCAGTGCATCTTATAGATGGTATACACTGTAGCCACGATGCGCTGGTGGTGGTGGATGGAGTGAATGTTGAAGATGGTGGATGGGGTGCCAATCAAGCAGGCTGCTTTGTCCAGGATGGCGTCGAGCTTTTTGAGTGTTGTTGGAGCTGTACTCATCCAGGCAACTCATTCCATCACACTATTAACTTGTGCCTTTGTAGATGGTGGAAAGGCTTCAGGGAGTAAGGAGGTGAGACACTCGTCGCAGAATACCCAGCCTCTGACCTGCTCTTGTTGCCACAGTATTTATGTGGCTGGTCCAGTTAAGTTTCTAGCCAATGGTGACCACCAGACTGTTGATGGTGAGGGATTTGGTGATGGTAAAGCCGTTGAATATCAAGGGGAGATGGTTAGACTCTCGCTTGTTGGAGATGGCCATTGCCTGGCACTTGTGTGGCGTGAATGTTACTTGCCACTTATTAGCCCAAGGCTGAATGTCGTCCAGGTCTTGCTGCATGCGGGCATGGATTGCTTCATTTTCTGAGGAGTTGCAAATGGAACTGAACACTGTGCAATCATCAGCGACCATCCCCACTTCTGATCTTATGATGGGAAGGTCATTGATAAAGCAGCTGAAGATGGTTGGGCCTAGGACACTGCCCTGAAGAACTCCTGCAGCGATATCCTGGGGCTGTGATGATTGACCTCCAGCAACCACAACCATCTTCCTTTGTGCTTGGTATGACTCCAGCCAGTGGAGAGTTTCCCCCCCTGATTCTCGTTGACTTCAACTTTATTAGAGTTCCTTGATGCCATACTCAGTCAAATGCTGCCTTGATGTCCAGGGCAGTCACTCTCGCCTCAGCACTGCAATTCAGCTCTTTTGTCCATGTTTGGACCAAGGTTGTAATGAGGTCTGGAGCTGCGTGGTCCTAGCAAAACCCAAACTGAGCATCGGTGAGCAGGTTATTGGTGAGTAAGTGCCGCTTGATAGCACTGTTGATGATACCTCCATTGCTTTGCTGATGATTGAGAGTAGGCTATGGGGCGGTAATTGGCCGGATTGGATTTGTCCTGCTTTTTGTGGACAGGACATAACTGGGCAGTTTTCCACATTGTTGGATAGATGCCAGTGTTGTAGCTGTACTGGAACAGCTTGGCTAGAGGCGCAGCTAGTTCTGGAGCTCAAGTCTTCAGCACAACAGCCGGGACGTTGTCATGGCCCATAGCCTTTGCTGTGTCAAGTGCGCTCAGCCATTTCCTGATATCACATGGAGTGAATCGAATTGGCTGAAGATTGGCTTCTGTGATGGTGGTAACCTCAGGAGGAGGCTGATATGGATTATCCAGACGGCAATTCTGGCTGAAGACGGTTGCTTCAGCCTTGTCTTTTGCATTTGCGTGCTGGACTTGGCCATCATTGAGGGTGGGGATATTCATGGAGCCTCCTCTTCCCGTTAATTGTTTAATTGTCCACCATCATTCACGACTGGATGTGGCAGGACTGTGGAGCTTTGATCTGATCATTTGATTGTGGGATCGCTTAGCTCTGTTTATAGCCTGCTGCTTCTGCTGTCTAGCATGCAGTGTTGCAGCTTTCCCAGTTTGGTACTTCATTTTTAAGTACGCCTGGTGCTGCTCCCGGCATGCTCTTCTGCACTCCTCATTGAATCAGGGTTGGTACCCTGGCTTGATGGTAATCGTAGAGTGTGGGATATGCCAGGCCTTGAGGTTAGATTGTGACAGAATACAATTCTGCTGCTGCTGATGGTCCATAGTGCCTCATTGATGCCTGGTTTTGAGCTGCTAGATCTGTTCTGAATCTATCACATTTAGTACAGTGGTAGTGCCGCAGGACACGGTGTCATCAGCATGAAGATGAGACTTCGTCTCCACAAGGACTGTGCAGTGATTATTGCTACCAATGCTGTCCTGAACAGATGCACCTGCGACAGGTAGATTGGTGAAGACGAGGTCAAGTAGGTTTTTCCCTGGTGTTGGTTTCTCACCATCTGCTGCGGACCCAGTCTAGCAGCTATGTCCTTCAGGGCTCGGTCAGTAGTGGTGTTACTGAGCCACTCTTGGTGATGGACATTGAAGTTCTCCACCCAGAATACATTCTGTGCCCTTGCTACCTTCAATGCTTCTTCCAAGTGGTGTTCAACATGGAGGAATACTGATTCATCAGCTGTGGGAGGACGGTAGGTGGTAACCAGCAGGCGGTTTCCTTGCCCATGCTTGACCTGAAGCCATGAGACTTCATGTGGTTCGGAGTCAATGTTGAGGACTCCCAGGGCCACTCCCTGCTGACTATATACCACTGTGCCACCAGCTCGAGTGGATCTGACCTGCCAGTGGGACAGGACATACCCAGGGATGGTGATGGAGGAGTCTGGGACATTGACTGATAGGTGTGATTCTGTGAGCTTGACTATAGAGAGCTGTTGGCCTTCCTCTGGGCACACAGAATGCAATAAATGTGGAGTTTTGCTTTTCTGGCAGGGGATTGACATGTGTCATTCAATGTTTGGTATCAATTGAGTCCTTTCTGATGATACTCTGTACATTAAATGCGAGGAACAGGACAGCCATTCAATCCCTGACGATCATCCTCAATGGGTTTTAAACCTTTTTTGTGGTCTGGTTCACAGAGAAATGGCAATTTTTAAAACCCTGAACACATACTATACCTATTTTATTTTGTGCTTGGTATCAGTGCATCTTTGTGCATATTAGGGAGTTTTACTAATGTTTAATTACTGAAGGGAGTTGGACGAGAATTCAGTGCATTGGAGCATCAATACTTGGTGCTGTGAAATGCAAGCATATGTTTTTACCTGTGCTTCTCCAATTTCTGCATTGTCAATCACACCTGTATTGTAGTGGAGAAGTGCTAAGTGGAGCTCATGCCTGGTGTGCTTCTGTGCTTTTTCCTGGTGGCTGGTTTAAAAGCTGCGTAGGCAACTTTTGAGTCTAGTCCAGGCTGGCCACAACACCTTCCCATCGTGCTTGTTCCTATGGCTGTCTGTCCATTTTCAGTAATTTCTGACAAATGGTCTACATCCAAGTTAACTTCTTTTTAGATGCTGATCGGCCTGCTGTTTTTATTTCCAAAATGTTCCATTCAGGTCTTGTATGCAGTCCCAGCGTCTCAGCTTTAGCCTACAGTGTGGTATTTTCCAACTCTGGACCCACTCCGTCACCTTCCAAAGGTTCCATCTCCAGCTATATGGAACACGTGCCCTGATAATTATTACCTTCACTATAACAAACTGTTATTACAAACCCAGCTTCTTAGCACTTCAATGTTGGTTGCAGTTGCTGCCTGGGCAATAGTCAACATCTTGCTTGTACAATATTTTCCAAAAGCAATGGAATAAGCTGGCTGCAGTTGGTGCATAGCGTCATCAATTTTTTACTGTGAGAAACAAAATTCCCTGCAGTGTTCTCTGTTTTCAGTTTATGCAGATGGCAGTATATGCTTAGACATTCTACAGAATCGCTGGAGTCCAACCTATGATGTATCATCAATTTTAACATCTATTCAGGTAATTTTTCTCTCATTAAATGTTATCTCTGATCTATCCACCCAATCTACTAAACTACGTGTCCCTGAAGTCACTTGCAGTCTTCTTCATAGTTAATTTTGTTCTCTTTTTTTTTTATTCCTCTTGCAAATTGATATTGTTACCCCATAGCCAATTCACATCAGATCATTTTATTTATATAATATATTTCTATACAGAGCAGTGATCCCAACACTAACCCTTGTGGAACATCACTGTTTACATCCCTCCAGTCCAAAAAACATCCAGTAAACACTAATTTGTCTTCTGTCCCTTTAAACCAACTTGTTATCCACAATACCGTATTCCCTTTAATACTGTGAGCTTTAATTTTATTAACAAACCTCCAGGGCAGCACCTTATGAACTGCCTTTTGAAAATCCACAAGCATAACATCTGCTGTATTCCCTTTATCAATATACTCCATTATTCCCTCAAAGAACTCCATTTAAAGTTTGTAAGACATGATTTGTCTTTTATAAATCCATGCTGGCAGTTCTTAAGAGGGAGAATGTCTTTCTAAACAATTATTTCATCCTATGCTTTAGCTTCTAGAATCTTACCCACTGCTAATTTAGCGTGACTGGTCTGTAGTTTTCTCCCTCTTGAACAGAGGTGTTACATTGGCAACCCCACATTCCAACCTTCATATCCAAGGATATTTCAATGGCTGTGGTCAGAGCCTCTGCTATTTTCTCTCTGACTCCCTTGACATTCTCTGGTGTGTGCCATCTGAGCTGATGCCTTTATACTTTTGAGTTCCATCAACTTTTTCAGTACTACTTACCTATAGTTATACTATCCAATTGTGCCACCACATTCTCGTGTATCCTTTCATTCCACTGTCACAATTCTTTTGTGAAAACTGGCAAAGTATTCATTGGTATTCCTTTTATCCTCCATGAGAAAATTTCCTTTTTTATTTCTTAATTGGCCCTACCCTTTCTGTAACTGTTTTTTGTTATATACAATCTTTTCTATTTTTGTTTATTTGCTGGCCTTTCTTCATACTACTCTAATCATTTTTACTTTTCTATTTTCTATACTGTGCTTGATTTTTCTTTTGTATTAGCCCTAGATTTGTCATGTCTCTCATTTCAATTATAATTATTCATCTCTGAAATTCCAGCTATCGCTGCAGCCTTGCTTCTACCTAAGGAAATAATAATTTGTATGTTAATCATCGATTTAAAAGTTTCTCACTCTGCACTTTTTTCAGTTAATTACCCATTCTCTGACTCCTCCTCCCCCGCTTCCCAAACTAGGCAACTCCTCTAATCCTGTTTTAATTAGGTGCCTTAACTCCAGTGGTAAAAGGGTTCATCATACTTGACTAATTTGAATTTTGTTTATTTCCTGCACTATGTGGGCATGTGACCCACATCCAACCCTCCTTCAGCTGCAGCCAAATGAGCAGGGAGATTACCAGGCTCTTCCCCTGTTGCAGCGGGTGAGTCATGGCCAGCCCTCATTGTCTAAGGGATGAGGTGTTAAATCGTGGCCCCATCAATCTTCTCGGGTGGCTGTAGAAGATCCTTGGCACTATTCAAAGCAGAGCAGGGGAGTTCTCCCAATAAACTGGCCAATATCTCTCCCTCAAACAATATCACTAAAACCGATTACCTGGTCATTAAACTCATTGTTTGTGGGACCTTGCCATGCACAAATTGGCTCCAACATTTTCCTACATTACAACAGTGACTACATTTCAAAATTACTTCATTGGTTATGAAGCACTTTGAGACATATTGAAGTCGTCACAAGCACTTTATAAATGCAAGTTCTTTTGTGTCACCAAAATTGTGCTGATTGATAGGCAGTTTTGTTCTGTGGAGTCATCCACCCATTAGGAACTTAGCCAAGATTGTCCCCAACTATTTGCGCTGAGATATAAATGTACTTTGTTGTCTGAAATTAAGCTGTATATCCATTGTCCTAAAAAAAACCTCTTCTGCTTCAGAATTAAACACCTAGCAGGAATGTATGGATTTGCTGATCTTTTGTGCTCCTTGTTTTAATCACCTGAGTTCTTCATAAAAATAATTCAAGAACAAAATTGTGACTAAAAGCTATACACATACTTTTTAAGCAAATGAAGAAATTGAAAAAGTTGAATACAATGTCGTTGATTAGAAGGGGGGGCTCTCACATTCACCCTAGACTTATTTGAGATTGATTTTAATTTAATTTAATCTTTTTCACCTCTCCATCTTTCCCCTTTCGCACCAATCTAAAGAAAACAGTTAGTGACAGGCTCAACCTAGTTCCTAGTGCATGAAACAACCCAGAGTCCAACTCTAAATTCAGTCTCGCTACTTGAATGGCTGGATGGTGCAGTATAGAGTATTCTTCAGAGATTGGGGTTAAGGTACATTGTTGAAGCAGATTTGTTGAAACTTTATTCTTCATTTAACTTGTGCTGCACTTCACCTGGGAGTACACAAGACTCCTATTTTGTATATTGTGAAGGAAGAGCAGCTTTGATTGTAATCTTACCTGTTTTAAAATCATATCAAATGTACAGTAATTCCTTCTTTTGTCACATCCCTTTACTCTGACTTAATGAGGTGCCTTAATCCCAGTTAGCACATCATACTTAACTAATTTGAATATTTCTATTTACTGCATAATGCCGTCAAAATAAATGGGAATTTTTCATTACCCAACACTGATATTCCTCACCTTTTTTAGTAAAAATTATCCCCCCAAGTTATCTCCCAACATAGTTGACTTGTGCCCAAGATTGTCCACATGGCAAATTCTAATCCCAACTGCCATAGGGCAGATGCTAAATGGAAACTACAGTGCAAGAGCGAGGAAAAATCACCTGGAATGTTGTCATGGATTTTGTAGCAACTGGTTCCAAATTCTTATTGGCAAAGGTCTGGAAGAAAATCAACTACCCACTGCTTTAGTTGCAGGATGCTGCAGGGCACCTAATTGTTCAGCGGGGAAGGAGACTTTTTAAAAAAGTTTTGTTTACTATACCAATGATATAGGTAAGAAGCAGGAAGAGGTCCTACAAGCTGAATTTAGGGAGCTAGGAGTTAAATTTAAAAAGTAGGACCTCAAAGGTAGTAATCTCTGGATTGCTACCAGTGCCACGTGCTAATCAGAGTAGAGGGAGCAGGATAGTTAGAATAAATACGTGGCTTCAGCAGTGGTGCAAGAGGGAGGGATTCAAATTCCTGGAACATTGGAACCAGTTCTGGGGGAAATGGGACCTGTACAAAAGGGACGGT
The DNA here is from genome assembly GCF_044704955.1 of Pristiophorus japonicus. NCBI lineage: Eukaryota > Metazoa > Chordata > Chondrichthyes > Pristiophoridae > Pristiophorus > Pristiophorus japonicus. Next base: position 55,401,166 of record NC_091980.1, read on the forward strand.
CTGCATTTGGGCAGGACTGAAACTGATGTCCTGGGGGTAACATTTGCTAATGCAGTTCGGGAGTGTTTAAACTAATATGGCAGGGGGATGGGAACCTATGAAGCGAGATAGGGCACAGTAATATGGAGTCAGAAACAGATGGTAAAAAGCAATAGTGGAAGGCAGAGTAAACAAAGGCAAGAAATAAAAAAGGCCACGCTACGTCATAATTCTAAAAGGACAAAGGGTGTTAAAAAAACAAGCCTGAAGGCTTTGTGTCTTAATGCAAGGAGTATCCATAATAAGGTGGATGAATTAACTGTGCAAATAGATGTTAACAGATATGATGTGATTGGGATTACAGAGACGTGGCTCCAGGATGATCAGGGCTGGGAACTCAACATCCAAGGGTATTCAACATTCAGGAAGGATAGAATAAAAGGAAAAGGAGGTGGGGTAGCATTGATGGTTAAAGAGGAGATTAATGCAATAGTTAGGAAGGACATTAGCTTGGATGATGTGGAATCTATATGGGTAGAGCTGCAGAACACCAAAGGGCAAAAAACGTTAGTGGGAGTTGTGTGCAGACCTTCAAACAGTGGTAGTGATGTTGGGGAGGGCAGGAAATTAGGGGTGCATGCAATAAAGGTGCAGCAGTTATCATGGGTGACTTTAATATGCATATAGATTGGGCTAACCAAACTGGAAGCAATACAGTGGAGGAGGATTTCCTGGAGTGCATAAGTGATGGTTTTCTAGACCAATATGTCGAGGAACCAACTAGGGGGGGGGAGGCTATCTTAGACTGGGTGTTGTGTAATGAGAGAGGATTAATTAGTAATCTCGTGCGAGGCCTCTTGAGGAAGAATGACCATAATATGGTGGAATTCTACATTAGGATGGAGAATGAAACCGTTAATTCAGAGACCATGGACCAGAACTTAAAGAAGGGTAACTTTGAAGGTATGAGGCGTGAATTGGCTAGGATAGATTGGCGAATGATACTTAAGGGGTTGACTGTGGATGGGCAATGGCAGACATTTAGAGACCGCATGGATGAACTACAACAACTGTACATCCCTGTCTGGCGTAAAAATAAAAAAGGGAAGGTGGCTCAACCGTGGCTATCAAGGGAAATCAGGGATAGTGTTAAAGCTAAGGAAGTGGCATACAAATTGGCCAGAAATAGCAGTGAACCCGGGGACTGGGAGAAATTTAGAACTCAACAGAGGAGGACAAAGAGTTTGATTAGGGCAGGGAAAATAGAGTACGAGAGGAAGCTTGCAGGGAACATTAAAACGGACTGCAAAAGTTTCTATAGATATGTAAAGAGAAAAGGTTAGTAAAGACAAACTTGGGTCCTCTGCAGTCAGAATCAGGGGAAGTCATAACGGGGAACAAAGAAATGGCAGACCAATTGAACAAGTACTTTGGTTCGGTATTCACTAAGGAGGACACAAACAACCTTCCGGATATAAAAGGGGTCAGAGGGTCTAGTAAGAAGGAGACACTGAGGGGAAATCCTTATTAGTCGGGAAATTGTGTTGGGGAAATTGATGGGATTGAAGGCCAATAAATCCCCAGGGCCTGATGGACTGCATTCCAGAGTACTTAAGGAGGTGGCCTTGGAAATAGTGGATGCATTGACAGTCATTTTCCAACATTCCATAGACTCTGGATCAGTTCCTATGGAGTGGAGGGTAGCCAATGTAACCCCACTTTTTTTTTTAAAAAGGAGGGAGAGAGAAAACAAGGAATTATAGACCGGTCAGCCTGACATCGGTAGTGGGTAAAATGATGGAATCAATTATTAAGGATGTCATAGCAGCGCATTTGGAAAGAGGTGACATGATGGGTCCAAGTTAGCATGGATTTGTGAAAGGAAAATATTGCTTCACAAATCTTCTGGAATTTTTTGAGGATGTTTCCAGTCGAGTGGACAAGGGAGAACCAGTTGATGTGGTACATTTGGACCTTCAGAAGGCTTTCGACAAGGTCCCACACAAGAGATTAATGTGCAAAGTTAAAGCACATGGGATTGGCGGTAGTGTGCTGACGTGGATTGAGAACTGGTTGGCAGACAGGAAGCAAAGAGTAGGAGTAAATGGGTACATTTCAGAATGGCAGGCAGTGACTAGTGGGGTACCACAAGGTTCTGTGCTGGGGCCCCAGCTGTTTACATTGTACATTAATGATTTAGACGAGGGGATTAAATATAGTATCTCCAAATTTGCGGATGACACTAAGTTGGGTGGCAGTGTGAGCTACGAGGAGGATGCTGAGGCTGCAGAGTGACTTGGATAGGTTAGGTGAGTGGGCAAATGCATGGCAGATGAAGTATAATGTGGATAAATGTGAGGTTATCCACTTTGGTGGTAAAAACAGAGAGAAAGACTATTATCTGAATGGTGACAGATTAGGAAAAGGGGAGGTGCAACGAGACCTGGGTGTCATGGTACATCAGTCATTGAAGGTTGGCATGCAGATACAGCAGGCGGTTAAGAAAGCAAATGGCATGTTGGCCTTCATAGCGAGGGGATTTGAGTACAGGGGCAGGGAGGTGTTACTACAGCTGTACAGGGCCTTGGTGAGGCCACACCTTGAGTATGGTGTACAGTTTTGGTCTCCTAACTTGAGGAAGGACATTCTTGCTATTGAGGGAGTGCAGTGAAGGTTCACCAGACTGATTCCCGGGATGGCGGGACTGACATATCAAGAAAGACTGGGTCAACTGGGCTAGTATTCACTGGAGTTCAGAAGAATGAGAGGGGATCTCATAGAAACGTTTAAAATTCTGATGGGTTTAGACAGGTTAGATGCAGGAAGAATGTTCCCAATGTTGGGGCAGTCCAGAACCAGTGGTCACAGTCTAAGGATAAGGGATAAGCCATTTAGGACCGAGATGAGGAGAAACTTCTTCACCCAGAGAGTGGTGAACCTGTGGAATTCTCTACCACAGAAAGTTGTTGAGGCCAATTCACTAAATATATTCAAAAAGGAGTTAGATGTAGTCCTTACTACTAGGGGGATCAAGGGGTATGATGAGAAAGCAGGAATGGGGTAATGAAGTTGCATGTTCAGCCATGAACTCATTGAATGGCGATGCAGGCTCGAAGGGCTGAATGGCCTGCTCCTGCACCTATTTTCTATGTTTCTATTTGCAAAACTTTTTAAAAAAAATCAAAATGAGTCATCATCATCATAGGCAGTCCCTCGGGGTCGAGGATCACATGCTTCCACACTAAAAATGAGTACTCGGGTGACTGATGAACTCATTTTAAACGGCGGAAGATGCCTGTGCATGAATTCTTTTAATGTGAAGTGGCCGTTGCACACCAGCCACCACACGGGCTTGCAGTGATAGAGGTGAAATGCCAAAATCTAACCCAGACTGTTTGTTCTCCTTGTCTAGTCCCTACTCGATGAGCCAAACCCAAATAGTCCAGCAAATAGCCAGGCTGCACAGCTTTACCAAGAAAACAAACGGGAATATGAGAAGAGGGTATCTGCTATTGTCGAGCAGAGCTGGAGTGACTGCTAGCCTACAGCAACAACAATCCTCTGCCAACTGCCCAATGCATTATTTTACCTGAGTAAAAGCAAAAAAAAAGTGTCATAAGAATGGCAGAAGAGTCTGTATATGTTCTCTGCTGACATTCTTAAGGAATTTTAACCCTTTAACGTTTGTGCTGTTGGAGGGTTCTTTTGTTGCATGATGTGAATTTGTAAGCAGTATTTGATAAACACGTACACTCTATGGTCTCTTTTCTTCTTTCGGCATCATCACTGACCCAACCAGTGTAATAGCACCTCACTGATATGCGTGAGAGTGAAGTGTTGAATTGCTAACGACAAAGTCCGAACAATTGAGGCAAATCCTGATTTTTGGGATCCATTAAATTAAACTTCTAGTACAATATTATATGCTGGTGTCCTGATCACCAGATGTAACACCTGAAGTACATTTGAAGAGGAGAGCAATTGTAATGTAATTTGCTCAGCAACAGCAAACATCCTGTTGTGACATTGGCTTAATGGAAAACTGCTTTTTACAGCTGTGCAAGTCTCACTGTAGATTTGTAGTAAGCTGGCTTTTTCTTTTCATACAATTTTGCAATACAACTGAGCTGAACTAGATCCCAATGGGAGGATACTTTCCCACATTATCCTGCATTTTATTTTGGAGTGGGGCAGGAGAAATGCATCAGTTTATCACGTGGGAAAACTGTACCATCTGTCAAATCTGATTAGCACAATGTGACTGGAAGCAGCTGTGTTTACAGCCAGCACTTTGTCATAAATCAGAGAAAGCTTGATTGTGCAAACCAGGCAAAAGGCAGGTGCTTCTATTATTCAGGTGCACACAAAACTGTAATGATTTATAGCTTTGTGCCTGTTATGGATGACTAATGCCTACCTATGCTTTGATATATGTCTCATTTGTAGATGCTCTGTACAAAGCACAACTAAATGCATCAAGGAAAATTGGCAGCCTGCATATATTCAATACACATGTCGGCTTCCAAGAGTCAATTATGTTAGGCTTGGGAGAGATCTTCAGTTCTTTTTTCACACCAATCTGTTCGAGTAAAAAAAAAAACTTCCTTTTCCCATCTCAAAATATTCACTTTCCCCCTCCTTGAGGTATTTATTTATGTTGAGGGGTAAGATCCCACAGGTGCTGACAAACCACATGTCAATTTTTTATACACGCTTAGACAGGCAGAGAGTGTTAGGTTATTTGATATGAAAAGCTTCAAAGCCAAATCTGATCTCATCTCCTGATGCCCATCCAAGTGAGGCTTTTAATTTAAATACCACTTCATTTTCTTTTGCTCAACTGATAATGGGTATCCTATATCCAGAGAGAGCAAAAAATCTCATTTGTTTTTAAAAGGAACAATATTCCTAATTTGCTTTTTCATGTGCTGAAGAAATAACTCTTTATGCTTGGGGATCCTCTGTGTATTGTGCATGTGCAAATCTGGGAGTTTTATTTTAAGATCATTTGTTTCAGCCCTGCAAAACTGTATACACTAGCAAAAAAAGTTTTCAGACATTTCTAAAATCAAGTATGAAAATATAATGTATAAAGTATGCCCAGCTTTTTTCCCCCAAATTAAGTGATGGGGCAAGCAGTTAGCCTGTAAATGTCTCCACTAGTGCCTCTTGTGCCACACTGGTGCAGAACAACCCCCCCCCCCCAAAAAAAAAATAATGGTAGGTGGCTTTCGCGAAAGGCAGTCAAACTTGAAAAGAGACTTATCAAAAAAGGAAAGTCGGCTACTGAGCCCCTTTCACAGCCAGAAAATTAAAAGCATCTATCTTTATTGGTAAATGCTTGGTAGGAAGTACCCACAGTTTTGTGTATTCTCCAGGAAGGAAACTCACAGCCTTACCACTACCACATGGTGAGTAGGTTAGCCCAGTGAGGATCAGTTGGTCCCTTTGAGGAGCTTTGGAGGTCGGTTTAGTGATGTATGTGAGTGTGAAAATAGTAATTATTTTTCTGCTTTTACTGTAATTAACTTTGCTGTAATTGCCCATTGTACTCCTACTGGAATGTTGTAATGTTTTTCAAAGGGTTACATTTTCTGATGGTTTTTGTGAAAATTAATTATTTCTGTTAATGCTGTATAAAGGATTTCTTTTATTTCTTGTTTTGTAAAGATGTATTTTTTTCTCTTTAAAACTTAGCCCCCTTTAAGGTGCATCAAACATTTTTGTACTCTCTTCTACAGTGCTTTTTATAAGGAAGTCCGTGAAGGAAATGTATTTATGATTCTGTTCGGGTAATTCAAAAGTAGTAACTGGTCGCCATCTATTTTGCTGAAGAAAAAAAATGATTTATTCACTTAGTGTAAGAAGTGTTTTATACAGGAAGTGATTAATGATATCAACTTTGTAATGATGTTTATTGAGGTAGGTTTTCTTTTGCCTTGTTTTTACTCTTGCCTCCCTCTTAGAGACTTGAAAAAACAATTGAGCAATTGATGGGCTTGTGTTGCATTTTTAGAAGGTAACACTGGTGAGAATGTTTATAGCCCTCTGGGCTCTCCAGTTTCCTGATGCTTGTATGTTGTACAATATGTATTGATGCAAACACTTTTTCAGATTTTTTTTTAAATAAAAGCTTTACTTTGAGAATATAAGCACTTTGAAAATAGTAGTAATTAACTTGTATTGTCTTGTAAATAATTTTTTGCGTTCATTAAGTAATTACAAGATAATTCCAACTAAGGAAGGCCACTTGGCCATCTTGATTCATCCATCTAGAGAGATCCTAACATCACCCTGGTTTAGCATCCAATTGTTTCTTAAATGATTTCAGGGTTTTTCCCTCCACTACTCCTATCTGGGTGTTTATTCCACAAATTGATCACCCTGTGAGAAGAAAGATTTCCTGACATCAATCCTAAAAGTACCCTTCTGCTGTTTGAGTATGTGTCCAAGTTCTACTCCTGCAGTTTAAAGTAATATTCTGGGTTAACTTTTTCTATACGAAAGCCATCTTTTCATGTATCTAAGATCACCTGTCAATCGCCTTGTTTCCAGGATGACAAGCCCAAGTTTCTCCAGTCTTTTCCTCTAACTCAGACCCCTGACGATTGATCTTCTAGCTCTTGCACTTGAATGTCTCTCTTGTTTCTTGGTGACCAGAAATGGATGTAATATTCAAGGTACAGTCTGACCACATCACAAAGTTGATCATTACCTCCTCTGATTTGCATTTCTCTGTTTTGGCTATGTAATTCAACATCTTGTTGGCTTTGTTGATTGTTGCTCAGTATTGGTTGGAGAGATTTAGCATTAAGTCTAAGATTTTTCATCTATAGCTAGTCCCAGACCATTCATGGAGTATGTCATTTTTTCTTTTCTGCTTTTAGAACATTACATTTCTGCCCATGTAATTATCTTGCCAACTCATTCTGTAGTTTGAGATTCCTCTTCCAATTTAATTTCCTCCTTGTTTGGCATCATCTGTAAATTTGTATTGAGGTCATATATGTAAATTAGAAACAGTAGTGGTCCCATCGCTGAGCCCTGAGGCATCCCACTCAGGACTTTTCTCACTCCTCACGCTGACTTAACTACTCGACTTGTTTTTATACCCTTCAACCAGTTTCTTGTCCATTCCCTGTGTTTACCCATAAGCTTTGAGTTTATTTTCATGTGGCATTTTCTATAATATTTTAGTTATTCCTAACTACTTAGGGCATAAATACAAGTGGCAAGAATTATTTTTATCATGATCTGCACTGTAAGTCAGATCTACACTTAGTAGCCACTTTACTGATCTTTCTGCCCATCCCAGTCTTTTTGCCCAAACTCCTTTGTTTCATTGGTGGTTTGTTTTCATTCATAGAATCCATCTATGTTCTTCCATTACAGTTTGGAATAAGATTAGATATGACAAAATTATCCTGCACAGATATCAGCAGATAAGCCTTTCTCCAAGTGCAAGCATATGTCAATGATGCTGCTTCCGCCTCGTGTTTGCAGACTTCTTTGTGATGACACTGACTCTTCAGCCTCCTATGTGCATTATTATTCCTTTCCATCTTATGTTTGTGCAATATTTTTCCACTTCACGGTAGTTATGGAAAAGGACAATTGGGTACCATGAATAAAAGTTCTCAATTGGGGTAAAGCTAATTTTGCTGAGCTGAGATGGGATTTGGCCAAAGTGGACTGGAAACGACTACTTGATGGTAAATCCGTGTCAGAGCAATGGGAGGCATTCAAGGAGATCCTGAGAGTAAGGATCAAGTATGTTCCTTTATTAAAAAAAAATGTAAGGGTGGGGCTAACAAATCTCGAGTCCCCTGGATGTCAAGGGACATACAGAGTAAGATCAAGAAAAAAAGGGAAACTTACGAAACTCAACACTGCAGAAACTCGGCGTATAAGAAGTGTAGTGGTGCAATTAAAAAATATATCAGGAAAGCAAAGAGAGCATGAAAGAATATTGGCAAGTAAAATCAGGGAAAACAAAAAGATATATTATAAATATATTAAGAGCAGGAGAATAACTAGAGAAAGAGTGGGGCCTATTAGGGACCATAAAGGAAATCTGTGGAGACGGAAGACGTGGGTAGGATTCTTAATGAATACTTTGCATCCGTTCTCACAAAAGAGAGGGGTGATGCAGACTTTGCAATGAGGGAGGAGTGTAAACTATTAGACGAGATAAGCATAGTGAGAGAGGAAGTATTGAGGGGCTTAGCAGCTTTGAAAGTGGATACATCCCTAGGCCTGGATGAAAGGTATCACAGGCTGTTGAGAGAAGCAAAAGAGGAAATAGCAGAGGCTCTGACCATCATTTTCCAATCCTCTCTGGCTACAGGTATGGTACCAGAGGACTGGAGGGCTGCTAATGTTGTATCTTTGTTTACAAAAAGAAGAAAGGGATAAATGCGAGTAATTACAGGCCAGTCAGCCTAACCTCAGTGGAGGGAAAATTGGGGAAAATCCTGAGGGACAGGATAAATCTTCATTGGGAAAGATATGGATTAATCGGGGACAGTTGGCATAGATTTGTCAAGGGAAGGTCGTGTCTGACTAACTTGATTGAATTTTGAGAGGAGGTAACCAGGAGGGTCGATGTAGTGTATGGATTTTAGCAAAGCTTTTGATAAGGTCCCACATGGCAGACTGCTCACAAAAGTAATAGCCCATGGGATCCAGGGCAAAGTGGCAAGTTGGATTCAAAATTGGCTCGGAGGCAGGAAGCAAAGGGTAATGGTTGATGCGCATTTTTGTGACTGGAAGGCTGTATCCAGTGGGGTTCCACAGGGCTCAGTGCTGTGTCCCTTGCTTTTTGTGATATTGACTTGCACTTAAATGTTGGGGGTATGATTAAGAAGTTTGCAGATGACACTAAAATAGGCTGTGTGGTTGCTAATGAAGAAGAAAGCTGTGGACTGCAGGAAGATATCAATGTACTAGTCAGGTGGGCAGAACAGTGGCAAATGGAATTCAATCCGGATAAGTGTGAGGTAATGCATTTGGGGAGGTCTAACAAGGCAAGGGCATACACATTAAATGGTACGACACTGAAAAGTGTAGAGGAACAAAGGGATCTTTGAGTACAGGTCCACAGATCCCTGAAGGTAGCAGGCCAGGTAGATAAGGTGGTTAAGAAGGCATATGGAATACTTGCCTTTATTGGTCGAGGCATGAAATACAAGAGCAAGCAGGTTATGCTTGAACTGTATAAAACACTGGTTAGGCCGTAGCTGGAGTACTGTGTGCAGTTCTGGTCGTCACATTTTTAGGAAAGATGTGATTGCACTGGAAAGGGTGCAGAGGAGATTTCCAAGTATGTTGCCTGGATTGGAGAATTTTGGCTATGAGGAAAGATTGAAGATGTTGGGTCTGTTTTCATTGGAAAAGAGGAGGCTATGGGCAGACCTGATTGAGGTTTATAAAATTATGAAGGGCCTGGAAAGAGTGGAAAGGAAGGACCTGTTTCCCTTGGCAGAGGGGTCAACAAGCAGTGGCATAGATTTAAAGTAATTGGGGGGAGGTTTAGAGGAGATATGAGGGGACATTTCTTCACCGAGGGTGGTGGGGGGTCTAGAACTCCCTGCCTGAAAGGGTGGTAGAGGCAGAAAGCCTCATCACATTTTAAAAAAATACTTGGATGTGCACTTAAAGTGTTGTAACCTACAGGGCTATGAACCAAGAGCTGGAAACTGGGATTAGGCTGGATAGCTCTTGGTCGGCCGGTGCGGACACGATGGGCCGAAATGGCTTCTCTTTCTGCTGTAAATTTCTATGAGTCAAACCTTGCCATTCTTTTTCCTAAATTATCAGTCTGCACATTTCAGTTTCATGATGGTGCTGGCTTTTCTCAGCTGACAAACTAACTTTTGGTCTTTCTGGCCTCTGGTACTTAGTTGTCCTAAAAGAGTTTCTGGCCTCTGGTACTTAGTCGTACTGCTATCTGCTTCTGGTAATATACGTTCATTGAACTCTTAAACGGCCTGATTTTAAACCCTATTAACGGCTACCAATTGTTATGATGTAGGCTATCAACACTTTATTGTTGCACACTGCAAAGGCTACTTTCATGGGCCACCTTTTGCAGTGAGCCAGTTATGAACTGAAGCTTAATCTTGTAAAGGCATTGGGCAAAATGATAGCAGTTGGTAGTTAAAATAAGCTCTCATCGGTTTCAGGTGAAATTACAAATTGGATAAATCTATATTGGACAATAAATACAATGCAAGATTAATCAGCTGAAGAGCTATACAGTACTTAAATTTCACTGTTACTTTGGTTTCAGAAAATAATTTAAAGCAATAAATGTTTGAATTATTTTAATTCTACATAGAGTACATCTTTGTTGCCATTGAGTCCCGTCTCGCAAAAATAACATACAGATGAAACAAGTTACCTGAAAAACAGGGACAGCCTCGCATTATGTATCCCAGCAGCTTATCACACCTCAAATCGAAGACATTTCACTAGTGGCAAGCTTCTTTGAAGTAAACTTAAACATCTTCACAATTGGTCAATAGTCAAAATTAATGATTTCCATTGCTTGAATAGATAGAAGAGGAAAGCTTCCCCTTGCCATCTGATGAATTGTTTTGTCAGTTCAGACCTGAAAAAAACTTGGAATTCTTGTCTGGTGTAGCCTCCTTTAATATATCAATTGCAGACAATTTGTTCAGATCTGCCTCTATCTAGCATTATATATTTGCAGGACCTCGACAAAGGAAATCTTAGCAGAAACAATGACTCCAATTTAAAAAGTCTCAGTTTCAAATACAACATAGAAAGACTTGCAGCACATAGTTGTGTCTGTCACAATCTTATGCAGGCCCCCAGAATTGAGGATGACTTGCTTCCACACTAATAGGAGTTCTGAGGTGACTGATGAGACCAATGCAGAATCTACAGTCTGTTGCAGGTGAGGGTTTAAGGGACAGGTGGGTAGGGTGCTTGGGTTGTTGTGCGCTCCTTCCGCCGTTTGTGCTTGGCTTCCGTGTGCTCCCGGCGAAGAGATTCGAAGTGTTCAGCACCTTCTCGGATGCTTCTCCTCCACTTTGAGTGGTCTTGGGCCAGGGATTCCCAAGAGTCGCTGGGAATGTTACTCTTTTTCAAAGAGGATTTGAGGGTGTCCCTGAAGTGTTTTCTCTGCCTCCTTGGACTCGCTTGCCATGTCAGAGCTTGAAGTAGAGCGCTTGTTTCAGGAGACAGCGTACTGAGGGGCCAGGGATACAGTGCCAGTACTGTCACAATACATAAAGGTTAAGCTCCCATATTTTTTCACTTTTATCTTCCTCTACTACAAATCATACCCAGTCAAGCAATTCTGAAAGTGTCTTCTTGGAGGTACACAAGATCAGCCCGTGTGGATATTCCCTGCAAACCTGTAGGGAAGCCCCATATAGGTGAGATACTAACTCATTGTACAGAGGATAGCAGGCATGAATCTACAGCTACTATAGCCACATGTTATGTTATCACACCCACGTCCAGCATCGATGAATGAAATTCAAAATCAAGATTTTCCTTTTTTTGGAAGATCCCTCTAATTTCTCCCCAGCACATGGACTGATTGTTATTTGCTCTGAGTTGATTTAGAGGCTATCCAGCCTAATCCCACTTTCCAGCTCTCGGTCTGTAACCCTGCAGGTTACAGCACTTCAAGTGCACATCCAAATATTCAGGCAGTGAGTTCCAGACTCCCACAACCCTCTGTATGAAAACATTTCCCCTCAAATCCCCTCTAAACTTTCTACCAATTACTTTAAAATTTATGCCCACTGGTTGTTGACCCCTCTGCTAAGGGAAATAGGCCCTTTCTATCCACTGTATCTAGGCCCCTCATAATTTTATACACCTCAATGAGGTCTCTCCTCAGCCTCCTCTGTTCCAAGGAAAACAAATCCAGCCTATCCAATCTGTCCTCATAGCTAAGATTCTCCACTCCTGACAAACATCCTCGGAAATCACCTCTGTATCCTCTCCAGTGCAATCACGACCTTCCTGTTCATCATCATAGGCAGTCCCTCGAAATCAAGGAAGACTTGCTTCCACTCTAAAAGTGAGTTCTCAGGTGACTGAATAGTCCAATATGGGAACTACAGTCTCTGTTACAGGTGGGACAGTCGTTGGAGGAAAGGGTGAGCGGGGAGTCTGGTTTGCCGCATGCTCCTTCCGCTGCCTGCACTTGTTTTCTGCATGCTCTTGGTGACAAGATTCGAAGTGCTCAGCGCCCTCCTGGATGCTGTTCCTCCATTTAGGGCAGTCTTTGGCCAGGGACTCCCAGGTGACAGTGAGGATGTTGCACTTAATCAAGGAGGCTTTGAGGATGCCCTTGAATCGTTTCCTCTGCCCACCTGGGGCTCGCTTGCCGTGTAGGAGTTCCGAGTAGAGCGCTTGCTTTGGGAGATTTGTGTTGGGTGTGCGAACAATATGGCCCGCCCAACGGAGCTGGTCAAGTGTGGTCAGTGCTTCGGTGCTGGGGATGTTGGCCTGCTTGAGAACACTGACATTGGTGCGTCTATCCTCCCAGGGGATTTGCAGGATCTTGCGGAGACATCGTTGGTGGTATTTCTCCAGCGATTTGAGGTGTCTACTGTACATGGTCCACATCTCTGAACCATACAAGAGGGCGGGTATCACTACAGATCTGTAGACCATAAGTTTGGTGCCAGATTTGAAGGCCTTCCTGTAATGCGGTGACCAGAACTGCAGGCAGTACTCCAGCTGTGGTCGAACCAGTGTTTTATACGATTCAAGCATAACCCTCCTGCTCTTATATTCCATGCCTCAGCTAATAAAGGCAAGCATTCCATATGCCTTCTTAACCATCTTATCTACCTGGCCTGCTACCTTCAGGGATATGTGGACATGCACTTCAAAGTCCCTTTGTTCCTCTACACTTCTGTGTCCTATCATTTAATGTGTATTCCCTTTCCTGGTTAGCCCTCCCCAAATGCATTACCTCATACTTCTCTGGATTAAATTCCATTTGCCACTGTTCTGCCCACCTGACTAGTTGATTGATATCTTCCTGCAGTCCGCAGCTTTCTTCATTATCAACCACACAGCTGATTTTAGTATAATCTGCAAACTTCTTAATCATACCCCCTATATTCAAGTCTAGATCATTGATGTATATCACAAAAAGCAAGGGACCTAATTCTGAGCCCTGCGGAACCCCACTGGAAATATCCTTCCAGTCACAAAAACACTCATCAACTTCCTGCCTCTGAGCTAATTTTAGATCCAACTTGCCACTTTGCCCTTGATCCCATGGGTTTTTACTTTCGTGATCAGTCTGCCATGTGGAACCTTATCAAAAATGTTACTAAATTCCACATACACTACATCATACACTTTGCCCTCGCCGACCCTCCTGGTTACCTCCAGTGATAGGTTCAGGTCCAGCACATGATGTCCCACAACACCAAATAGATTGCTGAGAAATGCTGACAAAGCTCACATATAAATAATGGCCACACAAAGGAAGAAGTGGAGGACACGCAATGCACGTGGAAATATACCCCAATGAAGAGTCAACACCTTCAGAAGGAGGAATGTAAAATGGGCAAGGAAGAAAAATAAATATAAACTATTGGACAGTGTAGAAACATTTGGGCCAAAACCTAGGGATTTGGTGGTAAGTGGAAATTATGGTACATCATAGAATCAATAGAAATTTACAGCACCGAAAGAGGCCATTCGATCCATCATGTCTCTGCCGGCCGAAAAAGAGCTATCCAGCCTAATCCCACTTAAGACCATAAGAAATAGGATCAGGAGTAGGCCATACAGTCCCTCGAGCCTATAAGATAAGATCATGGCTGATCTGATCTGATCACTTGCCAGCTCTTGGTCTGTAGCCCTGTAGGTTACAGCACTTCAAGTGCATATCCAAGTACTTTTTAAATGTGATGAAGATTTCTTCCTCTACCACCCTTTCGGTGCATTCCAGACTCCCACCACCCGCTGCGTGAAAAAAGTTCTCCTCAACTCTCCTCCAACCCTTCTACAAATGACTTTGAATCTATGCCCCCTAGTTATTGACCTCTTTGCTAGGGAAATAGGTCCTTCCTATCAACTCTAAGCCCCTCATAATTTTATACACCTCAATCAAGTCTCCCCTCAGCATCCTCTGTTCCAAAGAAAACAGCCCCAGCCTATCCAATCATGCGAATGTTGTTGGTAACAAATTATATTTATGAAATTTTATCTTTAACAACATAGAACACCAAGCTTTACACTTAAATGACTAAATGTTTTTAAAAAGTTAATTTGCTAGACTGCCAAGGTGGAACTGCACTAAGGACGCTGTTACTGTCTTGTTGACCGGCACAGACACGATGGGCCGAAATGGCTTACTTCCGTGCTGTAAATGTCTATGATTCTATAAAGCTTACGAGCTGACCATTAGGAAGTCAACAATAGCACCTTTCTTACTGTTTTTTTTTCTCCCTCCTCACTCTGTAGAGCAGCTTTTTGCCTCTACTTAGAATTATTTGGGGGAAGTGGTGCTAAACTTGTATCCAACTACCCTCGAAGCTTCATGTGATGACGATGCTCTAATAGTCTGCCTCAAACATATTTTAATTCCCCTGTTGACTTTGTGGATCAAAACATCACATGATCTAACATTAAGCCATACAGCCAGTCTGTATTGATTTAGTTATCAGCCAGACATCAGTATTGGTCTACAATTTGCACCAGTGTCTCTGGGCTGTGTGAAAATAAATCAGCCAGGATTCCTGCTCCTTATTTACATCCAGTGACCCATGCTGGAAAGTGCAGCTATACAAATGCCAGGTACAGAAAGATTGGGCTCAGCTGTGATGGCCACCACTGTCAAATAGCTTGTTGACACTCTGTTAAGGTTGACACATGAAAATGGCTACTTGGACAAGGTGCCAGATGATGTTCAGTGCCTGTGAAACTGTGCCCAACAGTAATCAGAACCTCGATGGGAGAAAACAAAACCTGTTAATTTCTGCATATTTGTCAGTTTCTTAGGTAAGGGTATCAAGGGATTATGGAGAAAAAGTGTGTAAATGAAGTTGCAGTAAAGAAGATTTCGTATTTATAGAACGTCATTCACGGCCTCATGACATTCCAGAGTGCTTTACGGCCAATTAATTACTTTTCAAGTGCAGGCCCTTTGTAATGTAGAAAACAAAGTACCATTATCTAGTAGAATGGCATAACAAGCTCAAGAGGAAGAATGTCTTACTGCTGTTCCTAACTACTATATTTTTATTAATGCTCCTCATCCCAAATCTTAGTTGACCACAGGAGACATTTCACTGGAAAGCAGAGATGGCAATGAGTATACAGAACCCTAGTAATATGAAACACTGGATGGCAGCACAGTGCTATAAGCACGTGAGACAGATTTGATTTTTCCACACCACTGAAATCCTCAGTCAGACTGCCACAGGTGATGAGGAATTATCCCATAGGGATGGGAGGGAAAATCAAATATGGCAAGCCTCTACTGGACTGCTCTTGTATCCCTACAGGCAGCCAGCCAGTCAAGAGATTTTAGGAGCAAGCTGGGTGGCCCACCCTCTCAGCTGCCTGGTTTGATTGGGGAAGAACAAAAAAAGCAGATGTTTAGGGTGAAAGTTGCAAATTCGCCCCACTGGAGAATACATTCCCCATAAGAATAACTTCCAACTTTCATTACATTGCAAAACTGAAAGGAGGCACAACCTAGCAGCCCGAGACTTGATAGATTAATGAGAGCAAGTATGTTCTGTCAGCTCTTGGTTAAGGAAAAATAAATCACATGGATCCTTTTTTTTCTTCCTGGTTTAGAATATTTGCATTTAAACATTTATGGCACAATAATAGAAACTGGCTGGAAGAATTTACTAGCACAGCAGCCTAAGAGAGCAGAAATACTCGAAGGTACGGTGAGGAGTTATTGAACCCAACAGCACAATATTGCACACATGCAAAACACGGCTGAAAAGTGTTACAGAATCAGGTAGCACAGAACTGCCATCAGTGAAGGTTGTCACTCATGGAGGATTGGCTGGGAAGTTAATCTGTTCCAACTGAATAAAAGAGCTGGGTTGACATTAGTAAAGATACAATTATTGACAGAGTGCATACTGGGAGGAGTTAGTGGATGGAACAGCACAAGCAAGCTCAATTAGCATCGCTACTATTCAGTTTTTGAATTTACTGCTCAGTTGGAAAGCCAGTGTAAAAAAACAATTAGAGAACCTTGCCAAATGAGATTTTTTTTTAATATAAAAGAGACTTCATTCAAATAGAAAAAGGGATATAAGACTGGATTAGAATTTACTTCAATCAGAAAATACTTAAACTAAAAATGGAAAAAGACAAGAAATAGAGCCATAGGCTGAACAGGCATGATTGAGAGGTGTGATGCATTGGTAGGCTAAAAATCAAATACCTGGCATTAGGAGCATATTAATATTGATAAACTTAAGTGCTTTCACACTGATTAAAGGATCATGAGAAACAAGGTACTGGAGCTTGAGGGAT
This sequence comes from Pristiophorus japonicus, assembly GCF_044704955.1. Taxonomy (NCBI): domain Eukaryota; kingdom Metazoa; phylum Chordata; class Chondrichthyes; family Pristiophoridae; genus Pristiophorus; species Pristiophorus japonicus. The sequence continues at coordinate 55,417,657 of NC_091980.1, forward strand.
ATGTACAGAAAGGGAATTAGCTCACTAAGACATAGCCAAAGCCTGAGTTTCATACAGTAGGAAAACTAAATTGGCACAGAGATAGTACTGTCAATGAAGAGCTATTAATAATAAAGGGATTATAAAACTCAACTTGGATATAACCTGTGACATAGAAATAATACAGCAATTGGACAACTATCAGGCATTGACTGATGTGAACATGTCACCATGCTGCTGACCTCAAAAAATTCAACTATATTAGTCAGACATAACCACTTATCCAGTCACTATCTCGAAGATTCCAGTAATTTCACAATTGACGTTCAATGCACAGGCCTTTATTTACCTAGTTTCTTTCTTAAATAATGGAGTGACATTTGCACTTTTCCAATCCAAGGGCACACCTTGAGTATTGTGTGCAGTTTTGGTCTCCTAATCTGAGGAAGGACATTCTTGCTATTGAGGGAGTGCAGCAAAGGTTCACCAGACTGATTCCTGGGATGGCAGGACTGACATATGACAAAAGACTGGATCAACTAAGCTTATATTCACTGGAATTTAGAAGAATGAGAGGGGATCTCATAGAAAGATATAAAATTCTGACAGGATTGGACAGGTTAGATGCAGGAAGAATGTTCCCGATAGTGGGGAAGTCCAGAACCAGGGGTCACAGTCTTAAGGATAAGCCATTTAGGACCAAGGTGAGGAGGAAGTTCTTCACCCAGAGAATTATGAACCTGTGGAATTCTCTACCACAGAAGGTTGTTGAGGCCAGTTCATTAGATATATTCAAAAGGGAGTTAAATGTGAGGTACTGAAGTGGCATGATCAGCCATGCATCTATTTTCTATGTTTCTATGTTCCTGGATCAAAAGACCTCTGAAAAACTATGACTAATGCATCTGCAATTTCCACTATTTATTTTAATACCCTGGGATGGATCCCATCAGGTTGTGGAGATTTGTCTATCCAAGTCCCATTATTTTTGCCTTACTATATTTTTTTACTCATATTAAATTCAAGTTCCTCCCCTTGACTATTTAGGTTCCCTGGTGCCACTGGTATTTTATCCTCTTCCTCCACTGTGGGAGGGTTCGGTGCTCACATAATCCATACCTTAACTGGGAACCAATTGAACTTCTCAGAGGGAGCGACTGTTCAGCGAGAAAGCATACAATGTGCAGGTACTGTCACTGGACAGAGTGGGCTGGGTTAGGCCATTTGTCCAAGGGGCAAACATGCAATACGATACCAGCCAGGCAGCCTTTGCCATGCACAAAGTCATGGAAAAAAAAAATGATAAACCCAATGGCTAATCTTTCCGGCAAGTTTTCATGCAATCTGAGATACGCTGAGACACAGGCTGCTTGGTCAGCCATTCCAAGTGCTTTGGGTACAGTTCTCGTGAGCAAAGTATAGGTTGCGGCTGTGCAGTTAAACAATCTATCCGATGGTAGGTGAGAGACTTATGTGATAAACAGTTTCTTAACCGATAAGGGAATAAGGGGTTATGGTGACTCAGGCAGGGAAGTGGACCCAAGTCCATGATCGGATCAGTCATGATTGTATTAAATGGCGGAGCAGGCTCGAAGGGCCAAATGGCCTACTCCTGCTCCTATTTCTTATGTTCTTATGTGATGAATAGGGGTTCTGTCACAACATTGAATCATGAAATCTGTATCTATTTGAACGGACTGGTCATTTTAATTTTAAGTTATATGTCTTCTTTCCTCAGGCTCAATGAATGCAAGTTATGGTCTGGTATGCAACTATGTTTTGATTGCAAAGCAAGTAGAAAGCATTTACCAGTTTGTTGGTTTTGTCCTAAAATCTATCAAATTAAAGCCCTTGGTAACATGTTGTTTAGCATTAAATTGATAAACTGGTTTTCACCATGGATGCTACCCATTATTTTCCTATATCTCAGTTTGTAATTTCAAACAGGACAAAATATAGACCCTGGGCAATAAGTATCTTCTGTTTTAAATCATGACAGCCTTATATGAACAGCGACAGACAGGTAAAGACCCTCTGGTCCATCAAGCCTATCCCACACAATTGTGATACCTTGTGTAGCACAATATACACTCTCCACCCCACCAGAAACCATGCGATCTCCTGGGAGGCGCAAAAAACAGATCAAAAACCCAGGCCAATTTGGGAGCAAAGAAAAACTGGGAAATTTCTCTCCGACCAAGCTAGACGATCAAAACTATTCCAGATCATTTTGGCCCCGAATTCCCTGCAGTATCTACCTGTAAGAGGTGATTCGCCCCAGCCAGAGACAGGTCCAGCGCTTGCTTAAAAGAATTCAGTAAATCAGCATCCATTGCACGAGACAGTAGCCTGTTCCAGAGGTTCACTATTCTCTGGGGAAAGAACCAACTGACATCTAACCTAGATCTGTCCTTATTTTACTTACATTTGTGACCCCTGGGCCTCCCTAACTGTCAACTGGAACACAATCTATTCCCTTCATTATCTTTTAAACCTCAATCAGATCCCGCACCCCGAAGTATATGCTTCTCTTTTAGCCTATCTTGATAACTAAGATTTTAACTGGGAATTAGTCTAGTGGCTCTCCTCTGCACCCTTTTCCAAAGCCTCAATATCACACACCATGTGAGAAGACCAAACCTGGACACAGGTTTCCAACTGTAGCCTGACCCAAGGTCTTGAGTAAGGACAAAATAGTATGCCTCATCTTGTATTCAACTATCCGATGGATACATCCCAACACCCTATTTGCTCTAGCTATTACTTCACAACATTGCTCATGTACCTTTAAAGATGTATGCTCCGATCTCTTTCTATCTCGCGCTTCTTTAATGCTTCTCCCTGAAGGGTGTATGAATGCTGAGCATTTGCCCTGCCCACATACAGAACACTGCACTTATCCAAGTTATACATAATTTGCCAGTCATGAGCCCAATCTCCCAATATATCATAAATTTGCCTGAAGCAGATGAGGATCATCTAGTCCCAAAACTCACACAGATCTTGGTATTTTCTTCAAATTTGTAGATCATACCCCCACCGCCCCCCCAAAACCAACATCCCAATCATTAATAAAAATAGTAAAGAACATTCCCAACATCGATCCCCGCAGGACAATACTGGTGACCGGTGTCCAAACATATCCAAATCCATCTATAACTACTTTTTGCCAACATCCTGCCAGCCAGTTCTGAATCCATCTCAATATATTATCACTAAGACCAGAGGCTTCGATCTTAGAGAAGCTTCTTGTCCGGAACCTTATCAAAAGCTTTTTGGAAGTCTAAGTAGATAATGTCTACTGGACTTCACTCATTCACCAACTTTGGGACCTGGAACATCAGGAGCTTCATGAACAATCCCATCTAGAATGCATGTAAGTGTGGAATCAAGTCATCCTCGACTCCGGGGGACTGCCCAAGAGAGAAAGAGAATTTCTTAAAAAAATACAATTCGATTTGTAAGATATGACCTTTTTATAAAGTCATGTTGAATGTCCCCAAAATGTCCCTCCTTAGCTAAGCATTCATATATTGCATCCCTCAAGCATCTTTCCTATTACTAATGCAATTGTGGATTTTTTTTGTATTTTCTTTTCTCCTGGTTAAATTTCAGAAAAGGTACTGAAGTATATCTCTGGGATCATGCTCCCATTCACCAGTTTCTCATATAATTTGTTAAAGTATCAGATATTGGTCTCATCAAGGTACACCCAACTTCAATGAAGCTAGGGCTCACTTAGAGTGGTCTTTGATACTGACCACGAGTAATTTGAGTTTTTTTAAAAACTCAATGCAGAGTGCACATTCTCCATAACCCATTTACCCAAGTTCAGAGAGCTTAGGTTCAGGATGACACAGCCAAAATTTAAGGATCCCCCAACTATGCACAGGGGTGGGTACTGCTTTCATTTAACCAGTCAAAATTGCACAACTTACCAGAGAACTACACTCTCCTCACAGGGTTATCTAATGCTGAATGGGAAGAATTCCAGCTCTTAGTAAGAGGTCTACCTTTGCAGGTTCCATTAGTAAACTAGACTGGCTGTTCAAACATCAACAATGCCCTTGGATTGCTGCAATTGACAAGTAAGCATTTTTAAAAGTTCTATTCAGACCAACATTTGAAGTAATCAAACAAGCAGAGCCCTGTGGAGTCAAAAGAAGTTGAAACTAAAGCACAAATTTCAAATCCTTTCTATGAAAAATACAGACAAAAACAGAATGTGTTCAAGCGGTCAATTTATTGCATTTGACAATTATGTTAAGATCCTGTTCAGACTGATGTCTAATAAAAAACAGTAAAAATGTTGTTAAAACAACCAGACAAAAGTAGATACTATCTACATCAAAAAACAATCTACTTCATGGCTGTACAGGATCAAAATTGAAACTATAACAAGGCAAGGTGTACCACACAAATGTATTTCCAACCCCATTGTTAAAAATAGCAGATCCAATATGATCTAATCCTCCATTTGCAGATCATCCTTAATCACAGTACACATTAATTTCTGTTGTGTTCTACAAATACAACAGTACCAGTACCATGTAATAAATCCAAGATAATTTCAGTCACAAAGGCATTTCATTTCAGTCGCAAGGGTGTTTAGTTCTGTATCCAAGTCTCTAGATATTTGTAATCTTGGACTTTATCACATCAAAAAACATTACAATGGATAACAAGCACTCAATTCTGGCCAAGAACACAAATGCATCGCATTTAATATTTAGGAGGAACCCAACCGGTGCATCTTTAAACTAGTGTTTTAATTATCAAACTATCCCCCAGCCCAAAAATAGATATCCAAACACACACTTTGGCCACAACACAGTGAGGAAATGGAAATCCAGCAAAGCTCAGAAAATATACAAAATCTGTTTGCTTCTTTATGCTGAGGAGTCATTCAACCCACAAACTGTAATCTGGGGCAGCAAGGCCACAAACAAGATCTTTGGACCCCTTTTTAAAAAACCAAACAGCCTCACATAATCTAGTTTAATTGTTAAATGCAGCTAAAGTTAATTCCATTAAAATATTCCTTTCCCAAGTTTAAAAAAGTACTGCACCAGGCAGTTAAAAAAAAACAAGCATTCTTTTTCCTTCTGCAATATCCGCAATAAAGCAGCATCATGTCATTACCAGTTACTTGATTTTAGCACAGGAAAAAAAAGTGTCGCTCGGTCACCAATTTAACTGATGCATTAAAAAAGCTAACATTTCTTAACAATTTTGAAATCATTTAAAATTTTGATCTGTGACTGAAGATATTCTGCACTGCTCTTGCCTCTCCCTAACAAGTTCTATTACCAATTCCCAGTTACAAATGTATGAGAACTACACAATTCTTCTGTAATTTTTATAGTTAACAATGTAACCAGATTAAATAACATCTTGCCATAGATTCAGGTTAGACATCCGTAATGAATTTGATTCTTTGTTGCATTGGAGACTATAGTCTCAACGCACTCAATCCGCCATCTCCCCCCCCCCCCACCCCCCAAACTTGCATCGCTCACTCCTGGGAAACTTCAACAGAAACTGCAGTTCCCTCAAAAGACCTCTGTTCTGGTGTGCTCTTTTACTGTCTCTGAAAGAGAAAAGTAGTAGTTTTTAGATTTATTAATACAAAATCAATGCTATTTTTTCTTCATCTATTCCACTCAAGCGAGAGTAGAATTACATCATCAGATCCCATCATGGTAATGTTGTCATCCTGTATTATCATTCACCACTTGGGACATCTCAAAACAGAGAAAACATCCCTAAATATATCAAAATATTTGATCCCTATTCATTTTACAAAGATCCACTCAATATTAAAAACCTGATCAGCACCACATGGCCATTATAGTCCCTCAGGAAGCTTTGCTGTCTCAAATCAACAGTGCAATGGATTTTACACCAATTTTTTTCATTTCCAGAGCCTGTAGAACTTTCCACTTTATCCATCTCATCACAAGACTCCCATTATTTGAAATGTATAATTTAGATAATAACATGTGGTTGTCAATGTGAGGGAAAGCTCTAGAATTCTCAATAGCACATGTTCTCAAAACTATTCAAAAATGAAAAAAAATTGAGGGATCTGCAAACCTCGAATTCCCTTTCTTCCTCCTCTTGCCATACTGAGCTCTTGATCTCAATCCTGTAAGATGTGAAAAGTATCAAGCAGATGCCAAACAATTATACACAGCTGTAGCCAAATTAAAACTTCAAGACTGTGGAAAAAAAAAGACGTGTTTTTAACAAGATCAAATATGCTTCCTTACACCCGACTCAATAATTCTTACAACTCAAAGAAATGCTCAGTACTCACCAGCTAAAAAAAGTTGGAGGGTAAAATTGTTTACTTGTAAAACAGCCAATAATGCTATAGTGAAACAAGGGCTCACTTATAACCCAGTTCCAGGGGACAATGCCATTTTAACCACAGGAATAAAGAGTGCAGAAACAACACTTAAATTTAAATAAGATTTTCCAGACAGCGCCAGAGTGGTAGGATGCAGAATTAACTCATCATCATAGGCAATCCCTCGAAGCGAGGATGACTTGCTTCCACGCTAAAAAAGAATGAGTTCACAGGTGTTTCAATGAAGGACCTAATATTCCAGATCCCAACCTACATTTTGGAGGGTGGAAGATGCCTGTGTTTGGATTTTTTTTTTTTTAAAACGTGTGGTGGCTGTTGCACACCAGCTTGACAGAGCTAGGTCTTGGTCCAGTGGCAAGGATTACCCAAGATGACCGGCGACCAGCTCTGCTGAATGGACTGAGCATGCACACATATAGCAGTGTGGGCTGGCTCGTGCTGCCCCTGGGCCCTCGCCTCTTCTGGGCCTCAGACTCATGCCTCTCTTGGGCCCCGGTCACTTCCTTCTTCAAACTCTTGCTTCTTCGCCCCTCCCGCACTACAATCAGCGACCTGATTTTGCAGCCGTCGCCCTCCTGCAGTGGTATGCCGCCGCACACTGTTCTCTCTGATGGTCTTGCAGGCCGGGACCACGCCGATTTCCGGGCCAGGCTGCCGCACGCTGCTACCTCTAATGCAGCCTTTCAATAACTACCCCACTAAGGTTACAATCATAGGTACGGCACGATGTGAAAACGACCAGTCTACAACAGCATCCACAGAGGCTGATCACTGTTGGTGGATGGATGTAGCCCACGGAGGGATTCAAAGGATATGGGGATAGTGCAGGCAAGTGGAATTGAGGTAGATCAGTCATGATCCAATTGAATGGCGGAGCAGGCTCGAGGGAACAAATGGCCTACTCCTGCTCCTATTTATGTTCTTATGAAAAAGGAATTTATCTGATTAAGTTATTCACTTTTTTCTTCCCAACTTTGAAGTCTTTTTTTTAAAAAAGACACATGGTTCACAATGTATTTGTGTGGGGAAAACAGAAGACGGTGGTCTGCTTTGCAGCTGGTTACCATCAATAATTTGTTCTGCTGTTTACTATGCATTTCCTTTATTTCCCCCCGAATGCTATCTTCACCAAACTATAACATGGTACACTTGATTTTAACCAAGAAACTTTGCCTCAATCATCATCATAGGCAGCCCCTCGGAATCGAGGAAGACTTGCTGCCACTCTAAAAAAAAAAAGAGTTCTTAGGTGACTGAACGTCCAATACAAGAACCACAGTCCCTGGCACAGGTGAGACAGTCGTTGAGGGAAAGGGTTTGCCGCATGTGCTTGGTTTCTGCATGCTCTCAGCGCCCTCTCGGATGCACTTCCTCCATTTAGGATGGTCTTTGGCCAGGGACTCCCAGGTGTCGGTGGGGATGTTGCATTTTATCAAGGAGGCTTTGAGGGTGTCCTTGAAACGTTTCCTCTGCCCACTTTTGGCTCGTTTGCTGTAAAGGAGTTCCAAGTAGAGCGCTTGCTTTGGGAGTCTTGTGTCAGGCATGCAAACAACGTGGACTGCCCCGGAGCTGATCCGAGTGTGGTCAGTGCTTCAATGCTGGGGATGTTGGCCTGGTCGAGGACGCTAACGTTGGTACATCTGTTCTCCCAGGGGATTTGCAGGATCTTGTGGAGACATCATTGATGGTATTTCTCCAGCGATTTGAGGTGTCTACTGTATATGGTCTATACAGGAGGACGGGCATTAGTACAGCCCTGAGACCATGAGCTCAATAATGCCGTTCTATTAACAATATAGTTAAATTGTGCATGCCCATCTTGACATATGTGCCTCAGGCAAAGCTTAGCCAGTGATGGAGAAGTTAGATGTCCACGATAGTATGAATCACAAACTTTATACAGGTTGAACCTCCCTGGTCCGGCACCTTCGGGACCTGACCGGAGCCGAAATAGAGAATTTCCCAAACCACGGGAGGTCAGTGCTGGTGATCGCTGAGTGAGGGAGGAGAGGCGGGGAATGTTGGTGATTGGTCATTTCTCTGCCTGCCTCAGGTCTGACGCCCCTTCACTGTGCCGTCAAGTCCCACAGTGAGCGAGCTCGGAGAACTCCTAATCTGAGGAAGGACATTCTTGCTACTGAGGGAGTGCAGCAAAGGTTCACCAGACTGATTCCCGGGATGGCAGAACTGACATATGAAGAAAGACTGTATCGACTAGGCTTATATTCACTGGAATTTAGAAGAATGAGAAGGGATCTCATAGAAGCATATAAAATTCTGACAGGATTGGACAGGTTAGATGCAGGAAGAATGTTCCCGATGTTGGTGAAGTCCAGAACCAGGGGACACAGTCTAAGGATAAGGGGTAAGCCATATAGGACCAAGATGAGGAGAAACTTTTTCACCCAGGGAATTGTGAACCTATGGAATTCTCTATCACAGAAAATTGCTGAGTCTAGTTCATTGGATATATTCAAAAGGGAGCTAGATGTGGCCCTTACAGCTAAAGGGATCAGGGGGTATGGAGAGAAGGCAGGAGTCAGGTACTGAAGTTGCATGATCAGCCATGATCATATTGAATGGTGGTGCAGACGCGAAGGGACGAATGGCCTGCTCCTGCACCTATTTTCTATGTTTCTATGTTAACAGTGAGCTCCAAGCCCAGGAAAGCAGCGGTTCTGCCACAGATGCGGAGTACAGATGTTTCTGGACCAGAGAGGTTCAACCTCTACAGTATTTTCCTATAATCACTGTCCTCCATTCATTTGCCCAACCATGCAAACCTCCATGGTTTAAATATGTTGTTTCTTTAATTTTTCCTTAAGCTCATCCCCTTTACACCTGGGTTCTTTCTTACTCTTTACTATGCCCTGTCCAATACATCACTTTTGTTGTACAAGGGTCAAACAGTTTGTTGTTATTCACCTTTAAACAATGTCCTTATTGTACAGTACCTGTTTCATTATCTCATCTCTTGTAGTGAAATGTGGTGCATCTTCAACATCAACTCCCACTGCCATTTCAAACACCTTCTCCATAAGCTTCTCACTATAACTAAAAACAATAAATAGAAATTACATTCCAGGAGGTCATTCCACCAATTACACCTGTGAATCAAATTATTTTTAAAAGGGAACTATATTCTATTGAATCTCCCCCCCACCCCCACAATCATCATTTTACAAGTACATTTGTACTGCACCAGCATTTGAGTCACCCCATCCTGGCTTGTTTTATCCCTCAGGGAAGAAACGCCCTGAAGCCAACACATTTCGTACAAATCTCGGATTCATGTCACACTATGAGTGTGGAATTTTATCCATTATCTCCCTTGATGTGTGAATATTTGCCTCAGTGATACTGTGAAGGGGGCAGTGGATTATGCACCGACTCCTTTCTGGCCCTTCAGGTTCATAAACCCGAGTTACTGCTCAGTACACAAGTCGGGAAGAGCCCGCTCTACAAGGCCAGCACTCGGCCTCGCTGTGCAGAGAACCTCAAGCAAGACCAACCGGTATAAAAATCCAATCTGCCCAGGGAATCACGGCGACACCCGGATAGTGCTTTCCGTCAGCAACTGGTTGTACTCGGGAAGGAGAGAAGTCAGGCAACTCTCACCCAGCCCCGGCCCCCCTCGTCCTCTCGCCCGGCCCCCCTCGTCCTCTCGCCCGGCCCCGGACCCCCTCGTCCTCTCGCCCGGCCCCCCTCGTCCTCTCGCCCAGCCCCGGACCCCCTCGCCCTCTCGCCCAGCCCCGGCCCCCCTCGCCCTCTCACCCGGACCCCCTCGCCCCCTCACCCGGACCCCCTCGCCCCCTCACCCGGACCCCCTCGCCCTCTCACCCGGCCCCGGATCCCCTCGCCCCCTCACCCGGGCCCCCTCACCCGTCCCCGGCCCCCCTCGCCCCCTCACCCGTCCCCGGCCCCCCTCGCCCTCTCACCCGCCCCCGGACCCCCTCGCCCTCTCACCGGCAGCCCATGAAGATGTGGTTGGACCAGGCCACGGAGAGCGCGACCAGGTAATCTATGCGATCCGGCGGGTAGTCGGACAGATTCCTGACCAGAAACTCCCGGCGCGCCCTCCAGTGCTTGTCGCTCTCCGACCGGCCCCGCAACCCCTCCACCGTGTCCGCGATCTCCCGGTTCTGCTTCAGGAAATCCTCCAGGTCGTCCGCCATCTTGCAACCGTCACTGCCCGGCCCGCGCCTTCCCGGCAGGCTCCGCGCACAGGGCGGCAGCTCGCTGAGCCCAGGCTGTCTCTGCTCCTCCTTTACACACACGCAGCACGGTTTGCTCTTCACTCTTATTTTTCAGCAATATTTTATACGTAGTCATACATTTATGTTAGCAATGAGAAAGCACTTGCATCTGTTTAACACCTTTCACCCCGCCCCCAGGAAGTCCCAATCTAGTTACTGTTACTTAGGATATACGGCACAGAAACAGGCCATTCGCCCCCAACCCATGTTTCTGCTCCACTCGAGCCTCCTGCCATCCTTCCTCATCTAACTCGACCAGCACAACCCTCTAGTCCCTTCTCCATTATATGCTTATTGAGCTTCCCCTTAAATTTATCTGTACTATTTGCCTCAACCACTCCCCATGGTAGTAAGTTCCACATTCTCACCACAGAAGTTTCTTCTGAATTCCCTATTTGATTTCTTAATATCTTTTGACAGCCTCTCATTTTACTGGATACACTCTCTGTCTACTCTGTCAGACCCTTTCATAATTTTTAAAGACCTTTGTTAAATCACCCCTCAGCCTCGTCTCAAGAGAAAAGAGACCCACCCATTCACAGTTCTGGTACCAATCCTTTAATCTTTTTTGCACCCTCTCCAGTACTTCTATATCCTATTTATAACATGGCGACCAAAACTACACTCCGCAAGTGTAGTCTAAGGTTCGCTATCAGTTTAGCATAACTTCTCTACTTTTCAAATCTATCTCTCAAAATAAACCCTTATTTTGTAGGCAAGCAGGACTGCAAACAACCTGAAGTAAATGACTAGATAATCTGATGTTGGTTGAGGGATGCATGTTAGTAAGGCACTGGAAGAACTGTAACTCACTTTGATACATCTCACTCTTAGGAACACGAATAGGCCATTCAGCCTGTTATGCCATTCAATAAGATTATGGCTGATCTGTATTTTAACTCCATCCACCTGCCTTGGCTCCATATATTTTTATACCCTTGTCTAGCAAAAATCTATCGATCTGAGATTTAAAATTACTAATTGAGCTAGCATTTACTGCTTTTTACTGCTTTCCACCTTTTGCGTGAAGAAGTGTTTCCTAACACCTCTCCTGAATGGCCTGGGTCTAATTTTAATTCCACTTGTCCTAGACTCCCCCCACCACCAGCAGAAAAAGTTTCTCTATCAATTCCCTCATCAAATCACCTCATAGCCTTCTATATTCCAGGAAATACAACCTAGTTTATGCAATCTCTCCTTATAATCTAACCCTTGGAGCCCTGGTAACATTCTGGTGAATCTGCACTGCACTGCACTCCTTCCAAGGTCAACATTTCCTTTCTAAGGTACTTTACACAATAAAAAAGAAAGACTGGCATTTATATAGCGGCTTTCACAGCCATCAGATGTCTCAAAGCACTTACAGCCAATAAAGTACTTTTGGAGTGTAGTCACTGTTGTAATGTGGGAAACGCAGCAGCCAATTTGCACACAGCAAATCCCACAGCCAGATCATCTATTTTTTTGTTAATATTGGGATAAATATTGTCCGGAACACCAGGGATAACTCCCCTGTTCTTCAAAATAGTGCCATGGGATCTTTTACATCCACCTGAGAAGGCAAGCAGGGCCTCAGTTTAACACCTCATCTGAAAGACAGCACCCCTGATAGTGTAGAACTGCACTGGAGTGTCAGCCTAGATTTATGTGCTCAAGTCCCTGGAGTGGGACTTGAACCCACAACCTTCCAACTCAGAGGCAAGTGTACTACCCACTGAGCCACAGCTGACACTGTGTCAGCATTTGTCAGTATTCCAGATGTGGTCTAACCAGGGCTTTGTATAGCTGTGGCAAAATTTCCCTTTATATTTTAAGCCCTCTAGTTATATAGGCTAACATTCCATTAGCCTTATTGATAATTTTTTGTATCTATTACATTTTAGTGATCTATGTACATGAACCTCTAAATCTCTTTGCACCTCCACCGTCCCTAGCTTTTCACCATTTAATTAATACATGCATCTATCCTTTTTTGGGCCAAAATGGATGACCTCACACTTAACCTGCGTTGGAATCCATCAGCCACAGTTTTACCCACTCACTTAATATATTATTGTCTCTTTATAATTTTATGCTCCTGTCTACACTAGTTACTATGCCACCAATCTTTGTGTCATTAACAAATTTGGATATATGCCTCTCTATTGTGTTATCGAAGTCATTAATAAGTATAATGAATAGTTGAAACCCCAGCACAGATCCTTGTGAGACACTACTAATCACGTTCTTCCAATTCGAGTACATACCCATTATCCCTACTCTCTGTCTTCTACTGCCTAACCAATCTACTAACCAGGTCAATAATTTGCCCTCAGTTCCATGAGTCTTAATTTTAGCTAACAGTCTCTTATGTGGAAGCTTATCGAATGCCTTTTGGAAGTCCATTTAAACTATATCCATGTCTTCTACTTTAGTTACTTCCTCAAAATTTTCAATTAGGTTTGTTAGATATGACCTATCCTTGACCAATCCATGTTAGTTCTCTCTAATCAGCTCAAATTTCTCTAACAGGTCTATAATATCCTGGTTTCTCTCACCTTCCTTAAATAATGGAGTTACATTTGCAATTTCCCAATCTACAGGGACAATTCAGGAGAAAGCTTTGGAAGATCATGGCTAAAGCATCTGCAATTTCCTCACCTACATCCTTTAAATCTCTGGGGTGGAAACCATCAGGTCCTGGGGATTTGTCAGTATTTAGTTCCATTATTTTTTTCTAATACTGTCTCCTTGCTTAAGTTAACTTTAGTGAGTTCCAGTCCTTGATTCATCATTAATTTCCCTGGAACGTCAGGTATATTATCCTCTTCCTCTACAGTGAAGACTGACAACAGTCATTATTCAACAAGTCTGCCATTTCTTTATTTTCATTTGCAATATTACTCGCATCTGTTTTTAAAGGGCCCACATGACCTTGACTACCCTTTTTCTTCTAATATAATTGTAAAAAATTTGTGTGTTAATATTGATATCCTTCACAATGTTCTTTTCATATTCTTTTTTGACTTCTTTGCTGTTCTTTATATCGCACCCAGTTCCTTGGAGTTATAATATTCTTTGTACTTTTATAAGCTCTTCCCTTTAGTTTTCTCTTATCTTTCACTGACCATGGTTATTTAATTCAATAAGTAGAGCTCTTTCGCCTTTCGTGGTATATACTGGTTCTGTATTAAGCTGAATTGGTAGTTTTACCCGATAACAGCTTTGACCTGCCGTCAATCTCTGTCTCATCCTGTTAAAGATCGTCTTACCAAAATCAAGAATCTTAGTAACTGTGTTAAGTTTCTCCTTTTCAAACTTAACATTGAATTCAATCGTATTATGATCACTGTTAGATAAATGTTCTCTTAATTTTAGATTATGAACTAAGTCTGGCTCTTTACTCATTACTAAATCTAGTATGACCTGCCCTCTCGTTGGTTCTAAAACATAAAACTGTCTTGAATGAAGTCAAGAAATCACTACCTTTCTGACTGGAGCTACTCTGCTCTTCCCAATCTATATGAAAATTAAAGTCTCCCATTAAACCTACAAGCCTCTGAAGTCTCTGAACTTAATAAATTCTGCAACTTCAGTGCTTGCTATCAAGAGGACTGTCAACAACTCTGATTACAGTTTTAAATCCTCTCTTATTCCTCAATTCTAACCATCGAGTCTCCACTGATTGCTTTCCCTTACCTCTACCCTCTCTTATTAATACTCTAATAGTATCTTATCAATAAGGCTAATCCTCCTCTTAAAAATTAAATAGTTCCATATGTTAAAATGGATTTTTGATTATTCTCTCTTTTTGATCATAAATCCACACCTTTAAGCTTTTGCTCCTCTTGACTCCATAATAAGGCAGTAACAAACATGTGTTTTACTTACCTTTTGGGTGGCAGCCTCCAGTGGTCCCTTTAAGGACAGCTAGTTTGGATGCTGAGCACCTGGAAAAAAAACTGACTGCAGCTTGCACGGCGCATGCTGTGATCAATTGCAGACACATTTCTAAGGGGCCTGAAACAGGATTTTCGACCCCTGATCTGCATATGGATTGAGCCTAATATGTTCCAGCTTTATTCACATTGTGGTCATTTTATATCCATCACATTCAACAGTGCCGATCCAATCCCGCCAGGATACCCCGAGCGATGCTGCCATCCTGCGTGTTTCCCGTGCAGCTGCAGTTAAGATAACATTGCATCATAGGACTCCGACTTACATGTTATTCATCAGGCTCTCCACTCTCTGCAACGAGAGCCTCATTGCTGCAACAAGTCGCCATAATTAAACTATCACCGAATGGGAATGCAGAGGGTTGGAGCCAGGAACTGCACTTGTGCAATTTTAACGCTTTGCCCTACTGTAGGGTGTGTTTGTTTCACACTCTCCCTTGATTCTTTGACCTCGGGACTTATAGGGGAAAAGAACAACACGTGGCACAAAATTTAGGCTTAACCCAGCATCAGTTTTATTACTCAAAAACTAACTAAAATACAAAACTAGACTCCTGAGAGAAATTGACTGAAGACATACAATCACTCTTCCAGATTGTAGCTATTGTAGGTTCGTGGTCATTGATTCAATGACCGGTTGATTCTTCTGGCCGTTCTCTGCAGTGCTGTTCCTTCTGTATACGTTCCATACCTCGCTTCGGTACCACTCTTCTGTTTCCCCGCCAAACAATGATGGACGACTGGTGGTGTGTACGTGTACGGGTTCATGTACCCTGAGCTGCTTCTAGATCGCATATTTATATCCACATTATGACTGTTCTTCCACCACTGCGGTTTCTGATAATGTGTTTGCATCGATACGTTGTTTTGTGGCGATCTTGGTTGATTGACTGCAATAATGGACTAGACTGTTCCCAGTTTTCACACGGAGTCTGTGAGGCTCAAGATGACTCCCCATCTTAACACCCCGTTCCCCAAAAATGTGCGCCTGGGGTGATTCCTTTGTTGTATGGTCTTCTTGCAAACTTGGTGTCTCCAGCGAGCTTGTCACCCCCACCCTGGCCAATCAAGTTCAGGGCCTCATCAAATAACTTAAAAATGTAACAACTCCATTGTTGTTATGCATAAAGTCAGTCTGGTCCCTGACCACAGAGTGTCCTTAATTGGGGTGAGTCACCACCTGCCCTCAGGCTGGCGCCTTTTTGCTCCCATTGTCCAAAAACGTGTATTAAATTCCAAAAGCTTGTATTCATCAATTTTTAGTTCATGGTCTCCTTCTGTGCTTTTCTGAAGATTTGTAACCTTACACAATCTACACCTCCCGTCAGGGTGGGTTAAAATTGAGCCCAAGAATACAAGATTAAAGGAGCAATGATGATGTTTTTCAAACATTGGTTTGGCCATAGTTATTGTCCGCCATGCAGTTTTGGGTGCCTTATTATAGAGAGGACATTAAAACCATAGAAAACATACAATATAGATTTACCAGCATGATGCCAAGGATGGGAACTAAAGTTCTAAGGACAGACCAGAGAAACAGCGACGATTTCCACTGGAGCAGGGAAGGCTAAGAGAAAATTAAAATTGAGGTTTTAAAAATGATGAAGCATTTTGATAGAGTGAATAGGGAATGACAATTTTCTCAAATTAGAACTTAGTGATCAGAAGTCATTGATTTAAAATTGTCACTAAGTAAGTGAGGACAGAGGGTTATTGGAGCATCGAATGCTTTGCCACAGAATGTGGTTGAGGCAGAGCCCATTGTACCTTTTAAAAGAAAATTGGATAAATATTTAAACCAGAGGAAGATACACAGTTATTGGGAGAGTGTGGGGTAGTGCGATTAGTTTTGGATTGCTCCAGGAAAGAACTGGCATAGATACAATGGTCTTTCTGTGATGCAAACTTCTCTGGTACAATCAAAACCACTTGTTTCACTGTCTAGGGACAAAACTCACACAAACTACTTTCTAAATGTTTTCACTTCAATTGTGCACCCTACCCCACTTGCACTCTCTCCTTGGAACAGGATAACCTCTCATCATGATCAATGCCACAAAAGGTTTACAAGTAGACAGAAAAGTTTTGAGCCTAGTGCAAATATGTCATACTCCAGATATCACACTTCAAAGTATTACACTTTGTTGCACATACAAAACAATTTTTGAAATATAAGGAAAAAAGTCAGCTACTAATACTACTGTCCCGATGCCTGAAAGTTGCAAGCAATTTACAATCCTTCATCAAACAACCATTAAACTATAATTGACCTAAGGCTCTGTTCAATTAACAACAATTAGGTTTTGGGTATGAACAGCACACAATGTTTTGCTACTCCCGCCTGTATCATTTTTCAAAGTAAAAGCTCCCACAATTTACCTTCAGAGCTGTTAAGGCCAGAGAGCAGGAGATCATTTCAGTCTGGTGTAACTTTAAACTTGAAATCAAAGTCATCAAGTGTGTCAGATAGGTAATTTACTACTTTCTGGCACTCCAACTGACTTGGGAATTCCTCGGGCTAAATACTCAGAGGAATTGTATTTAACTTAGGTCACCCTGACCCAGATAGAATGCTCAACCTCAAGAGCTTCAAAACCACAAAGTAACACTTTTGGTTGCTCGTGATCTACCAGTTCTGATGTAAAGTCAGAATTGTGATCCGTGAGGATGCCATGATAAGTTGACTCATAAATGAAACCTCACCACAGTTTTAACCATGCATTAATATTTTAAACAAAACACTTTTTTCTTGAAGCTTTACCGTTTCAAAATCATTTTGATCAAGGCAGCACAGCTTGGCAGTTTAGAGCCTTACAATATGCCATCGAGTGGTGGTTCATAGCCACCATCTCCCACATGCTGAGTTGTTGATCCCAAATGTGCTTCTGTGGGGAGGTCTGAGTGGAGGCCAAGTAGCTTTCACAGGATGAGAGGAGCAATGGGAGCGGCCTTTTGGCTAAGATCTGCATAACCAACCTGACCAGCCACCATGACTTCCGGGTGGTTTCTCCCTGGTCAGGAAGGTATATGCTTACATTTTTGTAAACAGGAGGTGGGTGGGATTGGTGACCCATCCACCTCCACGGAGGTGTGTGGGGGACCTGACCCATCCACCTCCATGGCACGAACCTGGTATTGCAGTACTTCCAGGAACGGTGCAGTGGCTCTAGGCCTTTTGGCTAAGAGCATTGGCGCAGAGTGATCCTTGACTGGTGCAGGGTGACCTCTGGCGTTTGTGACTTGACAAAGAATTGGAAACGATTGGCTACGAATTTATTTAAAAAAAAAAAAAAAAAAATGGGAGATATAGTCATCGCTTCTCGGCCTTTTGGCTAAGATCAAGTGTAGTACCGTTTCTGACCAGCCACCATGACCTCCGGGTGGTTTCTCCCTGGTCAGGAAGGTATATGCTTGCATTTTTGGAAACAGGAGGTGGGTGGGGAGGGTTGACCCATCCACCTCCACGGAGGTGTGTGGGGGACCTGACCCATCCACCTCCATGGCACGAACCTGGTATTGCAGTACTTCCAGGAACGGTGCAGTGGCTCTAGGCCTTTTGGCTAAGAGCATTGGCGCAGAGTGATCCTTGGCATGTGCAAGGTGACCTCTGGCGTTTGTGATTTGACAAAGAATTGGAACGATTGGCTACGAATTAAAAAAAAAAAAAATGGGAGATATAGTCACCTACAGGATCTACTCTGTCTTGCAACTCTGAACAACTGGCTATAATTATCATCAAAGGCAGTCCCTCGAAATCGAGAAAGACTTGTTTCCACTCTAAAAGTGAGTTCTTAGGTGACTGAACAGTCCAATACGGGAATTACAGTCTCTGTCACAGGTGGGACAGACAGTCGTTGAAGGAAAGGGTGGGTGGGGAGTCTGGTTTGCCACACGCTCCTTCTGCTGCTTGCGCTTGATTTCTGCATGCTCTCGGCGACAAGATGCGAGGTGCTCAGCGCCCTCCCGGATGCTCTTCCTCCACTTAGGGTGGTCTTTGGCCAGGGACTCCCAGGTGTCGATGGGGTGTTGCATTTCATCAAGGAGGCTTTGAGGGTGTCCTTGAAACGTTTCCACTGCCCACCTGGGGCTCGCTTACCAAGTAGGAGTTCCGAGTAGAGCGCTTGCTTTGGGAGTCTTTTGTCGGGCATGCGAATAATATGACATTGGCAGAAGGCTAGGAGCAGCAAAACAGTTTATCCCATTGCCTGGAGAAGGTGTGTGGTACAGACAGAGCTCAGAAAAAAGAATGAAAATAAAAATAATTTTAGCATTTTATATCTTATTGATTTGCTATTAAACAGGACTATTCACAAAAAGAGTTATTTACAGGACTAATATTATGGGTGAGATATTGAACAGTTCAATACAGAACCAGATAACTGGAAACTGTTCACACGAGGTTAAACAAACAAACCAATTAGACAAGTCTCTTTTAGATGTATTGAGCATATTTACTGATAAGAATCAAATAATATAGGTGATGAATGTAGTTTCAGTTTTCTTTGTCGGTATTCACGAATTTCTACGTGAAATTGTAACCAAGATCCTACATACTAGGGGCTCCTGATGTGTGTATGCACCACATGTGTATTACTGAGTTGGATAGGCCAGGAAAACCCTAGGTTTGATCCTTGGTCTGTGCTTAAGTGATCTTACTGTCCTGAAGTAGTACAATTTACTTGGCATTCATTGCCAGCTAATGGAAAATTAGCCATGGTTTCATGACCAATTCTCAGGAGCAGTGTTTGCCTTACGAAGGCCTCATGTAAAGGTTTGGTTTGATGCCCCTACATTTTATTAGGCATTGATACTAAATACTACGTAGTACCTACGTAATCTGGTGTAAAATCTGCACACATACGATTGTAAAAAGGTAAGTTTGCAATAGGTAATATAAAAATAGTTGACAGAATGACCAGGGATCAGTTATTACCAGTGAGTAGATGTCCTTTCCATTAAAATAAATTAACTGAAATTTACTTCATTGGCTGTAAAATGCTTTGGGACGTCCTGAGGTTGTGGCAGCTGCTATATAAATGCAATTTCTTTCTTTTTTTTACAATACTTAAATATTAATAATATAATCCCATTTACACCTACTCTAGACCTACCTTTTATTTCTTTACTTGTCCCATTACCATTTCCTTTTGCCTTGCACCATCATCCCTTTTGTCACTTAATCTCTCCTGGCTTCCACCCTATCACAGACCTTCCCTTTTGTTCTTTCCCCCCTCCCCCTTTCCCTGCCCCTGTACTTGTTTAAAACCTGTTGCATCTCTAACCTTTTCCAGTTCTGATGAAATGTTATCGACCTGAAATGTTAACTTTGTTTCTCTCTCCACCAATGCTGCGTGACATGTTGATTATTTCTAGCATTTTCTGTCAGATTTCCAGCATCTGCAGTATTTTGCTTTTGTAATACTTATATGTTTATCTACAGACCCGGCATCAGCACTGCGAGTAAGGTCGTGTTGCTGAATCACATATTGTGGCTTTCAATACACTGGGAATTGGGTATAAAGAAGACATATGTTAGCAAAATGATTTAAGTGCTTTTCATTCTCTGTGGTGATAGGTTTGCTTCTCAGTGTGATTTTTCACAAGAAATCTCTGTGAGGAACATTTAAATTTTCACAGTAGTTGTTAATATAACTGAAAGTATTTGTACAAGTTAACACACATAAATGTATGCATTAATTTTCTCAAAATTTGTTCCTTAAATATTAAAATCATTCTTTTTCATCTCCCCTTTCTTGTTTTATTTTATGAGGATGAGATTCCCTTTCTTCCCACCCAATTTTCTTCCCTTCTCTCTAGAAATCATTGTGTCTTGTTGTGATACGGCTCCAGAGATGCACACAACTCACTGATACATCATATAAGTAGCCATTCTTCCTGTCTATACCATGATATTTGACTGTGGAAGACATCACAGCTGATCCCAATATCATTAACCAAATGTACATTTTTCAGCAAGGTCCACTGATTGTGATCAGGACCAGGAACCCCAGCTGTATTTCCCTTTTCCTGTTCAGGATCACCAAGGTTAATTGGGGTTACACAGTCTTTTTATGTTGAGATCAGCTACATTAGTACATATTACAGATCAACAGTTTAACTAGGGACCTTCATAATCTGTTTGGCAAACTACCAGATTTTAAGCAGTGCATTTACTCACTAAATCATGATTTGACATTTTTCAAAATTTTACAACAGCAGTTACATGTATATAACAACCAAAATTATAAAAATGGAAATATTATAGCACATAAAATTTAAAAAGGCTGTACAAATAATTGACCGCTTTAAAATGTTGTAAATTTAGCCTTGCACCTGGCGAATAGGTGTCCAGATATGCACACGAAGTTCTCCTGGTTCAACTATTATTCTCTCTGAATACGCAATGCCCTACAGCATTCTGACTCTGGCAAGTCATAAAGGATCCTCCAGCTACACTGGGGAAAGGGTCAGTCAATTTATCTGTTCATCGATACATGGGCATCTGCAGCAAATAACTCCAAGGGCTCAATTTTCCCTAAAGCCGTTTTTTAGCGTATTGCCAGAGTTACACCCATTTTTCTAGGCCACAAATAAATGTGCCAAGTTTTCCCGTTCTATTTTTTGAAACTGACGCCGCGCAGCCTGTCCTGTAGCCTCGGGAAGTGGAGCCTAATGTCTGCGCTGAAAAAATGATGCCGCCCCTTCTGTGCATGTGCGAAAAAAAGGACGTTTTTGACGTGATTCCCATGGGTGCACATGCACAGTACAGCTCCTGGTCTGCAATCGGCCGTTTTTAAAGAGCCAGTTGTGTGTGAGAACGTTGAATGCTGTGTGAGAACTTTAATTATCATTGGAAAAATCGGAGCTACAATACAAGATGCAACACGGCGCAAGGACCAAGAATTTCTTACAGGATGAAGTGGAGGCACTTGTTACTGTGATTGAAGGCAGACGGCAGGAGCTGGACACCAGCAGAGGTCGCATAAAAGTTCCACCCAAAGAAATGAAGAACCAACTTGCAAAAGATTACTGTGCAATGGTGACCACCCTGATGTCTGGAGGCCAGTGCAAAAAGAAGTGGCAGGAACTTGGTCAAGTAGTTAGTGTAAGTAATATTTTCACTTTGCAATGGAATTGCAATTGTAAATGTGATAATCTGTATATGTTTCACCCAGCAAAAAGACACCCTCTCTAAAAAGTTATATTTTCATCTTTGCAGAGGAAAGTGGCACACAACAAAGAAGAAAGAACTCGAAAAGGAGGAGGCCAGGCAAATCTGCACCCACTGACACCCTTGGAAGAGAGGGCCGCTGCTTTGATGGGACCTGCCTGGAGAAAAGCAACCACCACTGCACAAGCTGGGCCCACACTTGAGGGAGAGGGTAAGTCCTGCAAATTCCACAGTCTGGCTTTCCTGAATGTTAAGTACTGCACGGGCTAGCCATGCTTCAGTTCATGGGGATGTCTCCGTCAGCTACGTTTCGGTTGATGCAATGTGCTATCATTCATCATGGTCCTTCAAATCAGCCTGCGCTGAGTGAGCCTACTCATGCCACCCACCCTGCCCCCTCCTCTGTTGCTAATCATTTGTCTATTGTGTTATATTTTTCAGAACTTGAGGCCAACCCTGATGATGCAAAAGAAGATTCAAATGAGGACCAGCCTGAAGAGGAGAACATTTTCCAATCCCACCTTCTAGACCAAGAGCATGGGGGTGAGGGGGAGGGAATGGATGAAGCCCCCACTGTTGTACTCACTTTGGAGGAGGTGCAGGTGCTGACTATTGAGGTGCCTGCCCTTTCCCTGAGTAGTGGTTTGAGTGTTGGTGGGACATTCCATGGTTTCCCACCGTCCAAGGTTGAGGATTCCAGTGGGGTGCAGCGAGGCACATCCAGGGCCCCACCATCCCAGGCAGCGGATGCCAGTGGACTGCAGCAAGGCACACTCAGGGTGAGGAGGGAAGGAGAGCTCGACCATGCTCTCCTGAGATACAGGATCTAATAGATGTGGTTCACATGATGGCAATGAGTGCGGATAGTATTGACCGTACCTGATCACTCCTGGACACCATCATTGGAGTGGGTGATGAGGTATCGGGACTGTCGGGAGAAGTAACAACACTCTCACGAGAAATGGTAACGTTTTCTGGGAACATGAAGGAGGGAATATCTCTGTCAGCAGAAACAATGTCGGTGCACATGAGGGAATGTCGCAGGTAGTTCAAGCGCTGTCAGTGAACATGAGGGAGGGAATGTTGCAGGTAGTTGACACATTGTTGCTCAACATGAGGGAGGGCATGTCACAGACAGGTGAGACACTGTCAGCGAACATGAAGGAGGGAATGTTAGAGGTAGTTGAGACACTGTCAGGGCACATGAGGGAGGGAATGTCGGAGTTAGCTGCTGCAATAAGGGAACATGCCCAGACCCCGCGCCCATTGACAGAATCAACTGCCACTCCCACTCCAATCCCCAAACCAGCCTCTGAAGAGGCCCAAGCCGGGCCTTCCACATTACTGGCTGCCGCCCCCTCCCCGCCATCAAGAAGTGTGCATTACCCAAGATGTTCGAAACAATAAGCTTGGTACCAACCCAAGAAACTGCGCCACCGCCTGTGGCAGGGGTGATGGAGTCACCAAGACCAAGCGCAGTGGGCAGTCTTAGAATAAGGTGGAGGAGAGATGGGTGCAGCCTTTTTTTGCTGCTGCTGTTGTTGTTATTATTGTTGTTGTTACTGTTGTAACTGTTCTCAAATTAAAAGTTTTTTGTAAGTTATGTAAATTTACAATTTTAAAAGTTAGTAAATGATCTTAAAGTTTGTAAGTGATCTTAAGTGAAAACTTTAAAGTTTGATACAAGAATAATTTTTATTGACGTTAAGTTGAGTACGAACAAATGTTCGTTAAACTTTTGAATAAAATATATTTTAAATTATAACTGAATCATTGACATTATTTGTTCCATTATTAACACAACTTTTGGAACTTGAAAAATCATTTCCATTATTTGTTTGATTATTAACACAACTTTTTGAAGTGAACAAGAATCATTTCCATCATTTGTTCCATTAACACAACACAAAATTATGGAACAGGTCGAAACAGTAAACATGGTCCATTTGGAATAGCTGCCGCTGAGCCTTCACGGGTGAGGTGCTGGTGCAAGGCTCGAGCAATCCTCCGCCGTCGTGCTCCGGGTTCAGGTATGACTTCCTCCTCCTCCTCCTCATCATCTGCATCTTTCTCATCATTATCGTCAGCCACTCTCAACTCAGGTGGGTCTTCTACTACCAGCTGCTGCTGCCGCCTCATGATGGCTACGTTATGCAGCATGCAGCACACAACAGTGAACTGACCGACAATCTCAAGCAAGTATTGCAAATAGCCTCCAGAATGGTCCAGGCATCGGAAACGCTGTTTCAAGATGCCAAGGGTCCTCTCTATTATGCTGTGCGTCGCAATGTGCGACATGTTGTATTCCTGGTCAGCTTCCATCTGGGTTACGCATAGGGGCATCATGAGCCAGGTGGCGAGGCCGTACCCTTTGTCTCCTAGTAGCCAGCTCTGCCCTTCTGCCTGCTGCTTAAACATGGCAGATATAATGCTCTCGCATAGGATGAACGCATCATGGGTGCTCCCAGGGTATCTTGCATCAACCGACATGATGCGATGCATGTTGTCACACACGAGTGGCACATTAACGGAGCGGAAGCCTTTTCTGTTCCTGCACATCTCGGAATCCTCCAAAGGTGCTTGCAAGGCGATGTGGGTAAGGCGTCTTGCCCATCATCCTACGTGCTCTGAGGTTCCTCATGCAATGACGTTGAATGAATTGTCTCCTCTGCAGCATCATCATGCAGAAGGCTTGCACAAGGTATGGCATTGTCAGTATTGCCCCCATGATTACATTTTACCTTTGCAAGATGCTCAAAATGCAGACAGGCAGGACAAGATTCTTTATTCTCTCTCCCCACAAGATCTATATGGACCACACCCAGGTCTGAGCAGGTGCAGTGATTGGAACCTCCCCCTCGCACCCCGCCCGGGCTACATTTGATGGGTAGTGCAGGCTTATGATGCCTTCTGTATGCCTTCCACAGGCCCCCACCCCTCCTCGGGCTTCTTTTGAAGCCAAGCCCCTATGTCCAGGCAAGTATCAGATTATGCCGGCCGACACTCCAACACTCGAGCCCTGTTTGCAGACGTTCGGTGGTGGCGTGTCAGTTTAAAAAAATCTGAAAACTTACAGAATTCCATCAAACCTCCATTTACTGCATTTTAAGATAAAAAAAATAACCTTTATTATGCATGTTTAAGTGTTCTTTGCTCCCTCCAAAACTTCGCTGAAAAATAATGGTGTCTTTATGCGCCAATTTTTCTTAACTCACCAGAAGATTTATCGGGAGTGGTCACGTACGCCGACCTAGGAGAAATTTTTTGGGGGCAAACTTACAGAATTAAGAAAAACTGGCGCACACATGACGCAAAAAAAACGCACTTAAAAAAATCGTAACTAACTGAGTTACGCTGGTGCACATTCATTGGGGAAATGTTAATTTTTTAACTTACGCCAAAAAAAGCAGTGCGCGTCAAAAAAAAACTGGGGAAAATTGAGCCCAATAATAGGACAAACACTACAGTTTAGGCCTGGAATTTCCGATTGGTATTGTTTTGATACTGTTGTGTAACCCATTGATTTTAAGTGAGTTACCACTGGCATTAAAATGACGTTGATCAGAAAATCTCAGCTTAAGTGTTTATATTTAGATACTGAAAGCATTCAGAATAAAATGCTCGCGTTAGATGCATATATAGCAGGAGGTGAGGTTACACAGATGGAAATTAATTCAATATTCGGGTGTATAAGATGTTGTGCAAGGATAGAGAAAACAGAAGAGGAGAAGTATCTATATATGTTCTTGAGAATTAGAAATTAAGGAAGAGAAATTGACATTCCAGGGAAGACATAATCTGAAATAGTCTGGCTTGATCATACAAGCAGGAGAGGACAGAATTAACAGCGGAAACCTTACAAGGGGATAACTTGCACCTAGGTCTGCATCTTGCAAGTGATCAGGTAAGCATCCTTAATATAAGTCCCGAGCATAGTGGTTATTTTATTGATCTAGTAATCCAGAGGCCTGGACTAATGATCCAGAGACACGAGTTCAAATCCCACTTACGGCAGTTGGAGAATTTAAATTCAGATAATTAAATAAATCTGGAATGAAAAGCTCGTATCAGTAATGGTGACCGTGAAACTACCGGATTGTCGTAAAAACCCATTTGGTTCACTAATGACTTTTAGGGAAGGAAATCTGCTGCCCTTACCTGGTCTGGCCTATATGTGACTCCAGATCCACAGCAATGTGGTTGACTCTTAACTGTCCTTTACGGTTCAAGAAGGCGGCTCACCACCACCTTCACAAGGGCAATTAGGGATGGGCAATAAAGCCACCTTTGCCAGCGATGCCCACATCCCATAAACAAATTTTGGGGACTAGTGACTAAATTTTAGATTATCTTGTTATCTGCACCAATACGAATTAGGGAAAAAATGTATCAGGGCCAAAAATAATCAGCCCTTCTGGCACACTCCCACCACAATTCCGGGATCAGCCTGCTGGGCCAGAAAACTGAATGGGTCCTGAGACTCGGCCACGAAACCCACCCCCCCCCCCTCCCCCGGCCAAAAGGGAACGGTAGCATAAGTAGTAATCTGAAGACATGAGTTCAAATCCCACCACAACAGCTGTGGAATTTAAATTCATATAGAAACATAGAAAATTGGTGCAGGAGCAGGCCATTCGGCCCTTTGAGCCTGCACCGCCATTCAATATGATCATGGCTGATCATGCAACCTCAGTACCCCAACCCTGCCTTCTCTCCATACCCCCTGATCCCTTTAGCCATAAGGGCCACATCTAACTCCCTTTTGAATATGTCCAACGAACTAGATTCAACAACTTTCTGTGGCAGAGAATTCCACAGGTTCACAACTCTCTGGGTGAAAAAGTTTCTCCTCATCTATAGGCTTACCCCTTATCTTTAGACTGTGACCCCTGGTTCTGGACGTCCTCAACATCAGGAACATTCTATCTGCATCGAACCTGTCCAGTCCCGTCAGAATTTTATAAGTTTTTATGAGATCCCCTCTCATTCTTCTAAATTCCAGTGAGTATAAGCCTAGCCGATCCAGTCTTTCCTCAAATGTCAGTCCTGCCATCACAGGAATCAGTCTGGTGAACCTTCGCTGTACTTCCTCAATAGCAAGCACCTCCTTCCTCAGATTACGAAAACAAAACTGCACACAATACTCAAGGTGTGGTCTCACCAAGGCCCTGTACAACTGCAGTAAGACCTTCCTGTCCTATACTCAAATCCTCTCGCTATGAAGGCCAGCATGCCATTTGCTTTCTTTACTGCCTGCTGTACCTGCATGCCTACCTTCAATGACTGATGTACCATGACATCCAGGTCTCTTTGTATCTCCCCTTTTACTAATCTATCAACATTCAGATAATAATCTGCCTTCCTGTTTTTGCCACCAAATTGGATAACCTCACATTTATCCACATTATACTGCATCTGCCATGCATTTGCCCATTCACCTAACCAGTCCAAGTCCCCCTGCAGCCTCTTAGCATCCTCCTCGCAGCTCACATGCTACCCAGCTTAGTGTCATCTGCAAACTTGGAGATATTACCTTCAATTCCTTTGTCTAAATCATTAATGTATATTGTAAATAGCTGGGGTCCCAGCACTGAACCCTGCGGTACCCCACTAGTCACTACCTACCATTCTGAAAAGGACCCGTTTATTCCCACTCTTTGCTTCCTGTCTGCCAACCAGTTCTCTATGCACGTCAATACATTACCCCCAATAACTTGTGCCTTCATTTTGCACACTAATCTCTTGTGTGGGACCTTGTCAAAAGCCTTTTGAAAGTCCAAATACACCACATCCACTGGTTCTCCCTTATCCACTCTACTCGTTACATCCTCAAAAAAACTCTAGAAGATTTGTCAAGCATGATTTCCCGTTCATAAATCCATGCTGACTTGGACCGATCATGTCACTGCTTTCCAGATGCGCTGTTATTCCATCTTTAATAATTGATTCCAGCATTTTCCCCACTACCGATGTCAGGCTAACCAGTCTATAATTCCCTGTTTTCTCTCTCCCTCCTTTTTTAAAGAGTGAGGTTACATTAGCTACCCTCCAATCCATAGGAACTGATCCAGAGTCCATGGAATGTTGGAAAATGATCACCAATGCATCCACTATTTCTAGAGCCACTTCCTTAAGTACTCTGTGATGCAGACTATCAGGCCCTGGGGATTTATCAGCCTTCAGTCCCTTCAATTTCCCTAACACCATTTCCTGACTGATAAGGATTTCCCTCAGTTCCCCCTTCTCACTCGACCCTCGGTCCCCTAGTATTTTTATATAATTTAATTAGTATAATTAAATACATCTGGAATAAAAAGCTAGTGTCAGTTTAACACCAGACACTCT
This sequence comes from Pristiophorus japonicus, assembly GCF_044704955.1. NCBI lineage: Eukaryota > Metazoa > Chordata > Chondrichthyes > Pristiophoridae > Pristiophorus > Pristiophorus japonicus. Next base: position 55,445,719 of record NC_091980.1, read on the forward strand.
GGAACACTGAATGCTTAGATGTAAGCCTGTGTCTATAATTGTCCGTGAGTTGCCAAAGTGATCTGTGTTGCCAGGATGCCTCCGCCCGATAGGAAAGAAAAATCAGAGATAAAGCCACTCAGTTGTAACAAAAACAGAAAATGCTGGAAATCTCAGCGGGTCAGGCAGCATCTGTGGAGAGAAACAGAGTCAATGTTTCAGGTCAATGACCCTTCTAAGATTCAGAATAGATCTAGCAGCTCAAAACTGGGCATCCATGAGGCACTGTGGGCCATCAGCAGCAGCAGAATTATATCCCTCACTCTATTATTACCATCAAGTCAGGTGACCAACCGTGGTTCAATGAGGAGTGTAGAAAAGCATGCCACGAGCAGCACCAGGTGTACCTAAAAATGAGGTACAACTTGGGGAAACTACAACACAGGACTACATGCATGCTAAACAACAGAAGTAGCATGCTATAGACAGGGCTAAGTGATCCCACAATCAACGGATCAGTTCAAAGCTCTGCAATCCTGCTACATCCAGTCATGAGTGGTGGTGGACCAATAAACAACTGACGAGAGGAGGAGGCTCCATGAATATCCCATCCTCAATGATGGCGGTGCAAAAGACAAGGCTGAAATGTTTGCAACCATCTTATCTATCTAATCGTAGCCAGAAAATATCCAGCAATGGTTTCACTTCCCACTCCTGCATCGTTACCTCTGGTGTTCCCCAAGGATCTGTCCTTGGTCCCCTCTTATTTCTCATCTATATGCTGCCCCTTGGTGATATCATCCGAAAACACGGAGTCACTTTCCACATGTACGGAGACGACACCCAGCTCTACCTCTCCACCACTTCTGTCGACCCCTGCTTGGTATCTAAATTGTCAGATTGCTTGTCCAACATCCAGTACTGAAAGAGCAGAAATTTTCTCCAATTAAATATTGGGAAGACCGAAGCCATTATCTTTCGTCCCCGCCACAAACTGCATTTCTTAACCACTGACTCAATCCCGCTCCCTAGTATCAATGTGAGGGTGAACAAGACTGTTCGCAACCTAGGTGTCATATTTGACTCTAAAATGGGTTTACAGCCACATATCCGCGGCATAACTAAAACCGCCCTTTTCCACCTCCGTAACATTGCCCGCCTCCGCTCCTGCCTCAGCTCTTCTGCTGCTGAAACCCTTGTTCATGCCTTTGTTACCTCTAGACTTGACTACTCCAACTCACTCCTGGCCGCACTTCCACATTCCACACTGCGTAAACTTGAAGTCATCCAAAACTCAGCAGCCCATGTACTAACCCACACCAAGTCAAGATCACCCATCACCTCTGTGCTTTCTGACCTACATTGGCTCCCAGTTAAACCATGCTTCGATTTCAAAATTCTCATTCTTGTTTACAAATCATTCTATGGACTTCCCCCTCCCTATCTCTGTAATCTTTTTCAGCCTCACAATCCCACAAGCTGTCTGCGCTCCTCAAATTCTGGCCTCTTGAACCATCCCCCATTATAACTGCTCAACCATCGGTGGCCTGGGCCCTAAGCTCTGGAACTTCCTCCCTAAACCTCTGCGACTCTCTACCTCTCTTTCCTCCTTTAAGACGCTCGTTAAAACCTACCACTTTAAACAAGCTTCTGTGGCTCGGTGTCAAATTTATCTGTTTGTAACACTATTGTGAAGTGCCTTGGGACGTTTTACTATGTTAAAGGTGCTATATAAATAAAAGTTATTATTATTATATTATCTTCAGCCGGAAGTGCCGAGTGGATGATCTATCTTGACTTCTTCCTGAGGTCCCCACCATCACAGCAGCCAGTTTTCAGCCAATTCAATTCACTCCACATGATATCAAGAAATGGCTGAGCGCACTGGATACAGCAAAGGCTATGGGCCACGACAATATCCCGGCTGTCGTGCTGAAGTCTTGTGCTTGAGAACTAACCAAGCTGTTCCAGTATAGCTACAACACTGGTATCTACCCGACAATGTGGAAAACTGTCCAGGCAAGTCCTGTCCACAAAAAGCAGGACAAATCCAATCTGGCCAATTACCACCCCATCAGTCTATTCTTAATCATCAACAAAATGATGGAAGGTGTCGTCGACGCTGCTATCAAGTGGCACTTAATCACCGATGCTCAGTTTGGTTTCCGCCAGGACCACTCGGCTTCAGACCTCATTACAGCTTTGGATCAAACATGGACACAAGAGTTGAATTGCAGAGGTGAGGTGAGAGTGACTGTCCTTGAAATCAAGGCAGCATTTGACCAAGTGTGGCACCAAGGAGCCCTAGTAAAATTGAAGTTAATGGGAATCAGGAGAAAGATTCTCCACTGGTTGAAGTCAGACCCAGCACAAAGGAAGATGGTTGTGGATGTTGGAAGGGCAATCATCTTAGCCCCAGGACATTGGTGCAGTAGTTCCTCAGGGCAGTGTCCTAGCCCCAACCATTTTCAACTGCTTCATCAATTACCTTCCCTCCATCATGTCAGAAGTGGGGCTTAATATTTCCTTACTATACAGTATAAATGCAAACGAGGCCCATACTTGAGAAAAGATCACTCTGTGACCAGTTACCTTTATTAGCAAGAGGCAGACGGTGGGTGGAGCTTCCTCTTTTATACCGGAAAGTCCAGATTAGGAGTGTCTCCCACAAGTTCGCCCCCTGTGGTCAGTGTTATCAAGGTATACAACTTAGGTCAGCTTATACATGGGTTACAATGATAGTTGAATACATGACACCACCTCCCCCACAAAGTCTTAGTGGGATCACAGGTTAAGTCTCTCTGGTGGTTTACGTTCCCTTATAGAGCGCCTGAGTTGGGGCTCCAGTTGTTGGGCACTGGCCTGAGTGTCTGCTGTTTGCGGTGCCTCAGGCCTGTCCGGACTGCCCACAGTGACTGGGCTCTCCTCTACTTGGTTCTGGTGTTCGGTCACCTGTGGTGGAGTAAACTCTACATCGTGTTCTTTTCTGCTTCTTCTATGGGGTTGCTGAACCTCCTTTTAGTTTGATCCGTGTGTTTGCGGCAGATTTGTCCATTGGTAAGTTTAACTACCAAAACCCTATTCCTCGCTTTGGCATTCACAGTGCCTGTAAGCCATTTGGGCCCTGCAGCATAATTAAGGACAAAAACAGGGTCATTGACATCAATACATCGCGCCCTTGCATTCCTGTCATGGTAGTCACATTGTGACTGATGCCTGCTCTCAATCATTTCTTTCATAGTAGGCTTTTACATATATATAAAACGGAAAAGAGTGATTAAAGTAAATGTTGGTCCCTTAGAAGATGAGAAGGGGGATTTAATAATGGGAAATGTGGAAATGGCTGAGACCTTAAACAATTATTTTGCTTCGGTCTTCACAGTGGAAGACACAAAAACCATGCCAAAAATTGCTGGTCACAGGAATGTGGGAAGGGAGGACCTTGAGACAATCACTATCACTAGGGAGGTAGTGGTGGACAGACTAATCGGACTCAAGGTAGACAAGTCCCCTGGTCCGGATGAAATGCATCCCAGGGTATTAAAAGAGATGGCGGAAGTTATAGCAGATGCATTCGTTATAATCGACCAAAATTCTCTGGGTTCTGGGGCGGTACCAGCGGATTGGAAAGCAGCTAATGTAACACCTCAGTTTAAAAAAGGGGGCAGACAAAAGGCAGGTAACTATAGGACGGTTAGTTTAACATCTGTAGTGGGGAAAATGCTTGAAGCTACCATTAAGGAAGAATAGGAATAGTGCAATCAAGCAGACGCAACATGGATTCATGAAGGGGAAATCATGTTTGACTAATTTACTGGAATTCTTTCAGGATATAACGAGCATGGTGGATAGAGGTGTACCGATGGATGTGGTGTATTTGGATTTCCAAAAGGCATTCGATAAGGTGCCACACAAAAGGTTACTGCAGAAGATAAAGGGACGCGGAGTCAGAGGAAATGTATTGGCATGGATAGAGAATTGGCTGGCTAACAGAAAGCAGAGAGTCGGAATAAATGGGTCCTTTTCGGGTTGGAAATCGGTGGTTAGTGGTGTGCCACAGGGATCGGTGCTGAGACCACAACTGTTTACAATATACTAAGATGACCTGGAAGAGGGGACAGAGTGTAGTGTAACAAAATTTGCAGATGACACAAAGATTAGTGGGAAAGCGGGTTGTGTAGAGGACACAGAGCGGCTGCAAAGAGATTTAGATAGGTTAAGCGAATGGGCTGAGGTTTGGAAAATGTGAAGTCATTCACCTTCGAAAAAAAACAGTAAAAGGGAATATTATTCAAATGGGGAGAAATTACAACATGCTGCGGTGCAGAGGGACCTGGGGGTCCTTGTGCATGAATCCCAAAAAGTTAGTTTGCAGGTGCAGCAGGTAATCAGGAAGGCAACTGGAATGTTGCCCTTCATTGCGAGAGGGATGGAGTACAAAAGCAGGGAGGTCGTGCTGCAACTGTACAGGGTATTGGTGAGGCCGCACCTGGAGTACTGCGTGCAGTTTTGGTCACCTTACTTAAGGAAGGATATACTAGCTTTGGATGGGGTACAGAGATGATTCACTAGGCTGATTCCGGAGATGAGGGGGTTACCTTATGATGATAGATTGAGTAGACTGGGTCGTTACTCGTTGGAGTTCAGAAGGATGAGGGGTGATCTTATAGAAACATTTAAAATAATGAAAGGGATACACAAGATAGTGGCAGAGAGGTTGTTTCCACTGGTCGGGCAGACTAGAACTAGGGGGCACAGCCTCAAAGTAAGGGGGAGCCTATTTAAAACCGAGTTGAGAAGGAATTTCTTCTCCCAGAGGGTTGTGAATCTGTGGAATTCTCTGCCCAAGGAAGCAGTTGAGGCTAGCTCATTGAATGTATTCAAATCATAGATAGATAGATTTTTAACCAATTAAGGGTTAACATAAGAACATAAGAATTAGGAACAGGAGTAGGCCCTCTAGCCCCTCAAGCCTGCTCCGCCATTCAACAAGATTATGGCTGATCTGGCCGTGGACTCAGCTCCACTTACCCGCCCGCTCCCCATAACCCTTAATTCCCTTATTGGTTAAAAATCTACCCATCTGCGACTTGAATACATTTAATGAGCTCGCCTCAACTGCTTTCTTGGGCAGAGAATTCCACAGATTCATAACCCTCTGGGAGAAGAAATTCTTCTCAACTCGGTTTTAAATTGGCTCCCTCATATTTTGAGGCTGTGCCCCCTAGTTCTAGTCTCCCCGACCAGTGGAAACAACCTCGCTGCCTCTATCTTGTCTATCCCTTTCATTATTTTAAATGTTTCTATAAGATCACCCCTCATCCTTCTGAACTCCAACGAGTAAAGACCCAGTCTACTCAATCTATCATCATAAGGTAACCCCCTCATCTCTGGAATCAGCCTAGTGAATCGTCTCGGTACCCCCTCCAAAGCCATATCATTCCTTAAGTAAGGCGACCAAAACTGCACGCAGTACTCCAGGTGCGGCCTCACCAATACCCTATATAGTTGCAGAAGGACCTTCCTGCTTTTGTACTCCATCCCTCTCGCAATGAAGGCCAACATTCCATTTGCCTTCCTGATTACCTGCTGCACGTGCAAACTAACTTTTTGGGATTCATGCACAAGGACCCCCAGGTCCCTCTGCACCGCAGCATGTTGTAATTTCTCCCCATTCAAATAGTATTCCCTTTTTTTGTTTTTTTTCCCAAGGTGGATGACCTCACACTTTCCGACATTGTATTCCATCTGCCAAACCTTAGCCCATTCGCTTGACCTATCTAAATCTCTTTGCAGCCTCTCTGTGTCCTCTACACAACCCGCTTTCCCACTAATCTTTGTGTCATCTGCAAATTTTGTTACACTACACTCTGTCCCCTCTTCCAGGTCATCTATGCATATTATAAACAGTTGTGGTCCCAGCACCGATCCCTGTGGCACACCACTAACCACTGATTTCCAACCCGAAAAGGACCCATTTATCCCGACTCTCTGCTTTCTGTTAGCCAGCCAATTCTCTATCCATGCTAATACAATTCCACTGACCCCGCGTACCTTTATCTTCTGCAGTAACCTTTTGGGTGGCACCTTATCGAATGCCTTTTGAAAATCTAAATATACCACATTCATCGGTACACCTCTATCCACCATGCTCATTATATCCTCAAAGAATTCCAGTAAATTAGTTAAACATGATTTTCCCTTCATGAATCCATGCTGCGTCTGCTTGATTGCACTATTCCTATCGAGATGTCCCGCTATTTCTTCCTTAATGATAGTTTCAAGCATTTTCCCCACTACAGATGTTAAACTAACCAGCCTATAGTTACCTGCCTTTTGTCTGCCCCTTTTTTTAAACAGGCGTTACATTAGCTGCTTTCCAATCCACTGGTACCTCCCCAGAGTCCAGAGAATTTTGGTAGATTATAACGAATGCATCTGCTATAACTTCCGCCATCTATTTTAATACCCTGGGATGCATTTCATCAGGACCAGGGGACTTGTCTACCTTGAGTCCCATTAGCCTGTCCAGCACTACCCCCTAGTGATAGTGATTGTCTCCACGTCTTCCCTTCCCACATTCTTGTGACCAGCAATTTCTGGCATGATTTCTGTGTCTTCCAGTGTGAAGACCGAAGCAAAATAATTGTTTAAGGTCTCAGCCATTTCCACATTTCCCATTATTAAATCCCCTTATCATCTTCTAAGGGACCAATATTTACTTTAGTTACGGGGAGCGGGCTGGTAAGTGGAGCTGAGTCCACGGCCAGATCAGCCATGATCTTGTTGAATGGTGGAGCAGGCTCGAAGGGCTAGATGGCCTACTCCTGTTCCTAATTCTTGTGTTCTTATGTTCTTATAAGGGATAACCTGTTATTGAGCATCCTTTTCATTAGCAGCTCTGCGGGTGGAGCCCCTGTGAGCGAATGTGGTCGGGATCTATTGGCCAACAGGAGGCGTGATAAGCGGCTTTGTCGGGAACCCCCTTGGATTCTGAGCATCCCCTGTTTGATTATCTGCACTGCTTGTTCCGCCTGGCTGTTTGAGGCCGGCTTGAACGGTGCCGTTCTGACATTGTTGATTCCATTGCCTGCCATGAAGTCCTGGAATTCAGTGCTTGTGAAGCACCGGCCATTGTCGCTGACCAAGACATCAGGTAGACCATGGGCGGCGAACATTGCCCGTAGACTTTCTACCGTGGCAGAGGATGTGCTTGAATTCAAAATGGCACACTCAATCCATTTGGAGTAAGCGTCTACTACAACCAAAAATATTTTTCCCATGAAAGGACCTGCGTAGTCCACATGGATGCGTCACCATGGCTTGGCGCGCCAGGACCAGGGGCTAAGGGGGGCTTCCCTGGGTGCGTTGCGCAGCTGAGCACACGTGTTGCACCTGCGAACACAAAGTTCCAGGTCTATCCCTGGCCACCAAACGTGTGACCTGGCAATTGCCTTCATCATGACAATGCCCTTGTGCTCATTGTGAAGTTCTCTGATAAACACCTCTCTGCCCTTCTGGGGCTTGACTACTCGGTTTCCCCACAGTAGGCAATCGGCTTGAATCGAGAGTTCATCCTTGCGCCTATGAAACGGTTTAAACTCCTCAGGGCATGCCCCGTACGTGATTGCCCAGTCCCCATTCAGGACACATTTCTTAACTCAAGACAGTAGTGGGTCTTTATTTGTCCAGACTTTAATCTGACGGGCTGTCACAGGTGTGCCTTCGCTTTCGAAAGCTTCAACAGCCATGACCATCTCAGCATCATGCTCAGCTGCCCCCTCAGTGGTGACTAGTGGTAGCCTGCTGAGTGCATCGGCACAGTTTTCAGTCTGTGCCGAATTGTGTAGTCATAGGCGGCTAACATAAGTGCCCACCTTTTTATGCGGGCCGATGCATTCGCATTTATGGCCTTGTTGTCGGCCAAAAGGGACGTTAGGGATTTGTGATCTGTCACTAGCTCAAATTTCCTGCCAAACAGGTACTGGTGCATTTTTTTTACTACATATACACATGCTAGCATTTCCTTTTCTACCATCCAGTAGCCCCTTTCTGCCCGGGACAGACTTCTCGAGGCATAAGCTACCGGCTGAAACTGACCATTGGCATTCACATGCTGTAACACACACCCGACCCCATAGGACGACGCATCACACGTTAAAACTAGTTTCTTACACGGGTCATATAACGTTAACAGTTTGTTGGATCATAACAAATTGCGTGTTCGATCAAAGGCTCCTTCCTGGCTGTCCCCCCAGACCCAATCAAGACCTTTGCGTAGAAGAACGTGTAGCGGCTCTAACAGCGTGCTCAATTTGGGAAGAAAGTTGCCAAAATAGTTCAGGAGCCCCAGGAACAAACGCAGCTCCGTCGTGTTACAAGGTCTGGGTGCTCTCTGGATCGCTTCCGTTTTGGACGCAGTCGGTCTGATCCCGTCTGCTGCTACCCAGGAATTCTACCTCTGGAGCTAAGAAGACGCACTTCGCCTTTTTCAGTCGCAGCCCTACCCGGTCCAGTCTGCCTAGCACCTCCTCCAGGTTGTGGAGGTGTTCTTCAGTATCGCGACCCATGATGAAGATGTTGTCTTGAAAAACCACCGTCCTTGGAATCGACTTGAGGAGGCTTTCCATATTTCGCTGAAAGATCGCGGCGGCCGAACGAATCCTGAACAGACATCTGTTATACTCAAACAACCCCTTGTGTGTCGTGATGGTGGTCAGCTTCTTTGACTCACTCGCCAGCTCCTGGGTCATGTAAGCTGAGGTCAGGTCCAATTTTGAAAAATGTTTGCCACCTGATAGCGTCGCAAAGAGGTCCTCCGCTCTCAGTAGTGGGTACTGGTCTTGGAGTGACACCCGATTGATAGTGGCCTTGTAATTACCACATATCCTGACCGACCCATCCGCCTTGAGCACCGGCACGATCGGGCTCGCCCAGGCACTGAATTCGACTGGCGAGATGATGCCTTCCCTCAGCAAGCGGTCCAATTCGCATTCTATCTTTTCCCGCATCATGTACGGCACCACTCTGGCCTTGTGATGTACTGGCCTGGCGTCCGGGTTTATGTGAATCACTACCTTGGTCCCCATGAAAGTGCCGATGCTGGATTGAAATAATGAGTCAAATTTGTCCAGGACCTGTGAGCATGATACTCACTGGACAGAAGAAATTGCATTAATATCGCCCCATTTCCAGTTCATGACAGCAAGCCAACTCCTCCCCAGTAGTGCGGGACCGTCCCCCGGGACAATCCAGAGTGGCAACCTGTTCTCTGAATCTTTGTGACTACCATGGCGCTGCCTAGCACCGGAATGATCTCCTTTGTATATGTCCGTAGCAGTGCATCAATCGGCAATAATTTTTGCCTCTTGACCTTGGACACGCACAACCTTTTGAACTTTTTGATACTCATCAGGGATTGGCTGGACCCCGTGTCTCGCTCCATTAATACTGGGATGCCATTGAGGAGCACTTTCATCATTATCGGTGGCGTCCTGGTATATGAACTGTATATGTGCTCCACATGAACTTACTGAACTTCAGCTTCCAGCGAATTCCCCCAGTATTCATTTGGCCTCGTCGGGCTTACATTGGGCCTGTCCTCCTCGTACATCAACCTGGCTGCAGGCTTCCTGCACATACGCGGCAAGTGACCGCTGACATTGCAGTTTCTGCAGGTAAATTGCTGTGGCATGAATCGCCGTTCAGCTAGCCATTGTCTCTGTTGAATTACCCCTTTGGTTCGATTGCATGCTGGGCCATGTCCGATTGCCCTTATCTGCCTAGAGAACTGTGTGCCGTGTTAACAATGTTGACTCCCTGGTCGTTTGCCGCTTTTAAGCCAAGATCTTTGCCATAAATCATTCTGGTCTCTTCCTCCCCTGAGATCATTGTCTGGGCTATCATAGCAGCCGCTTCCAAGGTCAAGTCTTTGGTCTCAATCAGTTTCCTGAAAACCCCAGCGTGCCCAATGCCCTCAATAAAAAAGTCTCGCAGCATCTCCGCTCTGCCTCCTTGATCTGAGGCTCTGGTTCATTGTGAACCTCCGTGGATCTGTCCACTTCTGCAACCTAGTAGTTTGCAGGTTTACCAGGCCTTGCAGCTCGCCTGCGCACTTGTTGGAGGTGTCCCATTGTTCCACAGCCCTTGCAAACGTAGTCTTTGAATCGGCATGAATGGAAACAATGATCACCTCCGCAGCACCAACAAGGTGTTAATGGCCTTGCATTCATCACCCTTGATGGTGGACTCTGAGACATCTGCGGACGTGTAGCTGCTGGTATGTGTGACCTGCCCTGTACATTACGATTCGAAAACAACATCACCTTGTACCAACACTTGGGTGCTGAGAGATTTGCTTCATATTGTCACTGGTGGCAATGAAAGCATGGGCTAGCACTGTGGCCTTACTCAAGGTTGGGGTCTCTACAGTCAATAGTTTGCGAAGTATGGTTTCATGGCCAATGCCAAGTACGAAAAAGTCTCTGAGCATGTGCTCCAAATGTCCTTCAAATTCACAATGTCCTGCAAGGCGTCTTAGCTCGGCGACATAACTCATCACTTCCTGGCCTTCAGACCTTTTGTAGGTGTAGAACCGGTACCTCGCCATCAGAACGCTTTCCTTTGGGTTCAAATGCTCTCGGACCAGTGTGCAAAAATCATCATACAATTTCTCCGTGGGTTTCGCTGGAGTGAACATATTCTTCATCAGGCCATACGTTGGTGCCCCACAGACGGTGAGGAGGATTGCCCTTCGTTTGACAGTGCTCTCTTCCCCATCTAGCTCATTGGCCATGAAGTATTGGTCGAGTCGCTCCACAAAAGTTTCCCAATCATCTCCCTCCGAGAATTTCTCCAGGATGCCCACTGTTCTTTGCATCTTTGGGTTTGCTATCTGTATCTCGTCGCCAGTTGTTGTGTATGGAGAAAGAGTCACACTGAACACTGTGAGCTCAAAGTAAAGTGTGACCTTAGTCTTTTTAGTCTCCAGAGTGCCTCTCCAACTTGTGAATCCTCCTTAAATACCTGTGCTCCCAAGGGATTATGGGATCCCTTGGGACTCCAGGGGATGAGCCCTCTGGTGGCTGTACAGAGTAAATACAAGTTTACATTTCTAACACTTATGTTCTTATGTTCAGCTGGCTAATTTCTAGCCCTGGGTTTGGTCTCACTAGGGCCCTATATAATTGAATTATGACATCTTTACTCATACTCAAATTCTCTTATCCTACTGTCTGTTTCACCTCCAATTAGGTCTGTCATCTTTTTATGCTGATCTGAGCCAATGCCATGGTCCTCTTTAGGGGAGAACTATGTCACTTGCATGTCAATAGGAACATATGAAGGATAATAAATGTTGGCCTAGAAATCCCGGCCCCCCGGGCCCATACTGAGAGCGTACGGACCCGGGAAGGCACTGCAAAAGCAGGTTTTCAGTGCGCAATGCACATGTGCTGAAAACCATCTTTTCCAATCTGTCAAGCTCTGGCTTGACAGATCCTCCCTATCTCCACAGCCAGGACATTCGCATGGGCGAGATTGCTGTATTTACCCATATCTTGCCCAGCGGATGTCCTGAAAACTCTTGCACCTGATAAAAGCAGGCACATTGCCTACTTTTACAGGCGTAAGAGTTTTAAAACATACAAAAACATAATAAAATAAAATTTTAAAAAACACATTTTATTGTTAAAAATCCTGCCCACTATGGTACGTTTATTTTAAACCATAATTTTAAAAACTTTTTTAAAAATCGGAAAAGTATATCATTTTTATGACATTAATAACTTTAATTGAAATTAATCTTAAATATGTCGTGTATTTTTTCTATTTTTTCTATTAATGTTTGGGTGTTTGGGGGCTGTTTCCCAATCATAATAATGGGAACTCCTACTTACGGAGTTCCCATTATTATAAACGAGAAAATATTGTACCTGGAATAGTTGCCCAGAGCCATGTGACCGCAGCTCCAGCTTACAGACATCCAGATGCACACGCGCTCCGACACGCAGTTAGTTGAGGCCTCAGGATCGGGATCGCTGGTGGGCGTAACAGGAACAGGTAAGTGCGCATCTTTTTTTCCTTTTTCAGTTGCTCGCCCGCGGGAAGACCCCGACCGGGATTTCTAAGCCGTTAGGTGTGAAAATGTCAGACTCTGTTGGGCCATGCAATCAGCAGGTGCAAGATAAACATGTTGCTGCTTCCAACTTAAGCTACTGGTGGTTAAAATTCCTCTTGTCAATAACTTTAGTGAAAAAAATCAATGAGTCGGAAACAAGATATCTTCATTTTCCAGTAAAAATATTGAAAGGAGCAGTTTAATTTTCTTTGTTCTTTCCTTGAATGGTCACGATGGAGTCAGAAACAGATGGTAGAAAGGTAAAAAGCAATAGTGGAAGGCCGAGTAAACAAAGGCAAGAAACAAAAAGGGCCACACTGCATCATAATTCTAAAAGGACAAAGGGTGTTAAAAAAACAAGCCTGAAGGCTTTGTGTCTTAATGTAAGGAGCATCCATAATAAGGTGGATGAATTAACTATGCAAATAGATGTTAACGAATATGATGTGATTGGGATTACAGAGACGTGGCTCCAGGGTGATCAGGGTTGGGAACTCAACATCCATGGGTATTCAACATTCAGGAAGGATAGAATCAATGGAAAAGGAGGTGGGGTAGCATTGATGGTTAAAGAGGAGATTAATGAAATAGTTAGGAAAGACATTAGCTTGGATGATGTGGAATCTATATAGGTAGAGCTGCAGAACACCAAAGGGCAAAAAACGTTAGTGGGAGTTGTGTACAGACCTCCAAAAAGTAGTAGTGATGTTGGGGAGGGCATCAAACAGGAAATTAGGGGTGCATGCAATAAAGGTGCAGCAGTTATCATGGGTGACTTTAATATGCATATAGATTGGGCTAACCAAACTGGAAGCAATACGGTGGAGGAGGATTTCCTGGAGTGCATAAGGGATGGTTTTCTAGACCACTATGTCGAGGAACCAACTAGGGGGGAGGCCATCTTAGACTGGGTGTTGTGTAATGAGAGAGGATTAATTAGCAATCTCGTTGTGCGAGGCCCCTTGGGGAAGAGTGACCATAATATGGTGGAATTGTACATTAGGATGGAGAATGAAACAGTTAATTCTGAGACCATGGTCCAGAACTTAAAGAAGGGTAACTTTGAAGGTATGAGGCATGAATTGGCTAGAATAGAATGGCGAATGATACTTAAGGGGTTGACTGTGGATGGGCAATGGCAGACATTTAGAGACCGCATGGATGAACTACAACAATTGTACATCCCTGTCTGGCGTAAAAATTAAAAAGGGAAGGTGGCTCAACCGTGGCTATCAAGGGAAATCAGGGATAGTATTAAAGCCAAGGAAGTGACATACAAATTGGCCAGAAATAGCAGCAAACCCGGGGACTGGGAGAAATTTAGAACTCAGCAGAGGAGGACAAAGGGTTTGATTAGGGCAGGGAAAATAGAGTACGAGAAGAAGCTTGCAGGGAACATTAAGACGGACTGCAAAAGTTTCTACAGATATGTAAAGAGAAAAAGGTTAGTAAAGACAAATGTAGGTCCCCTGCAGTCAGAATCAGGGGAAGTCATAATGGGGAACAAAGAAATGGCAGACCAATTGAACAAGTACTTTGGTTCGGTATTCACTAAGGAGGACACAAACAACCTTCCGGATATAAAAGGGGTCAGAGGGTCTAAGAAGAAGGAGGAACTGAGCAAAATCCTTATTAGTCGGGAAATTGTGTTGGGAAAATTGATGGGATTGAAGGCCAATAAATCCCCAGGGCCTGATGGACTGCATCCCAGAGTACTTAAGGAGGTGGCCTTGGAAATAGCGGATGCATTGACAGTCATTTTCCAACATTCCATACACTCTGGATCAGTTCCTATGGAGTGGAGGGTAGCCAATGTAACCCCACTTTTTAAAAAAGGAGGGAGAGAGAAAACAGGGAATTATAGACCGGTCAGCCTGACATCAGTAGTGGGTAAAATGATGGAGTCAATTATTAAGGATGTCATAGCAGCGCATTTGGAAAGAGGTGACATGATAGGTCCAAGTCAGCATGGATTTGTGAAAGGGAAATCATGCTTGACAAATCTTCTGGAATTTTTTGAGGATGTTTCCAGTAGAGTGGACAAGGGAGAACCAGTTGATGTGGTGTATTTGGACTTTCAGAAGGCTTTCGACAAGGTCCCACAAAAGAGATTAGTGTGCAAAGTTAAAGCACATGGGATTGGGGGTAGTGTGCTGACATGGATTGAGAACTGGTTGTCAGACAGGAAGCAAAGAGTAGGAGTAAATGGGGACTTTTCAGAATGGCAGGCAGTGACTAGTGGGGTACCGCAAGGTTCTGTGCTGGGGCCCCAGCTGTTTACATTGTACATTAATGATTTAGATGAGGGGATTAAATGTAGTATCTCCAAATTTGCGGATGACACTAAGTTGGGTGGCAGTGTGAGCTACGAGCAGGATGCTATGAGGCTGCAGAGTGACTTGGATAGGTTAGGTGAGTGGGCAAATGCATGGCAGATGAAGTATAATGTGGATAAATGTGAGGTTATCCACTTTGGTGGTAAAAACAGAGAGACAGACTATTATCTGAATGGTGACAGATTAGGCAAAAGGGAGGTGCAACGAGACCTGGGTGTCATGGTACATCAGTCATTGAAGGTTGGCATGCAGGTACAGCAGGCAGTTAAGAAAGCAAATGGCATGTTGGCCTTCATAGCGAGAGTATTTGAGTACACGGGCAGGGAGGTGTTGCTGCAGGTATACAGGGCCTTGGTGAGGCCACACCTGGAGTATTGTGTACAGTTTTGGTCTCCTAACTTGAGGAAGGACATTCTTGCTATTGAGGGAGTGCAGCGAAGGTTCACCAGACTGATTCCCAGGGTGGCGGGACAGACATATCAAGTAAGACTGGATCAACTGGGCTTGTATTCACTGGAGTTCAGAAGAATGTGAGGGGATCTCATAGAAACGTTTAAAATTCTGACGGGTTTAGACAGGTTAGATGCAGGAAGAATGTTCCCAATGTTGGGGAAGTCCAGAACCAGGGGTCGCAGTCTAAGGATAAGGGGTAAGCCATTTAGGACCGAGATGAGGAGAAACTTCTTCACCCAGAGAGTGGTGAACCTGTGGAATTCTCTACCACAGAAAGTTGTTGAGGCCAATTCACTAAATATATTCAAAAAGGAGTTAGATGTAGTCCTTACTACTAGGGGGATGAAGGGGTATGGTGAGAAAGCAGGAATGGTGTACTGAAGTTGCATGTTCAGCCATGAAGTCATTGAATAGCGGTGCAGGCTCGAAGGGCCGAATGGCCTACTCCTGCACCTATTTTCTATGTTTCTATGTTTCTATTTTCATTAAAAGTGTGTTTGGCAAACCTTTTATTGCTTCCTTTGAAATGCATTGCGTGATGATGTAAATTGTGCCATCAAATTGCATCATATGAAATACTCACTTCCTCAATAAAACACTTTTTGATGAAGACAGAGGAAACAAGGTTTAGTATGTTGCAAGCGAGGAGGTCTTCCTGTGCTGAAAGGTATATACTTTAATGTAAGGAGTATAGCAAATAAGGCGGATGAGCTAAGAGCACAGGTAGACACTTGGGAGTATGACATTATAGCCATTACAGAAACATGGCTGAAAGAGGGGCAGGTTTGGCAAATCAATATTCCTGGCTACAGGATTTTTAGACATGATAGAGAGGGGGGTAAAAAGTGTCGGGGGGGGGGGGGGTGGTTTGCAGTTCTGATTAAAGAAAATATTACAGCGGTGAGGAGGGATGATATGTTAGAGGGATCATCAAATGAAGCCATGTGGGTCGAATTGAAAAATAAAAAAGGGGTGATATATTATAGACCCCCAAACAGTGGGAGGGAGATAGAGGAGCAAATATATAGGCAAATTGCTGTGAAATCCAAAAACCATAGGATAGTAATAGTAGGGGATTTTAACTATCGAAATATTGATTGGGACAAATTTAATTTGAAGGGTATACTGGGTGCGGGATTCTTGAAATGCATTCAAGAGAACTTTTTTAGTCAGTATGTAGCGAGAGGGGGCGGTCTTGGATTTAGTTTTGGGGAATGAAGCTGGGCAGGTTGAAGGGGTATTAGTGGAAGAGCACTTGAGTGCCAGTGACCATAATTCAGTCAGATGCAAGTTGGTTATGGATAACGTCAAGAATAGGCCTGGAATAAAAGTTCCGAATTGGGGAAAAACTAATTTTGCTAAGTTAAGGAGTGATTTTATCATGGTGGACTGGAAACAGCTACTTGTGAGTAAATCAGTGTCAGAACAGTGGGAGGCATTTAAGGAGGAGATCCGGAAGGCTCAGGCCAAACATGTGCCCTTAAAGAAAAAGGCTGGGAAAAATAATTCTAGAGCCTCCTGGATCTCGAGGGACTTACAGGGGAGGATTAAGAAAAAAAGGGATGCTTATGTCATATATCAATGGCTAAATCCTATAGAATCTTTAGAGGAATATAGAAAGTTAAGAGGCAAAATTAAAAAGGATATGAGGAATGCTAAGAGAGAGCACGAGAAATTCTTGGCCAGTAAAATTAAGGAAAACCCTAAGATGTTCTTTAAATATATTAAGAGTAAGAAGGTAACTAAAGAAAGGGTAGGGCCTATTAGAAACCATGAAGATAATCTTTGTGTGGAGGCGGAAGATGTTGGGAGGGTTCTTCGCAAATACTTTGCATCTGTTTTCACAAAGGAAAGGGGCAATGCAGATACTGCTATCGAGGAGGAGTGTGATATTCTGGATGAAATAAATATCATGAGAGAGGAAGTATTAAGGGGTTTAACAGCTTTGAAAGTAGATAAGTCCCTAGGCCCGGATAAAATGCATCCCAGGCTGTTGAGCGAAGTAAAAGAGGAAATAGCAGAGGCCTTGACCATCATTTTCCATTCCTCTTTGGATCTGGGCATGGTGCCAGAGGATTGGAGGACTGCTAATGTAGTACCCTTGTTTAAGAAGGGAGAAAGGGACAGGCCGAGTAATTACAGGCCTGTCAGCCTAACCTCAGTGGTGGGAAAATTATTGGAAAAAATCCTGAAAGACAGGATAAATCTTCATTTGGAAAAGCAAGGATTAATTCGGGACAGTCAGCACGGATTTGTTAAGGGAGGATTGTGCCTGACTAATCTGATTGAATTTTTTGAGGAGGAAACCAAGAGGGTCGATGAGGGTGGTGCATATGATGTCGTATATATGGACTTTATCAAAGCTTTTATAAGGTCCCACATGGTAGACTGGTCATGAAGGTTAAAGCCCATGGGATACAGGGCAAAGTGTCAAGTTGGATCCAAAATTGGCTTGGAGGAAGGAAACAAAGGGTAAAGATTGATGGATGTTTTTGTGACTGGAAGGATGTATCCAGTGGGGTTCTGCAGGGCTCAGTACTGGGACCCTTGCTTTTTGTGGTATATATCAATGATTTAGATTTGAATATAGGGAGTATGATTAAGAAGTTTGTAGACGACACTAAAATTGGCTGTGATAATGAAGAGGAAAGTCATGGGCTGCAGGAGGATATCAATCTACTGGTCAAGTGGGCAGAGCAGCGGCAAATGGAATTTAATCCAGAGAAGTGTGAGGTGATGCACTTTGGAAGGGTTAATAAGAAAAGGGTATACACATTAAGCAGTAGGACACTTAATAGTGTAGATGAACAAAGGAACCTTGGAGTGCTTGTCCACAGATCCCTGAAAATAGCAGGCCAGGTGGATAAGGTGGATAAGAAGGCATATGGAATGCTTGCCTTTATTGGCTGAGGCAAGGAATATAAGAGCAGGGAGGTTATGCTGAAATTTTATAATACTTCGGTTAGGCCACAGCTGGAGTATTGCGTGCAGTTCTGGTCGCCATATTATAGGAAGGACGTGATTGCACTAGAGAGGGTGCAGAGGAGACTTACCAGGATGCTGCCTGGAATGGAGAATCTTAGTTATGAGGACAGATTGGATAGGCTGGGTTTGTTCTCATTGGAGGAGGTTGAGAGGAGACCTCCTTGAGGTGTACAAAATATTGAGGGGCCTGGACATAGTGGATAGTAAGGGTCTATTTCCATTGGTGGAGGGGTCTATTATGAGGGGGCATAGTTTTAAGGTGGTTGGTGGAAGGTTTAGAGGGGATTTGTGGGGGGGTCTTCTTTACGCAGAGGGTTGTGGGGATCTGGAACTCACTGCCTGGTAGAGTGGTGGATGCAGAAACCCTCACCACTTTTAAGAGATGGTTAGATGGGCACTTAAAGTGCAGCAAACTGCAGGGTTACGGACCTAGAGCTGGTAATTGGGATTAGACTGGATGACCTTTTGTTGGACGGAGCAGATATAATGGTAAGTACTGCAGGGAATAGAATACGGCCAGGGTGATGTCCTACATAAGAACATAAGAACATAAGAATTAGGAACAGGAGTAGGCCATCTAGCCCCTCGAGCCTGCTCCGCCATTCAACAAGATCATGGCTGATCTGGCCGTGGACTCAGCTCCACTTACCTGCCCGCTCCTCATAACCCTTAATTCCCTTATTGGTTAAAAATATATCTATCTGTGATTTGAATACATTCAATGAGCCAGCCTCAACTGCTTCCTTGGGCAGATAATTCCACAGATTCACAACCCTCTGGGAGAAGAAATTCCTTCTCAACTCGGTTTTAAATTGGCTCCCCCTTATTTTGAGGCTGTGCCCCCTAGTTCTAGTCTCCCCGACCAGTGGAAACAACCTCTCTACCTCTATCCTGTCTATCCCTTTCATTATTTTAAATGTTTCTATAAGATCACCCCTCATCCTTCTGAACTCCAACGAGTAAAGACCCAGTCTATTCAATCTATCATCATAAGGTAACCCCCTCATCTTCGGAATCAGCCGAGTGAATCGTCTCTGTACCCCCTCCAAAGCTAGTATATCCTTCCTTAAGTAAGGTGACCAAAACTGGACTAGTTTCGATCACATGGATGGGTCAGAGAGGAATTTTCCCAGATTTTTTCTCCCTAAATTGGACTGGGTTTTTATCTGGTTTTTGCCTCTCCCAGGAGATCACATGGCTCCGGTTGGTGTGGAGTGTAGATGTTTTAGTTACATCCGAGCCAGGGTGTCCCTGGAGATGGAGCATGCGGTGTCCACCGGTATTCTCGTGGCCTTCTGCGAGAGGTGGGCACCGGAGGGACTGGAGTGCATCATCATACCCGGCAACTAAATTTTAATTTGCTTTTAAATGTCTAAAGTTTAATTTGTTTATTGTGCCGGTTTTAGTGGTTCCCCCCACCCCACCCCCTTTTAGCCAGAGGGCACTTGTATAATTTGTGTTTTTTTGTGCCCTCAAAAACAAACAAGGGAGCACTTGTTTGAAAGTGTTTGGTGTGTTCCCCCCCATCCCCACCCCCCTCTTTAATCAGGGGGCACTTGATTTAATTGTTCATAACAAAAGAGTTGTAGAATGTTTTAGTATAAGGGGTGCCGCAGGTGTGGTGAGGCGGATTGGTTGGACTGGGTGCTCTTTGCCTTTCTGTCATTGTTCATAGGTTTATATGTAACCTTTAGTACTGCTGACCAAGGGCCATGTGGCTCTTTGTCAGCTGGCGCGGACACGATGGGCCGGAATGGCCTCCTTCTGCGCTGTAAATGTCTATGTTTCTATGTTTGTAAGACATTGCCCCTTTAAATTCTTTAATCCTAAACAGTGCCAAATACGAATTAACACCAGCTATTGGCACATCCCCTTGTTCTGTGACATTTTAATGTTGTTGGCAGTGTTATATTGTTCAGAGGTCCAGGATGCAAGTGAACAGTTAAAGCACGCCGGGAAGCCAAATATAAAATACATTTCAAAAGAGAAAGAGACAAAAAAATCCAATAGTAAGATATTAAAGCGCAGTTCATTTAGAATATTGATTGCTGTATTTCAAGAAACAAGTATATCATGCTAAACCTTTACAAATCACTGGTTCGACCTCAGCTGGAGCACCACTCCAGGAAGGATGACAATGCCCTGGAGAGGATACAGAGAAGGTTTACCAGGATGATACCAAGATGAGGGAGTTCAGTTATGTGGAGAGATTGGAGAAGCTGGGATTGTTTTCCTTAGAGCAGAGAAGTTTAAGTGAGACCTAATATTCAAAATTATGAGGGGTTTTGATTGAGCAAGTCGGGAGAAATGATTTCCTCTGGAAAGTGGGTCTATAACCATTGTCATAGATTTAAAATAATTGGCAAAAGAACTAGAGATTAAATGAGGAGGCATTGTTCACACAGATGGTTGTTAAGATCTGGAACACAGTACCTGAAAGGGTGATGAAATCAGATTCCATAGGAACTTTCAAAAGGCAATTGGACATGTACTTGAAGAGGACTCATTTGTAGGGTTAAGGGGAAAAAGCTGGGATGTGGGACTAAATTGGCCAGCTCTTTCAAAGAGCCGGCACTGGCACGACAGGATGAATGACCTCCATCTGTGCTGTAAGATTCTATTATATTCTATGTACTCCCCATCTTGCTTTGAACTTTGTGGCATGAGTGCACGGGATCAGAGATTGGTCTCTACTGAGCAGAAATGTTTATTGGGTGCAGTGCTGACATTGTGGGAACTGCAGAGTTCATGATATCCCCATACATCTCATTCTATTCACCTTGGAATAATGAAAGACTGCATCAACCCAGCCATCATTTGACCCCACTGAACTTGACAAAATGGTGAATTCAGCCTAGATTTTCCACCTTCCCCCTCCCCATTTCGCTGGGTTTTCATCACAGCACAGCTACTGCTAGAAGGCAGAGTGGAAGCCAATGGTCTTTTCATAGGACTGGAAAGAAAATCTAAGCGATAGGCCACTCTTCTATGCTTCCTACTGGCTAGGACAACAGCAACACTGGCAAATGCTTTGGAGCAGGTTGTCCATCTGTCCTTGTGGTGAAAGGAAGCACTTCACCTCGGGACACCACAGAGGAAAAGAAAATCAAGGGGAAAAATCAATGAATAACATATTTTTAGGGTGGCATTGGTGGAGGGGTGAGAGAAAATCATTCATCTGGCCTCTTGGTCAGAGATAATGCATAGGACGCAAGAGAACAAAACTGAAAGAATATGCCATAAAAAACAAAGCCCTGTCACCGTGAACAAAAAAAAAGAAGAAAAAGTCATGCAGTAATGTTTTATATTAAAAATGTACATTTACTGGAGATCATATGGGTGATTGTTTCAAAAATATCCTTTTCATTCATTTTCATGAATCATTGTGCTCTGTGCAAAGTCAATAATGCAACAGTAGCTCCCTCTCGTGACACCGTAAGTTGCCGAATGCAGTCATGATGTGTATTGTTATTCATCGGAGCCCAAACTGTAGCTGTTGCATTGTGGTTACCTGATACGGAAGCAGTTTAGTCACAGGAAAACCCAACTGTTCATGGTTGATGTCTGAATGTCTTGAGCTACAGCACAGCATGACGCATTTCCTCCTCTGGGCCTTACTTTTTTTTATTATTCATTCATGGGATGTGGGCGTTGCTGGCAAGTCCAGTATTTATTGCCCATCTCTAACTGCCCTTGAAAAGATGGTGGTGAACCACCTTCTTGAACCACTGCAGTCTGTGAGGTGAAGACCCTCCCACAGTGCTGTTAAGGAGGGAGCTCCAGGATTTTGACCCAGCAACAATGAAGTCAGGATGGTGTATGACTTGGAGGGAACTTGGAGGTGTTCCCATGCGTCTGCTGCCCTTGTCCTTCTAGGTGGTGGAGGTCGCAGCTTTGGGAAGTGCTGTCGAAGAAGCCTTGGCAAGTTGCTGCAGTGCTTCTTGTAGATGGTACACACTGCAGCCACGATTCGCTGGTGGTGGAGGGAGTAAATGTTTAAGGAGGTGGATGGGGTGCCAATCAAGCAGGCTGCTTTGTCCTAGATGGTGTCGAGTTCTTGAGTGTTGTTAGAGCTGCACTCATCCAGTCAAGTGGAGAGTATCCCATCACACTTCTGACTGTGCTTTGTAGATGGTGGAAAGGCTTTGGGGAGTCAGCAGGTGAGACACTCGCTGCAGAATACCCATACTCTGACCTGCTCTTGTGGCCACAGTATTTATGTGGCTGGTCCAGTTAAGTGTCTGGTCAATGGTAACCCCAAGGATAGTGGGGGATTCGGCAATGGTAATCCCGTTTAATGTCAAGGGGCAGTGGTTAGACTCTCGCTTGTTGGAGATGGTCATTGCCCGGCACTTGTGTGGCGAGAATTTTACTTGAGACTTATTAGCCCAAGAGTAAATGTCGTTCAGGTCTTGCTGCATGCATACTGTAGTCAGAAATTATGTGATCAATGCCCACTGTAAATTTAACTTATCAAAGTGGGCAGTGAGTAATACCTCTAGGCCTCTTTACATAGGATTACAAAGGATACATGGCACAGAAACAGGCCATTTGGCCCAACCAGTCCATGCCGGCACTTATGCTCCTTTCGAGCCTCCTCCCGTCTTTGCTCATCTAACTCTATCCACATAACCCTGTATTCCTTTTGTTATGTATTTAACCCCTTGTAACCTTGTAACCTGCATCACACCTGTCCACCAGAGAGCCTACCTGTTGGAGTCTCAAGGGATCCCAGCATTGCTTGGGAGTACAGTATATAAGCAGGCCACCCACGAGGTACCTGCAACTACAATAAAGGAGCTAAGGTCACACTTGCTCATTACACACAGTACTGGGTCTGATCATTTATTATGAGTATAACAATTGGCGACAAGGTAACGAACCGCGCAAAAATGCAAAGAACAGTCGGCATCCTGGAGAAGTTCTCGGAGGGGGATGATTGCGATGCCTTCGTGCAGAGACTCGACCAATAATTCGTAGCCAATGAGCTGGAAGGGGACGGGAACGTGACCAAACAAAGGGCGATACTCTTAACCATCTGTGGGGCCACTACCTATGGCCGCATGAAAAATCTCCTGGCCCCGGCTAAACCAACAGATAAATCCTACGAAGAACTGTGTATGCTGGTCCGGGAGCACCTAAATCCTACGGAAAGCATTTTGATGGCGAGATACCGGCTCGACACGTGTCAATGATCGGAGGGCCAGGAAGTGGCGAGCTACGCCACTGAACTTCGGCGCCTTGCAGGACATCGTGAGTTTCAGGGATTCCTAGAACAAATGCTCAGAGACTTTTTTGTACTGGGCATTGGACATGAGACAATCCTTCTCAAACTGTTGACTGTAGAAACTCCGAATCTGAGTAAAGCCATAACGATAGCCCAAGTATTTCTGTCCACCAGTGACACCACCAAACAAATTTTGCAGAACAAAGAAGTTTCGGCCAGTACTGTGCATAAAGTAACGTCGGTTTTGAGCAGAAATGTACAGGGCAGAATGTACACGCTGGCTGCTGTGGTCCGACCTCAATTGACCCAGAGTCTGCCATCGTCTGTTAATGTGAGGCATAGAAACATAGAAAATAGGTGCAGGAGTAGGCCATTCGGCCCTTCGAGCCTGCACCGCCATTCAATGAGTTCATGGCTGAACATGCAACTTCAGTACCCCATTCCTGCTTTCTCACCATACCCCTTCATCCCCCTATTAGTAAGGACTACATCTAACTCCTTTTTGAATATATTTAGTGAATTGGCCTCAACAACTTTCTGTGGTAGAGAATTCCACAATTTCACCACTCTCTAGGTGAAGAAGTTTCTCCTCATCTCGGTCCTAAATGGCTTACCCCTTATCCTTAGACTGTGCTCCCTGGTTCTGGACTCCCCCAACATTGGAAACATTCTTCCTGCATCTAACCTGTCTGAACCCATCAGAATTTTAAATGTTTCTATGAGGTCCCCTCTCATTCTTCTGAACTCCAGTGAATACAAGCCCAGTTGATCCAGTCTTTCTTGATAGGTCAGTCCCGCCATCCCGGGAATCAGTCTGGTGAACCTTTGCTGCACTCCCTCAATAGCAAGAATGTCCTTCCTCAAGTTAGGAGACCAAAACTGTACACAATACTCCAGGTGTGGCCTCACCAAGGCCCTGTACAACTGTAGGAACACCTCCCTGCCCCTGTACTCAAATCCCCTCGCTATGAAGGCCAACATGCCATTTGCTTTCTTAACCGCCTGCTGTACCTGCATGCCAACCTTCAATGACTGATGTACCATGACACCCAGATCTCATTGCACCTCCCCTTTTCCTAATCTGTCACCATTCAGATATTAGTCTGACTCTCTGTTTTTACCACCAAAGTGGATAACCTCACATTTATCCACATTATACTTCATCTGCCATGCATTTGCCCACTCACCTAAACTATCCAAGTCACTCTGCAGCCTCATAGCATCCTCCTCGCAGCTCACACTGCCACCCAACTTAGTGTCATCCGCAAATTTGGAGATACTACATTTAATCCCCTCGTCTAAATCATTAATGTACAATGTAAACAGCTGGGGCCCCAGCACAGAACCTTGCGGTACCCCACTAGTCACTGCCTGCCATTCTGAAAAGTACCCATTTACTCCTACTCTTTGCTTCCTGTCTGACAACCAGTTCTCAATCCATGTCAGCACACTACCCCCAATCCCATGTGCTTTAACTTTGCACACTAATCTCTTGTGTGGGACCTTGTCGAAAGCCTTCTGAAAGTCCAAATACACCACATCAACTGGTTCTCCCTTGTCCACTCTACTGGAAACATCCTCAAAAAATTCCAGAAGATTTGTCAAGCATGATTTCCCTTTCACAAATCCATGCTGACTTGGACCTATCATGTCACCTCTTTCCAAATGCGCTGCTATGACATCCTTAATAATTGAATCCATCATTTTACCCACTACCGATGTCAGGCTGACCGGTCTATAATTCCCTGTTTTCTCTCTCCCTCCTTTTTTTAAAAGTGGGGTTACATTGGCTACCCTCCACTCCATAAGAACTGATCCAGAATCTATGGAATGATGGAAAATGACTGTCAATGCATCCGCTATTTCCAAGGCCACTTCCTTAAGTATTCTGGGATTTATTGG
The DNA here is from genome assembly GCF_044704955.1 of Pristiophorus japonicus. NCBI lineage: Eukaryota > Metazoa > Chordata > Chondrichthyes > Pristiophoridae > Pristiophorus > Pristiophorus japonicus. The sequence continues at coordinate 55,470,719 of NC_091980.1, forward strand.
CCTTCAATCCCATCAATTTCCCCAACACAATTTCCCAACTAATAAGGATTTCGCTCAGTTCCTCCTTCTTACTAGACCCTCTGACCCCTTTTATATCCGGAAGGTTGTTTGTGTCCTCCTTAGTGAATACCGATCCAAAGTACTTGTTTAATTGGTCTGCCATTTCTTTGTTCCCAGTTATGACTTCCCCTGATTCTGACTGCAGGGGACCTACGTTTGCCTTTACTAACCTTTTTCTCTTTACATCTCTATATAAGCTTTCGCAGTCCATTTTAATGTTCCCTGCAAGCTTCCTCTCGTGCTCTATTTTCCCTGCCCTAATCAAACCCTTTGTCCTCCTTTGCTGAGTTCTAAATTTCTCCCAGTCCCCGGGTTCGCTGCTATTTCTGGCCAATTTGTATGTCACTTACTTGGCTTTAATACTATCCCTGATTTCCCTTGATAGCCACGGTTGAGCCACCTTCCCTTTTTGATTTTTACATCAGACAGGGAGGCAGTTAATACCCTGTTGGCGCTGCGGAGGTGATCATCGACCCCATCAATGTCGTTTTAAGCACTATGCATGCTATGGCTGCAGAACAATGGGTCACCTCCAACGAATATGCAGGCGAACTGCAAACCCTGCAAACCCTGCAAACCACCACGTTGCAGAGGAAGATCGGTCCATAGTGGATCAGACGGAATTGGAAACTCATACGGAGGAGGCAGAGGTATACGAGGTACACACATTCACGACAAAATGCCCACCAATAATGTTGAAAGTTGAATTGAACGGTATTCCGGTGTCTATGGAGCTGGATACGGGGGCACGCCAGTCCATAATGAGTAAAACGGCCTTCGACAAGCTGTGGGGGAAGAAGGCACACAGGCCCAAGCTCAGCCCCATTCACATGAAGCTAATGACTTATACAAAGGAACTAATCCCGGTAATTGGCAGTGCTGATGTCAAAGTCTCCTATGATGGAGCAGTACACGAACTCCCGCTGTGGATTGTGCCAGGGGATGGCCCCATGTTATTTGGCAGAAGCTGGCTGGGGAAAATCCGCTGGAACTGGGATGACATCCGCCCGCTCTCGTCAGTCGAAGACACCGCATGCACCCAGGTTCTAAGCAAGTTCCCATCGTTATTTGAGCCAGGCATTGGACGTTTCTTGGGGTCAAAAGTGCAGATTCATTGGTTCCCGGTACGCGATCCATCCACTACAAGGTTCGGGCGGTACTGTACATGATGCGTGAAAAAGTGGAAATCGAGCTAGACAGGCTGCAGCGAGAAGGCATCATCACGCCAGTGGAGTTCAATGACTGGGCCAGTCCGATTGTTCCGGTACTCAAGGAGGATGGTACAGTTAGAATTTGCGGTGACTATAAAGTAACAATTAACCATTTTTCGCTGCAGGACCAATACCCGCTACCCAAGGCGGACGACGTATTTGCGACCCTGGCTGGAGGGAAGACGTTCACCAAGCTGGATCTGACCTCGGCCTACATGATGCAGGAGCTGGAGGAGTCTTCGAAAGGCCTCACCTGCATCAACACGCACAAAGGTCTACTTATTTACAACCGGTGCCCGTTCGGGATTCGGTCGGCTGCAGCGATCTTCCAGCGAAATATGGAAAGCCTGTTAAAGTCAGTTCCTTGTACAGTGGCCTTCCAGGACGACATATTGGTTACAGGTCGGGACACCATGGAGCACTTGAGGTACCTGGAGGAGGTTCTTAGTCGGTTGAATCAGGTTGAAATGCTCAAAGTGTGTTTTCCTGGCACAGGATGTCGAATTCTTAGGAAGAAGGATCGCATCAGACGGCATCAGACCCACCGACGCCAAGACGGAAGCCATCAAGAATGCGCCGCGACCACGAAACGTGATGGAGCTGCGGGCATTTCTGGGATTCCTTAACGACTTCGGTAATTTCCTACCTGGGTTAAGCGCCCTACTAGAACCCCTGCATGTGCTACTGCGCAAGGGAGATGACTGGGTATGGGGGAATTCACAAGAGACTGCCTTTAAGAAAGCCAGAAATTTACTGTGTTCTAACAAACTGCTTGTCCTGTATAACCCATGTAAACGACTAGTGTTAGCTTGCGATGCGTCGTCATATGGGGTCGGGTGTGTGTTACAATAGGTTAATGAATCGGGAATTTTGCAACCAGTTGTGTATGCATCCAAGAGTTTGTCCAAGGCCGAAAGGGCCTACAGCATGGTTGAAAAAGAGGCTCTGGCGTGCGTTTACGTGGTAAATAAAATGCACCAGTACTTGTCTGGCCTCAAGTTCGAACTTGAAATAGACCACAAGCTGCTCATATTGCTATTCTTGGAGAGCAAAGGGATCAATACCAATGCTTCTGCCATCATCCAAAGATGGCCGCTCACTCTGTCGGCATACAACTATGTAATTCGCCACAGACCGGGCACAGAGAACTGCGTCGATGCTCTCAGTCGGCTACCGTTGCCCACCACCAGGGTGGAAATGGCACAGCCAGCGGACTTGCTTATGGTCATGGAGGCATTTGAGAACGAGAAATCCCCCGTTACGGCCCGCCAGATCAGGACCTGGACCAGCCAGGATCCTTTACTGGCCCTGGTAAAAACCTGTGTCCTCCATGGGAGCTGGTCCAGTGTCCCAGTGGAGATGCAGGAAGTGATTAAGCCATTCCACAGGTGCAAAGATGAATTGTCCCTGCAGGCGGACTGTCTCTTGTGGGGCAATCGTGTGGTCTTGCCCAAGAAAGGCAGAGACACATTTATTGGGGACTACACAACAACCACCCAGGCATCGTTATGATGAAAGCCATAGCCAGATCCCACGTGTGGTGGTCAGGCATTGACTCAGATTTAGAGTCATGTGTACGCCAGTGCAATGCTTGCTCTCAGTTGAGCAATGCGCCCAGAGAGGCACCGCTAAGTTTATGGTCCTTGCCATCCAAACCATGGACGAGGATCCATGTAGACTAAGCAGGCCCATTTCTAGGCAAAATGTTATTGGTTGTCATGGATGCTTACTCAAAATGGATTGAATGTGCAATAATGTCTGTAAGCACATCCAGGGCCACCATTGAAAGTCTAAGAGCTATGTTTACCACGCATGGCCTGCCCGATGTCCTAGTCAGTGACAATGGGTCGTGCTTCCCAAGTGCCGAAATCAAAGAATTCATGACCCGCAACGGAATCAAACATGTCACATCTGCACCGTTCAAGCCCGCATCCAATGGCCAGGCAGAACGGGCAGTCCAGACCATCAAGCAAAGCTTGAAACGTGTGTCGGAAGGCTCCCTGCAGACCCGGTGGTCCCGAGTACTGCTCAGCTACCGCACCAGACCCCACTCACTCACAGGGATGAAAAGGGCGCTTAAAACAAGGCTCTCTCTGGTCCACCCTGATATACATGATTACATGGAGGACAAGTGGCATCAACAGAGTATGTACCATGACCGCTCAAACTTATCACGTGATATTGAGATCAATGATCCTGTGTTTGTGCTCAATTATGGACATGGTCCCAAAAAACTTGCTAGCACAGTCACAGCCAAAGAGGGGAGTAGGGTGTTTGACCACGAAACAGAACTCATCATCCCCAGCAGCCTGGCAAGGCTGGCTGCCCAACAGCCCAATGAAGAACTGACCAACCCAACCACACCAACATTTGTACCGAGATGATTGATGGAGCGCAGAGCCCCAGATCATCTCACCTTGTAAATAAGTGCATTGTTGACTTCACGGGGGAGTGATGTTATGTATTTAACCCTTTGTAACCGTGTAACCTGCATCACATCTGTCCACCAGAGAGCCTACCGGTTGGAGTCCCAAGAGATCCCAGCATCCCTTGGGAGTACAGTATATAAGCAGGCCACCCACAAGGTACCTGCACTCTGAAACTACAATAAAGGAGCTAAGGTCACACTTGCTCATTGCACACAGTACTCGGTCTGACCATTTATTATGAGTATAACACCTTTCTCCCTCATATGCTTGTCTAGCCTCCCCTTAAGTGCATCTACACTATTCACTTCAACCACTTCATGTAGTAGCGAGTTCCACATTCTCACCACTTTTTGAGTAAAGAAGTTTCTTCTGAATTCCCTAATGGTTTTCTTGGTGACTATCTTATGTTAATGGCCTCTATTTATGCTCTTCCCCACAAGTGGAAACATTCTCTCTGTATCCACTCTATCAAAACCTTTCAGAATTTTAAAGACCTCTAGTAGGTCATCCCTCATCCTTCTTTTTTCAAGAGAAAAGAGCCCCAGCCTGTTCATCCTTTCCTGATATGTATAGCCTCGCATTTCTGGTATCATCCTTGTAAATCTTCTCTGCTCCCTCTCCAGTGCCTCTATATCCTTTTTATAATATAGCGACCAGTATTTTAAGTGTGGTTTAACCAAAGCTCGATACAGGTTTAGCATAACTTCCCTACTTTTCAATTCTATACCTTTAGAAAAAAACTCTAGTGCTTGGTTTGTTTTTTTTATGGCCTTGCTAACCTGTGTCACAACTTTTAGTGATTTGTGTATCTGTACTCCGAGATCCCTTGGTTCCTGGACTCCACCCAGACTCGCACCCTCCAAATAATAAGTGACCTTCCTATTCTTCCCACCAAAATGTAATACCTCACATTTATCTGTGTTGAACTTCATTTGCCAATTATATGCCCATTCTGTCAGTTTATTAATGTCCTCCTGTAATTTGTTGCAGTCGTCCTCAGTATTGATTATCCCCCCCAATTTGATGTCATCCGCAAAGTTAGAAATTGTGTTTTTGATTCCAAAGTCTAAATCGTTAATATACATTGTGAATAACAATGATCCCAGCACTGATCCTTGTGGAACACCACTACCATCTTCTGCCACTTTGAATAGCTATCCTTTATCCCTATTCTCTGCTTTCTATCTTGAAGCCAGCTAGCTATCCAATCTGCTACTTGTCCCCTGACTCCGCATTCTCTAACCTTGTTCATCAGTCTATTATGGGGTACCTTATCGAAGCTCTTTTGAAAATTTAGAGAAATTACATCTACTGCATTACCATTGTCTACTCTCTCTGTTACCTCTTCAGAAAATTCAATAGGATGGTCAAGCAAGAATTTTTATTTTGAAATCCATGCTGATTATTCATTATTACATTTTTGTTTTCTAGATGTTCCTCTATTTCTCCTTTAGTAGAGCTTCCATTATTTTTCTTGCCACCGATGTTGAGCTGACTGGTCTATAATTCCCTGGATATGTTCTACCCCCCTTCTTAAATGCAGGTATTACGTTAGCTATCCACCAGTCCTCTGGCACTACACCTTTTTCTAATCTGAGGAAGGACATTCTTGCTATTGAGGGAGTGCAGAATGATTCCCGGATGGCAGGACTGACATATGAAGAAAGACTGGATCGATTAGGCTTATATTCATTGGAATTTAGAAGAATGAGAGGGGATCTCATAGAAACATATAAAATTCTGACGGGATTGGACAGGTTAGATGCAGGAAGAATGTTTCCGTTGTTGGGGAAGTCCAGAACTAGGGGTCACAGTCTAAGGATAAGGGGTAGGCCATTTAGGACCGAGATGAGGAGAAACTTCTTCACTCAGAGAATTGTGAACCTGTGGAATTCTCTACCACAGAAAGTTGTTGAGGCCAGCTCGATAGATATATTCAAAAGGGAGTTAGTTGTGGCCCTTACGGCTAAAGGGATCAAGGGGTATGGAGAAAAAGCAGGAATGGGGTACTGAAGTTGCATGATCAGCCATGATCATATTGAATGATGGTGCAGGCTCGAAGGGCTGAATGGCCTACTCCTGCACCTATTTTCGATGTTTCTATGTTTCTAACAAGTGATTCAATATGTGTAATAATGCCTCTGCTATCTCTTCCCTAGATTCTTTTAAAATGTGTGGATGCAATCCATACAGATCAGGGGTTTTATCCTCTTTGAGTTTGATTTGTTGATTTAATATATCACCTATTTTAAATGCACTTATCTCATTACTAATCTCATCATCCAATGTCATGTCCACCTGTTCTTATTCCCTGGTAAATACTGAAACGAAATAATTATTTAATATTTTTGCCATCTCGCTGTCATTACCTGTGGTATTATCCTGTATATCCCTTATCCCTATTTTCACCCCAACCTTCCTTTTTTTATTGATGTGCCTGTAAAATATTTTACTATTTTGTTTTATGATCCTTGATAATTGAATTTCATAGTTCCTCTTTGCCTTTCTGACTTCTCTCCTAATCTCTTCGTATTCTCCCTTACCATGCATTTTCCCTGCTGTCTATGTACATAATGTATGCCTCTTTCCTTACCGTCAATTGTCCTTTTATGGCTTTATTCATCCATGGAGTCTCATTAGTGTTTAGTTTGTTCTTTCCTTTTAGCGGAATATATTTTTATTGCACTCTGTTGAACACCATTTTAAATGTTTTCCATTGCTGTTCTACGTCATCGTTTGCCAATATTGTTGCCCATTTTATTTCCCCAAGTTGTATTCTCAGCCCCTGAAAATCAACTTTTCTCCAATCTAATAACCTGGTTTTCGTCATACTGTACTTATGTCCTTCTCAATTATCATCTTAAAGCATATTATATTATGGTCACTATTGCCTAGATAGTTCCCTACTTTTACTTCTCTTATCTGCTGTGGTTCATTCCCCATTACTAGATCCAATAGCGAATCATCCCTTGTTTTTTTTAATATATATTGGGTTCGAAAGGAGTCCTGTACATATTGTAGGAACTCTATTCCTTATCCCCTTTACCTCCCTCTTCTGTCCAATTAATATCGGAGTAGTTGAAATCCCCCATGATTATTATTCTATGCTTTTTACTCATTTTCCTCATTTGTTTGCATATTTCTTCCTCCAACTCCATTCCACTATTAATGGTCTACAGACTACACTGTTATGTATTTAGCCCTTGGTAACCTGTATCACACCACCACCAGAGGGCCTACCTGTTGGAGTCCCAAGGGATCCCAGCATCCCTTGGGAGCACAGTATATAAGTAGACCACCCACGAGGTACCTGCACTCTGGAATCTTATTAAAGGAGCTAAGGTCACACTTACTCATTGCTCACAGAACTCAGTTTCATCCTTTATTACGAGCGTATCAATTGGCGACGATATAACAAACAACCGCGTAAAAATGCAAAGAACAGTTGGTTAATAATAGGAAATGTGGAAATGGCTGAGACCTTAAACAATTATTTTGCTTCCGTCTTCACAGTGGAAGACACAAAAGCAATGCCAAAATTTTCAGGCCACAGGAATGTGGGAAGGGAGGACCTTGAGACAATCACTATCACTAGGGGAGTAGTGCTGGACAGGCTAATGGGACTGAAGGTAGACAAGTCCCCTGGTCCTGATGAAGTACATCCCAGGGTATTAAAAGAGATGGCTGAAGTTATAGCAGATGCATTCGTTATAATCTACCAAAATTCTCTGGACTCTGGGGAGGTACCAGCGGATTGGAGAGCAGCTAATGTAACGCCTCTGTTTAAAAAAGGGGACAGGCAAAAGGCAGGTAACTATAGGCCGGTTAGTTTAACATCTGTAGTGGGGAAAATACTTGAAACTATCATTAAGGAAGAAATAGCGGGACATCTGGATAGGAATAGTGCAATCAAGCAGACGCAGCATGGATTCATGAAGGGGAAATCATGTTTAACTAACTTACTGGAATTCTTTGAGGATATAACGAGCATGGTGGATAGAGGTGTACCGATGGATGTGGTGTATTTAGATTTCTAAAAGGCATTCGATAAGGTGCCACACAAAAGGTTACTACAAAAGATAAAGGTACGCGGAGTCAGAGGAAATGTATTAGCATGGATAGAGAATTGGCTGACGAATAGAAAGCAGAGAGTCGGGATAAATGGGTCCTTTTCCGGTTGGAAATCAGTGGTTAGTGGTGTGCCACAGGGATCAGTGCTGGGACCACAACTGTTTACAATATACATAGATGACCTAGAAGAGGGGACAGAGTGTAGTGCAACAAAATTTGCAGATGACACAAAGATTAGTGGGAAAGCGGGTTGTGTAGAGGACTCAGAGAGACTGCAAGGAGATTTGGATAGGTTAAGCGAATGGGCTAAGGTTTGGCAGATGGAATACAATGTCGGAAAGTGTGAGGTCATCCACCTTGGGAAAAAAAACAGTAAAAGGGAATATTATTTGAATGGGGAGAAATTACAACATGCTGTGGTGCAAAGGGACCTGTGGGTCCTTGTGCATGAATCCCAAAAGGTTAGTTTGCAGGTGCAGCAGGTAATCAGGAAAGCAAATGGAATATTGGCCTTCATTGCGAAAGGGATGGAGTACAAAAGCAGGGAGGTCTTGCTGCATAAGGTATAGGTAAGGCCGCACCTGGAGTACTGCGTGCAGTTTTGGTCACTTTACTTAAGGAAGGATATACTAGCTTTGGAAGGGGTACAGAAACGATTCACGAGGCTGATTCCAGAAATGAGGGGGTTACCTTATGATGATAGATTGAGTAGACTGGGTCTTTACTCCTTGGAGTTCAGAAGGATGAGGGGTGATCTTATAGAAACATTTAAAATCATGAAAGGGATAGACAAGATAGAGGCAGAGAGGTTCTTTCCATTGGTGGGGGAGACTTGAACTAGGGGGCACAGCCTCAAAATACGGAGGAGCCAATTTAAAACCGAGTTGAGAAAAAATTTCTTCTCCCAGAGGGTTGTGAATCTGTGGAATTCTCTGCCCAAGGAAGCAGTTGAGGCTAGCTCATTGAATGTTTTCAAGTCAAAGATAGATAGATTTTTAACCAATAAGGGAATTAAGGGTTACGGGGAGAGGGCGGGTAAGTGGAGCTGAGTCCACGACCAGATCAGCCATGATCTTATTGAATGGCGGGGCAGGCTCGAGGGGCTAGATGGCCTACTCCTGTTCCTAATTCTTATGTTCTTATCCTGGAGAAGTTCTCAGAAGGGGACGATTGGGAGGCCTTCGTGGAGAGACTCGACCAATAATTCGTAGCCAACGAACTGGAAAGGGATGAGGACACTGCCAAACGAAGGGCGATGTTCCTTACCGTCTGTGGGGCAACAACCTATGGCCTCATGAAGAATCTTCTAGCTCCGGTAAAACCAACAACTAAATCCTTTGAAGAATTGTGTACGCTGGTCCGGGAGCACCTAAATCCTAAAGAAAGCGTTTTAATGGTGAGGTATCAGTTCTACACGTGTCAACGGTCGGAGGGCCAGGAAGTGGCGAGCTATGTCGCCGAACTAAGGCGCCTCGCAGGACATTGCGAATTTGAGGGATTCCGAGCACAAATGCTGAGAGACTTTTTTATGCTTGGCATTGGCCATCAGGTAATCCTTTGCAAACTATTGACTGCTGGAACTCCGAACCTGAGCAAAGCCATAACGATAGCCCAGGCATTTATATCCACCAGCGACAACACCAAACAAATTTTGCAGCATAAAGAGGTTTCGGCCAGTACTGTGCATAAAGTAACGTCGTTATCAAGCAGGAATATACATGGCAGAACATACACACCGGCTGCTGTACGACCTCAGATGACCCAGAGTCCACCATCAATCGTTAATGCGAGGCAGTTAACACGCTGTTGGCGTTGTGGAGGTGATCATCGCACCCATCAATGCCGCTTCAAGCACTATGCGTGTAACGGCTGCAGAACAATGGGACACCTCCAGCAAGTGTGCAGGTGAGCTGCAAACCCCGAAACCCTGCAAACCCTGCAAACCACCATGTTGCAGAGGAAGATCGATCCACTGTGGATCAGGTTGCATTGGAGACTCGAACCGAGGAGGCCGAAGTGTACAGGGTACACACCTTCACCACAAAATGTCCACCAATAATGTTGAAAGTTGAACTGAATGGAATTCCAGTATTCATGGAATTGGACATGGGTGCGAGTGTAGTCCACAATGAGCAAAAAGACCTTCGACAGGCTGTGGTGCAACAAGACATCCAAGCCCAAGCTCAACCCCATACACCAAAGAACTGGTCCCTGTAATTGGCAGTGCAGAAGTCAAAGTCTCCTATGATGGAGCAGTGCATGAACTCCCACTGTGGGTTGTGCCGGGGATGGCCCCACATTGTTTGGCAGAAGCTGGCTGGGAAAAATCCGCTGGAGCTGGGACGACATCCGAGCGCTTTCGTCCGTCGACAACACCTCATGTGCCCAGGTTCTGAGCAGATTTCCATCGTTGTTCGAGCCAGGCATTGGAAGCTTCTCGGGGGTGAAAGTGCAGATCCATTTGGTTCCCGGTACGCAACCCATCCACCACAAGGCATAGGCGGTACCGTATATGATGCGTGAGAAAGTGGAAATTGAGCTGGACAGGCTGCAGCGAGAAGGTATCTTCGCACTGGTGGAATTCAACGAGTGGGCCAGTCCGATTGTCCCGGTACTTAAAGGTGACAGCACGGTCAGAATTTGTGGGGACTATAAAGTAACGATTAACCGTTTTTCACTACAGGACCAGTACCCGCTACCCAAGGCAGATGACCTAATTGCGACCCTGGCTGGAGGGAAGACATTCACGAAGTTGGACCTGACCTCGGCCTACATGACGCAGGAGCTGGAGGAATCTTCGAAAGGCCTCACTTGCATCAACACGCACTAAGGTCTGTTCATCTAAACAGATACCCGTTCGGAATTCGGTCGGCCGCAGCAATCTTCCAACGGAACATGAAGAGTCTGCTAAAGTCGGTCCCTCGCACCGTGGTTTTCCAGGACGACATACTGGTTACAGGTTGTGACACCATTGAGCACTTGAAGAATCTGGAAGAAGTTCTTAGTCAGTTGGATCGCATGGGACTCAGGTTGAAACGCTCGAAGTGTGTTTTCCTGACACAGGAAGTCGAGTTCCTGGGAAGAAGAATCGCAGCAGATGGCATCAGACCCACCGATGCCAAGACAGAGGCTATCAAGAACGCGCCAAGACCACAGAACTTGACGGAGCTACGGTCGTTCCTGGAACTCCTCAACTATTTCGGTAATTTCCTACCCGGGTTAAGCACCTTGCTAGAACTCCTACATGTGCTACTGCGCAAGGGAGACGACTGGGTATGGGGGAAATCACAAGAGGCTGCCTTTGAGAAGGCCAGAAATCTGTTGTGTTCAAACAAACTGCTTGTTCTGTATAACCCATGTAAACGATTAGTGCTAGCTTGCGATGCGTCGTTATACGGGGGTCGGGTGTGTGTTACAACAGGCTAATGAATCGGGGATTTTGCAACTGGTCGCTTATGCATCCAGGAGTCTGTCCAATGCCGAAAGGGGCTACAGCATGATTGAAAAAGAGGCTCTGGTGTGTGTTTACGGGGTGAAAAAAATGCACCAATACTTGTTTGGCCTCAAGTTTGAGCTTGAAACTGACCACAAGCCGCTCATATCACTATTCTCTGAGAGCAAAGGGGTTAACACCAATGCCTCTGCCCGCATCCAAAGATGGGTGCTCACGCTGTCGGCATACAACTATGTAATCCGCCACAGACCGGGCACAGAGAACTGCGCTGATGCTCTTAGTCGGCTACCATTGCCCACCATCGGGGTGGAAATGGCACAGCCTGTGGACTTGCTCATGGTAATGGATGCATTCGAAAATGAAAAGTCACCCGTTACGGCCGCCAGATCAGGACCTGAACCAGCCAGGATCCTTTACTGTCCTTGGTAAAAAAACTGTGCCCTCCATGGGAACTGGTCCAGCGTCCAGCGAAGATGCAGGAGGCGATTAAGCCATTCCACAGCCGCAAAGACGAATTGTCCTTGCAGACGGACTGTCTGTTGTGGGTAATCGCGTGGTCTTGCCCAAGAAGGGCGGAGAAACGTTTATTTGTGACCGACACAGCACCCACCCAGGTATTGTAATGATGAAAGCCATTGCCAGATCCCATGTGTGGTGACCCGGCATCGACTTAGATTTAGAGTTATGCATGCGCCAGTGCAACACTTGCTCTCAGCTGAGCAATGCACCCAGAGAGGCACCGCTAAATTTGTGGTCATGGCCCTCCAAACCGTGGTCGAGGATCCACATGGACGATGCGGGCCCATTTCTGGGCAAAATGTTCTTGGTGGTTATGGATGCTTATTCAAAATGAATTGAATGTGTAATAATATCTGTAAGCACGTCCATGGCCACAATCGAAAGTCTACAAGCTATGTTTGCCACACACGGCCTACCTGATGTCCTAGTCAGCGACAATGGCCCGTGTTTCACCAGTGCTGAAAAGGAACTCATGACCCGCAATGGGATCAAGCACGTCACATCTGCCCTGTACAAGCCCGCATCCAACAGCTAGGCAGAACTGGCAGTTCTGACCATCAAGCAAAGCTTTAAACGCGTGTCAGAAGGCTACCTGCAGACCCGGCTGTCCCGAGTGCTACTCAGCTACTGCACCAGACCCCACTCGCTCAGCCGAGCTGCTCATGAAAAGGGCACTCAAAACAAGGCTCTCGCTTGTCCACCCTGATCTCCATGATCACGTGGAGGGCAGGCAGCATCAACAAAGTATGTATTATGGCCGCGCAAATTTGTCACATGATATTGAGGTCAATGATCCTGTGTTTTTATTCAATCATGGACATGGTCCCAAATGGCTCGCTGGCACGGCCATAGCCAAAGAAGGGAGTAGGGTGTTTCAGGTCAAATTGGCCAATGGACTAACATGCAGAAAACATTTGGACCAAATCAAATTGCGGTTCACCAACAGCTACGAACAACCGGAAGAAGACACCACCAACTTTGACCCTCCAACACACACACATGTAGCAACCAACATCATGGTTGACCACAAAGCCAAACTCACCATCCCCAGCAGCCCGGCAAGGCCGGCTGCCCAACAGCCCAGTGAAGAACTAACCAACTCACCCACACACGCATTTGTACCGAGACGATTGACATGGGAGCAAAAAGCCCCAGATCGTCTCACCCTGTAAATAAGTGTACTATTGACTTTACAAGGGAGTGATGTCATGTATTTTACCCTTGGTAACCTGTATCACACCACCACCTGTTGGAGTCCCAAGGGATTCCAGCATCCCTTGGGAGCACAGTGTATAAGCAGGCCACCCACGAGGTACCTGCACTCTGGAGTCTTATTAAAGGAGCTAAGGTCACACTTACTCATTGCTCACAGTACTCAGTTTTATCCTTTATTACGAGCGTATCATACACCTATTAGTGCGATTGATGCTTTATTATCTTTTCGCTCTATCCACATGGATTCGGCTTTTGTCTTGCTGATGGCCGCGTCACTTTTTTCTACTGCCATTATGTTATCCCTAATAAGTACAGCTACTCCACCTCCCCTTTTTCCCTCTCTATCTCTTCTAAATATGAACCAGGGGTCACAGTCTAAGGATAAGGGGTAAGCCATTTAGGACCGAGATGAGGAGAAACTTCTTCACCCAGAGAGTGGTGAACCTGTGGAATTCTCTACCACAGAAAGTTGTTGAGGCCAATTCACTAAATATATTCAAAAAGTAGTTAGATGTAGTCCTTACTACTAGGGGGATCAAGGGGTATGGCGAGAAAGCAGGAATGGGGTACTGAAGTTGCATGTTCAGCCATGAAGTCATTGAATGGCGGTGCAGGCTCGAAGGGCCGAATGGCCTACTCCTGCACCTATTTTCTATGTTTCTATGTTTCTATACCCTGCAATGTTTAATTCCCAGTCCTGATATTTCTGTAGTCATGTCATAGTAATCCCTACTATATCTGGTTCCTCGCAACACGTTTGCCTCCAGCTCCCCTGTTTTATTTCAGACACTGTGCATTGCTGTACAGACAGTTTAACTCATTTTTAATAGGATTTCCTCTCACTTTATGTTTAACCATCTTTTTAGACTCCTGTTCTATAACTCTATTTATTCCCTTGCCATCAATATCCTCCCTTATGTTATGCTTTCCTATGCTCTCTTTTCCTGGTTTGTTTATATTTAGGCTGGTTACGTTTCTTGTAGATACCTTCCCTCATCTTACTAGTTTAAAGCCTTTGGCACCTCCCTGTTTACCCTTTCCGCGAGGACACGGGTCCCATCCCAGTTCAGGTGGAGCCCGTCCCATCAGTTCAGCCTTTATCAGAGACTGCATGGCTCATTGTTAGCACATTGACTTTTCACCTTTGAGAGCTTGATAGGAATGCGGCCCAGATTGATAGAATGAACGCCTCCCAACTCCTATAATAGTCATAAGGGAAATGAGTTTGGAGCAGTTCGAGCCCTGTTTTTTATGTGCATAAGATCGTATCAAAAAAGCTGTCCGTAATTTAGCGCTTAATGACACTAAACTGGTAATCTCACTCAGGGAGGCCACATAAGTGCATCCTGTGGGAAATGGAAATCGGTATGGCTACAGTTGGGGTTGTTAGCTGAGTTTAGGAGTCAAGCAAATACAAAAGACAATGCTGAAGCATTTGCAACCATCTTCAACCAGAAGTGCCAAGTGGATGATTCATATCGGCCTCCTCTTGAGCTCACCACCGTCACAGAAGCCAGTCTTCAGCCAACTCGATTCACTCCACGTGATATCAAGAGACTGCTGAGCGCACTGGACACAGCAAAGGCTATGGGCCCTACAACATCCCGGCTGTTGTGCTGAAGACCTCTGCTCCAGAACTAGCCGCGCCTCTAGCCAAGCTGTAACAGTACAGCTACAACATTGGCATCTACCCGACAATTTGGAAAACTACCCAGCTATGTCCTGTCCACAAAAAACAGGACAAATCCAATCCGGCCAATTATCGCCCCTTCAGGCTACTCTCGATCATCAGCAAAATGATGGAAGGTGTCGTTGACAGTGCTATCAAGTGGCACTTACCGATAACCTGCACACTGATGCTCAGTTTGGGTTCTGCCAGGACCACTTGGCTCCAGACCTAATTACATCCTTGGTCCAAACATGGACAAAAGGGCTGAATTGCAGAGGTGAGGTGAGAGTTATTGCCCTTGACATCCAAGCAGTATTTGACTGAGTGTGGCATCAAGGAGCCCTAGGAAAATTGAAGTCAATGGGAATCAGGGGGAAAACTCTCCACTGGCTGGAGTCATACCTAGCACAAAGAAAGATGGGTGTGGTTATTGGAGGTCAACCATCTCAGCCCCAGACCATCACTGCAAGAGTTCCTCAGGGCAATGCCTTAGGCCAAACATTTTCAGCTGCTTCATCAATGACATTCATCAATCATAAGGTCAGAAGTGGGGACATTTGCTGATGATTGCATAGAGTTCAGTTCCAATCGCAACTCATCAGATAATGAAGCAGTCCATGCCCGCATGCAGCAAGACCTGGATGACATTCAGGCTTGGGCTGATAAGTTGCAAGTAACATTCGTGCCACACAAGTTCCAGGCAATGACTATCTCCAACAAGCACCACCCGTTGACATTCAGCAGCATTACCATCGCTGAACCCCCCCCTCCATCAACATCCTGGGGGTCACCATTGACCAAAAACTTAACAGGACCAGCCACATAAACACTGTGGAAATAAGAACAGGTCAGCGGCTGGGTATTCTGCGGCGAGTGTCTCACCTCCTTTCTCCCCAAAGCCTTTCCACCATCTACAAGGCACAAGTCAGGAGTGTGATGGAATACTCTCCACTGTCCTGGCTGAGTGCAGCTCCAACAACACTCAAGAAGCTTGTCACCATCCAGGATAAAGCAATCTGCTTGATTAGCACCCCATTCACTTCCTCCACTTCTGGTGCACCGTGGCTGGAGTGTGAATCATCTACAAGATGCACTGCAGCAACTCACCAAGGCTTCTTCGGCAGCATCTCCCAAACCCGCGCCCTCTACCACCTAGAAGGACAAGGGCAACAGGCACATGGGAACACCATCACCGACAAGTTCCCCTCCAAGTCACTCACTATCCTGACCTGGAAACATATTGCCATTCCTTCATCATCACTGGGTCAAGATGTGGGAACTCCCTTCCTAACAACACTGTGGGAGTGCCTTCATCATACGGACTGCAGTTTTTCAACAAGGCGGCTCACCACCACCTGCTCAAGGGCAATTAGGGATGGGCAATAAATGCTGGTCTTTCCAGCGACACCCACATCCCATGAACAATTTTTTAAAAAGCTGGATTGTTGCTTTACTCTAGCCTGTTATATTCCTGTCCTGGAAGAGCTGGATGCTAACATTGGGTTTTAAAAAGTAAAATATATTCCATTCCTGGCACTGACATTCCTTATTTGGAATGAAAAAAAATCACCAATATACATGCTATACATATAAATATCTAAATTAAAGGCATGCAGTGTCCTGATGATGTCCATAATTCTCTTTTTTCCCTTTTTTTCATCCTCCCCTCGTGTTGAGGAACAGTTCCACAAGCGTTCGCAATCCTTTGCTTTCTCATCCCAATGGCCATATTCATGTGTGTGCTTACACATTAAGAGGCAATAGAGTATTTAACTGCAAAAGAATTTGCTGGAATTCTTTGAGGATGTAACAAATAGGGTAGCTAAAGAGGGACCAGTGGATGTGGTGTATTTGGACTTCCAGAAGGCATTTGACAAGGTGTCACATAAAAAGTTGCTGCACAAGATAAAAGTTCATGGGGTTGGGAGTAATATATTAGCATGGATAGAAGATTGGCTGACAAACAGAAAACAGAGAGTCAGGATAAATGGTTCCTTCCCTGGTTGGCAATCAGTAACGAGTGGAGTGCCGCAGGGATCAGTGCTGGGAGCCCAACTATTTACAATCTATATTAACTGTCATGTGTTCAACCAGCATTGTAACCCATGTATAATCTGACCTAAGTTGTACACTGTGAAAACAATGACCACTAGGTGGTGAACTTGTGGGAGACACTCTTAACCTGGACCTTCAGGTATAAAAGGGGAAGCTCCACCCACTTCCATCACTTGAGTGCTAAGGAATAAAGGACAGGTCACAGACTGACCTTCTCTCAAGTATGGGCCTCATGTGCATTTATACTGTATAGTAAGAAGATATCAATGGCGACAAGAAACTGGGATTTAAACCACGCGAGCATAGCCACTAGCAGAACAGACGAGAGGTACTGTGTTAAGGAATGGTTGGGACAGAGATTCAACATTGTTAAAGCAGCACACAGTTCTCCAGGCAGACAAGGGCAATCGGGCATGCCCCAACCTGTAGTCGAACCCAGAGGGGGAGTTCGACAGAGACAATGGCAAGCTGAACAGCGATTCATGCCATTGCAAGGGACAATGCGGCCAGTAATGGGGCCATCAACACCTGTTAATGGCGCACTCAAGGACGGTAACAGGGACAGTCAGGGACGATCGACTGGCAAGGGACCTTTTGTTTCCAACAACAGCTCATGTTGGAGGCGTGGAGGCACACACTCACTCGGAGTTTGCAGAGATGAGCAAAATACCTGCAGAAATTGCAGAAATGAACGCTGGGGGAAATCGCTGGAAGCTGAAGTTCAGCGAGTTCATGTGGAACATGTATACAGTTCATACACCAAGAAAGGGCTTTTAATAGAGCACGCAATTTGTTATGTTCCAACAATCTGTTAACGCTATATGACCCATGTAAGAAACTTGTGTTAACGTGCGATGCGTCGTCCTATGGTGTCAGGTGTGTGTTGCAGCATGTCAATGCCAAAGGTCAGATTATACATGGGTTACAATGCTGGTTGAATACATGACATTAACGACTTGGAAGAGGGGACTGAGTGTAACGTAGCCAAGTTTGCTGATGATACAAAGATGGGAGGAAGGGTAATGTGTGAGGAGGACATACAGAGGCTGCAGGAGGACACAGACAGGCTAAGTGAGTGGGCAAGAATTTGGCAGATGGAGTATAATGTTAGAAAATGTAAGGTCATGCACTTTGGCAGAAAAAAAATCAAAGAGCAAGTTATTATTTAAATGGAGAAAGATTGCAAAGTGCTGCAGTACAGCGGGACCTAGGGGTACTTATGCATGAAACACAAAAGGATAGTATGCAGCTACAGCAAGTGATCAGGAAGGTCAATGGAATCTTGGCCTTTATTGCAAAGGGGATGGAGTATAAAAGTAGGGAAGTCTTGTTACAGCTGTACAGGGTATTGGTGAGGCCACACCTAGAATACTGCATGCAGTTTTGGTTTCCATATTTACGAAAGGATATACTTGCTGTGGAGGCAGTTCAGAGAAGGTTCACTAGGTTGATCCCGGGGCTGAGTGGGTTGACTTATGAGGAAAGGTTGAGTAGGTTACGCCTCTACTCATTGGAATTCAGAAGAATGAAAGGTAATCTTATCGAAACATATAAGATTGTGAGGGGGCTTGACAAGGTGGATGCAGAGAGGATGTTTCCACTGGTGGGGGAGACTAGAACTAGAGCACATGATCTTAGGATAAGGGGCCGCCCATTTAGAACTGAGATGAGGAGAAATTTCTTCTCTCAGAGAGTTGTGAATCTATGGAATTCGCTGCCTCAGAGAGTTGTGGAAGCTGGGACATTAAATAAATTTAAGACAGAAATAGACAGTTTCTTAAATGATAAGGGGATAAGGGGTTATGGGGAGTGGGCGGGGAAGTGGAGCTGAGTCCATGATCAGATCAGCCATGATCTTATTGAATGGCGGAGCAGGCTCGAGGGGCCTTATGGCCTACTCCTGCTCCTATTTCTTAAGTTCTTATGTTCTATTATAGCCACACAAGATCCTGACCTTATTCTAATGAACAGGAACAAGAATCCTGACTGTCATTTTGTTCTATCTCTCGCCCAAGCAAACTAAAACTTATGTTCTGCCATCATCGCTATCCGAGCTGGAATGATCTAAATCAACAGAGACCAAGGATTGAATCGAGAACCTTTCTGGCCTGTATTGATGGAACAATGCGATGGATTTAGAATTCTAGAATTCAGTGACATGATAGCTGAAAAGCTATAAAAAAAGGTTTTCTTTTTAAAATTATTCTTTCAAAAGTTTAAAGTTTAAATGTTTCCACCTCTGCCATCCTTTGCTCTTGTCTATCTCACATTTGTTTTTTTGCCGTACCCTCACAAGACCGTGCTCTGAAAGTAGTCTGATCAACAGGACCTGCCATCTGGCTCGTTGGCATTCACTATGTGAGCTCCTTCACCATGTAAGGTTTAGTGTTAAGTCCAAACAAACTGTATGAGTAACCCAGTCAGTACTTTCAATATTTGTGGTTGAGCACTGCTTGCTGCCAGCATTGGCACTAATGGAGGTGGGAAGAACCTCATATTTCCACCACAAAGAAAAAAGACATCGTATTCAATACAGCAATAGGATTTCACAGATCACAAGAGTTCTAGAATTTTCTTGAATGTGAGAATGTATAGGACAGACATGGGTAACCCGACAAGCATCTATAATGAGGAATTGGTGAGATTGGATTAATATACAGTTAAAATGACATGGGGACTGAAGCATTCTGACTGGATCTATCAATGTTAATTGTTTTAGTTCTGTAAATATTTCAGGGCTCTGTAGAAGGAGAATAAGGGAACTTACTCAGTATTTCTCCCTCGTCAACCAGAGTAGACACCATGTAAAAATCACAAATTAATAATTCTGATAACGATCCGAGGAACACTGTCCCCCCGCAATCGCTCCCTTCCCCTCCCCTACCCATCCCTCCCTCAGTCTCCACACACAGTTTCTCATGTGGAAAGTAATGTAGATTAAGTCTCTGAAAACTCTTGAGATTGATTAAAAATTGCAACATAGAATGTGAGAACATTGAACCAGAAAGTAAAATGTAATACAATAGATAGAAATAATGAACATAAATATTTTATATTTAAGTAAAATATAATAGAAGGCTGGCAAAAAGTTGAGGTGTACCAGCTAGTCTAGAATCATAGAATCATAGAAATTTACAACACAGAAGGAGGCCATTTCGGCCCATCATGTACGCACCGGCCGACAAAGAGCCATCCAGCCTAATCCCACTTTCCAGTTTTTGGTCCGTAGCCCTGTTGGTTACAGCACCTCAAGGGCACATCCAAGTACTTTTTAAATATAGTGAGGGTTTCTGCCTCTACCACCCTTTCAGACAGTGAGTTCCAGACCGTCACCAACCTCTGGGTGAAAAGATTTCCCCTCAAATCCCCTCTAAACCTCCTACCAATTACATTAAATCTTTGCCGCCTGGTTGTTGACCCCCCTGCTGAGGGCTTTAAACTAGCTTGGCAGGGGGATGGGAACCCAGGAGAGGGCTCTGAGCTAGTGAGGGTGGATGAGAGCTCAGATGAACAGAACCCCAAGAAAGAATGCAAAAGGCAGGAGGCAACAGAGCAGAGTAGCACTGGGGTAAGTGTAAACCACAAGGTGATAGGAAGGGACAATATGTATGAATATAAAGGGGCTGCAGGAGGGGTCAAAACTAAAAATCATGGTTTAAAAACTAGTATTAAAATATTTTACCAAAATGCACGCAGCATTCGAAACAAAGTAAATGAGTTGACGGCACAAATCATTACAAATGGATATGATTTGGTGGCCATTACTGAAACGTGGTTGCAGGATGGCCAAGACTGGGAATTATACATACAGGGGTATCTGACAATTCGGAAAGATAGACAAGAAGGGAAGGGAGGTGGGGTAGCTCTGTTAATGAAGGATGATATCAGGGCAGTTATGAGAGACAATATTGGCTCCAATGAACAAAATGTTGAATCATTGTGGGTGGAGATTAGAGATAGTAAGGAGAAAAAGTCACTGGTGGGCGTAGTTGATAGGCCCCCAAATAATAACTTCACGGTGGGGCGGACAATAATCAAGGGAATAATGGAGGCATGTGAAAAAGGAACGGCAGTAATCATGGGG
The DNA here is from genome assembly GCF_044704955.1 of Pristiophorus japonicus. NCBI lineage: Eukaryota > Metazoa > Chordata > Chondrichthyes > Pristiophoridae > Pristiophorus > Pristiophorus japonicus. The sequence continues at coordinate 55,491,486 of NC_091980.1, forward strand.
GATTTTAACCTACATATCGATTGGTCAAATCAAATTGCATGGGGTAGCCTTGAGGAGGAATTCATAGAATGCATACGGGATTGTTTCTTCGAACAGTATGTTACAGAACCTACAAGGGAGCAAGCTATCTTAGATCTGGTCCTGTGTAATGAGACAGGAATAATAAACGATCTCCTAGTAAAAGATCCTCTCGGAGTGAGTGATCACAGTATGGTTGAATTTGTAATACAGATTGAGGGTGAGGAAGTAGTGTCTCAAACGAGCGTACTATGCTTAAACAAAGGGGACTGCAATGGGATGAGGGCAGAGTTGGCTAAAGTAGACTGGGAACACAGACTAAACGGTAGCACAATTGAGGAACAGTGGAGGACTTTTAAGGAGTTCTTTCATAGTGTTCAACAAAAATATATTCCAGTGAAAAAGAAGGGCGATAAGAGAAGGGATAACCGGCAGTGGATAACCAAGGAAATAAAGGAGAGTATCAAATTAAAAACCAATCTGTATAAGGTGGCCAAGGTTAGTGGGAAACTAGAAGATTGGGAAAATTTTAAACGACAGCAAAGAATGACTAAGAAAGCAATAAAGAAAGGAAAGATAGATTACGAAAGTAAACTTGCGCAAAACATAAAAACAGATAGTAAAAGCTTTTACCGATATATAAAACGGAAAAGAGTGACTAAAGTAAATGTTGGTCCCTTCGAAGATGAGAAGGGGGATTTAATAATGGGAAATGTGGAAATGGCTGAGACCTTAAACAATTATTTTGCTTCAGTCTTCACAGTGGATGACTCAAAAACCATGCCAAAAATTGCTGGTCACGGGAATGTGGGAAGGGAGGACCTTGAGATAATCACTATCACTAGGTGGGTAGTGCTGGATAGGCTAATGGGACTCAAGGTAGACAAGTCCCCTGGTCCTGATGAAATGCATCCCAGGGTATTAAAAGAGATGGCGGAAGTTATAGCAGATGCATTCGTTATAATCTACCAAAGTTCTCTGGACTCTGGGGAGGTACCAGCGGGTTGGAAAGCAGCTAATGTAACGCCTCTGTTTAAAAAAGGGGGCAGACAAAAGGCAGGTAACTGTAGGCCGGTTAGTTTAAAATCTGTAGTGGGGAAAATGCTTGAAGCTATCATTAAGGAAGAAATAGCGGGACATCTAGATAGAAATAGTGCAATCAAGCAGACGCAACATGGATTCATGAAGGGGAAATCATATGTAACTAATTTACTGCAATTCTTTGAGGACATGACGAGCATGGTGGATAGAGGTGTACCGATGGATGTGGTGTATTTAGATTTCCAAAAGGCATTCGATAAGGTGCCACACAAAAGGCTACTGTAGAAGATAAAGGTACGCGGAGTCAGAGAAAATGTATTAGCATGGATAGAGAATTGGCTGGCTAACAGAAAGCAGTGAGTCGGGATAAATGGGTCCTTTTCGGGTTGGAAATCGGTGGTTAGTGGTGTGCCACAGGGATCGGTGCTGGGACCACAACTGCTTACAATATACATAGATGACCTGGAAGAGGGGACAGAGTGTACTGTAACAAAATTTGCAGATGACACAAAGATTAGTGGGAAAGCGGGTTGTGTAGAGGACACAGAGAGGCTGCAAAGAGATTTAGATAGGTTAAGCGAATGGGCTAAGGTTTGGTAGATGGAATACAATGTCGGAAAATGTGAGGTCATCCACCTTGGGAAAAAAAACAGTAAAAGGGAATATTATTTGAATGGGGAGAAATTACAACATGATGCGGTGCAGAAGGACCTGAGGGTCCTTGTGCATGAAACTCTTTTGAGTTCCTTGTGCATAAAACTCTTTTGAGTTCCTTGTGCATGAATCCCAAAAAGTTAGTTTGCAGGTGCAGCAGGTAATCAGGAAGGCGAATGGAATGTTGGCCTTCATTGCGAGAGGGATGGAGTACAAAAGCAGAGAGGTCCTGCTGCAACTGAACAGGGTATTGGTGAGGCCGCACCTGGAGTACTGCGTGCAGTTTTGGTCACCTTACTTAAGGAAGGATATACTAGCTTTGGAGGGGGTACAGAGACGATTCACTAGGCTGATTCCGGAGATGAGGGGGTTACCTTATGATGATAGATTGAGTAGACTGGGTCTTTACTCGTTGGAGTTCAGAAGGATGAGGGGTGATCTTACAGAAACATTTAAAATAATGAAAGGGATAGACAGGATAGAGGCAGAGCGGTTGTTTCCACTGGTCGAGGAAACTAGAACTAGGGGGCACAGCCTCAAAATACGGGGGAGCCAATTTAAAACCGAGTTGAGAAGGAATTTCTTCTCCCAGAGGGTTGTGAATCTGTGGAATTCTCTGCCCAAGGAAGCAGTTGAGGCTGGCTCATTGAATATATTCAAATCACAGATAGATAGATTTTTAACGAATAAGGGAATTAAGGGTTATGAGGAGCGGGCAGGTAAGTGGAGCTGAGTCCATGGCCAGATCAGCCATGATCTTGTTGAATGGCGGAGCAGGCTCGAGGGGCTAGATGGCCTACTCTTGTTCCTAATTCTTATGTTCTTATGTTCTTATGAGGGAAATAGGTCCTTCCTGTCCATGCTATCTAGGCCCCTATTCTACTCTAAAGAAATTGTTATGTCTTTAATAATGAATGACTCCACGAGGTTTAGTATTGTACCTGAGCTGTTGTGACCTTAGTCCCATTTATTGTAACTCCAGAGTGAGGCACAAGCATGGAGGGTAGCCTTTTATACTGGGCCCTGCACACCTATGCAGGTGACCCTCAGGTCTCCCACCGCAGTGCCCTCTGGTGGCACACCTTATGTGACTATACAGTTAGTATACATGGTCTACATACATGACACCACTTCCCCCCAAGTCTTTAATGCACATTGACTCGTACATTGACGGTGGCCTGGGCTTTGCTCTTCCTGGTTGACCATTGGAGGGTCGCTTCTAGCTTGGGTTGGTTGGTAGTGAGATTTGTTGCCAGTGGAGGTCCCTGTGGTTTCTGGTTGTGAGTCCATGACGACTCCATTCTCCACCCCCTACACAGAGATCATGCTAATGGCCCGTTACATGCAAGTTGCATTCAAGTTCATCACATGGGTTTTACATTTACATCTTGGTACATTTGTTGGGTGGATTACAGTTGCGTTTCTTTTTGTGTGGTACATTCACATGATCAGTACAGTATATCAGTATAGGTACATAAGGACAGTCTAGTTCCTGCACGGCCAGATGAGATCGGGGTCGTCTGGTGGCGGCGCAGCGCCCCATGCTCATGGGTCTGTGGGCGAGGCGAGCTCATTTTGCTCGAGTTGCCGGAGCTCAGGGCTCTTGCTGTTACTCCTAGTGTCGGGCAAGCCCAAAGACAGCTGATATGTCTGTGACCTCCCTGTCCTTTTCGTTTGCACAGTGTTGCTGCTGCTCCCTGGGAAGCGGTCTGAGCGAGTGAGCGTTTCGTCTGAGCGACGGTGGGGCTGCCTCATCTTGTCTAGCAGTTCGCAGGGGACTGCTGACTCGCTTTCCTTGAGGGCACCATTGTGAGCACTCTCTAGTTTGGGATCCTGGCTGGTTCAGGTCCCATTCGGAGGAGCCGTTGCGGGTGACCCTTCGCTCGTGGGCTTTGCCGTGGTGGCGAGTGGGTTTGTGGGCTGCGCTGTTTCCACCCGGGTGGTGGGCAACGGTAGCCGACTGCGAGCATAGGCGCAGTTTACTGTTTCTGGCCCATGGCGGTTCATGCCATCGGGCGCCTGCAATGTTAAACCAATCTGAGGCAGTGTATCGCTACCGGTGCCTCTGCTCTCCGGGGATCGTTTACTCTGCAGCTTGTCTACTTCTGTCAGCTGTGGGGACATTTTATGATACATCGTTCTGGTCCCGGGGATGCAGGCTACAGCATTGGGTAGCCTGCTGGACCTGTATACGACCGTTAGGTGTTCGCCCGCTACATTGGCTGATTGCAATTTTGCACCCGACATCGGTCAACAACATTTTGCTCGTTACAGCTGGACTTTTACATTGGTTACCAATTTCAAGCAGTTCATTCAAAAATGGCGGGTTGCTGGCCTCCTTTAAAATGTCCTTACTACTTTTACCCCAATCATCTTCCTTGCGTGGAACCATGTGTCATTGCCCCATTAGCGCTGCACCTCGTGGTTTGGATGTCATCTTTTCCCTGTCCATGATGTCAACTGCCGCGATCTTTTTTCCCAGGGATTCTGCCATTGAAGCTGGGAAGGTGCCCTCGGATCCAATCTTCCTCCCCAGGAGTCCTGCCACTGAAACTGGGAAGGCGCATTCGGGTCGTCTCGGCCAGATCATCGCCACGCAGTCATGATGAGCGGTCTGTACCTCAGGAGCTGCACGGAACTGCTCTCCGATGCCTGGTCCAACCGAAGGTGGGGGCTTGCTCTGCGTCTGAGCACGGGGGACGTCGATCGCTGGAGGGATGAAGTCTTCCCAGTTCCAATGAATCTTCCCCATCCATCTTCTTCCAAGTAGCGTTGGTCCATCACTTGAAACAATCCACAATGGTAAATTGTGCACTGCACCATCATGGGATATACTTACATCTGCATTACCAACAACTGATAGCAGTTCCTTGGTGTAGGTGCGCAGCTTTGCCTGAACCGGGACCAGCTTGGGTCGTTCAGCTTGATCGTTCCATATCCTCTCAAAGGCTTCCTGGCTCATTACTGACTGACTCGCCCCCGTGTCCACTTCCATGAAGACTGGAACGCCATTTATCTCGACTTCCATTATCACTGGAGGACAATCTGTGGTGCAGGTATATACTCCATACACTTCGTCCTGGGACTGAGCTGCCTCTCTAGCCATCTCCTCGTAATCCGCGCTGGATTCACAACCATCTGTTGACTCTTCCTCCACGTGGTGAGTCACAGCTCTTTTGCACATTCGCTGGAGGTGGCCTTTGTGCTGCAACTTTTGCACACATAGTCTCTGAACCGACACTGATGAGCCCTGTGATTACCTCCACAAACCCAGCATGGTGCTACTCAACTTACGTTTGCACCCCTCGGCGGACTCTGAGTTAAAGGACTCGGGGGCCTGTACAATCTGCCCTGGGCAGATTCACGTTCAACAGTTCTGCCTGTGAAAGGCGCCATTCTATTTACAGTACTTGCGGGTTTGAGTCCCGAGAGTGAGTCATCATCAGCTTGGAGCTTTAGCTTGAGGTTATGGACACCTGGCTGATGCTGATGGCCTTCTGCAGAGTGACGGTGGTTTCGGCAGGCAGTAGCCTGTGAAGAAGGGCCTCATGACCGATGCTAATTACGAAGACATCCCGCAACGCATCGGCGAGGGATGCGCTGAATTCATACGGTCCTGCCACCCTCCTGAGGTCGGCAGCATACTTCGCGATTTCCTGGCCCTCGGGACAGCGGTGTGTATAAAATCGATGCCTGGCCGTGAGGATGCTCTCCTTCGGTTTGAGTTGGTCCCGAATTAGCACTTTCAGCTCCTCGTATGACTTAGCCATTGTTTTCTCTGGTGCAAGCAAGTCCCTGACGAGGCCGTAGACTGCGGGCCCACAACTGGTCAACAGGATAGCTCTGCACTTATCTGCCGGTGTGGCTGGATCATCGCCTACCAGGTCATTTGCTATGAAATATGGTCAAGCCGCTCCGTAAAGGCTTCCCAATCTTCACCCTCTGAGAACTTTTCTAATGCACCAACGTTAGTCATTTTTGCGTGAAAGTTCGTAATCTCGTCGCCAGTTGTTATGTCTTTAATACCCTTATGAATGACTCCATGAGTTCTAGTATTGTACTTGAGCTGTTGTGACCTTAAGTCCAATTATTTGTAACTCCAGAGTGAGGCACAAGCATGGTGGGTAGCCTTTTATACTGAGACCTGCACACCTATGCAGGTGACCCTCAGGTCTCCCACCACAATGCCCTCTGGTGGCACACATTATGTGACTATACAGTTAGTATACATGGTCTACATACATGACAGAAATGGTGGTAGGTGATCTGAAAAAAGGGGTGGCTGAGTCTATACGGTTATTTGGGTTTCTATAACAAGATACTTTTGATGAAATTAGAAACTAAACTGTTCAACATTGACAGATTAGAAAAATACCTATGTAATTCAAATTTAAAAAAAAGGTGACAAGGCAGAACCAGGGAACCAAACGCCCATTAGTTTGACTTCAGTAATAGATAAGATGATCAAAGGGATCATAACAGATGCTAACCTACATTGAGGAGTAATCAGGGACACTCAATACGGCTATTAGAAAGGAAGATTGAGTCTTGTGAATTTGATTTAATTTTTTGAAGGTCACTAGGTTAGCAGATGACGGTAACTCAGTAGGCATTGTCTACATGACTTTTAGAAAGCCTTTGATAAGATATCTCAAAATAGATTACTCTAAAACGTAAAATATTGTGGAATTGCTGGGAAGCTACAACAATGGATCAAGAATTGGCTGCATGCCTGTCGGCAGAAAGTTGTTGTCAATGGTTGTGGATCTGTTTGGAGACCAGTTATCAGTGGTGTCCCGCAGGGATCAGTGTTAGGGCGTTTGCTGTTTACTATCTTTATTAATAACTTAGATGTAAGTGCTGGAGGAATGATCTACAAGTTTGCAGATGAGATCAAGATATGTGCCAATACTAACACTGGAGGAGACCAAATTACTGCAAGCAGATCTAGATATGTTAGAAAAATGGGCCTGCATTTGGTAAATAATATTTAACTGAGACAAATATAAAGTTATGCATGTGGGCAGGCCTAGTGCTAAATATACCCTACAGGGAGCAGAACTGAATTTAATACAACACAAAATCTACCATTCTGTCTGTTGTGTCCTTAGATACTCTAACAATGACTCCACGAGGCAGTGTGTTGTACTTGAACTGTAGTGACCTTAGTCCTTTATTAGTTAACTCCAGAGTGAGGATCACACCTGGTGGCCTGCCTTTTATACTAGGCCAGGCACAGCTGTACAGGTAACCTACAAGTCTCCCACTGCTGTGCCCTCTGGTGGCACACCTTAAGATAGTACTAACAGTAGCCATGTAGGATACATGACATCACTCCCCCCTGAACCCTCAGTGCAAATCGCCCTTGCATTAACTGTGCTCTGGGCTTAGCTCTATATGGGTTTTGTCTGGTAGATCTCTGGTGGGCCAGCTCAACCTTGGGTGGGTAGTGCGTGGAGTAGCGTGATGGTGGTTGTTGTTTGTGTGTGTGTGTGTGTGTTCCTGACCACTCCATTCTCCCTTCCTTCCCATATTGGTGTGGCGGGGGCTCCTAACATTCATGTACATTCAAGTTCAGGTAAGTGGTTTTTGCGGGGTTTTTTGTGGTTCCGTGGTGCGACAAGAGCATTAAGTGCCTTGTCAATGCGGTAACCGGTGCATGAGGACGAGCTAGTTCCGGAGCTGCTGGACGGTGTCCCTGCAGTCTGGTGGTAGCTCAGTGCCCGGTGCTGACAGTGGGGAGCCAGTTGGCTCGCGTAGCCTGCTCTTGAGGCTGTTGCCGTGGTCCCAAGGGTCAGACAGGTTTACAGATGTCTGTGACCCCCCTCCCCCGTCCTTCCTTTACATCGTGGGTCCCAGCTGCTCTCTAAGGAGTGCACAGGGAACTGCTGACTCGCTGGCCTGAGCGTCGCTTAGTTTGGGATCCTGGCTGGTGCTTGTTTCCTCTGGGGGAACATGGCAGGTGACCCTACATCTAGGGTGCAGTCTGCTCCTTCAGGCTCGTGGCCGTTGGTGCCATTAGTTGCCTGAGAGATGGAGCCGACCCAGGGCATGGTATCACTACCGTTGCCATTGCCCTGCTGAGGTGGCTTGCTTCGCAGCTCGTGTGTGTTGGCTGCTTGTGGCCACACTTCGTGATGCATGATTCTGGTCCCCGGGATCCGGGATGCTGGCTACAGCATTGGGTAGCTCGCTGGACCTGTGTGCACCCAATGGGTGTCTGCCCGCTGCATTGGCTGCGTGCAGTGGGAATCCTGCATCGCACAGCTTTTCCTTACGTATGATGGACATTCTGGAGTTCCGATCACGAACGCGCGACTTTTTTTCCTCGCTGGTTGCATATGCACAGTTCAGATCATCAATTACACATTGTACATAATCACGCGACTTTTCCTCGCTGGTTGCATGTATACAATTCCGATTATCAGTTATACATTTTACATGGTCAGTTACACGCTTTACATAATCCGTTACACCTTTAGTCTCTAACTTACAATTACTGTTACATTGCTTAAATGTGTGGAACTGTCCCTTTAATTGTAGTGGGTTGCAGGCCTCCTTTAAGAGAGCCTTGCTTGCTTTACCCCAATCCGCTTCTCCGTTTGCTGCCACGTGTTGCTCCATCAGTGCTGCATCTCGTGGTCTACCCAAGGCCATCTTTGTCTTCAGTGCATCACCTCGTGGTTTGGGCGCCATCTTTTCTTCATTGACGATGTCGACTGCGGTGATCCCCTTCTCCCCGGGTTCTGTCTCCGCAGTTAGGAAGTCGCTGCTGGATCCGATTTTCTCCCTCCTGAGTCCTGCCACTGGAGCCTGGAACGTGCGTTCAGGCCGTCTCAGCTGGATCATTTTCACGCAGTTGTGCTGAGTGGTCTGTGTCTCGGGTGCCGTGCTGGTCAGCTCACCGGTGCTGGGTCCACCCTCAGGTGAGGGCTTGCTTTGCCTCTGAGCGCAGAGGGCTTCGATCGCTGGAGGGGTGAAGTCTTCCCACTTTCAATGGATCTTCTCCATCCATCTTCTGCCGAGCAGCGTTGGTCCATCACCTGCAGCTATCCACAGAGGTAACTTGTGCACCGCGCCATCATAGAGTACCTTTACATTCACACTACCAACGACTGGGATGATTTCATTAGTGTAGGTGCGCAGCTTTGCCTGAACCGGGGCCAACTCGGGTCATCAGCCGGATTGTCCCATAGGCTCTCAAAGACTCCTTGATTCATCACTGACTGGCTCGCCCCCGTGTCCACTTCCATAAAGACTGGACTTCCCTCTATCATGACTTCCATCTTCAGCGGGGAGCACTCGGTGGTGCAGGTAAACATGCTGTACCTTCCCGTGGGACTGGGCTGCCTCTCTGTCGAACAATTCATAATCCACGCTGGATTCATGGCCATCTGCGACTCCTCATCGACACAGTGAGTCCTATTTCTGTTATACATTCGCTGGAGGTGGCCCTTTATACTTCAGCCTTTACAAATATAGTCTTTAAAACGGCACTGGTGAGCCCTGTGATTCCCTCCGCAACACCAGCATGGTGCTACTCGATTAGCCCCCCTCGGCAGCCTCTGAGTTAAGGGACTTGGGGGCCTGTTCTCTCTTCCCTGAGAGGATTCACGCTCTAAAGTCCAGCTCCTAAACGGCGCCACACTGTGCACAGTACCTGCCGGGTTTGAATGCTGAGGGTGAGACATCTAGAGCCGCAGGTCGAGGTCATGAATGACTGGCTCACAGAGATGGCCTTCTGCAGTGTGACTGTGGTATCCCCGGACAATAGCTTGTGAAGAAGGCCCTCATGGCCAGTTCCAATGACAAAAATGTCCCACAGCGCTTCGTTGAGGTGGTTGCCGAACTCGCACGGTGCCACCAGCCTCCTGAGGTCTGCGGCATACTTCGCAACTTCCTGGTCTGTGGGCCGTCGGTGGGTATAGAACCAGTGTCTGGCTGTGAGGATGCTCTCCTTAGGTTTGAGTTGCTCCTAGATCAGGGTTACGAGCTCCTTGTACGACTTGGTCGCTGTCTTCGCTGGTGCCAGCAAGTCCCTGACGAGGTCATAGACGTTGGGCCCACAACTGGTTAGCAGGATAGCGCGGTGCTTATCAGCCAGTGTGGCCGGGCCATCTCCTGCCAGGTCGTTTGCTGTAAAAAAGTGTTCTAGCCTCTCCACAAAGGCGTCCCAATCATCACCATCAGCGAACTGCTGCAACATACCAAGGGTGGCCATTTCTACGTGAAAGTTCGTAATCTCGTCGCCAGTTGTTATGTCCTGAGATGCTCTAACAATGACTCCATGAGGCAGTGTGTTGTACTTGAATTGTAGTGACCTTAGTCCTCTATTAGTTAACTCCAGAGTGAGGATCACACCTGGTGGCCTGCCTTTTATACTAGGCCAGGCGCACCTGTACAGGTAACCTACGAGTCTCTCACTGCTGTGCCCTCTGGTGGCACACCTTAGTACCAACATTAGCCCTGTAGGATACATGACAAGAAATAAAAACTGAAAATGCTAGAAACACTCAGCAGGTCAGGCAGCATCAGTGGAGAGAGAAACAGACTTTATTGAGAGACTACAGCAAAGTTTTGTCACTAAGGAATGGTTGGGACAGGATTCAGCTGACAAATGCAGGGCTCATCTCCTGACGGTTTGTGGATCCAGAACATATTCCCTGATGAAGGACCTTCGAGCGCCAGAGAAGCCGACGAACAAGATGTTCGAAGAGCTCAGTAAGTTGATCTGGAATGCCTTAAACCTGCGAGCAGCATGCACATGGCGAAACACCGGTTTACACGCACCAGCGGCGATAAGGGCAAACTGTTCCTGACTTCGTGGCAGATCTCCGACGACTGGCGAGCCTATGTAAGTTCCCAGATGCATGCAGAGCAGAGATGCTGCGAGACTTTTTTATTGAGGGCATCGGGCACGCTGGGGTTTTCAGGAAACTGATTGAGACCAAAGACTTGACCTTGGAAGCGGCGGCTCTGATAGCCCAGACATTTATCTCAGGGGAGGAAGAGACCAGAATGATGTATGACAAAAATCTTGGCTCAAATGCGGCAAACGACCAGGGAGTCAACATTGTTAACGCAGCACACAGTTCTCTAGGCAGACAAGGGCAATCGGACATGCCCCAGCATGCAGTCAAACCCAAAGGGGGAATTCAACAGAGGCAACGGCTAGCTGAACGGCGATTCATGCCATCACAATGGACAATGCGGCCAGTAATGGAGCCATCAACACCTGTTAATGGTGCGCTTAAGGACAGTTACAGAGACAGTCAGAGACGATCGACTGGTAATGGACCTTTTGTTTCCAACAACGGGGCCTCCAGCTCATGCTGGAGGTGTGGAGGCAAACACCCAGCCAGAGCTTGCAGGTATCAGCAATATACCTGTAGAAACTGCAACGTCAGCGGTCACTTGGCGCGTATGTGCAGGAAGCCTGCAGCCAGGTTGCTGTACGAGGAGGACGGGCCCGATGTAAGCCCTACGAAGCCAAATGAACACTGGGGAAAATCGCTGGAAGCTGAAGTTCAGCGAGTTCATGTGGAGCACATATACAGTTCATATACCAGGACGCCACCGATAATGATGAAAGTGCTCCTCAATGGCATCCCAGTATTAATGGAGTAGACACGGGGGCCAGCCAATCCCTGATGAGTATCAAACAGTTCGAAAGGTTGTGAGTGTTCAAGGCCAGGAGGCCAAAATTATTGCCGATTGACGCACAGCTACGGACATATACAAAGGAGATCATTCTGGTGCTAGGCAGCGCCACGGTAGTCGTGACCCACAAAGATTCGGAGAACAGGTTGCCACTCTGGATTGTCCCGGGGGACGGTCCCGCATTACTGGGGAGGAGTTGGCTTGCTGTCATGAACTGAAAATGGGGCAATGTTAATGCAATTTCTTCTGTCGAGTGAGTATCATGCTTACAGGTCCTGGACAAATTTGACTTATTATTTCAACCCGGCATCGGCACTTTCATGGGGGCCAAGGTAGTGATTCACATAAATCCGGATGCCAGGCCAGTACACCACAGGGCCAGAGCGGTGCCGTACGTGATGCGGGAAAAAATAGAATGCGAATTGGACTGCCTGCTGAGGGAAGGCATCATCTCGCCAGTCGAATTCAGTGACTGGTGCTCAAGGTGGATGGGTCGGTCAGGATATGTGGCGATTACAAGGCCACCATCAATCGGGTGTCACTTCAAGATCAGTACCCGCTACCGAGAGCGGAGGACCTCTTTGCGACGCTATCCGGTGGCAAACTTTTTTCAAAATTGGATCTGACCTCAGCTTACATGACCCAAGAGCTGGCGCGTGATTCGAAGAAGCTGACCACAATCATGACACACAAGGGGTTGTTTGAGTATAACAGATGTCCGTTCTGGATTCGTTCGGCCGCCGCGATCTTTCAGCAAAATATGGAAAGCCTCCTCAAGTCGATTCCAAGCACGGTGGTTTTTCAAGACGACATCCTCATCACGGGTCGCGATACTGAAGAACACCTCCATTACTTGGAAGAGGTGCTAGGCAGACTGGACCGGGTACGGCTGTGACTGAAAAAGGCGAAGTGCGTCTTCTTAGCTCCAGAGGTAGAATTCCTGGGGAGGTGGGTAGCAGCAGATGGGATCAGACCCACTGCGTCCAAAACGGAAGCGATCCAGAGAGCACCCAGACCCCATAACATGACAGAGCTGCGTTCATTCCTGGGGCTCCTGAACTATTTTGGTAACTTTCTTCCCAAATTGAGCACGCTGTTAGAGCCGCTACACGTGCTCCTACGCAAAGGTTGTGATTGGGTCTGGGGGGACAGCCAGGAAAGGGCTTTTGATAGAACATGCAACTTGTTATGCTCCAACAAACTGTTAACGTTATATGACCTGTGTAAGAAACTTGTTCTAACGTACGATGCGTTGTCCTATGGGGTCGGGTGTGTGTTGCAGCATGTGAATGCCAATGGTCAGTTACAGCCGGTAGCTTATGCTTCCAGAAGTCTGTCCCAGGCAGAAAGGGGCTACGGGATGGTAGAAAAGGAAGCGCTAGCATGTGTATATGCAGTAAAAAAATGCACCTGTTTGGCAAGAAATTTGAGCTGGAGACAGATCACAAACCCCTAACGTCTCTTTTGGCCGACAACAAGGCCATAAATGCGAAAGCATCGGCCCCCATACAGAGGTGGGCACTTACGTTAGCCGCCTATGACTACACAATTCAGCATAGACCGGGCACTGAAAACTGCACCGATGCACTCAGCAAGCTCCCACTCGCCACCACTGAGGGGACAACTGAGCATGATACTGAAAGTCTGGACAAATAAAGACCCGTTACTGTCTTTAGTTAAGAAATGTGTCCTGAATGGGGACTGGGCAGCCATGTACGGGGCTTGCCCTGAGGAATTTAAACCGTTTCATAGGCGCAAGGATGAACTCACGATTCAGGCCGATTGCCTACTGTGGGGAAACCGAGTAGTCATGCCCCAGAGGGGCAGAGAGGTGTTTATCAGAGAACTTCACAATGAGCACCCGGGCATTGTCATGATGAAGGCAATTGCCAGGTCACACGTTTGGTGGCCAAGGATAGAAGCAGACCTGGAACTTTGTGTTCGCAGGTGCAACACGTGTGCTCAGCTGGGCAACGCATCCAGAGAAGCCCCCCTTAGCCCCTGGTCCTGGCCCACCAAGCCATGGTCACGCATCCATGTGGACTACGCAGGTCCTTTCATGGGAAAAATGTTTTTGGTTGTAGTAGATGTCTACTCCAAATGGATTGAGTGTGCCATTTTAAATTCAAGCACATCCTCTGCCATGGTAGAAAGTCTACGGGTAATGTTCGCCGCCCATGGTCTACCGGATGTCTTGGTCAGCGACAATGGCCCATGCTTCACAAGCACTGAATTCCAGGACTTCATGGCAGGCAATGGAATCAACCATGTCACCATTCAAGCCGGCCTCAAACGGCCAGGCAGAACAAGCGGTGCAGATAATCAAACACGGGATGCTCAGAATCCAAGGGGGTTCCCTACAAAGCCACTCATCACGCCTTCTGTTGGTCAATAGATCCCGACCACACTCACTCACAGGGGTTCCACCTGCAGAGCTTCTAATGAAAAGGACGCTCAAAACCAGGTTATCCCTTATACACATTACTATGAAAGAAATTGTTGAGAGCCGGCGTCAATCACAATGTGACTACCATGACAGGAATGCGAGGGCGCAATGTATTGATGTCAATGACCCTGTTTTTGTCCTTAATTACGCTGCAGGGCCCAAATGGCTTGCAGGCACTGTGATTGCCAAAGAGGGGAATAGGGTTTGGTAGTTAAAATTACCAATGGACAAATCTGCCGCAAACACGTGGATCAAACTAAAAGGAGGTTCAGCAACCCCATAGAAGATGCAGAGGAAGAACACGATGTCGAGTTTACTCCACCACAGGTGACCGAATACCGGAACCAAGTGGAGGAGAGCCCAGTCACTGTGGGCAGTCCGGACAGGCCTGAGGCACTGCAAAAAGCAGACATTCAGGCCAGCGCCCAACAACCGGAGCCCCAACTCAGGCGCTCTACAAGGGAGCGTAAACCACCAGAGAGACTTAACCTGTGATCCCAATAAGACTTTGGGGGGGAGGTGATGTCATGTATTCAACTATCATTGTAACCCATGTATAAACTGACCTAAGTTGTACACCTTGAGAACATTGACCACAAGGGGGTGAACTTGTGGGAGACACTCCTAACCTGGACTTTCAGGTATAAAAGGGGAAGCTCCACCCACCTTCATCACTTGAGGTCTTGGTGATAAAGGTAACTGGTCACAGAATGACCTTCTCTCAAGTATGGGCCTCGTGTGCATTTATACTGTATATTAAGGACATATCAGTGAAGAAAGCTCCTGTAGCACAGGTATATTGTGGAGGAAAGGCAGGTAGACAGTGCGGACCATCCTGTAGGCTGTGTACCAATAAGGAATCTCCATTCCAAGCATCAGCCCACATCTCCCACATACCCAATAACTCTGGTGCGCCAATCCTACATTAGCAGCGACTGCTGTAGGAGAGAAAACAGGAGCTATGGTTAAGGTTTGAAGATGCTAAATTATATGTTGAGGCTGGAAGGCTGTAAAGTGTCTAGTAGAAAAATAAGCTGGTCAGAGTCATACTTGCGGACAGAGCAGAACTGTTCAGTGAAACAATCACCCATCTGCGTTTGGTCTCCCCAATGTAGAGGAGACCAAATTGTAAGCAGCGAATAAAGTATACTGGGCTGGAAGAACACAGAAGCTGTCTCACCCAGAAGGAATGTTTGGGGCCTGGACGATGGCAAGGGAGGAAGTAAAACGGCAGATGTTGCATATCCTGCACTTGCATGGAAAGGTGCAGGCTGAAGGAGAGCAGTTGTTAGGGTGATGAAGGTGTGGACCAGAGTGTCACAGAGGAACATCTGGAACATTATCTGCTTCTACCCCTATCTTACATCTATCCACAATTGAAACCCTAATCCACATTGTTCTCAATTCCATATTTGTTTTCTGCAATGACCTCCACACTGGCTTCCCAAATGCCACTCAACTGGTCCAAACTTCTGTTGCCCATATCCTGTCCCACATTAAGTCCTATTTGCCCATTGTACAAATTCCTGGTCCTTGTCCCCAACGCATAATTCTAAAAATCATCCTCATCATCTGTAAACTTTGATCCAAACGACCTCAGTGAATTATTTCACCCAGTGCCGGTTGCCGCTGCTAGCCCTGATCAAAAGGCCTCTCCCACTCTACTCTCAATCTACTATACTCAAGGGAATACAAACCAAGTTTATGCAACCTTTTCTCATAATCTACCCCTCTAAGCCCTGATATTATTCTGGTGAATCTGCGGTGCACCCCTTCCAAACCAATATAATAACAACAACAACTTGCATTTATATAGTACCTTTAACGTAGTTTCACATGCACGTTATAAAATAAACATTGACACCAAGCCACATAAGCAGATATTAGGGCAGATGACAAAAAGCTTGATTCTTCTAACCCTGACCTTCTGTGCACCCCAGTTCCCTCCATTACACTAGTGGTGGCTGAATTTTTATCTGTCTTGGCCCTATCCTACTGTTTGGAATTCTTTCCCAAAACACTCTGCTTCACTTCCTCACTTCCTGCTTTTAAATGCCTTCTCCAAACGTTGCTTTTGGTCTCCTCTTTTAACTCCCCCATTTATGCTCTGTTATTAATTTGTTTTTATTCTTCTGTAAAGAGCCATGGAACTTTGTTTTTCCATATTAAAAGTGCTATTAAAATAAAAGTTGTTGAGCAAACACTTTTTCCAAGTGCAATCCAAAAGTAATTTATTATGTGAAACACTTTGAGATGTTTTGATGAAATAAGATGTGATGCAAGTATTATTTCTCCAAATACAACAGTTTTAAAATAATACATTTCAGTAGTATACTCAAAAACAAAATCTTCTGCTGAGTGTTTTTGCTAAAGTGCTGCTGTGCTATAACAAAATAGTTTAATCTCCAGGGTAACACCATTGTTGCTCCTTTCTGTAGTATATTATTAAACGATAACACCACTGTTGCAGCCTGTGTTTGACACTTGTTACTGTAAAGCTTTCTGCATAATTTTGGTTTATTTAAAAGAAAAACATGCAGAAAAAGAAAAACATGTTGTGATTATAGGAACAGGAGTAGACCGGTCATTCAGCCCCTCGAACCTGCTTGACCATTCAATTTGATCATGGCTGATCTGTACCTCAACTCCAGTTTACCCACCTCAGCTCCATAGACCTTGATACCCTTACCCAACAAACAGCTACCGATCTCAATCTTGAAAGCTCCAATTGTCTCAGCATCCACATCCTTTTAATGGAGAGAATTCAAGATTTTTACTATCCTTTGTGTGAAATAGTGCTTCCTGATTTTCCTCCTAAATGGCCTAGTTCTAATGTGAAGATTATGGGCTCAATTTTCCCCAATGCCGTTTTTTGGCGTATTTGAAGAGTTATACCAATTTTTTGGGGGCCCAACTACGCAAAAAAAAAATCATCCAACTTTCCCCGTTTGAATTGTTGATTTTGGCGCCACATAGCCTGTCCTTTAGCTTTTGGGATGGAGCCTAAGATCTGCATCAAAAAGATCGGGTTGCCAGGGTAATGAGGGACACACTGCGGGCTAAGGCTGGAAAGTGAAACATACAACACATTCTGGCCAGCTCATAGCAACCTGCACAAGCACCTTGCACATTGCAGTAGCTTACCAGCATAAAATTATTAAAGAGTTTATGCCAAAAATCTATTCTGCCCCCACCCCCCCAAACACACCCTCGGGGACGGTGCCACTCCTAACCCCGGCCGAAAGGCCCTCTCTTCCCGGAGCCATGCTGCTCTTAACCGTGGCCAAAAGGCCTCCCTCCCCACTCCTGCCAGTGCCGGTTGCCGCTCCTAACCCTGGCCAAAAGGCCTCCTCCTGCTGGTGCCGGTTGCCAGCCCTGGCCGAAAGGCCTCCCTCCTCCCAGTGCCGGTTGCCGCTGATAGCCCTGGCCTAAAGGCCTTTCCCCCTCTATCCTCTCTCCTCTCGCCCCTCTCTCCTCTCCCCCTCTCTCTCCCTCTCTCCTCTCCTCCCTCTCTCCTCTCCCCCCTCTCTCCTCTCGCCTCTCTCTCCTCTCCCCACCTTTTCCCTCTCTCCTCTCCCCCTCTCTGTCCCTCTCTGCCGCTGCTGTCCAGGCCGTGAAACTGCATCTGCTGTGCTGATTCTCTTACCTGTGCCGATTTTGTTAACTGCCAAGAAGGTTTTTCCAGAGTGGTCACATACGCCGTCTTAAGAAAAATTGGAGTAAATCAGAGCTGGCCACACTTGGTTAAATGGCCAGAATTGGCACAGGTGGCAGGTTACGCCCCAATGAGGTAAAAAAATCGTAGCCTAAAAAAATCCTACCTAAGTGAATTACGCAAGCACAGAAACTTTGGGGAAACTTGGAGATTTAAATTTACTCCAAAAAAAACGATGCACGCCAAAAAAACGGCGCAGATAACTGGGGAAAATTGAGCCCTTTGTCCCCTCGTTCTTGATTACCCCATCAGAGAAAATAGTTTCTGTCTTTCTACCCTATTGGATCCTTTTAATATTTTAAATAGCTCAATCAGATCACCCCTCAATTTACTATACTCAAGGGAATGCAAGCCAAGTTTATGCAACCTTTTCTCATAATCGACCCCTCTAAGCCCTGATATTATTCTGGTGAATTTGCGCTGCACCCCTTCCAAACCAATATAATAACAACAACAACTTGCATTTATATAGCACCTTTAACATAGTAAAATATCCCACGGCATTTCACAGGCACGTTATAAAATAAACATTGACACCGAGCCACATAAACAGATATTAGGACAGATGACAAAAAGCTTGATCAAAGAGTTAGGTTTTAAGGAGTGTCTTAAAGGAGGAAAGAGAGGTACAGAGGTGGAGAGTTTTAGGGAAAGAATTCCAGCACTTAGGTCCTCGGCAACTGAAGGCACGGCCACCAATGGTTGAGTGATTGTAATCAGGGATGCTCAAGAGGGCAGAATTGGAGGAGCGCAGATATCTCGGAGGATTGTAGGGCTGTAGGAGGTTACAGAGATAGGGAGATGTGGTGCCCAAAACTGAATGCAGTGCTCCGGATGGGCTCTGATCAAGGCTCGATAAAACCAAAGTACAACTTTGTAATACAGCCCCCTTGAGATATAGGTCAATAGTCCATTAGCCTTTTTGATTGCTTTTTGTACCTGTCTACTAGCTTTAAATGATTTGTGTACAGTACTAGGACTCCAAAATTGCTTTGCTCCTCTACAGTTCCTAGTATCTCATCATTTAGAAAATACTCTGAGTTGTCTTCCTTCGATCCAAAGTGGACAACCTCACACTTATCTACATTAAACTCCATCTGCCATACTTTTGCCCACTCACTTAATCTGTCGATGTCCCTTTGCAACTTCCTGCTTTCATCTGCATAACTTACTGTCTCTCCCAAGGAGACAAAATTCTCCCAAAAATTTACAGTGCAGTTACAGAAAACAATTTCACTGCCACTATACACGCAGCCTTGGATGCATTGCACAGATAAAACGATTGCACCCTCTTTCCCAGTTGTGAGACCGCAAATTGTTTATTTTTTAATTTGTGATTTTGTGCTCATCAAACTGCAGGAGTTAAGTGCTGTGGTATGGAACATTTTCCATTTTTGCTGTTCTAATCTCAGCATCAAGTATTCCAAGGTCAGGTATAGGCACAGTGAGATGAAGAGCTTCAGACCCAATTCAGAAGAAGACACCCTACTGCACCAGTGTGGCATTTTTCTGCTTTCCACATCACTGATGGTGCTACACTCAATTTGAAACTGTTGACAATTTAATTTATTGATACATTTCTTAGGTCGAGAATGGCAAATCCTTGTTGAACAGAATACAAGCTACATAACTTTGTAATATTTGTAATCTGTTTGGATTAATGAAAGCAGTACAACTCATCATATACAAACAGTAATCTAACAAAAGAGACAGTCAAGATGTTACAAAGAGCTAATAAAGCCGTGAATGCAGTCCAAGGTTTGGAATATCTAATTGCACCAAGTCTAGTCCAAGAGAATTCACAAATAATATCACAGTAATTATCCCAGTGAAAGTATTCATTCTCTAAAATAACAAGGTCTTTCCACACATTGAATTAAAAACTTCATAAGAATGTAAGAAATAGGAGCTGGAGTAGGCCATATGGCCCTTCGAGTCTGCTCCGCCATTTAACAAGATCACGGCTGATCTACCTCAACTCCACTTTCCCGCATTAACCCTATATCTCTTCATTCTCTTAGCTCTCAAAAATTTATTGATCTCTGTCTTGAATATACTCAACGACTGAGCATCCACAACTCTCTGAGGTAGAGAATTCCAAAGTTTTACAACACTTTGAGTGAAGAAATTTCTCCTCAGCTCAGTCCTAAATGAGCTACCCCTTATTCTGAGACTGTGACCCTGTGTTCTAGATTCCCCAGCCAGGGGAAACATTTTTCCAGCATTAACCCTGTCAAGCCCCTTAAGAATTTAAATGTTTCCTTAAGAATTTCATATAATTATATGGCCTTTATTGCAAGGGGGATGGAGTATAAAAGTGGCAGTACTCCAGGTGTGGTGTCACCAACGCCACGTATAGTTTTGGTCTTATTTAAGGAAAGATATACTTGCATTGGAGGCAGTTCAGAGAAGGCTCATGAGATTGATTCCTGAGATGAAGGGGTTTTCTTATGAAATAAGGTTGAGCAGGTTGGGTCTATACTCATTGGAGTTTAGAAGAATGAGAGATGATCTTATTGAAACGTGTAAGATTCTGAGGGGGTTTGACAGGGTAGATGTAGAGAGGATGTTTCCCCTCATGGGGGAATCTAAAACTAAGGGACATACTTTCAGATTAAGGGTTTGCCCATTTAAAACAGAGATGAGGGGGAATTTCTTCTCTCAGAGGGTCGTAAATCTATGGAATTCTCTACCTCAGAGAGCTGTGGAGGCTGGGTCATTGAATATATTTAAGGCGGAGATAGACATATTTTTGAACGATAAGGGAGTCAAGGGTTATGGGGAGCGGGCAGGGAAGTGGAGTTGAGGCCAAGATCAAATCAGCCATGATCTTATTGAATGGCGGAGCAGGCTCGAGGGGCCAAATGGCCTACTCCTGCTCCTATTTCTTATGTTCTTATTTCAAATAGATCACTTCTCATTCTTCTAAACTCTAGGAAATATAGGCCTAGTCTATTCAATCTCTCCTCATCGGCAATCCCCTCATCCTAGGGACCAGTCTAGTGAACCTTTGTTGCACTCCCTCTGAGGCAAGTATGTCTTTCCTTAGGTAAGGAGACCAGAACTGTGCACAGTACTCTTGGTGTGTCCTCACCTATGCCCTGTATAATTGTAGTAATACTTCTTTACTCTTATACTCTAATCCCTTTGTAACAAAAGTTAACATATCATTTGCTTTCTTAATGGTTTGCTGTACCTGCATGTTAACTTTCTGTGATTCATGTACAACAACACCCAGGTCCCTCTGAATGCAAACATTTCCCAGTATCTCACCATTCAAAAAATATTCTGCTTTTTGGTTTTCCTACCAAAGTGGATAATTTCACACTTCCCCACATTGTATTCCATTTGTCATGTTCATGCCCACTCAGTAGACCTGTCTATATTTCTCTGCAGCCTCTTTGCGTCCTCTTCACAGATTACTTACCCATCTAACTTTGTATCATCAGCAAACTTGGATACATTACACTCAATCCCTTCATATTACAAAAATTGCAAATAGCTGAGGCCCAAGCACTGATCCTTGTTGTACCCCGCTAGTTACCAGATGCCAACCAGAAAAAGTCCTGTTTATTCCTACTCTCTGTTTTTTGTCCATTAACCAATTCTCAATCCTTGCCAATATATAACCCCCAATCCCATGAATCCTAATTTTGTGTAATAACCTCTTGTGTAGCACCTTATCGAATGCTTTTTGAAAATCCAAATACACTACATCCACTGGTTCTCCCTTATCCATCCTACTAATTACATCTTCAAAAAATTCTAACATATTTGTTAAACACTATTTCCTTTTCATAAAACCATGTTGACTCTGCCTAATCATATTACGATTTTCTAAGTGCACTGTTACCACGTCCCTAATAATAGATTGCAACATTTTGCCTATTACCAATGTCAGGCTAACTGGCCTATAGTTCCCTGTTTTTTTCTCTTCCTTCTTTTTTAAAGTTATGTTTTCTACCTTGCAATCCTTGGGGATTGTTCTAGAATTGAGGGAATTCTGGAAAATTAATACGAAAGCATCCACTGTCTCTGCAGCTACCTCTTTTAAAACTCCAAGATGCAGGTCGTCAAGTCCAGAGGATTTGTTGCCACTTAGTCCTATTAATTTCTCCAGTGCTATGGGGGAGAAATTCATCAAGACTTAAGGTCCACTCACTTCTCGGTGGTATTCCGGCGGTGCAAGGTTTAGAACTGTCAGAATACCACCGAGATCAAAGTCCACTAGTTTCATCATATTTTTTTCGGCAGTATGCGAGCGGTGTGCAGTGGGTGGTATTCAGCATTATAGTCGATCAAAATTGACTTTGTTCTCGAAGGATGGCACAGCACTGTACTACATTACTGCGCATGCGCAAATTTTTTTGCCATTGTTTTTACAGCTCCTTTTCCCCCACGGTTTCGGAGGTCAGGGATCACCTGTGCACGTGCAGAGAGTCAGAGTGGAGGGCAGGAGAGTGAGAAGGAGCAGCAAAGTATTCGAGGGTTAGTTGTTTTCATCAGAAATTCCATAATCAAATAATATTAGTAACAAATAATATAAGAATATCAATAATAATAATACATATTTAATAAATAACAAATAATATTATAAATATAATAAATACTCAATACTCAGTGGAAATACTTAAAAAGAAGTCTATGCGCCGGAATATCGAGAAGGACGGGAGGTTGAGGGTGCCCGCCTTCAATGAAATGGAGCTACCTGCCCTGCTGGCGACCATCATGGTGAGATACTCTGACTTAATCAAGGGTAGTCGTGGAAAGCCCGCCCCAAAGCTGTATAACAAAACATGGGACGAGATCGGGGAGGCTGTCTCCTCCACAAGTACTGTGGTATGCACTGGAGAAAGGTGTCGTAAGAGGTGGAACAACCTGGTGAGGGTAGCAAGAGTAAGTAATGATTTTATTTATGCTCCTCCCATGTGCCATGTACCATGTAAATATAGGTTAAGTGTCACATGGATGATGTTAATTATCCCAAGGTTACGGCGATATATTTTTGCTTAAGCAGGTTGGGGTTTTGCCTCACAAACCATATGAGGCTTCATTGTACATTGCTTGGACATTAATGGTAGAATAAAATAAGGACTAGTGTTTTGATGTGTGTGTGTTTGTGTGTGTGTGTGTGTGTGAGAATCTGTGTATGTGCGATGTTAAATGGATTGAAGATTTTTACTTTCATTTACTTTCATTTCTGCAGAAGAAGACATCTGCAATAGCAGCTCATCAGTGGCGCATGGAGTTCAGTACAATCCCTGGTCTGTGTTGCAGTCATGTAATGTCATGTAATGTAAAAGGGAGGGATTCAAATTCCTGGGACATTGGAACCAGTTCTGGGGGAGGTGGGTGTTGTGTATCTGTAAAGCATGCACTCCCATGTTCTGCCACCAGGGAGCTCATCCCCTGAAGTCCCAAGGGATCTCAGCATCCCTTGGGAGCACTGTATATAAGCCGGCCCCTAAGGCCTGTTCCTCACTCTTGATTGTCTTAATAAAGACTGAGGTCACTGTTACTCCTACTTCCCTGTATGCAGTCTCATCTGTGTTAGGAACACAATAACTGGCGACGAGTATACGAATCCAACGCAAAGATGCAGCAAACTGTGGGCATCCTGGAGAAGTTCTCGGAGGGTGAGGACTGGGAAGACTATGTCGAATGGCTAGACCAGTACATTGTAGCCAACGAGCTGGACGGAGAAGGAAGCGCTGCAAAAAGGAGAGCGGTCCTCCTCACGGTCTGCGGAGCACTGACCTATAGCCTCATGAAGAATCTTCTGGCTCCGGTGAAACCCACAGATAAGTCATATGAGGAGTTGTGTACACTGGTTCGGGAGCATCTTATCCCGAGGGAGAGCGTGCTGATGGCGAGGTATCGGTTTGACACGTGCCAGCGATCTGAAGGTCAGGAAGTGGCAAGCTACGTTGCCAAGCTAAGGCAACATGCAGGACAATGTGAGTTTGATGGCGACCTGGAGCAGATGCTCAGAGACTTTTTTGTACTGGGCATTGGCCACGAGACCATCCTATGAAAACTTTTGACTTTAGAGACACCGACCCTCAGTAAGGCCATTGCGATAGCACAGGCGTTTATGTCCACCAGTGACAACACCAAATAAATCTCTCAGCACACAAGTGCTAGCAATGTTCATAAATGAACTGGAACTGTGTTTGCGAGCAGAAATGTACAGGGCAGAAACCGCGAGTTTGTTGGCGTTGTGGAGGCTTCCATTCAGCCTATTCATGCCACTTCAAAGGGTATGTTTGCAAGAGCTGTGGAACAATGGGGCACCTCCAACGATTGTCTGCAAGCTCTGCAAAACCTGCTAACCACCACGTGGCAGAGGAAGATCGGTCCATGATGGATCAAAGCAATTTCAAGCCTCAGAGAGAGGAGGTAGATGCTGAAGTACACGGGGTTCGCACATTTTCGACGAAATGTCCACCTATAATGCTAAATGTAAAATTGAATGGCTTACCCGTAGCCAATCCATCATGAGTAAAAAGATGTTTGAGAGACTGTGGTGCAACAAGGCAATCAGGCCAGCCCTGAGCCCCATCCACACGAAACTGAAAACCACACCAAAGAGCTCATCACTGTCCTCGGCAGCGCCATGGTCAAGGTCACCTACGAGGGCATGGTGCACGAACTGCCACTCTGGATTGTCCCGGGCAATGGCCCCAGACTGCTTGGAAGGAGCTAGCTGGGCAAAATCCGCTGGAACTGGGATGACATCCGAGCGCTATTACATGTCGATCAAGCCTCATGTACCCAGGTTCTCAACAAATTTCCTTCCCTTTTTGAGCCAGGCATTGGAAACTTTTCGGGGCGAAGGTGCGGATCCACTTGGTCCCAGAGGCACGACCCATTCACCACAAAGGCGCGAGCGGTACCTCACATGATTGAGGGAGAGCACGGAAATGGAGCTGGACAGACTGCAATGCGAGGGCATCATCTCCCCAGTGGAATTCAGCGAGTGGGCCAGCCCGATTGTTCCAGTACTCAAAAGTGATGGCACGGTCAGGATTTGCAGTGATTATAAAGTAACTGTTAATCATTTCTCGCTACAGGACTAATACCGGCTACCTAAGGCAGACGACCTAACTGCGACGCTGGCAGGAGGCAATACGTTCACCAAGCTCGACCTGACTTCGGCCTACATGATGCAGGAGCTGGAAGAGTCTTCGAAGGGCCTCACCTGCATCAACATGCACAAGGGACTGTTCATCTACAACAGATGCCCGTTTGGAATTCGGTCGGCTGCAGCGATCTTAAAGAAAAACATGGAGAGCCTACTCAAGTCGGTACCACGCACGGTGGTTTTTCAGGATGACATATTGGTCACAGGTCGGGACACCGTCGAGCACCTACAAAACCTGGAGGAGGTCCTCCAGTGACTGGATCGTGTAGGGCTGCGGCTGAAGAGGTCGAAATGCATCTTCATGGCAACAGAAGTGCAGTTTTAGGGGAGAAAGATCGTGGCGGACGGCATTCGGCCCACAGAAGCCAAGACAGAGGCTATCAGAAACGCGCCCAGGCCACAGAATGTCACGGAGCTGCGGTTGTTCCTGGGACTCCTCAACTATTTTGGTAACTTCCTAACAGGGTTAAGCACCCTCTTAAAGCCCCTACATGTGTTATTGCGTAAAGGTGAGAACCGGGTATGTGGAAAAAAACCAAGTAATTGCTTTTGAGAAAGCCAGAAACATTTTATGCTCCAACAAGCTGCTTGTATTGTATAACCCGTGTAAAAGACTTGTGCTAGCACGTGATGCATCGTCGTACAGAGTCGGGTGTGTATTATAACAAGCTAACGTTGCGGGGAAGTTGCAACCTGTCGCCTATGCCTCCAGGAGCTTGTCTAAGGCCGAGAGGGCCAACAGCATGATTGAGAAAGAGGCATTAGCGTGTGTTCGGGGTAAAGAAAATGCATCAGTACCTGTTTGGCCTCAAATTTGAGCTGGAAACCGATCACAAGCCCCTCATATCCCTGTTCGCTCAAAACAAGGGGATAAATACTAATGCCTCAGCCCACATACAAAGGTGGGCACTCGCGCTATCAGCATATAACTATACCATCCGCCACAGGCCAGGCACCGAGAACTGTGCGGATGCTCTCAGTCGGCTACCATTGCCCACCACGGGGGTGGAAATGGCGCAGCCTGCAAACTTGTTGATGGTGGCGCAGCCCGCAGACTTGTTGATGGTCATGAAAGCGTTTGAAAATGATAAATCACCTGTCACGGCCCGCCAGATTAGAACTTGGACCAGCCAAGATCCTCTGCTGTCCTGAGTAAAAAACTGTGTACTGCATGGGAGCTGGGCCAGCATCCCCGTTGAAATGCAAGAGCTAATCAAGCCGTTCCAGCAGTGAAAGGACGAGCTGTCCATTCAGGCAGACTGCCTGTTGTGGGGTAACCGCGTAGTGCTATCCAAAAAGGTCAGGAAGACGTTCACCTCGGATCTCCACAGCACACACCCAGGTATAGTAATGGTGAAAGCGATAGGCAGATCCCACATGTGGTGGCCCGGTATCGACTCTAACTTAGAGTCCTGTGTATGGCAATGCCGCGTGTATGCTCAGTTGAGCAACGCACCCAGAGAGGCACCACTAAGGTTGTGGTCCTGGCCCTCCAGACCATGGTCGAGGATCCATGTCGACTATGCGGGCCCGTTTCTCGGTAAAATGTTCCTGGTGGTGGTGGTTGCTTTTTCAAAATGGATTGAATGTGAAATAATGTCGGGAAGCACCACCACCGCCACCATTGAAAGCTTGAGGGCCATGATTGCCACCCATGGCCTGCCTGACATACTGGTCAGTGACAACGGGCCATGTTTCACCAGTGCCGAATTTAAAGAATTCATGACCCGCAATGGGATCAAACATGTCACCTCGGCCCCGTTTAAACCAGCCTCCAATGGGCGGGCAGAGCGGGCAGTACAAACCATCAAACAGAGCCTTAAACGAGTCACAGAAGGCTCACTCCAAACCCGCCTGTCCCGAGTACTGCTCAGCTACTGCACGAGACCCCACTCATGGACATGGTCCCAAGTGGATCACGGGCACGGTGATAGCTAAAGAAGGGAATAGGGTGTTTGTAGTTAAACTAGACAATGGACAAATTTGCAGGAAGCACCTGGACCAAACAAGGCTGCGGTTCACAGACTGCCCTGAACAACCCACAGCAGACACCACCTTTTTCGAGCCCACAACACACACCCAAAGGATCAACGACACCATCCTGGACCAAGAAATTGAACCCATCACGCCCAACAGCCCAGCATGGCCAGGTTCACCCAGCAGCCCTGCAGGGCCAACAACACGCCAGCCCAGCGAGGGCACAGCCAACACACCAGAACAGACATTTGTACCGAGGCGGTCCACCAGGGAAAGAATGGCTCCCGACCGCCTCACCTTGTAAATAGTTTTCACTTTGACTTTGTGGGGGAGTGATGTTGTGTATCTATAAAGCATGCACTCCCATGTTCCGCCACCAGGGAGTGCATCCCCTGAAGTCCCAAGGGATCCCAGCATCCCTTGGGAGCACTGAATATAAGCCGATCCTAAGGCCTGTTCCTCACTCTGGAGTGTCTTAATAAAGACTGAGGTCACTGTTACGCCAACCTCCCTGTGTGTAGTCTCATCTGTGTTAGGAACACAATAGTGGGACCAATACAAACCAGACGATCTGCACCTGGGCAGAACTGGAACCAATGTCCGAGGGGGAGTGTTTGCTAGTGCTGTTGGGGAGGGTTTAAACTAATATGACAGGGGGATGGGAATCTATGGCGGGAGACAGAGGGAAGTAAAATGGGGGCGGAAGCAAAAGGTAGAAAGGAGATAAGGAAAAGTGGAGGGAAGAGAAATCAAAGGCAAAAATCAAAATGGGCCACAGTGCAACATAATTCTAAAAGGACAAAGAGTGTTAAAAAAACAAGCCTGAATACTCTGTGTCTCAATGCGAGGAGCATTCATAATATTGTGGATGAAGTAACTGCACAGATAGTTGTTAATGGATATGATGTAATTGGGATTATGGAGGCATGGCTCCAGGGTGACCAAGGCTGGGAACTCAACCTCCAGGGGTATTCAATATTCAGGAAGGATAGACAGAAAGGAAAAGGAGGTGCGGTAGAGTTGCTAGTTAAAGAGGAGATTAACGCAATAGTAAGGAAGGACATTAGCTTCGATGATGTGGAATCTGTATGGGTAGAGCTGCGGAACACCAACGGGCAGAAAACGCTAGTGGGAGTTGTGTACAGACCACTAAACAGTAGTAGTGAGGTTGGGGATGGCATCATACAGGAAATTAGCGATGTGGTGCAGTTATCATGGGTGACTTTAATCTACATATAGATTGGGCTAACCAAACTGGTAGCAATACGGTGGAGGAGGATTTCCTGGAGTGTGTAAGGGAATATATCGAGGAACAAACGAGAGAGCTGGTCATCCTAGACTGGACGTTGCCAAAGAAATGGCAGACCAATTGAACAAGTACTTTGGTTCGGTATTCACTAAGGAGGACACAAACAACCTTCCGGATATAAAAGGGGTCAGAGGGTCTAGTAAGGAGGAGGAACTGAGGGAAATCCTTATTAGTCGGGAAATTGTGTTGGGGAAATTGATGGGATTGAAGGCCGATAAATCCCCAGGGCCTGATGGACTGCATCCCAGAGTACTTAAGGAGGTGGCCTTGGAAATAGCGGATGCATTGACAGTCATTTTCCAACATTCCATTGACTCTGGATCAGTTCCTATCGAGTGGAGGGTAGCCAATGTAACCCCATTTTTTAAAAAAGGAGGGAGAGAGAAAACAGGGAATTATAGACCAGTCAGCCTGACCTCAGTAGTGGGTAAAATGATGGAATCAATTATTAAGGATGTCATAGCAGCGCATTTGGAAAGAGGTGACATGATAGGTCCAAGTCAGCATGGATTTGTGAAAGGAAAATCATGCTTGACAAATCTTCTGGAATTTTTTGAGGATGTTTTCAGTAGAGTGGACAAGAGAGAACCAGTTGATGTGGTATATTTGGACTTTCTGAAGGCTTTCGACAAGGTCCCACACAAGAGATTAATGTGCAAAGTTAAAGCACGTGGGATTGGGGGTAATGTGCTGACATGGAGTGAGAACTGGTTGTCAGACAGGAAGCAAAGAGTAGGAGTAAATGGGTACTTTTCAGAATGGCAGGCAGTGACTAGTGGGGTACCGCAAGGTTCTGTGCTGGGGCCCCAGCTGTTTACATTGTACATTAATGATTTAGGCGAGGGGATTAAATGTAGTATCTCCAAATTTGCGGATGACACTAAGTTGGGTGGCAGTGTGAGCTGCGAGGAGGATGCTATGAGGCTGCAGAGTGACTTGGATAGGTTAGGTGAGTGGGCAAATGCATGGCAGATGAAGTATAATGTGGATAAATGTGAGGTTATCCACTTTGGTGGTAAAAACAGAGAGACAGACTATTATCTGAATGGTGACAGATTAGGAAAAGGGGAGGTGCAACGAGACCTGGGTGTCATGGTACATCAGTCATTGAAGGTTGGCATGCAGGTACAGCAGGCGGTTAAGAAAGCAAATGGCATGTTGGCCTTCATAGCGAGGGGATTTGAGTACAGGGGCAGTGAGGTGTTGCTACAGTTGTACAGGGCCTTGGTGAGGCCACACCTGGAGTATTGTGTACAGTTTTGGTCTCCTAACTTGAGGAAGGACATTCTTGCTATTGAGGGAGTGCAGCAAAGGTTCACCAGACTGATTCCCGGGATGGCGGGACTGACCTATCAAGAAAGACTGGATCAACTGGGCTTGTATTCACTGGAGTTCAGAAGAATGAGAGGGGACCTCATAGAAACGTTTAAAATTCTGATGGGTTCAGACAGGTTAGATGCAGGAAGAATGTTCCCAATGTTGGGGAAGTCCAGAACCAGGGGTCACAGTCTAAGGATAAGGGGGAAGCCATTTAGGACCAAGATGAGGAGAAACTTCTTCACCCAGAGAGTGGTGAACCTGTGGAATTCTCTACCACAGAAAGTTGTTGAGGCCAATTCACTAAATATATTCAAAAAGGAGTTAGATGAAGTCCTTACTACTAGGGGGATCAAGGGGTATGGCGAGAAAGCAGGAATCGGGCACTGAAGTTGCATGTTCAGCCATGAACGCATTGAATGGCAGTGCAGGCTCGATGGGCCGAATGGCCTACTCCTGCACCTATTTTCTATGTTTCAATGTTTCTATGTAATGAGAGAGGATTAATTAGCAATCTTGTTGTGCGAGGCCCCTTTGGGGAAGAGTGACCATAATATGGTAGAATTCTTCATTAAGATGAAGAGTGACACAGTTAACTCAGAGACTAGGGTCCTGAACTTAAAGAAAGGTAACTTCGATGGTATGAGACGTGAATTGGCTAGGATAGACTGGCGAATGATACTTAAAGGGTTAACGGTGGATAGGCAATGGCAGACATTTAAAGATCACATGGATGAACTTCAACAATTGTACATCCCTGTCTGGCATAAAAATGAAACGGGGGAAGGTGGCTCAACCGTGGCTAACAAGGGAAATTAAGGATAGTGTTAAAACCAAGAAAGAGGCATATAAATTGGCCAGAAAAAGCAACAAACCTGAGGACTGGGAAAAATTTAGAATTCAGCAGAGGAGGACAAAGGGTTTAATTACGCAGGGGAAAATAGAGTATGAGAGTAAGCTTGCAGGGAACATAAAAACTGACTGTAAAAGCTTCTATAGATATGTGAAGAGAAAAAGATTAGTGAAGACAAATGTAGGTCCCTTGCAGTCAGATTCAGGTGAATTTATAATGGGGAACAAAGAAATGGCAGACCAATTAAACAAATACTTTGGTTTTATCTTCACTAAGTAATGCACAAATAAACTTCCGGAAATACTAGGGGATCGATGGTCTAGCAAGAAGGAGAAACTGAAGGAAATCCTTATTAGTCAGGAAATTGTGTTAAGAAAATTGATGGGATTGAAGGCCGATAAATCCCCAGGGCCTGATAGTCTGCATCCCAGAGTACTTAAGGAAGTGGCCCTAGAAATAGTGGATGCATTGGTGGTCATTTTCCAACATTCTATCGACTCTGGATCAGTTCCTATGAATTGGAGGATAGCTAATGTAACCCCACTTTTTAAAATAGGAGGGAGAGAGAAAACAGTGAAAATAGACCGGTTAGCCTGACATCGGTAGTGGGGAAAATGTTGGAATCAATTATTAAAGATGTAATAGCAGTGCATTTGGAAAGCAGTGACAGGATCAATCCAAGTCAGCAAAGATTTATGAAATGGAAATCATGCTTGATAAATCTTCTAGAATTTTTTGAGGATGTAACTAGTTGATTGGACAAAGGAGAACCAGTGGATGTGGTGTATTTGGACTTTCAAAAGGCTTTTGACAACATGTGCAAAATTAAAGCACATAGTATTGGGGGTAATGTATTGACGTGGATAGAGAACTGTTGGCAGACAGGAAGCAAAGAGTAGGAATAAATGGGTCCTTTTCAGAATGGCAAGCAGTGACTAGTGGGATACCGCAAGGTTCAGTGCTGGGACCCCAGCTATTTACAATATACATTAATTATTTAGACAAAGGAATTTAATGTAATATCTCCAAGTTTGCAGATGACACTAAGTTGGGTGGCAGTGTGAGCTGTGAGGAGGATGCTAACAGGCTGCAGGGTGACTTGGACAGGTTAAGTGAGTGGGCAAATGCATGGCAGATGCAGTATAATGTAGATAAATGTGAGGTTATCCACTTTGATGGCAAAAACAAGGCGACATAATATTATCTGAATGGTGACAGATTAGGAAAAGGGGAAGTGCAACGAGACCTGGGTGTCATGGTACATCAATCATTGAAAGTTGGCATGCAGGTACAGCAGGCGGTGAAGAAGGCAAATGGCATGTTGGACTTCATTGCGAGAGGATTTGAGTAAAGCAGCAGGGAGATCTTACTGCAGTTGTACAGGCCTTGGTGAGGCCACACCTTGAATATTGTGTATAGTTTTGGTCTCCTAATCTGAGGAAGGATATTCTTGCTGTTGAGGAAGTGCATCGAAGGTTCACCAGACTGATTCGCAGGATGGCATGTCTGACATATGAAGAAAGACTGGATCGACTAGGCTTATATTCACTGGAATTTAGAAGAATGAGAGGGGATTTCATAGAAACATATAAAATTCTGACGGGAATGGACAGGTTAGAAGAATGTTCCCGATGTTGGGGAAGTCCAGAACCAGGGGTCACAGTCTAAGGATAAGGGGTGAGCCATTTAGGAGAAACTTCCTAAGGAGATGAAGAGAAACTTCTTCACTGAGAGAATTGTGAACCTATGGAATTCTCTACCACAGAAAGTTGTTGAGGCCAGTTTGTTAGATATATTCAAAAAGGAGTTAGATGTGGCCCTTACGGCTAAAGGGATCAAGGGGTATAGAGAGAAGGCAGGAATGGGGTACTGAAGTTGCATGATCAGCCATGATCATATTAAATGGTGGTGCAGGCTCGAAGGGCCAAATGGCCGACTCCTGCATCTATTTTCTATGTTTCTATGTAACTGTAACTGTAATGTTGGCCTCATGTAATGTAATGTAAGTTTATTGCACTGTAATGTTGGGCTCATGTGATGTACTGCAATGTTGGGGGCATGTAACGCAATGCATATGTATATGATGCCATGCATTTTAATGTCTGTCGGCGATATGTAATGCAGTAATGCAGCAATGGTGGAAATTTAAGCAAGACTGCGCGATATGACTGGAATCATGTACTCATGTAACCCTGACCCCTCCCCTGTTGCCAAGCACTTAAATGTTGTTTTGTACTTCCAGACTCAGAGGATTCAGACCAGACCTCAGCAGAGACCCGACGACAGACTCACTGCCTCCACCTCACCATCACCCAGCCTTCTTCTGACTTCACCCCTGCCAGAGATGAGGAAGACGAAGAGGAAGAGGAAGAAGATTACATCTGGGCCAGCTGGAACATCCTCCACCACCGAGTTTATATTCAGGGGATTCCCCCATGCCTCCTCAGATTCTGTGGGACCAAGCGATGCACCCCCAGCATTCCAACGCCTTTGCTGCAGCGACAGAGGTTGGTCCATTGCTGCAAGACAGATAGGCGCATACCAGGATATGGTGCGTCTGTCACAGGCCAGCATCGACAGAGGTCGAGAGCTGCTCAAGGCCATGGCTACAATAGCCAGACATATCGTGGCGCATTTAGAACTACAGTCGGAGGATATGTCGCATCTGATCACCGCGATGGAGCGAATTGCCGACTCCGTCGATGCCATGCGGCAATCAACGGGATCGGGACATGGCGCTGAACTTCCCCGTGCCATAGTAGTCGAGTCGACAGCACCTGAGCATGGGGAGCTGCCAGCATCTTCCAGCCCTGAAGCCTTTCAGATCACAAGCTTCTCCTCAGACCCCATTTATTGCGCCTGCAATGTCTTACCCCAAATGACAGCAACTGCGCTCGGGGGGGGCACTGCTGCATGCCGGCTTGGTACCACCATGGGGAGGTCCGGGCTCAGGGGCAGTGGGAAAGGGAAGGGCGGGAGTAAGAAAGTTAGGGTGAGTCTGAAGGGTGAGGGAGTACGTGGTTGAGGTCTAGGATAGTAAAGGGTGCTTTGTTGTAGTCAATTGTTCGTTGTTCATTGTGAATAGTTGAAGTTTGATTTTTAAAAGTTTATTCAAAGTTGTAAAGTTGTTACAGTTTTTCAAAGTTATAAGTTTTACAAAGTTTGTACAATTGTTCTATATTTTTTACATTTTTACATAAACATTTCAATTGAATTTAAGCACTCTTATACAGTGTCAAATTTTCAGGGTAACAGTCATCAGGGTCCCACACACTGTGTCCAGGAAAAGATGAAACGCAGCTCTACACATTCAAGCAAAATGTTCATTTATGAGCTGCTGACGTAAAAATTTTGCAGTGGTATACCCTCCACGAGCCCTCCGCTGTGGTGTTGGGTGGGTGGTGCCATGGGTTCATCACGCAGCTCCTCCTCATCCTCCTCCCCCTCATCTTCCTCTTCTTCCTCCTCCGTCTCCTGCACTCTCTCCTCAGGTGGTCCCGCAATCTCCTGTGGCAATTCCTGGCCCCACATGAAGGCTAAATTATGCAACATGCAGAACATCACTGTGAACTGAGCAAGCTGCTCAGGGTGGTATTGCAGCCTGCCTCCCGAGTGGTCCAAGCATCGAAAGCACTGCTTCAGCACTCCAATTGTCTTTTTGATAATATTGCGTGTGGCTATATGGCTCATTATATTGTTGCTCGGCTTCTGTCTGAGGGTTCGGCAGGGGGGTCAAGAGCCAGGTGACAAGGCTGTACCGTTTGTCCCCCAGCATCCAGCATTTACCTTGTGGCTCAGACTTCAACAGGTCGGACACAGAGCTCTCACGCGAGATGTGCGCATCATGGATGCTCCCTGGAAAGTAGGCATTCACCTCCATTATGCATTGTGTATGGTCGTAGACGAGCTGCACTTTGAGGGAGTGGAATCCCTTATGGTTTCGGTACACCTCTGCCTCCTGTCGTGGTGCAAAACCCAAAGCCCTCTCACTCTGTGCCTACCTGGTCATTGGGAAGTTTATAAATTCCATCCGGTGTGCATACAGTGCTTCAATTACCTGTCGAATGCAGCGATGAGTAGCATGCTGAGAAATGCAGCCTATGTCCCCAGCTGATGCCTGAAAAGAGTCGGATGCATAAAAGGAAAGTGCTTCAGTCACCTTCACCTCGATAGAGAGTGCAGTAATGTTGGTGGTACCTGGCTGCAGGTCTGCCTTAATGAGCTGGCAAATCTCATTGATCACCTCTTTTTGGAAGCGCAGTCTGGATTGGTCAGGTTCAAATGCTTCTCCCTGAAAATCCTTTTCATCAGTCTGCGATCTCCTCCATTACCCTGATAATTCTGTTCAATAAACCACCTCCCATCTGGATCCTGCATTAGACAGGTAGTCATCAATACAGGCTGAGACAGTACAGGCCCCATTTTTTTTTAATCTCCAGAATCTCCTCAAATATCCTGAGATAAACTATGATTTTTCAATCAAAAATAATATAAACTCAAATGCCTTCTATCTTATAATGTACTCCAAATTTATTTGAGTTCCAATATAAATACCTTTCCCACTGTAAATCGCACTGTAAAGTCACTGTTCACCTCTGAATACTGAGGTGCTGCTTTTGCTGAGTATTCCCGATTTCAAAATGGCGGCACCGCCCACTACCGCCCATTCCCACCCATTTAAGATTGGGTAAAAGCATCTTCTGCAGGATGGTATGCAGCTCCGGCGGTATGTTACGATATGTCATCAAACTTGCACTTTTTGGGTGGAATATGGACGGTTCTACATGGCGGACGGTGTGCATACCCCCCCCCGGCGATATTTCAATCATGAATCTTCCGTTGAGCGGTATGTCGGTGGTATGTACCTGTTTTTTAACGAAACTTGTTTTTTCTGGCAGTAAGCGGGTGGTAAACAAGCAGTAGTGGGCGGTATGTCAATGAATTTTAGGCCCTATGTCTTTAATTATTCTGATTTCTTGAAGTTCTTCATTCTCTCTGGACCCTTGGTTCTCCATTATCTCTGGAATTGTTTTTGTGTCTTCTACCGTCAAGACAGATACAAAGTATTTGTTTAATGTCTCTGCCATTCCTTAATGCCTATTATAATTTCGCCTGTCTCTGTCTCTAATGCACCCATGTTTACTTTCACTAATCTCTTCCTATTTACATACCAATAGAAATGTTTACAATCGTTTTTTATGTCTCTTGCTAATTTACTCTCATATTCCTTTTTCTCTTTCCTTATCAATTTCTTGGTCCTCCTTTGCTGAATTCTAAAATCTTCCCAATCCTCAGGCTTACTACTCTTTTTGGCAACATTATAAGCCGCTTCCTTTGATCTAATACTATATCTTTAACTTCTCTTCTTTGCCACGATTGGACCACTTTTGCGGCAGGGTTTTTGTGCCTTGCAGGAATGTATATTGGAATGTATATTTGTTGTAAATTATGTACTAATTCTTTAAATGCTAGCCATTGCTTATCTGCTGTTATATCTTTTAATGTAGTTTCCCAATCTACCTTAGCCAACTTGTCCTTTATACCGACATAGTTTGCTTTGTTTAGATTTAAGACCCTAGTTTCGGGCTTAACTAAATCACTTTCGAACTCAATATAAACTTCTATTGTATTATGGTCCCTCTTCTCTCAGGTCCCTTTACTACAAGGTTATTAATTGGCCCTTTCTCATGACATCCCTTTGTGACATTATTTACATCTGCTAAGTTTTGGCAAGAGTCAAACTCAGCCAATTGGCCCTGATCCATTCCAAGACAGATTCCACATGATTATTTCTAAAAGGGATTTGTGTGATTAACAAGTTTTGTTGTCATCTGTGC
The DNA here is from genome assembly GCF_044704955.1 of Pristiophorus japonicus. NCBI lineage: Eukaryota > Metazoa > Chordata > Chondrichthyes > Pristiophoridae > Pristiophorus > Pristiophorus japonicus. The sequence continues at coordinate 55,527,457 of NC_091980.1, forward strand.
ACATGTAAGGTAAAACACAATCTACAATATTACAGGGTAGTAATACATCAGGAGATTGGGATTATGTGCTGAACAAAGGTGAATTTTATGCAGTTTAAAAGCTTTACCAGAGAAAATTCAATGACATGACATAATACTGTGCATCTATTTAAAGGTCTTTATCATCGTCATTTAAAATCAGTACGGTTTACAATGTAGTCAGGGTGTAGCTACACCAAAATGACTGCTGTTCAGGCACTGTGTGCAACTGCCCTCCATTGACTTTACCTCATGCTAGAATGCAAGGTAGGCTTATTTAATTTCTGGTTCACCTGTCACACAAGACATGACATGTTGGGGATGTGCAGTCCAGTGCCAGCAACCCTTAAAGAGCTACTGGTTGCTCTTAAAGGGAATTCACTGCAAATTTACAGCTTGGCAGAAGCAAAGTGCAAAGGCAAAATACTGGAACCACCAGAGGTAGGTGTAGATAGGTGGTGGAACTAATTGTCCAAAGAAAGATGGTACTAAATCCATTACTCAAATTTATGTTAGATAAATCACCAGGACTTGATAGTTCACTTCTGAGAATCTGAGGGAAGCTAGAGAAGATAAAGTGGAGGCTCTAAATATGGTGCCAGAAGATGGCAAATACAGACCCTCTCTTCAAAAAAAGAGACAGCTAAATCAGGAAATTATAGGCCAGTTAGTCCTACTTCAGTTGCTAGTAAACTACTAAAGGCCAATCTGCCAATTCTTGTCTCCGCTCGGTCGCTGCCTATCTCTATGTAAGTGGATTCTTGATAGTGGAAATCAGACACATATTTAAATGAAAGCATAATTACACTGGGATGTTATCTATCCTGTCATTATGCCCTCATTCGCACTTGCTATAATTCAATGTCTCGAGGTTCAACAACAAAGGCAGACGTCAGTTTAATGGAACACTAAACTCTGCTACCCGTTTCCTAACTCGCAACAAGTCCCGATCACCCATCACTCCTGTGCTCGCTGACCTGCATTGGCTCCCAGCTGAGCAATGCCTCAATTTTACATATGAACATACGAACAATGATGGACAGATAAAGACCCTCTGGTCCATCAAGCCTGTGACACACATTTACAATACCTTGTGTATCACAATATATACTCTACACCCGATCCGAAACCATGTGATCTCCTGGGAGAGGTGGAAAACCAGATAAAAAACCCAGGCCAATTGGGGTAAAAAATCTGGGAAATTCCTCTCTGACCCATCTAGGTGATCAAAACAAGTCCAGGAGATCACACTAGCTCTGAATTCCCTGCAATACCTATCTTCTGCAAGAGGTGATATCCACCCCAGCGCAAGATGGCAGCCTGTTCCAGAGATCCACTATTCTCTGGAACATCTAACCTAGATCTGGCCTTATACAACTTACATTTGTGACCCCTGGTTCTCCCTAACCTATTTAATTGGAACACACTGTCAACTGGAACACAATCTATTTCCTTCATTATCTTACAAATCTCATCCTTGTTTTCAAATACCTCCATGGTCTCACCTCTCCCTGTACCTGTAACCTCCAGCCCTACAACTCTCCTGGATATCTGCGCTCCTCCAATTCTAGCCTCTTGCGCATCCCCGATTTTAATCGCTCAACCATTGGTGGCCATGCCAAGGCCCTAAGCGCTGGAATTCCCTCCCTAAACCTCGCCACCTCCCTACCTCTCTTAGCCTCTTGAAGATGCTCCTTAAAACCTACCTCTTTGACCAAGCTTTTGGTCACATGTCCTAATATCTCCTTATACAAACATAGAAACATAGAAAATAGATGCAGGAGTAGGCCATTCGGCCCTTCGAGCCTGCACCGCCATTTGATAAGATCATGGCTGATCATTCCTTCAGTATCCCTTTCCTGCTTTCTCTCCATACCCCTTGATCCCCTTAACCGTAAGGGTCATATCTAACTCCCTCTTGAATATATCCAATGAACTGGCATCAACAACTCTCTGCGGAAGGGAATTCCACAGGTTAACAACTCTCTGAGTGAAGAAGTTTCTCCTCATCTCAGTCCTAAATGGCCTGCCGCTTATCCTAAGACTGTGTCCCCTGGTTCTGGACTTACCCAACATCGGGAACATTCTTCCCGCATCTAGCCTGTCTAGTCCAGTCAGAATCTTATATGTTTCTATGAGATCCCCTCTCATCCTTCTAAACTCCAGTGAATAAAGGCCCAGTTGATCCAGTCTCTTCTCATATGTCATTCCAGCCATCCCTGGAATCAGTCTGGTGAACCTTCGCTGCACTCCCTCAATAGCAAGAACATCCTTCCTCAGATTAGGAGACCAAAACTGAACACAATATTCCAGGTGGGGCCTCACCAAGGCCCTGTACAACTGCAGCAAGACTTCCCTGCTCCTATACTCAAATCCCCTAGCTATGAAGGCCAACATACCATTTGCCTTCTTCACTGCCTGCTGTACGTGTATGCCAACTTTCAATGACTGATGAACCATGACACCCAGTTCTCGCTGCACCTCCCCTTTTCCTAATCTTCCGCCATTCAGGTAATATTCTGCCTTCATGTTTTTGCCCCCAAAGTGGATAACCTCACATTTATCCACATTATACTGCATCTGCCATGTATTTGCCCACTCGCCTAACCTGTCCTGTGGTCCTGTGTCAAATTTTGTTTGATAACGCTCTTGTGAAGCACCTTGGTACGTTTTACTATGTTAACGGCACGATATAAATGCAAATCCCCTGGGAGGATAGATGTACCAACGTTAGTATCCTCGACCAGGCCAACATCCCCAGCATTGAAGTACTGACCACATTCGATCAGCTCTGCTGGGCAGGCCACATTGTTCGCATGCCTGACACAAAACTCCCAAAGCAAGCGCTCTACGCGGAACTCCTTCATGGCAAACGAGCCAAAGGTGGGCAAAGGAAACATTTCACCCTCAAAGCCTCCTTGATAAAGTGCAACATCCCCACCGACACCTGGGAGTCCCTGGCCAAAGACCACCCTAAGTGGAGGAAGTGCATCCCTGAGCACCTCGAGTCTTATCGCCGAGCATGCAGAAATCAAGCACAGGCAGCGGAAAGAGCGTGCAGCAAACCAGTCCCACCCACCCTTTCCCGCAACAACTGTCTGTCCCACCTGTGACAGGGACTGTGGTTTGCGTATTGGACTGTACAGCCACCAAAGAACTCATTTTTAGAGTGGAAACAAGTCTTCCTCTATTCCGAGGGACTGCCTATGATGATGATGATGATAAATGCACATTGTTGATGATGTTGTATTTGTTGTATAGAAGCTGCTGCCAAATCTATCACCAGTGTCGATTTTGGGCCTTTTCTTTATTCATTGTTGCTTATGTGTGCCCTGAGGTCTGCTGCTCTGTCAATGGCAATGTTTGGATACTTACCCATGTGCCAGGTGACACGATGGGATTTTCTTTGGAAATGTTCCTGTATTTGACTTTGTTGAAGGAAGAATAGGAGCAGGAACAGAGAGAAGCCATGCTGGTCAGACTGCACAGAAGACGAATGTCACCCAACCATTACCCACCCCCAGAAACTACAGACAATGCTGCTCCTGCCACCACCTCGCCTGGCAGTGCATAAAGATGCTTCTCTTGACAAGGTAAGCCACATATGAGTTGTGATGCTGGCTGCAACCTGACTGCAGACCACCTCTAGCACAAGCCCAATTCTTCACTAAACATTATTAACACTGACTGGAACTTCAGTGATCATCCAACATTTATTTACCAGCCTATATATCATAGCAACTGATTATTTTTCCTCACCACTGTGTTTCCCCTTGGTGTTAGTGTGTGATGTTTTATGACTTAAGCCCATTCTCATGCGCCTTCTAGGTGCCACTTGAGGGGCTGAATGTAGAAAGTGGCTGGCTGCTGACTTTTCAGGATGGATTTTCCTCCACTGGGGGGGGGGGGGTGGGGGGGAACCGGGCCCCACAAGCTGTTTCATTTCTCTACCACCCTCGGGACCATCAGGAGAAAGGTAACAATATGCTTTGGGGCAGCATGAGGGGAAGGTGTGTGTAACTACCTAATCTACTCAGTGCAAGCACTCTTGGAAGCTGTTGCACACTCCACTTGCTCTACCTGACCTGATCATTAAACTTCTTGTGATATTTGTGTACACGTCTGGCAGATCATAGATCAAGCTGTTCCTCTTGCCAGCCTCCTCCCTGTATGCCAAAAAACTGCACGTCGAAGCTCTTTCAGCAACAACTTCACAACTGCCTCAAAGAAACTGGAATCCCAAAATCCAAGTCCAGCCCCGCCTGACCTTGTTTTGAATTCACTACTCCCTCCAGTTCCTGCAACATCTGACCCTTTAAGCTGACGCCGGTATTTAAATCCAACAGATGTGTGCCTGGGAGTTGGACCCAAAATATTCTAATTAGTTGACCCCAGAAAATTCACCTAGTTCATTGCTAACTTTGTCAGGCAGGTAGAAGTCCCGCCACGCCTCACCTTGCCTCACTTCTGCAGGACTTATAGCCGGAGTGAAGATTTTGCCTCTACAGTTTAGAATGTAGGATAAAATTAATAGGCACTTGGAGGAACGTGAATAATCAGATTAGCCAGCATGGAATTCTAAAAGGCAAATCATGCTTGACCAACCTTATAGAATCCTTTGAAGATATAACAGAGGATAGATAAAAACAATCAAGTAGATGTGGTTTATGGATTCTCAAACAGTGTTTGATAAGGTATCACATAAGAGACTTATGGCAAACACAATGGGCCCAAAATTCCACATTGCCTTTTATTGGTGCTATTTCAGATTAACGGCCATGTTTTTAATCCAAAATAGCGCCAAAAAAGTCCAAAGTTTCGCCAAAATTGTTTTTAATTTTGGTGCAGCATAAAAAGACCTTTGGTTTTGAGGGTGGAGCTAATTGTTAGCTCCGAAAAAGTGAGGCACCTTCTCTGTGCATGCCCAAGCATTTTGGTTTCCAGGGTAACGCAAGGCAGGCCATTTGACCAGGGATAGGGGCGGCTGCGGTGGGCCATTTGGCCAGGGATAGGGGCAACCGGCAGGGTTCAACCCTCGGCCAGACACAGGAGCTCATCGCTTTGAAAGAAGCCCGGTGGGGGGGGGGGGGGGGGGGTGGAGACGGAAGCCAAGCACCCGCCGGCAGGATTGAACCCTCGGCCAGACACAGGTGCTCGGTGCTCAGCTTGGAAAGAAGCCCGGGGGGAGGTGGAAGCCAAGTCAACAGTTCGGTGGTGGAACATGTCTCGCAATTGCAGTTTTGAACTTCAATGAAGTTGGTCTTTTTCCTCTGCACAAGCATTTATAAGTAGTTTGCAATATAAGTTTTATTCCCTCCCTCCAAAAGCTATAACTCAACTCCGTTTCCAAAGATGGCGTCAGAAACGCCGATTTCAATTTGGTAAGGTAAGGTTTAAAAAAATGGTCCATAGCGCTGTCCTTAAAAACATCCTAATTGGCGAAACTCATAAAAGTGGAAAAAATGGCATTATGGGTGGGTTTGATCCCGAGTGACGTCAGAAAAACGGTACTTAAAAAAAAATGGCCGTTATCTGTTAAGGACAGCATTATACCATTGGCGAAACTTGCAAAATTAAGTTAGCTCCCAAAAAAATGGAGCTAAATGCTGGCGAATGTTGGGCCCTAAAATAAGGGAAATGTGGCCACATGGATTGAGTGATGGAGCAGAAAGGGTGAGTGGTGTTCCATGGGGGTTTATGTTGGGACTACTCTTACTGTATGTATATAATTAATTATTTGGACTCTGGAATTGAGGAAACAATATCAAAATTTGCAGATAACACCAAATTGAAATTGTGATAAAATGTGAAAAAATGCAAAAGGACATAGATAGGCTAGCATGATGAGCAGATATAGTAGTAGTTGCAGTTCAACGTAGAACATTTTGAAGCAGTACATTTTGGAAGTAAGATAGGGTAAGGATATACCTGGTAAGATTTTAAATGTAGTACAGGGTCAAAGGGATCTTGGTGTGCAGATATGCATGTCAATAAAACTAGCAGCACAAGTAGATGAGGTCATTAAAAAAGGAAATGGAATTGTTGGCTTTGTATCTAGACGCATAGAATACAAAAGCAAGGAGGTGATGTTGAACTTGTAGAAGACCTTGTTAGGTTGCAGTTGGAATGTTGTGTACAGTTTTGGTCATCCCATTATAGGATGGATATACAGGTTGAACCTCCCTTATCCGGAACCTCGGGACCTGGCCTGTTCTGGATAAGGTATATTTCCAGATAAGGGGTGGTCATGTTAAATTGGATGGTACAGATACTGAGCAAGGGGATATCGGGCTGGCTGGCTTGGGGCAGAGAGATCATGGGGTGGGAGGGGGGCAGTGGATCGGGAGGTCAGGCCAGCGCTTGCGGGAGTTGGCAGCGAGGAAGGACTTCAATTTGTTCAATTTGTTCATGTCGGAGTTCTGCGCATACACCACCCGGTGGCCGGGAATGGTTCTGGACAAGGGGTGGTTCTGGATAAGAGAGTTCTGGATAAGGGAGGTTCAACCTGTACAAGCAATGAAAAGGTGCAGCATAGATTCACTAAGATGTTACCAGCATCAGGGGTTCTAGTTATGATGAGACACTTACAAAGTTAGGGTATTTTTTCACTAAAGTTGAGAAAATCAAAGGATGACTTGATAGTGGTCTTCAAGATTATTAAGAGTTACGATGAGGTAAATAAAATAGATTATATCCACTGGTTGGCAAGACAGCAATGAGAGGGCACATATTTAAGGGGAATGGTGGATCTTTTTAGAGCAGTGGGATACCCAACAGCCAGAGCACCTTGGAAGGAGGTGACAGAGAGATTTAATGCTGTTTCTCCTGCAGCTCAAACATAGAAGTAGATCAGGGGGACATTTTCTGGATTAAGTATGATTGCCAAGCTAAGTGTGCTAACACTTTGCAGAATAGAACCATATAAATTTATAGTGCAGAAGAAGATTATTTGACCCATTGTGTCTGTGCTGGCTCTTTGCTGGAGCAAACCATAATGGCACCCATGTCCTGCTCTCTCCCCATAGGCATGTGCATGGAGAACAGTCTTCAATTACTGAATCTTGGCTAATTTTATCAGGTAATTAAACAACTTCCTGCAAGGTGTGACAGTTTGTATGATAGTGTAAGTTGTGCTTACTGTCTCTGACACCACTGTCCACCATTTTGCAGACATCCTGCCCTCAGTCACCAGGAGACTTTATTTTCTGGATTTTATTTCTGCTAAGAGGACATACACCAAAACATTAGTAAATCTGGAGGCCTTTACTGCTGCTGACCCTGCCCCCCTTTCCTTGCTGATCACTGCATAGTTCTGATGCATCCTGCCCGAAAAACATGTGCCTTTAATCAGTTTCCCTCCCGGCCGAAGGCAGCAGTTTTATCACTATTATCGTGCCCCAAATAAATAATTAAGGCCAATCCAGGAAACTTCAATGGGGTTATGGCAGTCTCACATAGCAACCGGCAAAATTGCAACTCAAAATGCTTGAGAGTAGATTGCATAATGCCGTAGGTTACTATAATTAATGCCCTTTTATCTTAAGGATTTAGGTAAAGATTCTGTCCAGAATGTCTGGATAAAGTAAGACTCCTCTCTATTCCAACTATAAATGTTCTAACTAAAGCTTCTTCTTCTTCTTCTTAGGCTATCGAGGATGACTTGCTTCCACGCCAAAAAGGGATGAGTTCACAGGTGTTTCAATGAAGGACCTAATATTCCAGATCCCGAACTACATCTTGAAGGGTGTAGGATGTCTGTGTGTGGATTTTTTTAACGTGTGGTGGCCGTTGAACACCAGCCACCACATGGGCTCGACAGAGCTAGGTCTTGGTCCAGTGGCAAGCATTAACCAAGACGACTGGAGACCAGCTCTGCTGCATGGACTTAGTGTGCACACATATCGCAATGTGGTCTGGCCTGTGCTGCCCCTGGGCCCTCGCCTCCTCTAGGCCCCAAATTCACGCCTCTCCTGGGCCCCGATAAGCTATCACTTATGTGTCAATACAAAGTGATTTCTGGTGCACATTTGCCGGAAATGGCGGAACTTGGAAGTCAGGTACCAATCAGATTCCAAAGTGTACTAAAGTCAAGTAGTATGAGACCCCTTCAGAAAGCTGTGCGACACCACATGAGCTTTGCACTGTGCAGAGTATAACTCTAGTACAGAGTGAAACCAAGTTTAAAACATGCTCAGTCTTTTAATGTTATGAGAAAGTGGATGCTGCTGACAGCTCTCTCCTAGCAATGAAATCAGCTGCTGGGACAGCAGAGCACTGCTCGTACATGCATATAAGCATAGTGCACAGGGCTCCCTCCTGAGGCAAATTGCTTTCCATGGTATAACTCTGATCTTTCTGGCTATGCTTCATAGCCTCTGGCCTCAGAGCAGTAGTAATATAACTTCAGCCTTGTTATGTATGGAGAAAGAGTCAGACTGAATACTGTGAGCTCAAAGTAAAGTGTGACCTTAGTCTTTTATTGCAGGTCTCTAGAGTGCCTCTCCAACCTGTGAGGCCTCCTTAAATACCTGTAATCCCGAGGGATTATGGGATCCCTGGGACTCCAGGGGATAAGCCCTCTGGTGACTGTACAGAGTAAATACAAGTTCACATATATAACAAGCCTGAAATAAGTTTGCTAGTCAGTGTGAGTTCAAAGCACAAAACTGTCCATAATGTTTTAATAAATTGAAAATAACTCCATACTGGGATTGCTAATGTGGGAAATGGATAAATTTACACTTGTGTGATCAAATTTGCTCTTCTGTTGGTGTCAAGGCAAAATATTGGACAAAATACTTTTTCTGGCATTTGTCTGCTATAGATCCAATACATATACTTCAGAAATTAAATGATTATTCACTCATTAGACTGCCTGGTATTGGATACATATTTCCCTCCTTTGCTCAATGCTAGGAATTAGGTTAAATATGCCCTCACTAGATTGACAGAGCTAGGATGCATATCATTGAAGACCTAAATGATGGAATGCATACCCCTCACTGAACAACCAGGAATTAAATGAAGACATCTGAGAGGGAAACAAGAAAACGATGCAACAAAAAACATTTTAGGATGTGTTTAATTACTGGCAACATCTGAGGGTCAGATGAGTTTGATCATCGACAGTCTTGTTTCCTCGGGCTGGATTTCTTATGCTCTCAAAGAATTGGCCTTCAAATACCTTCTGTTATCCAAGTACCAGGGAAACCAATTGATGCTCTACAAATGATTACCTGGCAGAAAGGCTATTTCTCTCCTCAGTAAGTGATAGTAGTAATGAGCCACTGCAAGTAGTGGATATTGAAGTCCCCCGCTCAGAGTACGCTTGTGCCCATGCTTCCCTCAATGCTTCTTCCAAGTGGCATTCAGCATGGAGGAATACTGATTCAGCAGTTGAGGGGGGATGGGGTGGGGGGAGTGAAGGGATGTAATCTGCAAGAGGTTTATTTGGTTTTGTTTGATCTGACTTCATGAGGACTGAAGTCAATGTGGAGAACTCTCAGGACTATGCCCACCCAACTGTATATTATTGTCTCCTCTCTTCTAGTGGGCATATTCTGCTGGTGGGTCAGGGAGTACCCAGGGGTGGCGATGGAGGACTCTAGGATATTAGATTTAGATATTACCGTGAGTACAACTATGTTGGGCTGTTGTTAGGCTAATCTGTGGGACAGCTCTCCAAAATTAGACACCAATTCCCAGATATTATTGAGGAGAGCTCAGCTGAGTCTTCTCCAGATCCAAAACCTTGCGACAAGGTCCTTTTAATAATTCTCTTAAGATTCTGTTCCATAGTGATTATTTTACTACTACTGAGTGTGGCTTGCCACCCCGCATTGGAGGGCATTTAGATCCAACTGTACATTATGGGGTGGAAATTCAGTCGCACCTCTGTTGTGCTGTTAACCCGGGCAGAGTGAAAATTTTGCGCCGGGAAAATGGTTTGTGTCTCCAGCTTCAAAATTCACCAGCTGGGCTCTGAATGTGGATCAGGCCGCTAAGTTCTTTTGGCCCCTCGAGTCTGCTCCGCCATTCAAAAAGATCATGCTGATCTGATCATGGACTCAGCTCCACTTCTCTGCCCGCTCCCCATAACCCTTTACTCCCTTATCGCTCAAAAATCTGTCTATCTCCGCCTTAAATATAATCAATGACTCAGCCTCCACAGCTCGCTGGGGCATAGAATTCCATAAATTTACAACCCTCTGAGAGAAGAAATTTCTCCTCATCTCAGTTTTAAATGGGCGATCCCTTATTCTTAGACATAGAACCTCCACTTTTTTTGCATGCTTAACACCAACTTAACAGCCATTTTACTGCTGAAATGACGTATAACGCCCATTTTGGCACAAAATGGAAACTGACGGGCATTTTTCGGAAACTTATCACCGAGCGTTACTTTATGTGCTTAACTCTGGGTAAAAATATTACCACCCGCCCATTTTTGGGGCCAGAATCATCAGAATGGGCGAAATCAACACCCATAACCAGACCAGATGTTACATAATATCGCCCAGCATTACTTTCCACACAGAATTAACGCCGAGATTCAATAATACCGCCCACCCATTTTTTTTGTCGTTAAAAAGCACATTTGGTGAAACTAACACCCAGGAGATCGCCCCCCGTCACTTTCACCACCTCGCACACATATCGCCCACAATATCACTCGCCCAAAAAAACGCCCAGAAAAAGTGGAACTGTTCTGAACTAAAGCCAGCGGTATGGCTGCCATTTTTTAAATCGCAGGTCGCTTCATTCAAAAGGCTGCTGTGCTTCAACCTAGGCGGAGTTTGGATGCATTCTGCAGGCTATTGGAGTTGATGTGAACATCTCTACAAACATCTTGACCATACTGTGACCAATTGGAATTGAATAGATGTCTTCATCGGGACAGTCCTTATTTGTGACCAATCAGTGGAAAGCAGAGAGCTACAGCAATGGGGCCTGTCCTTTCTCACCCTTTCTTGGTAACCAATTACATGCAATAGACTCGAGATCGCCGAAGGTACGCTCCACTGCATTGTATGCCCAATATAAGACGTGACAGACTGATGAGGAGGACCAAACGTTACACCACCCGCAAGTACAAGGAGAAGCATTCTTGCCCGACACTACCTGCCTTCGGAGACTGCGCTTCCACAAAGAGGTTATCTGCTGATAAGGGCAGATCTGCAGCCTGCCAGCACCATCAGTACTGCACTATCCATCGAGGTTAAAGTCACCGCGGCACTGTCGTTCTACGCCTCGGGTTCTTTTCAGGCCACAGCTGGAGACATTTGCGGACTTTCTCAGCATGCCACACATCGCTTCATTACAGGTCACTGAAGCCCTGTACGCATGCAGGAGGGACTTGATCAGCTTCCCTATGACCAGGGAGGCACAGAATGAGAGGGCTCTAGGATTCTCCAGAATTCCAAGCTTCCCCAACATGCAGGGAGCAATAGACTGTACGCACATCGCGATGTGGGCACCTTTTCAGGATGCAGAGGTTTTCAGGAACTTCAAGGAATTCCACTCCCTGAATGTCCAAATCGTGTCGACCACCAGCAAATTATAATGGCAGTGAATGCTAAATTTCCGGGCAGCATCCATGATGCTCACATCCTGCGTGAGAGCACTGTATCTGACTTGTTTAACAATCAGCCACAAGGTCAATGCTGGATGCTTGGTGACAAAGAATATGGCCTCCCCACCTGGCTGATGACCCCGCCTGCGTGACACCCACACCGAAGCCGAGAGGCGATGCAATGAGAGCCACAGAGCAACTTGCAATATTGTGGAGAAAACCATTGGAGTGCTGAAGCAGCGCTTTAGATGCCTGGACCAGTCAGGAGGCGAGATCCAATACCAACCTGAGCAGGTAGCTCAATTCGTGTTGGTGTGCTCCATGCTACATAACTTGGCTATCAGGAGGGACAAAAATTGCCTGATGAGTCTGACAGTCCACCTCACCAAAGAGAGGAAGAGGAGGATGAGGAGGCATACGCTGACATCGGCCCAGACAATCAGGCTGACGCTGAAGCCATGCTCCCGCCCCCCTGTAGACCGCATGAAAGAGCCCATGGTGGCATGATAGCTGCAAGAGCCTTACGTCAGGAGCTCATCAATGATCGGTTTGCCTGAAAGAACGTTGGTGTTATTTACAAGGCTGACACACTGCACACCTTGATGTAGGTCATACATCAATGGTTGGCATCACCTTGATGACAGTAAAAGTTTACGTTGATTGAAGTTAAGTGTAATTATACTCTTTGATGTTAAGGAATCACCAGCATGTAATGGTGCAGTTATCTGAGCCAATGCGCTACAAGGTTTTGTTAAATAAAAAACATTTAAACCGAACATTAATCTGAAATCATCAGTATTTCTGTACAAACCAACCCCCCCCCCCCGACCCCCCCACCCCCACCCACTGTTCTCCTCCCTACCTCTACCCTTTCCCCTTCCCCTCCCGACTCCAAGCCACCTGGCCGAGGTGCTCCTCAGGTGATGCTTCATTGGTGGGGGGGGGGGGGGATGACGGCCAAAGCGCTGCTTGGACGGATATGGGAGAGGACGGTCCCGAGGTGGGAGTGTGCTCAGAGCCAGAAGCAAGATGTTGCTCCTGGTTATCATGCATGGTTGGCAAAGGGGGTGTGGCACCTTGGGGTGCAGTGCTGCGCTCCGGGACCACTGGGAGCCCTTGCCACCAGTGTTCCTGGCTAGCAGTTCCAGGGCCTCCTCCATCCCTTCCATGTTATATCTTATTTGTTGGACAAAAACTCGGTGGCAACTATGTTCTTGGTGCTTAGTAGGCTTTTTGCTTCTGGTGAATCTCCCTTGTGCCTCCCACAACAGCCAAACAAGCACACACCACAGCCACACACGCTTTCAGTGCCTCTGAGCTCCCTCTCTCTCTGTCTCCTCTTCTGCGCATGTCATGATGACCTTTGACCTCCTGAATTGCGGGAATCGAGCGTTGCCATGCCGTTGCTAAGGACGGCGACTCTTTACGGCAGAGGGTCAAAAAAATTTCACGTTAACGCCCATTTCATATCGCTTGCGGTAACGCCCATTTTCAAAAATGGAGACTAGGTGCTTTGAAAATGGCCGAGAAGCTGACGATCTGAAAACCCTTTTTTACCGCCCACGCCGGAAATAACGACAATTTTTGGATGATAAGCACAAAAGTGGACGTTCTAGCTCTATGTTCCTAATTTTAGTTTCCCCTATGAGTGGAAATATCCTCTCTGCATCCACCTTGTCGAGCCCCCTCATTATCTTATGTTTCAATATGATCACCTCTCATTCTTCTGAACACCAATGAGTATAGGCCCAATCTATTCAACCTATCTTCATAAGTCAACCCCCTCATCTCCGGAAGCAAACGAGTGAACCTTCTCTGAACAGCCTCCAATGCAAGTATATCCTTCCTTAAATACGGAGACAAAAACTGCATGCAGTACTCTTAAGTGTGGCCTCACCAATACCTTGCACAGTTGTAGCAGAACAGTGGCAAGTCTATTTCCAGTTTTAAAGAAAATATGAATCTTGCCTAAGTTTCTATTCATTATGGGTGTAACATTCAATCTTTTCTTGTTATATTCGCCTCTTTTTTCAATGGTGTTCGCTGCATACTGCACTAACTACGATCAAGGGAAGTGTGGTACGTTACTGTCACGCTTCCACAAATTCTGTTCTGAAACCAGTCACTGATAGGTGTGGGGGACTGAACTACATTGATCCTGTTTCTCTTTCCTTGTGAAGAACTATTTGGCAAGTTCTTGTCACTTCCCACTATTCTTTGTTACTGTTGTGTATGGAGAAAGAGTCAGACTGAACACTGTGAGCTCAAAGTGTGACCGTAGTCTTTTATTGCAGGTCTCTAGAGTGCCTCTCCAACCTGTGAAGCCTCCTTAAATATCTGTGCCCTCCAAGGGATTATGGGATCCCTTGGGACTCCAGGGAATGAGCCCTCTGGTGGCTGTACAGAGTAAATACAAGTTTACATATATAACAACACTCCCCCCCCCCCCCAAATTGTAACTATTTATAATGTGAGTCAATCTGGGGCCCTTCTTGTCCTGGTTGATCGTCTCGGTGTGAAAGCTGGCGTTGTTGAATCATTTGTAGGGCCCTCGCTGGGCTGCTATGCAGCTGGCCTTGCTGGGCTGCCTAGTGTGTTGGGCCCTGCTGGGCTGCTGTAGATGATGGGTTCTGCTTTGTGCCGGTTGCCACTGGTGTGTATGTTGGGGGATCAAAAAAGGTAGGGTCCAAGGTGGGTTGCTCAGGATAGCCCGTGAATCTGAGTTTGATTTGGTCCAAGTGTTTCTGGTGAATGAGTCCATTTGAAAGTTTGACCCGAAACACCTCTTTGGCCACGACAGTGCCAGGAAGCCACTTGGAACCTTGTCCATAATTTAATACAAATACAGGATCATTGATTTCAATCTCGTGTGACACATTTTTGCTATCATGGTATGCACTTTGTTGAGGCCGCCTGCTCTCTACCTGTTCATGTAGATCAGGGTGAACTAACGAGAGCCTTGTCTTAAGTGCTCTTTTCATGAGCAGTTCAGCAGATGGGATCTCAGTGAGTGAGTGGGGTCTCATGCGGTAGCTCAGCAAAAATCGGGATAGCCGCGTCTGCAGAGAGTCTTCAGTTACCCTCTTCAAGCCTTGCTTAATGGTTTGCACTGCTTCTCTCTGCCTGACCATTGGACGATAGTTTAAACGGGGCAGATGTGACATGTTTGATCCCATTACGCATCATGAATTCTTTGAACTCAGCACTGGTAAAACATGGCCCGTTGTCGCTCACCAGGACATCGGGTAGGCCGTGTGTGGCAAACATGGCCCGCAGGCTTTCAGTAGTGGCAGCGGATGTGCTATCCGACATTATCTCACATTCAATCCACTTGGATTATGCGTCTACAACTATAAGGAACACTTTACCCAAGAACGGGCCTGCAGAGTTGATGTGTACCCTAGACCACGGTTTGGAGGGCCAAGACCATAAACTTAGCAGCGGCTCCTTGGGTAAATTGCTTAACTGCGAGCATGTATTACATCTGTGAATGCAGGACTCTAAGTTCGCATCGATACCGGGCCACCACACGTGGGATCTGGCTATTGCTTTCATCATTATGATGCCTGGATGGGTACTGTGGAGGTCATTAATGA
The DNA here is from genome assembly GCF_044704955.1 of Pristiophorus japonicus. Classification (NCBI taxonomy): domain Eukaryota; kingdom Metazoa; phylum Chordata; class Chondrichthyes; family Pristiophoridae; genus Pristiophorus; species Pristiophorus japonicus. Next base: position 55,542,643 of record NC_091980.1, read on the forward strand.
AAGTGTCTCTGCCCTTCTTGGGGACCACTACCCGATTGCCCCACAGAAGGCAGTCTGCCTGTATAGACATTTCATCTTTGCGCCTCTGGAACAGCTTTATCTCTTCCTGCATTTCCACTGGGACACTGGACCAGCTCCCGTGAAGCACACAGCTTTTGACTAGAGATAGTAAGGGGTCCTGGCTTGTCCAGGTTTTCATCTGCCGGACAATGACGGTTGATTGCTGACTCTCAAGTGCACTTCGAGCGTTTTAACATGAGCCCCACGCGGTTGAGTCGACTAAGAACCTCTTCCAGGTTCTGCATATGCTCGACTGTGTTCCAACCTCTGACCAAAATGTCATCCTGGAAGACCACGGTGTGCGGGACTGACTTCAGTAAGCTTTCCTTGTTTCTCTGAAATATCGCCGCCACCGATCGGATTCCAAACGGGCATCTGTTATAAACAAAAAGACCTTTGTACGTGTTGATGCAGGTGAGGGCCTTCGATGATTCCACCAGTTCCTGCGTCATGTAGGCTGAAGTCAGATCGTCTTTCCTCCCGCCAGCATTGCAAACAGATCGTCCCCTTTGATAGTGCGTAATGGTCTTGCAGGAAGAAACGATTGACAGTTACTTTGTAATCGCCACAGATTCTGATGGTGCCGTCTCCCTTGAGGACTGGGACGATAGGACTGGCCCACTCGTTGAACTCAATTGGGGAAATGATGCCCTCTCTTTGCAGCTGGTCTAGCTCGATCTCTACCCTTTCACTCATCATGTATGGTACTGCTCTCGCCTTGTGATGGATGGGTCATGCCCCCGGAATTAGATGGATCTGCACTTTTGCTCCTTGGAATTTCCCGATGCCTGGTTCGAACAGCGAAGGAAATTTGTTTAAGACCTGGGCACACGAAGTGTCGTCAGCGGGCAATAGCGCTCGGACGTCGTCCCAGTTCCAGCGTATCTTTCCCAGCCAGCTCCTGCTGAGCAGCGTGGGACCATCGTCCGGTACCATCCAGAGTGGTAGCTTGTGCACCGCTCCATCATAGGAGACCTTTACAGTAGCACTGCCGATTACAGGAATGAGTTCTTTTGTATATGTTCTTAGTTTCGTGCGAACTGGAGTTAAGACTGGCCTTGAGGCCTTGTTGCACCACAACCTTTCGAAAGTCTTTTTGCCCATCATGGACTGGCTCACGGCCGTGTCCAGCTCCATTGACACCAGGAGTCCATTTAGTTCAACATTCAGCGTTATCAGGGGACAATTCATGGTGAATGTGTGCATCCCATGTACCTCTGCCTCCTCGATCTGAGGCTCTGGTTCATTGTGATCCTCCGTGAATCTGTCCTCCTCTGCAACATGGTGGTTTGCAGGTTTAACAGGCTTTGCAGCTTGCCTGCACACTCGTTGGAGGTGTCCCATTGTTCCCTAGCCCTTACTCTTTGAATCGGCACGAATGGAAACGCTGATCACCCCCGCAGCGCCAACAAGGTGTTAGTGGCCTTGCATTCATCACCCTTGATAGTGGACTCTGAGACATCTGCGGACGTGTAGCTGCAAGTGACCTGCCCCGTACGTTACGATTCGAAAACAACATCACTTTGTTCACAGTACTTGTAGCAGCACTTGTGTGCTTAGAGATTTTCTTCATATTGTCACTGGTGGCAATGAACACCTGGACTAGTGCTATGGCCTTACTCAAGGTTGGGGTCTCTACAGTCAAAAGTTCGCGAAGTATGGTTTCGTGGCCAATGCCAAGTACGAAAAAGTCTCTGAGCACGTGCTCCAAATGTCCTTCAAATTCGCAATGTCCTACAAGGCGTCTTAGTTCGGCGACATAACTCACCACTTTCTGGCCTTCAGACCTTTTGTAGGTGTAGAACCGGTACCTTGCCATCAGAACGCTTTTCTTCGAGTTCAAATGCTCTCGGACCAGTGTGCACAAATCGTCGTATGATTTCTCTGTGGGTTTTGCTGGAGTGAGCAGATTCTTCATGAGGCTGTACGTTGGTGCCCCACAGATAGTGGGGAGGATCGCCCTCCGTTTGGCAGCGCTTTCTTCCCCATCTAGCTCATTTGCCACGAAGTATTGTTCGAGTCGCTTCACAAAAGTTTCCAATCATCTCCCTCCGAGAATTTCTCCAGGATGCCCACTGTTCTCTGCATCTTTGGGTTCGCTATCTGTATCTCATCGCCAGTTGTTGTGTATGGAGAAAGAGTCAGACTGAACACTGTGAGCTCAAAGTAAAGTGTGACCTTAGTCTTTTATTGCAGGTCTCCAAAATGCCTCTCCAACCTGTGAAGCCTCCTTAAATACCTGTGCTCCCAAGGGATTATGGGATCCCTTGGGACTCCAGGGGATGAGCCCTCTGGTGGTTGTACAGAGTAAGTACAAGTATACATATATAACAGTTACTAAGATTGAGACCATCTGTTCAGCTGCCTCTGCTGCATTCCTCCCTGCCCCTTGCCCACCAAGACAAACTTCCCCTAAAGTTCCCCCCTGAACTCACATCTTTCTCTAGTTTCTCTCCTATCTTCCCTCATGCCTTCTCCGAGCTCACCTTGTGTATGACACCCACTTTCTGCTCCCTCGTCCCTATTCCGACCAAATGACTGACCACCCAACTTCCCTTCCTGGCCCCCATGTTAGCTTATATTGTTAAAAGTTTCCTCTCCTCAGGTACCAGCCCCCTCATCTTCAAATCTGCTGTCATCGCTCTCTCTCATCAAAAAACCCACGCTTGACTCCTCTGTGCTTGCAAACTACCGTGCCATCTCTAACTTTCCTTTCTTCTCCAAAGTCTTTTAACGTGTTGTTGCCTCCCAAATCCATGCCCAGATTTCCCACAACTCCATGTTTGAACCCCTCCAATCAGGTTTACATCCTTGCCACAGCACAGAAATGGCTCTTATCAAAGTCACTGTGACTGTGACGATGGTAAATTATCCCTCCTCATCCTTCTTGAGATGTCTGCAGCTTCTCACGCAGTTGTCCACACCATCCTCCTGCAAAGACTCTCCCTTTGTTATCCAGCTGGATGGGACTACCCTCGCCTGATTCTATTCTTAACTATCCAGTCGCAGCCAGTGAATCAACTGCAGTGGTTTCTCTTCCCACTGCCGCACTATTATCTCTGTAGTCCCCCACGGATCTAACCTTGGCCCCCTCCTATTTCTCAGCTACATGTTGCCCCTCAGCAACATCATCAGAAACACAACTTCTGGTTCACATATACATTGACGACACCCAGCTCTACCTCACCACCGCCTCTCTCGACCCCTCCACTGTTCTGATATGTTGCACAGCTTGCCTGACATCCAGTACTGAATGAGCAGAAAGTTCCTCCAACGAAATATTGGGAAGCCATTGTCTATGGGCCTTGCCACAACTCTGTTCCTTAGCCACTGACTCCAACCCTCTCCCTGGTCACTGTTTGAGGCTGAACCAGACCGTTTGCAACCTTGACGTCTTATATGACTCTGAGATCAGCTTCCGATGACATACCCGCTCCATCACCAAGACCGCCTACCTCCACCTCCGTAACATCGCCCGTCTCTGCCCCTGCCTCCGCTGCATCTGTTGCTGAAACCCTCATCTATGCCTTTGTTACTTCTAGACTTGACTTTTCCAATCCTCTTCTGACCAGCCTCCCACCTTCGGCCCTGCATAAACTTGAACTCATCCAAATCTCTGTTGCCTTTATTCTAACTTACACCAAGTCCCAATCAGCCATCACCTCTGTGCTTGCTGACCTCAATTGCCTGCCGGTCCGGCAATGCCTCGATTTAAAAATTCTCATCCTTGTTTTCAAATTCCTCCATTGCTTTGTCTCTCCTTGTCTCTGTAATCTCCCCCAGCCCTAAACCCTCTCAGATATCTATGCTCCTCTAATTCTGGCCTCTTGCGCATCACTGATTTTAATTGCTCGACCATTGGCGGCCTGCCAGGTCCCTAGGCTCTGGAATTCCCTCCCTAAGCTTCTCCACCTCTCTCTCCTTCTTTAAGATGCTCCTTAAAACCTACCTCTTTGACCAAGCTTTTGGTCACCTATCCTAATATCTCCTTATGTGGCACGGGGTCAAATTTGGTTTGATAACACACCTGTGAAGCAACTTGGGACATTTTATTATGTTAAAGGCGCTATATAAATGCAAGTTGTTATTGTTGATGTGTCTGAGATCAGGATGGTGGCAAGAGCAAACCTGCAACCATGTGGCACAGCAGAGTGGGGCTCTAATATGTCTCATTGGGGACCATTGTCGGGTGAGAACAGGCAGTAGCAAACCAATAATCGTGGTGCATTATGTACCGCCTGGTTTCCCCGATGTGATTCACCTACTGTGATTTTCGAACACGCCACGAAACATGCAAGCAGCACTCAGAACAGGAGGAGGCTGCAAGAACATGCAAATTTGGGTCTTGCACCCAGATTACATTTTCAAGTTCCAATAGGCGAAATGCATGCTTCACCCAATACTCCTCCTGGCCCCACAAAAATCTTCCCTTCTGCTGCGAGTCCCTCAGTGCCCTCCCCCACAATTGTCTTCTACCTCCCTTTGAATGGCCTACTTCTGGCTAGGTTTATAGAGGAGCCACTGGATTGTGAGCTATTGCCAGCTGCCTATCAGAAGCAACTTTCCACAAGTACTGTAATCATACCTTACCATGAAAATGATTTGCACCGCTCACTCGTGCCATTGGGCGGGCAGTGCAACTGCAACTAAATGTCGTCTGATATGTATCCAAACCAAAAATGGCCCCCAGTGTGTCTGGATTTGGGTGAAAAATCTCAGGAGTAAAAACCGTCCCCATTAACTTCCCTGGAGTGTGCACAGGTGGCTCACAACTTCCAAATGGATCATAACTGGTAATATGTAGATTTGCAGATTATTTTGGAGCTCATTTTTGTTATGTCTTTAATACTCTTATGAATGACTCCACGAGGTCTAGTATTGTACTTGAGCTGTTGTGACCTTAGTCCCATTTATTGTAACTCCAGAGTGAGGCACAAGCACGCAGGGTAGCCTTTTATACTGGGCCCTGCACACCTATGCAGGTGACCCTCAGGTCTCCCACCGCAGTGCCCTCTGGTGGCACACCTTATGTGACTATACAGTTAGTATAGATGATCTACATACATGACATCACTTCCCCCCAAGTCTTTAATTTAAATTGACTCGTACATTGACGGTGACCTGGGCTTTGTTCTTCCTAGTTGACCATTGGAGGGTCCCTTCTAGCTTGGGTGGGTTGGTAGTGAGATTTGTTGCCAGTGGAGGTCCCCGTGGTTTCTGGTTGTGAGTCCATGACTACTCCATTCTCCCCTCCCCCCCCCCCCCCCCACACAGAGATCAGGCTAATGGCCCGTTACATGCAAGTTGCATTCAAGTTCATCACATGGGTTTTACATTTACATCTTGGTACATTTGTTGGGTGGATTACAGTTGCGTTTCTTTTTGTGTGGTACATTTACATGATCAGTACAAGTATATCAGTATAGGCGCACAAGGACAGTCTAGTTCCTGCACGGCCGCATGAGATCCAGGTTGTCTGGTGGCAGCGCAGCGCCCCATGCTCGTGGGTCTGTGGGCGAGGTGAGCTCATTTTGCTCAAGTTGCCGGAGCTCAGGGCTCTTGTCGTTACTCCTAGTGTTGGGCAGGCCCAAAGACAGTTGATGTATCTGTGACCTCCCTGTCCTTTTCATTTGCACAGTGTCGCTGCTGCTCCCTGGGAAGCAGTCTGAGCAAGTGAGCGTTTCGTCTGAGCGACGGTGAGGTTGTCTCATTTTGTCTAGCAGTTCGCAGGGGACTGCTGACTCGCTTTCCTTGAGGGCACCATTGTGAGCACGCTGTAGTTTGGGATCCTGGCTGGTCCACATCCGGTTAGGAGGAGCCGTTTTAGGTGACGCTTTGCTCTTGGGCATTGCCGTGGTGGCGAGTGGGTTTGTGGGCTGCGCCTCTTCCACCCGGGTGGTGGGCGACGGTAGCCGACTGCGAGCATAGGCGCCGTTTACTGTTTCTGGCCCGTGGCGGTTCATGCCATCGGGTGCCTGCAATGTTAAACCAATCTGAGGCAGGGTATCGCTACCGGTGCCTCTGCTCTCTGCGGATCGTTTACTCTGCAGCTTGTCTACTTCTGTCAGCTGTGGGGACACTTTACGATACATCGTTCTGGTCCCGGGGATGCAGGCTACAGCATTGGGTAGCCCGCAGGACCTGTATACGACCGTTAGGTGTTCGCCCGCTACATTGGCTGATTCAAATTTGCACCCGACATCGCTCAACAACATTTTGCTCGTTACAGCTGGACTTTTACATTGGTTACCAATTTCAAGCAGTTCATTCAAAAATGGCGGGTTGCTGGCCTCATTTAAAATGGCTTTACTACCCTTTATCCCAATCATCTTCCTTGCGTGGAACCACATGTCGATGCTGCATTAGCGATGCACCTCGTGCTTTGGACGCCATCTTTTCCCTGTCCATGATGTCGACTGCCGTGATCTTTTTTCCCAGGGATTCTGCCACTGAAGCTGGGAAGGTGCCCTTGGATCCAATCTTCCTCCCCAGAATCCTGCTCTTGAAACCGGGAAGATGCGTTTGGGTCATCTCGGCCGGATCATCGCCATGCACTGATGATGAGTGGTCTGTGCCTCGGGGGCTACGCGGATCTGCTCTCCGGTGCCTGGTCCAACGAAGGCTTGCTCTGCCTTTGAGCACGGGGGATGTCGATCGCTGGAGGGATGAAGTCTTCCCATTTCCCCATCCATCTTCTTCCAAGTAGCGTTGGTCCATCACCTGAAACAATCCACAATGCTAAATTGTGCACTGTGCCATCATGGGATACACATACATCCGCACTACCAACAACTGATATCAGTTCCTTGGTATAGGTGCGCAGCTTTGCCTTAACCGGGACGAGCTTGGTCATTCAGCTTGATCGTTCCATGGCCTCTCAAAGGCTTCCTGGCTCATTACTGATTGACTAGCCCCCGTGTCCACTTCCATGAAGACTGGAACGCCATTTATCTCGACTTCCATTATTGCTGGAGGACAATCTGTGGTGCAGGTATATATATATACTCCATACATTTTGTCCTGGGACTGAGCTGCCTCTCTAGCCATCTCCTCGTAATCCGCGCTGGATTAACAGCCATCTGCTGACTCCCCTTCCACTTGGTGAGTCACAGCTCTTTTGCACGTTCGCTGGAGGTGGCCCTTTGTGCTGCAGCCTTTGCACACATAGGGCCCAACTTTGGCCATGACTTGCATCAATTTTTTGGGAGTAAGTTTTTTTTTCTGGCGTAAGTTAAAAAATGCCATTTTCCCCCAAAAATTTGCTCCAGAGTAAGTCAGTTCGGTACGATTTTTTTTAGGTCAGTTTTTTTTTTTGAAAGCGGTGTTCCCAGACAGTTATGCCAGTTTTGGCCATATTTGCCATATTGGCCAGCAAAAACTTATTCCAAATCGACTTAGGTCAGCATATGTGGCCAGCTCTGAAAAACCTTGCGGGCAGTGAAGAAAAAGCAGCCATTAGGGCAGGGATACGGGAGGGAAGGGAACTGGAGAGGACCTCAACAATCAAGCATCAAACATTGCAAGGAAAAGCTCAAACAATTAAAATACTAATAAAAATGAAGTAAACCCTACCGTAGAAATGCGAGCTGTTGGCCGCAATGTCACGGGGACGGTGGAGGGGTGGCGGGGGCGGTGGTTAGCCAGAGAGAAAGAGATTCTGGTATACAAAACACTCTAACTCCCTTCCCCACCCCAAAACACTCTTTCTCCCCCCCAAAGCTCTCCTCCTCCCCCCCCCCCATACACTTTTTCTCTCCCCCCACACCCCCAATACACTGTTTCTCTCCCCCCCCAAAACTCTCCTCCTCCAGCTCCCCCCCCCCCGCCCCAAAAACTCTCCTCCTCCATCCCCCCCCCAATCAAAACTCTCAGCACACACAACCACTAAATAAAAAATAGAACCGAAGTCTTACCTCGCCCGGGAACTCAGTGGGCCGGCCAGTACGGGAGACCACTCGGCCGGGGATAGAGTGCGACGAGATCGGGTGTCCCTTCAGGCCGGGGATGGGGGCTGCGAGCATCGGGTCTTGCTCACAGCCCGCTGGACATGCTGGGAGGGCAGCAGCATACTGAGCATGCGCGCAGGTCCCTGCAGTGCTTTCTGCACTGGCCTATTGTTCTGCCACACCCCCTGCAGACTGCACGCCATGCCACAACTCCAGGGACTCCGAAGAGCGGCCAGGATGGGGCCCCTTTTTTCTGGCCCTTTCCAGTGTGCAAAGTCGGCGCACTTAAGGTAAATGCGCTGAAAAAAGGGGTTGGGCAAAGTTGGGCCCATAGTCTCTGAACCGACACTGATGAGCCCTGTGATTACCTCCGCAATGCCAGCATGGTGCTACTTGACTTATGTTTGCACCCTTCGGCGGACTCTGAGTTAAAGGACTCGGGGGCCTGTACACTCTGCCCTGGGCAGATTCACGTTCAACAGTTCTGCCTGTGAAAGGCGCCATTCTATTTACAGTATTTGCTGGGTTTGAGTCCTGAGAGTGAGTCATCATCTGCTTGGAGCTGCAGCTTGAGGTCATGAACGCCTGGCTGATGCTGATGGCCTTCTGCAGTTTGTGACGGTGGTTTCGGCAGACAGTAGCCTGTGAAGAAGGGCCTCATGACCGATGCCAATTACGAAGATGTCCCGCAATGCATCGGCGAGGGATATGCCGAATTCACACGGTCCTGCCACCCTCCTGAGGTCGGCAGCATACTTCGCGATTTCCTGGCCCTCGGGACAGCGGTGTGTATAAAATCGATGCCTGGCCGTGAGGATGCTCTCCTTCGGTTTGAGTTAGTCCCGAATTAGCACTTTCAGCTCCTCGTATGACTTGGTCGTTGTTTTCTCTGGTACAAGCAAGTCCCTGACGAGGCCGTAGACTGCGGGCCCACAACTGCTCAACAGGATAGCTCTGCGCTTATCTGCCAGCGTGGCTGGATCATCGCCTACCAGGTCGTTTGTTACGAAATATTGGTCGAGCCGCTCCGTAAAAGCTACTCAATCTTCACCCTCTGAGAACTTTTCTAATGCACCAACGTTAGTCATTTTTGCGTGAAAGTTCGTAATCTCGTTGTTATGTCTTTAATAATGAATGACTCCATGAGGTCTAGTATTGTACTTGAGCTGTTGTGACCTTAGTCCCATTTATTGCAACTCCAGAGTGAGGAACAAGCATGGTGGGCAGCCTTTTATACTGGGCCCTGCACACCTACGCAGGTGACCCTCAAGTCTCCCACCGCAATGCCCTCTGGCGATTATACAGTTAGTATACATGGTCTACATGCATGACAATCTTATAGTTCATTTTCTTCCCAGGTTAGAAATGTTATCTTTATGAGTCTCCCTGCCCCACCCCACCCAGTTTATGTTCCATTTTTCACCAGCCAAGCTGCTCCCAAGCTCACTGCCAACACTGACTGAAGTTGCCCTGGATTATTCTTCTTACATTCCTTCTTGCTTGTGAAGTATTTGGTTATTCCTCAGCATGGCCTAAATTGTGAACTTTCATAGGTGGGGGACTGGAGGCACTAGAACTCTGTGGCACACTACATTGGAGTAGAAACATGTCGCAACTATAATTAGACCTCCCATTCTGCTAATTTTTGATACTAGAATTAAAACTTTAAAACAAGTTGGCAAACAAGATCGACGTGACATCTTGTATAATTCAATTTTGTAAGAAAAAATGATTAAGGGTTTAAAGATTGAGTCACCATGTAGAATAATCCTTTCAGATATTTATTTAAAATGTAATTTGTAAAGCTTCAAAGCCTGAGAATGCTTATTCATTTTTTCATTACCTGAAGCTTTCTTTGTTTTCCTTTATTGCTGAATGTCAGCTGGATCATGTGCTTCTTTTGTATTTTTTCTAGTAGCAGTTACGAAATAAAATAGAAGCTGAAGCGATTGTTTCAGCAAACATTCATACAAGAATGTTGGTGAATCTTTTCTCATCTGTTTTCCAAGCACATCCCCAGTGATGATACAGTCTGCAATGAAACATATCCATCGCAAAAAAAATCATCTGACCGCCTTCTTCTGACATCACCACGGCAAAAATAAAACATGGCTCTTTCATTGTGATGCAAACAATTCCTGTCACTTGAGCTGATATTGTCCCTCAAATGAGGAACACGGTGATCTCAATTATGGTGGTAATGGGTAAACTATAACCAGCCTCAGCATCCTTGGGCTATGGCTCCCATTCTGCTGTCCAGTGAATTGTGCTAGAAAGGCCATATGTGCAAACAATTACAACAACTTGCACCTTTAAAGTAGAAAAATGTCCGGCAGAGGAGTTTAGGGAGGAAATTCCCAACTATGGGCCGAGGTGGCTGAAGACAGAGTCGCCAATGGATGGGGCATGGGGGGTGAAGGAAATTGGGAATCCACAAAAAGAAACGACAGTTTCTCATGTGGAAAGTAGGTTTGCACTTGATGAGACTATCAGCTTAGATTCAGGCTCTGCAAACTCTTGAAAATGGTGAAAAATTGCAACATAGAACATGGGAATCTTGCACCAGGATGGCAAAATGCAATCGGATGGAAATAAAGAACATAAATATTTTAAATGTGGTGAAGGGAGAAGCGACAAACAAGAGGTCAGCGTCAAAAGAGTTTGGGGGGTGGTGAGTATAGTGCTGGAGGCTGTAACAGAGACAGGAGCAGGTGACATGATCTTATTGAATGGCGGAGCAGACTCGAGGGTCTGTATAGCCTACTCCTATTCCTTATGCTCTTATGACACCACGAAAGGGATTTAAACACGAGGATGAGAATTTTAAATTTGAAGCACTGGGACACTGGGAGCCAATGTAGGCCAACAAGGACAGGGGTAATGAATGTGGTGAGGGATAGGATATAGGCTGCAGAGCTTTGGATGCTAGGGTTTATAGAGGGTGGAGGAGGGAAGGCCGGCCAGGGAAACATTAGACTAGTCAAGTTTGAAGATGACAAAGACATGAAAGTTACAGCAGCAGATGGACTGAGGCAGACTCTGTTATAGAGATGGAAGGAAACGGTCTTTGCGATGGAGGATATGGGGTTGGAAACTCAGATCGGAGTTCAATAGGACACTGACATTGAGAACAGTCTGGTTCAGTCTGAGACAGTGGCTGAGGAGAGGGATGGAGTCACTGGTAAGGGCTGAAAATATTTCCTTTGTTCTTCCCAGTGTTTAGCCAAAGAGATTGCACCTCATCCAAGACTGATGTTGGCAACACAGTGGCAGTGGAGGGGTCGAGAGAGGTGGTGGAGGGGCATCATGAGAGTACATGTGGAAGCTGACCCCAAGTCTTTGGATGTTGGTGCCAAGGGGCAACATGTGGTTGAGGAAGAGAAGGGGGGCTATGGATAGATCCTCAGGTGACCCTAAAGGAGACTGTGCATGGGTGGAAAGAGAAGCCCTTTGTAGAGAGACTCTGGTATGAATGGAAACACGCAATCACACTAAACTGGACAACTGAGAAAAGGCATTGGAGGAGGATGGTGTAGTCGACCATATCAAAGGCTGCAGAGAGGTTGAGGAGGACAAGGAGGGATAACGCATCACGGTCACAGTCATAGAAAATGCTGTGTGTGACTTTGGTTATGGACATTTTGGTGGTGTAGAAGGGGAAGAAAATTGATTGGAGAGGTTCAAGTGGGGAGTTATAATAAAGATGGTGATGGATCTGAGAGACAACAGCAATTATATAAAATTATGCCATGATTGGGCATGGCTGTGGGGTCCCAAAGTTGACAACATTTAAAATAAAAAGCAAAAATACTGCAGATGCTAGAAATCTGAAATAAAACAGTAAGTGCTAGAAATACCCAGTAGGTCTTGCAACATCTGAAAAGAATTGAAAATAGTTAAGTTAAGTTAAGTTAAGGTATATGACCTTCATCAGAATTGGAAGATATTACAAAATAACAACTTATTAGGAAAACAAGAAGAATGATTTGTAAAGTGATTAGGTGACAGTGGTAATAGTGTAAGTCAAAAATAGGCATGATGAGAGAACTTAGAGAAATAAAAAATATATACAAGACCCAGAGGATGTGAAGGGTTGAATAGCAGACGGGAAGGGAAGCATTGAAAAACTGGCAAAGCAGAGCAGCCTCCAGTGGTCTGGAAGAAAAAGGCAGGCAGATCTCGTTGGCCATGTACAATAGGGGTTCCCTATCCTAAGCACCAACCCAGAACCCCCACTATCCCAAAAGTGCTGGTACACCCATCCTACGTTATCAGCATCTGCTGCTGGAAAAGAAAATGGGAGCTGTGGATAAGGCCTAAAGTTAATATTAAGGCCAGAGGGCTGCAAAGTGCCGAGTGGAAATATGAGGTGCTGTTCCTCGAGCTTGAGTTGAACTTTGCTGGATCAATGTAGAATCTACAGTAAGAGACTAACCAACTTTCTTTGACATTCAATGGCATTAACATTGCCGAATACCCCACCATCAACATCCCGGGACTCATCATTGACTAGAAACTCAACTGGACCAGTTACATAAATGCCATGGGTACTAGAACAAGTCAGAGGCTGAGTATTCTGTAGCGAGTGACACGGCTCCTGACTCCGCAAAGTCGCTCAACTACCTACACTACATAAGTCAGAAGTGTGATAGAATACTCTTCACTTGCTTGGATGGGTGCAGCTGCAACATTAAAGAAGCTTGATACCATCAAGTGCAAAGCAGTCTGCTTAATCGGCACCTCATCCATTAGCCTAAACATCCAGCCGCTCCACTACTGGCATAACATGGCTGCAGTGTGTGCTATCTATAGAATACATTGCAGCAACTCACCAAGGCTTCTTTCACAGCACATCCCAAATCCATGACTTCCACCACCGAGAAGGACAAGCACAGTAGGTGCATCATCTCCAAGTTCTCGACCGAGTTCCATTCTGACTTGGACACATATCGCTGTTCCTTCATCATCGCTGGGTCAGAATCCTGGAACTCCCTAACAGCATTGTGGGAGCACTTCCACCACAAGGACTGCAGTGGTTCAAGAAGGCCCACCAGCACCTGGGAAACTAAAAGATTGGAAAAATGTTAAATGGCAGCAAAGAATGACTAAGAAAGCAATAAAGAAAGGAAAGATAGATTACGAAAGTAAAATTGCGCAAAACATAAAAACAGATAGTAAAAGCTTTGACCGATATATAAAACCGAAAAGAGTGACTGAAGTAAATGTTGGTCCCTTGGAAGATGAGAAGGGGGATTTAATAATGGGAAATATGGAAATGGCTGAGACCTTAAACAATTATTTTGCTTCGGTCTTCACAGTGGAAGACACAAAAACCATGCCAAGAATTGCTGGTCACGGGAATGTGGGAAGGGAGGACCTTGAGACAATCACGATCACTAGCGGGGTAGTGCTGGACAGGCTAATGGATCTCAAGGTAGACAAGTCCCCTGGTCCTGATGAAATGCATCCCAGGGTATTAAAAGAGATGGCAGAAGTTATAGCAGATGCATTCGTTATAATCTACCAAAATTCTCTGGACTCTGAGGAGGTACCAGCAGATTGGAAAGCAGCTAATGTAACGCCTGTTTAAAAAAGGGGGCAGACAAAAGGCAGGTAACTATAGGCCGGTTAGTTTAATATCTATAGTGGGGAAAATGCTTGAAGCTATCATTAAGGAAGAAATAGCGGGACATCTAGATAGGAATAGTGCAATCAAGCAGATGCAACATGGATTCATGAAGGGGAAATCATGTTTAACTAATTTACTGGAATTCTTTGAGGATATAACGAGCATGGTGGATAGAGGTGTACCGATGGATGTGGTGTATTTAGATTTCCAAAAGGCATTCGATAAGGTGCCACACAAACGGTTACTGCAGAAGATAAAGGTACGCGGAGTCAGAGGAAATGTATTAGCATGGATAGAGAATTGGCTGGCTAACAGAAAGCAGAGAGTCGGGATAAATGGGTCCTTTTCGGCTTGGAAATCGGAGGTTAGTGGTGTGCCACAGGGATCGGTGCTGGGACCACAACTGTTTACAATATACATAGATGACCTGGAAGAGGGGACAGAGTGTAGTGTAACAAAATTTGCAGATGACACAAAGATTAGTGGGAAAGCGGGTTGTGTAGAGGACACAGAGAGGCTGCAAAGAGATTTAGATAGGTTAAGCGAATGGGCTAAGGTTTGGCAGATGGAATACAATGTCGGAAAATGTGACGTCATCCACTTTGGGGAAAAAAAAAACAGTAAAAGGAAATATTATTTGAATGGGGAGAAATTACAACATGCTGCGGTGCAGAGGGACCTGGGGGTCTTTGTGCATGAATCCCAAAAAGTTAGTTTGCAGGTGCAGCAAGTAATCAGGAAGGCGAATGGAATGTTGGCCTTCATTGCGAGAGGGATAGAGTACAAAAGCAGGGAGATCCTGCTGCAACTGTACAGGGTATTGGTGAGGCCGCACCTGGAGTACTGCGTGCAGTTTTGGTCACCTTACTTAAGGAAGGATATACTAGCTTTGGAGGGGGTACAGAGATGATTCACTCGGCTGATTCCGGAGATGAGGGGGTTACCTTATGATAGATTGAGTAGACTAGGTCTTTCCTCGTTGGAGTTCAGAAGGATGAGGGGTGATCTTATAGAAACATTTAAAATAATGAAAGGGATAGACAAGATAGAAGCAGAGAGGTTGTTTCCACTGGTCGGGGAAACTAGAACTAAGGGGCACAGCCTCAAAATATGGGGGAGCCAATTTAAAACCGAGTTGAGAAAGAATTTCTTCTCCCAGAGGGTTGTGAATCTGTGGAATTCTCTGCCCAGGGAAGCAGTTGAGACTAGCTCATTGAATGTATTCAAATCACAAATAGATTTTTAACCAATAAGGGAATTAAGGGTTATGGGGAGCGGGAGGGTAGGTGGAGCTGAGTCCACGGCCAGATTAGCCATGGTCTTGTTGAGTGGCGGAGCAGGCTCGAGGGGCTAGATGGCCTACTCCTGTTCCTAATTCTTATGTTCTTATGTTCTCAGAGAAACTAGGGATGGGCAATAAATGCCGGCCTTTCCAACAATGCCCACATCCCGAGAATGAATTAAAAAAGGACAGCGAGGTCAGAGTAGAAGTTGCAAGTGATCAGGAGCTCAGCATTTTACTTGCGGACAGAATTGAGGTGTTGAGCAAAAAGATCATTCAATCTGCCTTTTGTCTCCATGATGTAGAGGAGACTGCATCATGAGCAATGAATACAATATATTAGGTTGGAAGAAGTACAAGTAAATTGTTATTTCACCCGGAAGGAGTGTTTGAAGCCCTATATAGTGGTATGGGAGGAGATAAGTTTGAGGTAATCAGGTGCAAGTGTTGCAAAGAAATTTCCTTATTAACAGATGCAACACTGAAATATTACGGACAAAATGTGTGATAGGTACATTTTTATGTATCTGCTAATGGATCTCCTGTGTGGTTTTGCTCACGGTAAGGCAGACGATATATTGTTTTGTAAGGATAAGAGCATTATACTATATAATGAACAATGTATTACTCTGCTGCGAATGTGAAGTTGTGACCCTTTATGGCCAAACAATCTAATTGCTGTTAATTAATCATAAGGGTGAGGTCAATCAGTGTTTAATTTCACTTTGGTGAGGGAAAATTATAGATTTCAAGCTTCTTGCAAATCTCAGGCTGTAAGTCATAATTCTGCCTTTCTTTCATTTTTTAAATAAGTGGATTGCTAAGGAGTTAGAAGTTGTTCAGAAGTTGGAAATATTTAGCACTTCAGTGCAAAAAGGCATGTTATGATGTCAAGGAAGTTTGCAAGTGATTAGGTTTCTTTCTCTTTTTTTCTCAATACCTTTTGTGGTTTAATGCGGAAATTTGTGTACTGACAGGCGTGACAGACAAAATATACACCAGACATACCTTTTTTATTGGTATATATGCACTAGTGAATCACTCATGACACTGCTCACAGTACATCAGAGCATACAATGTTTTATAAAGGCAGAAGCATTATATTATGAAAAACACAATGTATTATTGTTTGTAGATGTGTAAAAAGTTTAAGGCTGCGAAGTTTAATTGTTGTTAATTAAACACTGGGATCATGTAGAGGGCAATTAAAAGGCTACTACTGTTAGTAAGTACTGAATGAGTCAATTGAGAGACTGTCGACATGCTGGCTTCTGTATTTTGTATTTCAGGAGAGTATCTTTATACTTATCTTTAAGAAAGAACTTAATCTTTGAACTGTGACACAGAAGATTGAGTGTGACACTTGAGAAGTGTGATGTTAGGAAATGAATGGTATACATACTGTTTCATAATATTATAAGATAGAGATTTATATGGATGTAAATTCTATAATTCATCCTAAAAAGTTGTTTATGAAATGTACTAATTGCTAAATCGCAACATGCACATTGCTAAAAATAGAATATCTGGTAACAGGATCTTACTTAAAATTAACTAATCTGAATCAACAATTTATGTGTGTTGCATAAGGAACAATGGAACATTTGCACTGACTGTATCTCACAAGATTTTAATTGTCAGGTGAACATTCCTAAGGCAGCTATCAGTTCGGATGGAACATCTAGAAATAAACTTTTTCTACCAAATGAGATTTTTTTGCTCTGTATTTTCAAGCTGTGGTTTCTTTCCTGGAATATACAAAAAAAAGTTTGAAAGGGGCATTTTTCAAATACTTGGGTCCACCTGGAGTAATGGTGATATTATATTATCTAAACGGAGGGGTCGTGGCCCAGGAATTAACAACGGAGGGGTCGTGGCCCAGGAGCGGCGCAGCGTTTAACAACGGAGGGGTCGTGGCCCAGGAGCGGCCTAGGATTTAACAACGGAGGGGTCGTGGCCCAGGAGCGGCGCAGCGTTTAACAACGGAGGGGTCGTGGCCCAGGAGCGGCCTAGGATTTAACAACGGAGGGGTCGTGGCCCAGGAGCGGCGCAGCGTTTAACAACGGAGGGGTCGTGGCCCAGGAGCGGCCTAGGATTTAACAACGGAGGGGTCGTGGCCCAGGAGCGGCCTAGGATTTAACAACAGAGGGGTCGTGGCCCAGGAGCGGCGCAGCGTTTAACAACGGAGGGGTCGTGGCCCAGGAACGGCCTAGGATTTAACAACGGAGGGGTCGTGGCCCAGGATTTAACAACAGAGGGGTCGTGACCCAGGAGCGGCCTAGGATTTAACAACAGAGGGGTCGTGACCCAGAAGCGGCGCAGTGTATAACAACGGAGGGGTCGTGGCCCAGGAACGGCCTAGGATTTAACAACGGAGGGGTCGTGGCCCAGGATTTAACAACAGAGGGGTCGTGGCCCAGGAGCGGCGCAGCGTATAACAACAGAGGGGTCGTGACCCAGGAGCAGCGCAGCGTATAACAACGGAGGGGTCGTGACCCAGGAGCAGCGCAGCGTATAACAACGGAGGGGTCGTGACCCAGGAGCAGCGCAGCGTATAACAACGGAGGGGTCGTGGCCCAGGAGCAGCGCAGTGTATAACAACAGAGGGGTCGTGACCCAGGAGCAGCGCAGTGTATAACAACGGAGGGGTCGTGGCCCAGGAGCAGCGCAGTGTATAACAACAGAGGGGTCGTGACCCAGGAGCGGCGCAGCATATAACAACAGAGGGGTCGTGACCCAGGAGCAGCGCAGCGTATAACAACGGAGGGGTCGTGGCCCAGGAGCAGCGCAGTGTATAACAACAGAGGGGTCGTGGCCCAGGAGCGGCGCAGCATATAACAACGGAGGGGTCGTGGCCCAGGAACGGCCTAGGATTTAACAACGGAGGGGTCGTGGCCTAGGATTTAACAACAGAGGGGTCGTGGCCCAGGAGCGGCGCAGCATATAACAACAGAGGGGTCGTGGCCCAGGAGCGGCGCAGCATATAACAACGGAGGGGTCGTGGCCCAGGAACGGCCTAGGATTTAACAACGGAGGGGTCGTGGCCTAGGATTTAACAACAGAGGGGTCGTGGCCCAGGAGCGGCGCAGCATATAACAACAGAGGGGTCGTGGCCCAGGAGCGGCGCAGCGTATAACAACGGAGGGGTCGTGGCCCAGGAGCAGCGCAGTGTATAACAACAGAGGGGTCGTGACCCAGGAGCGGCGCAGCATATAACAACAGAGGGGTCGTGACCCAGGAGCGGCGCAGTGTATAACAACGGAGGGGTCGTGGCCCAGGAGCAGCGCAGTGTATAACAACAGAGGGGTCGTGACCCAGGAGCGGCGCAGCATATAACAGAGGGGTCGTGACCCAGGAGCGGCGCAGTGTATAACAACGGAGAGATCGTGGCCCAGGAGTGGTGCAGCGTGTAACAACGGAGAGATTGTGGCCCAGGAGTGGTGCAGCGTATAACAACGGAGAGATCGTGGAACAGGAGTGGTGCAGCGTATAACAACGGAGGGGTCGTGGCCCAGGAGCGGCGCAGTGTATAACAACGGAGAGATCGTGGAACAGGAGTGGTGCAGCGTATATCAACGGAGAGATCGTGGCCCAGGAGTGGTGCAGCGTGTAACAACGGAGAGATCGTGGACCAGGAGTGGTGCAGCGTGTAACAACGGAGAGATTGTGGCCCAGGAGCGGCGCAGTGTATAACAACGGAGAGATCGTGGACCAGGAGTGGTGCAGCGTGTAACAACGGAGAGATTGTGGCCCAGGAGCGGCGCAGTGTATAACAACGGAGAGATCGTGGAACAGGAGTGGTGCAGCATATAACAACAGAGGGGTCGTGGCCCAGGAGCGGCGCAGCGTATAACAACGGAGGGGTCATGGCCCAGCATTTAACAGCAGTGGAGTCGGGGCTCAGGGAGGCACAACAGAGCTTGGTCTCCAGTCGTCTTGGTCAATCCTCGCCACTGGACCAAGACCTCGCTCTGTCGAGTCCGTGTGGTGGCTGATATGCAACAGTCACCGCACATTAAAAAAATCCACGCACAGGCATCTTCCACCCTTTAAGATGTAACTCATTGTAACACCTGTGAGCCCATCTTTTATGAGGGACTGCCTAGTAGTAGAATATTATCTAAAGAGCATTGTACTTTTTTTTAAATGTTCATTCTTGTCAGATCAACTCCAACGCCAAAGATCACTTTGCGCTACTACACTTGATCTTAGCCAAAAGGCCGAGAGGGGAAGCTGCACCGTTCCTGGAAACACTGCAATACCAGGTCCATGCGTGGAGTGGACGGAGCAAGCCCCTGTTCCATCTCCCTGTTCCAAAAATCAATTTAATATTTGGTCCCCAGATAGGGGATATTAAACTGATAAGAACAGATACTACACTTGATCTTAGCCAAAAGGCCGAGAAGCGATACTAAAGAGCACTGTACTGCCTTTTTCCAGGCTACATTGCCAGTTAAAAGCAAAGTCCTTGAATGCTTTGCACACAATGAAGAGCAGTTTCTATCAGTGCACTTGAAGGCAAGAGACGCTGCATCCCATTTCATTTTCAGGGCGAATAAATCCCTAGGCCTTCCAGTACTATAAAATAATAAAACGAACCATATATATAGAAACTGAAATACGTAACAACAAACTTTTCTACGTTAATATGAAACATGGTTGCGTTTTTCCCCATTGCATATATTTAAAACAAGGAGAATAGTAACTAAAACTTTCGGAACTTGTTGAGTTTGGATAATAAAACGGAGAAACATAAGGAATTTTTATGTTTTCTCCACTCGATAGTGATTATAATTCCAGTTATTCTGTACTTTAATGTTCAGTATCGCACGTTTCACATACTCATAAACACCATTCCCGTATCCCCGTTTGTGCGTCGATATCGCCAATGATTAGTTCATATCTCTGAAATGTAACAATTAGAATAACTCCCCCAAAAGTGGGCAATTGACTCACGGGTGCACTTTGAGTGTGAGGTTGTTGCTCACTTATTATCGCTTAAATACACCTCGGAGATCAATATATATTGGAATAATAATTATTCCATATCTGCTAATTGCATCCTGCCGTCAAGACCTTGCGGTGTAATGTGGGTCAAAATCCGAACCATAAAAAGTAAGGTGTTTTCCTTGCAACACCACTGGACAATTTAAATAAAAATGCAAGCAGTCGCAGAAAAGGATAACTGACAAGTGCTGTGTGGTAAATAACTGCAATTTAAAAAAAATCAAATGAATATAAGAGGCGCATCTTTTTTCTCTCTCTTTGCACGGCTCTCTTTAGTTTGCCCTGTCTTTGGTGCGTTGCAATATTTAAGTAAAAGACGCCGGTTTTGACGCAGGGAGATCTTGTCTTTTTCAAGAGGCAATTTTAAGTACGTCATTAATATGGCGCCAAAAGATTTTGAAGTATGAGCTATTTCGTTGCTAGGTCCTGTAGTGTACGCCCGTGCCAAAAAAAAATCGCCTTGTTTTCTGGAGGTAAATTTCCCAAAGTGAGTCTGCCTCCTGCGATCCGAGCGTCCGGGCTGGTTGTTTATTATTATTATTATTATTTGCACATCCAAATTAATACTAGAACCGGGAAGGGGATCGTACTGCAAAAAAAAACAAGGAGGGAAGATTTAAAAAAATAAGTAGAAAAAAAAACACAAGATGCAGTTTGCAAAAAAAAGGATCGGGGCGAAAGGATAAGAAACGCAACAGGACTGCATTAAAGTGATCTGGAAGGTGGGAATGAGAGAGAGAGAGAGGAAAGGAGCTGCAAAGTGTGTGTGTGTGTGAGAGAGAGCGAGAGCGCCCATTGCATTTCATTGGCAGCCATCTCAGCACTGTGTAACTGCATGTTTTTTTTTACAGAGAGAGAGGGGAGGGGGAAGAGGGAAGAGAGATTTAAATGTATTAATGTGCATCGGATCGATGTGCGTTTCCTCCTGAGCCGCTCTTAACATATATCAGCACCATCGCATTTATATTACAACACCATCATCACCATCGTGGCCCGAGGACAGTCACCGCAAAAAGAGAGAGAGGCTAGATACGAAGCTAACAAGCAAGCAAAAAAAAAAAATTACATGGTAATTATTATTGATCGTTTGTAACTAGAGGGCTGAGTAACTGTTTTGGGGACATTAGATCCGCACCCCACGCGTGCAGAAATCCTGATTTTTTTTTTACTTTTTGTGATCAGAAGTGCAAGGCTGAACTTTTTTTCTATTATAGCTAATATTATATCGCTTGTCTGTGTACCCATTACTGCAATCCAGTACTCAAAAAAAATGTTGACATTTTTTGCACCCCAGCCTGTGAGCAGAGGAGGGGAGGGTGAGGGGTGCCGTTTGCGTTTTTTGAGAGGGGGTTGTGTGCATATGTAGCTCTCACGGGGTGGAGAGTAGGAGGTGAGGACGGCACGGGAGGAATGTGTATTTTTTTTTCCCCTAAAAGAAAATGCACCATGTTTATTGAGTTGTATAATTTTGAATTTGCGTGATCCGTGCGGTGTTGGGACAGCCGTTTGCAACGTAGGAGCTGCTTTAAAAAAAGACGTTGAATAAATTGTGTGTGTGTCTCTCTCTCTCTGTGCATTGTAGGTTTGGTGGCTCCTGAGTGCAAACTGCGCCGCTGACTCTAGGGGGAGTGGCTCTTGTTTATCCCGAATTCGCTGCGCTCAGGTTCACCGGGGGAGGCGTGGTTGCCAATTTCATTCCCTTCCAGCAACAACACAACCGAAAGTGTTGGGGGGGGGGGGGGAGAGAGAGGGAGGGGGTAAAGAACAAAAGTTGCTGGATTCTACACGCAGCTATAACTTCCAGCTCCTTTTAAAAACTATCAGTGCAAACTCTTTTGTTTCCCTCCCCACTCCAAAAAAATACTTTGCTGCCGACGGTAGGCCTGGATGCACAACTTTATGACAGATGCACACGTGTTGTGCATGATGCCGTGTGGCAATCACTTGACCTGTAACTGCATCACGCACTCCAGTGAAAGCCCACAGATTGGGGGGAGGGAGGAAGAGGAGGGCCGGTGACCTATATTAACCCATCCCATGCTGGCACCTTTTTGAGGTGGAAGACTTTCATCCTCCAATTTGCAAAAATGCAAGCAATGAAACACCAGTTCTAAACCTTTTTTTTGTAATCGCACTAAATTCAATGCAAAGCACGTTGAAAAATTAGAGTCGGATTATGCACATTCAAAACCAAATTGTATTCCAGGACAAAAAGTACTCTCGCAATGCAACTTATAAAGGATGATGCTTTTTTTTAAATCGGGAAAGAAAGATGACATTTCTAACTACACACATTTTTGTAAAGTAAAATGAATACATTTTGCACTGCACATCACAGGTGGAATCAGAAGTACTTATGCAAAGAATTGACATCTTTTATCTGAAGGACAGAAAAATCTTAATATTTCCTGTCCCCATCACACTTTTCAGGCTGTGCTTATAAATAACTTGTGTTTTAAACCAGCAAATGGGGTTTGTGAAGACATGTAATTGAAGTTTTCTTCTATATTGTCAAAATGTGTATGTTTTAGGATTTGTATAAATGTGTCAGAAAGTTAAATTTTTTTACAAAGTAGATAAATGCGGAGAGGGAAAAGTGACGGTTGTACTGTGGTTCCCCCTCCCCCTTTCTTTGAGCATCTCTTGGCTTTGCATCACTTTGCACACCGGTGTTCTTGTGGTCTGTGTATTGTGATCCTCCCTTGCTTCATTGCTTTGGTGAAGGGTAAAGATATATTTTTTTTCTAAGCTGTGATCACAGTTAAAAGGAAGAGGAAACTTTATTATGTCGAAGATTAATCCTAGATGTGACATTAGTGAGGTTAACAATGAATTGTCCATAATAATCTTTTACAAAGCCCTGTACTTGTC
Source organism: Pristiophorus japonicus (assembly GCF_044704955.1). Lineage (NCBI taxonomy): Eukaryota > Metazoa > Chordata > Chondrichthyes > Pristiophoridae > Pristiophorus > Pristiophorus japonicus. The sequence goes on from NC_091980.1 coordinate 55,565,438, forward strand.
TATGAACAGCAAGCCAAAAGGGGCATTTCCTTGGAGTACTTGCAGTCCTTGGTCTGTTTTGAAATGAATTGTGATGGAAAGACGGTGTGAAGATAATACATTAAATGGCATGATGGCATCATGTGCAGGAGCATTGAAGTGCATTGTACAGATGCGCTTTTGATTTTCTCACACTACTGATTTTCTGATCTCAGTTGTGTTAAGAACATAAGAAATAGGAGCAGGAGTAGGCCCCTCGAGCCTGCTCCGCCATTCAGATCATGGCTGATCTGATCTTGGCCTCAACTCCACTTCCCTGCCCGCTCCCCACAACCCTTGAATCCTTTATCGTTCAAAAATTTGTTTATCTCCACCTTAAATATATTCAGTGACCCAGCCTCCACAGCTCTCTGGGGTAGAGAATTCCACAGATTCACGACCCTCTGAGAGAAGAAATTCCTCCTCATCTCCGTTTTAAATGGGCCACCCCTTATTCTGAAACTATGACCCCTAGTTCTAGATTCCCCCACGAGGGGAAACATCCTCTCTGCAGCAACATCCTCTCTGCAGCAACCTATCGAGCCCCCTCATAATCTTAGACGTTTCAATAAGATCACCTCTCATTCTTCTAAACGCCAATGAGTATAGGCCCAAACTGCTCAACCTTTATATGACAACCCCTTAATCTCAGGAATCAAACCTCGTGATCCTTCTCTGAACTGCCTCCAATGCAAGTATATCCCTCCATAAATAAGGAGACCAAAACTACGCAGTACTCCAGGTGTGGTCTCACCGACGACCTGTACAGTTGTTTTATATTCCATCCCCTTGCAATAAAGGCCAACATTCCATTTGGCTTCCTAATTACTTGCTGTATCTGCATGCTGACTTTTTATGTTTTATGTTCAAGAACCCCCAGATCCCTCTTAACCGTTGTGGGGAGATGATATTGGTTATAGGCAGGGCCCATCCCTGAAACAGGCGATAGGCCCTTTGCGAATGCAAATAAGGGGCCTAACACCCATTTGTGACCCCCCCTGTGCAAGATTCGGTTGCCCCAAACACAGTCGGCATTGGGCAGGCTAAATTCAGGAAAATCAGGTCTACATGTGGCATAACCAGTGGTCTTTAAAAGGACTGCTACAGGCTGCCACCAAAAAGGTTAAGTTTAAAAAAAGCACTTGCTTGAATGTGGAGCTGGGAGGAGCAGGACTGATCCTCCCGGTTCCACATTCAAAGCATGGGTCGCTGTCAGCAATAGCTCACCTTCTCGCTCCTGATCGCGACCATACCCCGCGTGACTTCATCCCCCATCTCAACCTCCACCTCCCTCCCAGCCGCTCTCCTCGCGGTGCGAGCAAATTTCTTTCCTATTGAGTTCTTCCTGGGTGCCTTTTGCACACCTCCTAGTGGTGGGTTTTAGACTGGTTGTTGGAAGGCAGGAAGTATATAGTCCACCTGTTCTTGTGTCCACAATTAGTTTTGGCCTGAGGAGACCAGGATAGGAAAAATGCAACAAATAAAACCATTTACCCTCAAATAAAAGACAGTCTGTGATTAGTCTGAAAGCAAATGAAGTGAACTAGCACAACTGTGCGGAAGCAGATAGATTTTAAGCAAATCTTGCTTTGGATGCATCACCCTTGGTGTCCATTCTACAATCAGTGGATGAATTGAGTTCTGCCAGGGGAGCCTGTAAATGGGATTATTCCAAAACTAATTGCTAAAGCAGGTAGCTGGGTCTAATTGGAATAAACCTACCACATTATTGACCCCTATAATTAATAGCATATTTTGACTCCATATTCACAGTTTAATAAATCCCTTTATGTTAAATGGATCAAGACAGACAGAAAAAACTCATCTAATGAGTCTTGCATAACCTCTCAAGACTTCTAAAAAAAAAAATGTAATCTTGGGATGTGGGTGATACTGGTAAGGCCACATTTATTGCCCATCCCTAGTGGCTCTGAGAAGCTGATGATGAGCCTCCTGCTTGAACTACTGCAATCCTTGTGCTGGTGCCTCCACAATGACATTAGGGAGGGAATTCCAGGATATTGACCCAGTGACAATTGAGGAACGGTGATATATTTTCAAGTTAGGAGGGTGTGTGACCTGTAGGGAAACTTGGAGGTGATGATGCTCCCGAGACATTGTTGCTCTTGTCCGTCTCAGTGATAGACTCTACAGGGGAGGGAGGTGGTGTTGAAACCATTCTTGAATCCTTGTGAGTTGGTGCAGTGCATCCTATAGATTGTACATACTGCAGCCACAGTGCGCTGGCGATGGAAATGTGGATATTGAGTCCAGGCGAAGGAGCACCGATCAAACGAGCTGCTCTGCTCTGGTTGGTGCCGAGCTTCTTGAGCATTGTTGCAGTTGCTCCCATCCAGGTGAGTGGTGACTATTCCATCACACTGCTGACTTTAGCCTTGTAGCTGGTGAAGAAGTTTTGAGGGGTTAGAAGATGAGTCATTTGTTGCTGACTACTTAGCCTTTGCACTGATTTTTTTAGGTGCAGTGTTGATGAGGGAGGTTCAGTTCAGTTTCTGCTCAATGATGACCCCCAAGATATTGATAGTGGAGGACTCCGTGATGGTGGTGCCATTAAAGGTTGGGGGGGGGGCTCTTTTTGTTGAAGATGGTCTTTGTCTGCTACTTAAAAGATGTGAATGTTAGCTCCTACTTGCCAGGGCAAGCCTGGATGTTGTCTAGGTTCTGTTGTAGACTTGCACCGGCCGCGTTGTTATTGGAGGAGTTGAGAATGGAGCTGAACATTGTAGAATCATCGATGAATGTCCCACTCCTGCCCTTATGATGGAAAATCTTTCAAGGTAGTTTGGCCGACGGCACTGTCCTGAGTAATTTTAGCAGCAGTATGATGGTGCTGCAATGATTTGCATCTGACAACCATGACCATCTTCCTTTTGTATCACGTATGTCCCCAGCCACTGGAAGGTTTTTACCCTGGACCTCTATTGAGCAGTTTTGTGAAGACTCATTAGTGCTATGCTCGTTGGAATGCTTTCTTGATGTTCACAGGTTACTCTTGCTTCTCTTCTGGTAGTCAGCTCTTGTGGCAATGTTTCAGTCAAGACTGTAATGAAGTCTGTAACCGAATGGTTCTGGCAGAACCCAGACTGAGCATCGTTGAGCAACTGATTGGTGAGTTTATGTCACTTGATGTCAGTATTGATTACTTCTTCCATCACTTTGCTGTTGATTGGAGAAGACTGATAGGGCAGTAATTGGTTCGGTTATATTTGTTGTGCGTTTTGTAAATAGGACAAACGGCAATTTTCCACATTGTCATGTAAATACTAATGTCATCGCTGTACTGGGACAGCTTGACTTGATGATTAGCTAACTCTTGTGCACAGGTTTTCACTACTGTACCTTGGTGGTGTACAAAATAATGGACTTGTGTCAAAACATGAATCTTGAGTACTTTTTTAAAGGGTTCAATTGACATAAATTTTCCATAAACTTAATTTTTGCTTTCTTACCTCTGCTTACAAAGATTCAAGTGCTGGGAGGGGATGCACAATGTTCTTAACAATGTGTTTTTCCTGCCAAACTAATTCCTGAGTTTAAAGGACTCATTAATAGGTGCTGACACAACACTTCCATAATAAGAACAGTGTGCATTTTGGATAAACACTAAGAATTTCAGTCAGCTAGGACATTCCACTAAAATTTGAGTTCTCTTCACCCCCCCCCCCCCAACACTATTATGCAAGAGAGAAAAATTGAGATTTCAATTTAATTTGCATGTGCCATGATAACACTACAAGTTTTATTCTATTTGAATTGCCTGCAGGTGGATTTTACCACACTTGTATATAAGAAATTTGTCTATTACTATATAGCTAAAAGTGTACTTGAGAGTTTCCAACAGACCACTGGTCCCTTTAAGTACGTTAGGATGGAAGTTTATAGTGTGGTTAAAAAGACATCCAATTACTTGATAGTACAGTATTGAGTGCTTCATGTGCAGTGGAATTGGAATGCACGATCTTCATATTTCCGTAACAGGTAAGGGAGTTTTGAGACTGCACTTCTGCATATAGAGAGCTTCTAAAATTGTAAATAAAAGTTGCTATAAATTGCTTATGTAAGTCAACAGACTTTATCCTAATGGACTGAAGTTATAAAAAAAAACTTCATTCCCTCTTATCCTTGTTCAGTTCATATGAAGGGACGTTGTGCTGTTGACGTGACAGCGAATGTCACAATGGGACATTTTTCTATATTGGTCACCTGAGGTTCTTCCTGTTGACAATTTCAGTGGAAAAGTCAGCACGAGCAGAAAATGGGACTTCTTGTTTTGTCCTCAGGCCAAACTTTATTTGCAGAAATTAGCAATAAGGAATTCTGCTCCTCTCTCTGCCCAGCAATCCTTGGTCAAGAATACCATGAAGCACATACTGCCTGTTCTCTGCCACAACAACAAAGCTTTCTCTGCTATGCCCCAACAATGTTTTTCCACCCGTGGCGCCTGCTTTCAAATGGAGCTGAGACTGGTGAATTGCGTCTCCTCTCTCTCTACTGGCTGCAATGTCTTGAAGTGATTTGAGTCTGGGGTAGTTATAAACTAGTTTCCGGTGGAGCTTTCCTCTGCGTACTAGATGTAGCGAAAAATATGCATATGAGGAACTGCTTTACAATTTTGCTGCACCCAGCACAGGAAATTTTTGCCCATTGTGCGTTAAAGCCCAACCTCTTAGTCACCCCATTGCATCGGGATGAAATTTCCATTTCCTCATCAACCATCCTTATTGCCGATTTGAGCAAGATTGTCAATTCGTGCTGAACTACGGGTAATTTTACATTGTGGAATCGAACACATCGGAAACTAGTTTATGACTGCCCCAGACTCAAGTCACTTCAAGACATTACAGCCAGTAGAGAGAGAGAAGACGTAATTCACCAGTCTCAGCTCCATTTGAATGCAGGCGCCACGGGTGGAAAACATTGTTCAACCCACTACATGACCTACTCTGCCATTTTTTAAAAAGGCACTAAGTAAAAGGCACTATCGCAAAAGATCATCCGAAAATCCTTATACTTTTTTCACACCTGGGTTTTGAATGAAGGCAATGTGGTAACATTTCTGTTTATGTTTTTAGATGTTTTAATACCCGTGGAAACATCTGATTAGTTGGAAATGCTGTTACGATTCGCAATACAAGATGTAGCTACTGGGCAAATAATCTGGGAAAACAGACAAATTCTTTGAAAAGACCAGAAGATTGTATCACAAGGTGAGCACTCCCTACTGGTTCCTTACTGTATCCGATTATTAGCTGCAGCACCTGAGGACTGATTCTCTTCTTGTTTAAGTGTTCTTTGGTTGGATCGATACCTTTAGAAGATTGCATTACTAAATTCAGATTTCTTGTATTACCTCTAATCATGATTTGATTTGCCTGCTGTACTTCTGGCCTCTTTGCAGTGCTAACCAAACCCTTCTGGGATGCTGGTGTGCCTTTGGAACCAGTTATAATGAGTCTGGGAGAGTTCCTACAGAGTGACCCTCCTGTCCTCACTTCTGGAGGTGCTTGGCTTCTACTTGGTTCCAACCCATGACAGATTGGTAACACACTGTTTGTGGAATTGCAGGAGGGAACCAGCGTTCTACTGCCCCAAAGTCTAGTGTGCTTTGTAGCAGTGCCACACTGAACTCAAACTTTAAAACAATAAACTGCAAACTTCAGTCTGGAGAGTTTCAGACGGAAGACTTGTGTCATCTGTAATTTCTTGATGATGGAGCTTCCAAAATGTTGAGTTACAAAGCCTGCAAAGTTTTTCTTTAAATTTATGATTTGATGCAATCTTATGTTTAGTAATTTTAACCCTAGTGCACTGTATTAAATGAAAGTGCATTCTTAGCTCTATCACAAATGCATAACTGAGCAGGTATAAACCTACAATGTTGGTGTTGTATCACCTATTAATCTGCTCAATAGACATGTAATCACTATAAACAATGCTCAGTGCATCAATTGAACTGTGGAGTGTGCAAATTGTAGGGTTGATGAAGAGAGGTTGCTTTATGATGATGCGCTACAGAGTATTGTGGACAGCATAAGGGAATGGAAAATTGCCTTCTATAGGCCAGAATGGCAAACCTAAACAGAAGGTACAACTGGTGAGGGAAGCAATCATGCACAAGTTCACCTGGGTCTTTGCAACCTGCCGTGCTTGGAGGGATGTATGGAGGAAGATGTCCAGTTTGAAGGAAAGTGCTCCGGTAAGCAATGAAGATCACTCATGTCTATCGCACTGCTAGATATGGAAGTGAAGGCAATTATTTTACATTGCTATTATATGGGTAAGAGTGTATATAACATTGGTAGAAATGGTTACCCATGGTACTGGTGTCAGCTGTGTTTACCTGAATTATTTCATATAAGAGTATTGTCAAATCAAATTTAGCCAGTTACTTGCTGTAACTGCAACACAAAAAGAAAAGGTAATGAGGCTGAATTATTACAACAGTTACAACCTGGCAATTCATACACTAATGCAGTATTTCCTCTTTTTCTCTAAAATTACATCTCAAGTGATGCCTACTGATGGTTTTTTTTGCAGAAGAAGACAGCATTCAAAAGTCACTACTGTGGTAGGACAGGTGGTGGCACAAAGCAAATAGAACCCTTTACCCACTAAGAGGATGCCACTATGTAATTCCTAGGGTGGGTGATGGTGCAGGGTTCTGGTAGATACTGAAGTCTATGCAGGTGATAATCACATGTACTTACTGTGGCGATGATTTTCACCTGCATTGGGTTCCGAGCATTGTTAGTATTTTGCCATGAAACATGTACTGTCAATGCAACAATACCATGCATTGCAGTGGCCACACACTCTTCCTGTGGCTCTTTCTACAGAAAGACCATAAACCGAGGAGGGGCAAGCTGGTATTGCAGGACTACCATACACACTTCTGTCCTCTGCATTACTCACACTCCTTGAAGCAGACACTTGGAGGGCATCAGTGAGTTTGGAAGAGGGAATGCAGGGTGATTCACTGCTCACAGGTGAGGAAGAGAGCGAGCTAGTAGTTGATGAACGACTGGATGTTGCCGTGCTGATCTCTGGAGTTGCTTTATGATTTTGACATCGAAGGGCTGCTGATGAAACAGGATCCTTCACAAGCATAAACTGGTGAGCAACGTATTTGCTTCAATGAACAAGGCAATGAAAGCTGGACTGGATAGAGTTGTAAATTCCATCATGCTTTTGGGCAGTTGTGCATGTGTGGCTGTAGATTACAGTTGAACATTATTGGCATCTGCCAGGGAGGGTGAGCATCTCTCAAGAATTCTGGCTCTGAAGATATTGGGATCTGTTGGCCAAGACTTGTTCTGGTGCACTTGTTAACTTGAATAGGGATTCAGAGACCTAATGCAGTGCAACAGTCTCTGCTCACACGTATCTGTGGTTGCGCTCAGGGCTTGGCCTCCATTAGCGACATGACTGGAAAAGCACAAGAAGAAATGAATGACTCTCAAGGCCCTGCAAGTGACAGGAGAAGCACCTCGAAAAGTCGAGGCCCACACAGCCGGAACCAGGCAACTACTGTGGCGCACAGGAAGGATGGTCTGGGTCGGCAACATGTGGAGGTAGGCAGCAAGTGGAATCGTAAACAGCTTCTCGTGAATCTCCCACACTTGCTCCTTCCAATAGAGCATCGCAGAGGAACAGTACCTGAGAAAGAACTTGGTGCACTGGTATATGATGACTAACGGGACAGCAACGCACACTTGCACTCACGTTAATGAAAGTAAATGTTGAACACAATAAACTTTGCAATCCTTCAAAGTACAATTAATGTAAAAATATAACTGAATTCTTTGGTAATTAAGAATAGGACATGACTTCATTCGTTTGTTGTCGCTGGACTTCCCAAAATGAGGAACAAAGAAGCTGTTCAAAAAAATCTTGTTAATTTGTAGTTTAATTTATTAATTGTGCGAATTGTAGAATTTATTCAGGTATGAACTATTTGTTTGAAATGGGATTGTGATCTGCCTCAGTGTTTCTGATCAAACATGTCTCCTAGCAGCTCCCGTGTTGACAGTCCTGATAAGTAATACAGTTAATTGTTTTTAAATTGACAATGAGGGGTGAAGAGCAAAGGGCCGTGATACCAGAGGTTGAGAAGGAACGAGAAGACTAGGTAATGGTGAGGTGACAGCAAGCTCGGCTTTTAAACACCTGTAGATTGTCGGAGGGAGGGAAGATTGAGGGAGGGAAGATTGAGGGAGGGAATGAGTTCCAGAAGTTTAAAGTCCCAGGAAAGTACAGATTAATGCAGGAGAGAGATGATGCCAATTACTGAGAGCTTAAAAATGGTTTTCTGCTGAGCTAGGGTGATTGAGAGCTCTCGACTAGAGAGCTACATGTTGTGAACATTATTTTTTAAATTTGCACAGCTTCTGGTAGCTTCCGGTTCGTTGTCAGGAGTCACTCCGATAAGAAAAACATCTGGCAATTTTAAGGAAAGCTAGCAGATCTCCCGTGGCATTGCTTTCAATGAGGCTGAGGATTTACTGTTTTGCTTGCTGACAAAACAGCAGCGAATACACTTCAAATGTACTTCATTAGCTATGAAGCACTGTAGGATGTCCTGAGGACATGAAAGGTGCTATATAAATGCAAGTTCTTTCTTGCTTGATTTTTTTTGGGGTGTTTATGCTACGTAGGGAATAACATCAGGGCGATGATATGCAGTAAGTGAACAAATTGAATTGTATTTTTATTGTATGTCATAGAAATTTTACTGGCGCTTTGGGCATAGTATCCACAGCTACACTGTTCTGTGAAAAGCATAGATAAGTGGCCTTTTTATATATTAATTTACATGTGCATTTAATTTTTGTTCCGTACCATTTGGAAAGCGCAGGATAAACAACCAGATGCTATTAAGATGTACCAATTGGAGGAAGTATATGTTATTTAGAGTACTAGGGAGGGTGTATGTTTTAACTGCTCTGACTGCACCCTTGGGCTTTGGTAGCACTAGGGATGATTCTGGGATTTGGTCGAACTAGAGAATGGTCCTGAGGTTTAGCAGAACTGGGGTGACATCTGTTCATGCAAACATAAAATCTACTACCCCTTAATGCACACTTAACGCGTGTGCCAGCTATGATGTAGAAAACAATTTAAACGCACTCTGATTTGGCGGTATCTGTTCCACTGAGCCACTAAAGAATTGTTGTGCAGCCCGTTTAGTTGAAGCAGGCATAGGTAGGCAGTCCCTCGAAATCGAGAAAAACTTGCTTCCACTCTAAAAGTGAGTTCTTAGGTGACTGAACAGTCCAATACGGGAATTACAGTCTCTGTCACAGGTTGAAGGAAAGGGTGAGTGGGAAGTCTGGTTTGCCGCACGCTCCTTCCGCTGCCTGCGCTTGCTTTCTGCATGCTCTCGCTGATGAGACTCGAGGTGCTCAGCACCCTCCCGGATGCTCTTCCTCCACTTAGGGCGGTCTTTGGCCAGGGGCTCCCAGGTATCGGTGGGGATGTTGCACTTTATCAAGGAGGCTTTGAGGGTGTCCTTGAAACGTTTCCTCTGCCCACCTGGGGCTCGCTTGCTATGTAGGAGTTCCGAGTAGAGCGCTTGCTTTGGGAGTCTTGTGTCAGGCATGCGAACAATGTGGCCCGCCCAACAGTCAGTGCTTCGATGCTGGGGATGTTGCCCTGGTCGAGGACGCTAACGTCGGTGCGTCTGTCCTCCCAGCGGATGTGCAGGATCTTGCGGAGACATCGTTGGTGGTATTTCTCCAGCGATTTGAAGTGTCTACTGTATATGGTCCACGTCTCTGAGCCATACAGGACCGTTTAGTTGAAGATGCAGGTCACAGCTCCAGAATGGAATTGTGTAAGCAGAGCTAAAACAAGTGAGTACAGCATTTAAAAGTAATTGACCTGGAAGGAGAGCTATTCTGATTTCATGCTGCCCGTGGTGAGCCTTAACTCCTGGCTGTGTTTATAATGGTATCGGCTCCCTGTTTTACTCCCAGACCGATATTCCGTTGTGTTGACTTCAATAGAACTAAGTATCAAGCTGGGCGTATAGCAGGCGGCTAAGTTGCTACCGTCCGTTTAGAGCTACCGCCCAAGACAAAGATAAAGAATGCTGGGAAGGAAGGAACATAAGCAATTGTCAGTCTATGTATAGATATATAGTTAATATTACCAAAATAATGCCACAGACAGCAAAGTGGTTTAGTGCTTTTTTGAATGCTGCGATGCATAAGGTAAAAGATTAGAGGCAGTCTGTTACTTGTTGGAGGTGCCAAACAGGACGAGAGACGAGACAAACTGGAGAGAGACACGGTGCTGAGCAGAGGTTGGAATGGAGATGAGTTGAGGAATGCAACTGAGGTGCTCAATGGTGTGAATGTGGCAGTTAGAGGTAGATGTTATTGTTGGTAATAGTGGTTGAATTATGAATGCATTTGCATGACATTGCCATTGAAATGGAGACATTGAGCTCTTTAAAATAAACAGTTTAGCTGTTAAAATAACAGGACTGTCATATGAACGCATTAAGAATTTGTCAACTGTTATCACCAATAATCATTTTTGAGCTTAAGTGTTGAGCAGAGGTGGTAATGGACATGAAGCACTGAAATGAAGTTGAGGATGTGGCATTGATTCAAAAATAGCAGGAACAGAGACCCAACATATTTTGTCAAAAGATGCGAAAGAGAAATAGTTGTAAAGTCGCATGGAGCATCCTCATGCAACTCCTACTGACGACGTATGGACGATGTATAGAAGGCACCTCAAGTCGCTGGAGATATATCACCAACGATGTCTCCGCAAGATCCTGCACATTCCCTGGGAGGACAGGCGCACCAACATCAGTGTCCTCGACCAGGCGAACATCCCCAGTATTGAAACACTGACCACACTCGGATCAGCTTCGCTGAGCAGGCCACATAGTTCGCATGCCAGATACGAGACACCCTAAACAAATGCTTTATGCGGAGCTCCTTCGTGGTAAATGAGCCAAAGGAGGACAGCGGAAACGTTATAAGGACACCCTCAAAGCCTCCCTGGTAAAGTGCGACATCACTACTGACACCTGAGAGACCCTGGCCGAAGACCACCCGAGGTGAAGAAAGTGCATCCGGGAGGGCGTTGAACTCTTCGAGTCTCAACGCAAAGAGCGTGAAGAGGCCAAGCACAGGCAGCGGAAGGAGCGCGAGGCAAACCAGCCCCACCCACCCCTTCCCTCAACAAATGTCTGTCCCACCTGTGACAGGGTCTGTGGCTCTCGTATCGGACTGTTCAGCCATCAAATAACTCACTTAGGGAGTGGGACTGCCTATGATGATGACCTACTGACTAGCTTGATAACAACATTGACAGGAGTGTAGGAGAGAAGATTACATGACTTGTCATTTCAACTTGGGAATGAGATGGGGATGTAGTAGGAAGAGCAACTAAACCAATAGAAAAGAAAAGAAACTAAGGCAAAAGACAGAATCTAACACAAATAAAAATAAAGCCAATGGACCCAGTTTTAAGTGCCATTTCTGATGCTTCATTCGAGCTGGAATGGTTCGGATATCAGGGCAGGACTCGTTTACGCTGGGTTTCCTGTAATGGTCGCTCTGCAGAGTGGGTCTTGGACCTTCCTGCGATGTGCATGCTGAGACTGCTTAAAGCTCATTATAAACAGGAAGACTGGTGTAGAAGTAGCTACAACTCTTGACTTGCTCCCTCAATGCACTAAGGTTAACTTAAATGAAATATGAGAAGTGTACCTGTTGCCAGCATGAGCTGGTACTGACAGAAGTGCTTTGATTTGGAGCCTGGAGAAGCTTTGAAAAGTGTTTGCTTGATTACAAGAAAGACTTTGGAGCATTTTTTTCCTTTTGTACCTGGAAAGAGCTGACCTTGTCTCTCATAGCTTGCGAGCCTATAACACTACTGGGATAATTTTGCCCTCAACCTTAGCAAGAGGTTCTGAGTTAAAATCGTGAGATTCTCTGAGCATTCCCCATTCTGTATTTTAATGGAGGACAAGCAGTGCAGGATGGTGGAAAGAAGTGGGATTTGAGGAGTATGTGCCCTACAGATATTACCGCCCCCCCCCCCCCCCCCCCCGCCCATTGAATTTACAGACAGGAAGATCTCTGTTAGGAGCTCTGTGTGAGAAGAGTGCACTTCACCGAAGATGCTGTAAGGAGGCTGTGCCAACACCTGCATGAAAACCTGCAGCCAAGATCATTTCTCAGGACAGCTGTCCTGTGCCTGTGAAAGTCACCACCACATTCAATTTTTATGTCACTGGCTCGTTCCAAGCAGTCGCAGGAGATTTATATAACATCACCCAAGTTGCTATCTAGCTGTGCATTTGTCAGGTAACTGGCACACATTTTTAGAAGAGTTGGAGAATTCATTGAGTTTGGCATGACAGCAAGGTAGCAACGTGAGGGGGCAGTCCAGTTCTATCATGTTGATGGATTCCCCAAAGTGCAGGGCGCAATAGATGGCATGCATTTGGCATTGCAAGCTCCGACAGTTAACCCCCTCAACCTTCTTCGTGGAAAGGGATATATCACTGTCTAGATTATGTGATCAGTTGTAAAGAATCTTCCACATTAATGCTAGAAGTTGCCATGATGCCTTCGTCCTTATTTTAAAATTCATTATTCCGGGATATAGATGTCGCTGGCAGGGCCAGCATTTATTGCCCATCCCCAATTGCCGTTGAGAAGGTGGTGGTGAGCCGCCTTCTTGAACCGCTGCAGTCCTTGCTTATTATTAATACTTGTAGCGGTTCTTTTCAACTGAGTGGCTTGCTAGGCGATTTCAGAGGGCAGTTAAGAGTCGACCACAATGCTGTGGGTCTGGAGTCACAGATAGGCCAGACCAGGTAAGAGCGGCAGATTTATTCCCTAAAGAACATTAGTGAACCCAGATGGGTTTTTACAACAATCCGGTTGTTTCATGGTAACCATTACTGATACCTGTACTAGCTTTTTTTAAATTCTAGATTTATTTAATTAACTGAATTTAAATGCCACAACTGATGGGATCCTCAGGAATTTTGTCCTCCCTGAACTCTTCACGGATAATAGTCAAGTGACTGGATAGCTTGTGGGTGTAATTATTGATACCTTAGATAATGACCCAACAGCAAGTGGCAAGAAACGCAGCCGATGAGCCCCTCTATCAGAGTTATCATTGAAAGGTCCATTGAGACCTTATAGGGGCACTTTTGCTGCCTTGATAAATTAGGAGGAACTCTGCAATATGTTCCAAAATGCGTATCTCGCATAGCTGTTGCTTAATGTGCCCTGCGCAACTTTGCCATTCAAAAAGGCCTCCATATGGAGATTCCTGGGAAGATAACACTAACTGCTTTGAAGGCAGAGGAGTGTGAAGTCGATCTTCAGAAGGACCTTCGCTTGGAGGACTCCTCAGTGATGGCTGCAGAGAAATGACAATTCAATGCAGTACATGTCCTGAAACCTCACAGGATTTCAGATCTCTGCCCCTACCTGACCTTACAGGTCTTTACAATCTCCATCACTGCATGAGCACAAGATGAGTATGACTACATCTCCATGATTGCATGAGATAAATGCACCTTCTCTTTTATTGTAACCAATTCTGATCAATAGTGATCAATAGCTATTGTACTCCTTGTTCACACTGTGCTTCTTTGGGTGTGTAATGTGACTAGTTCCTATTATCGTGCTTCTCCTAGGTGCAACCTATGGGCCACTATCCTGAAATGTGGTTGGTTACTCATGAAGTACAAAAGGCCAATGGCACTGAGATGGCTCTTCTCTCATACCAGCTTGGTCCTCGGAAGGACCTGTTGCAGGCTGCATCTGTTTAACATCCACCTTGGCAGCCTGGTCCTGTCTCTTAGGTGCCACTTTGGCACTTACAGGGTACTGTGAGGGAATAAGCCAGATAACTGGCATGTGCTGCTGTCCTGAGAAATGGTTGCCTCTTGCAGGTGTCACTATTGGGCCCTGGATCTGATTTTCCACTAATCAGCAAAATAGCTGTTCTAATGACAACTATCAGACCCTGAAAGATCTGCATCCCAGCCCCAAGTGTCTGTCTGTTTTCTTCCCCACTACCATTCTTGGGATAAGCCGTAATTTCCAGTTATGCGTTGGGAAGATTGAAGCCATTGTCTTTTGAGCCTACCACAAACTCCGTCACCGATTCCATCTCCTCCCTGGCCACGGTCTTTGATTGAACTAAACTGTTCACAGCCTTGGTGTTCTGTTTGGCTCTGAGCTGAACTTCCAGCCCCGTATCCTCTCCATCACAAGGACTGCCTATTTTCACCTCCGTGACATTGCCCGTCTCCGCCCTGACATCTGCTGCCGAAACCCTCATCCTTGTCTTAGTCACCTTCAGACGCAACTATTTAAATTCTCTCCTGGTTGGCCTGCCATCCTACATAAACGTCAGCTCATCCAAAACTCTACTGCCCGCATTCTATTCCGCACCAAGCCCACTCTCCCATCCCCTATGTCCTTGCTGACCTACAGGCTCCCAGCATCTCAAATTTAAAATTCCCATCCTTGTATTTATATCCCTTCATGATCTTCCCTCTCCCTATCTCTGTAATCTCCAACCCACTCAACCGCGCCGTTTCTCTGATTCTGGACTTTTGTGCATCCCCTTTCCCTTCACTCCACTGTGGCGGCCATGCCTTCAGTCATCGAGGCCCCATGTTCTGGGCTTCCTTCCATAAACCTTCTCCACCTCCCTCTCCTTTAAAACAAACACTTTGACCAATCTTTCGGTCATAGAAACATAGAAACATAGAAAATAGGTGCAGGAGTAGGCCATTCGGCCCTTCTAACCTGCACCGCCATTCAATGAGTTCATGGCTGAACATTCAACTTCAGTACCCCATTCCTGCTTTCTCGCCATACCCCTTGATCCCCCTAGTAGTAAGGACTTCATCTAACTCCTTTTTGAATATATTTAGTGAATTGGCCTCAACAACTTTCTGTGGTAGAGAATTCCACAGGTTCACCACTCTCTGGGTGAAGAAGTTCCTCCGCATCTCGGTCCTAAATGGCTTACCCCTTATCCTTAGACTGTGACCTCTGGTTCTGGACTTCCCCAACATTGGGAACATTCTTCCTGCATCTAACCTGTCTAACCCCGTCAGAATTTTAAATGTTTCCATGAGGTCCCCTCTCATTCTTCTGAACTCCAGTGAATACAAGCCCAGTTGATCCAGTCTTTCTTGATAGGTCAGTCCCGCCATCCCGGGAATCAGTCTGGTGAACCTTCGCTGCACTCCCTCAATAGCAAGAATGTCCTTCCTCAGGTTAGGAGACCAAAACTGTACACAATACTCCAGCTGTGGCCTCACCAATGCCCTGTACAACTGTAGCAACACCTCCCTGCCCCTGTACTCAAATCCCCTTGCTATGAAGGCCAACATGCCATTTGCTTTCTTAACCGCCTGCTGCACCTGCATGCCAACCTTCAATGACTGATGTACCATGACACCCAGGTCTCTTTGCACCTCCCCTTTTCCTAATCTGTCACCATTCAGATAATAGTCTGTCTCTCTGTTTTTACCACCAAAGTGGATAACCTCACATTTATCCACATTATACTTCATCTCCCATGCATTTGCCCACTCACCTAACCTATCCAAGTCGCTCTGCAGCCTCACAGCATCCTCCTCGCAGCTCACACTGTCACCCAACTTAGTGTCATCCGCAAATTTGGAGATACTACATTTAATCCCCTCATCCAAATCATTAATGTACAGTGTAAACAGCTGGGGCCCCAGCACAGAACCTTGCGGTACCCCACTTGTCACTGCCTGCCATTCTGAAAAGTACCCATTTACTCCTACTCTTTGCTTCCTGTCTGACAACCAGTTCTCAATCCATGTCAGCACACTACCCCCAATCCCATGTGCTCTAACTTTGCACATCAGTCTCTTGTGTGGGACCTTGTCGAACGCCTTCTGAAAGTCCAAATATACCACATCAACTGGTTCTCCCTTGTCCACTCTACTGGAAACATCCTCAAAAAATTCCAGAAGATTTGTCAAGCATGATTTCCCTTTCACAAATCCATGCTGACTTGGACCTATCATGTCACCTCTTTCCAAATGCACTGCTATGACATCCTTAATAATTGATTCCATCATTTTACCCACTACCGATGTCAGGCTGACCAGTCTATAATTCCCTGTTTTCTCTCTCCCTCCTTTTTTAAAAAGTGGGGTTACATTGGCTATCCTCCACTCTATAGGAACTGATCCAGAGTCAATGGAATGTTGGAAAATGACTGTCAATGCATCCATTATTTCCAAGGCCACCTCCTTAAGTACTCTGGGATGCAGTCCATCAGGCCCTGGGGATTTATCGGCCTTCAATCCCATCAATTTCCCCAACACAATTTCCCGGCTAATAAGGATTTCCCTCAGTTCCTCCTCCTTACTAGACCCCCCGACCCCTTTTATAACCGGAAGGTTGTTTGTGTCCTCCTTCGTGAATACCGAACCAAAGTACTTGTTCAATTGGTCCGCCATTTCTTTGTTCCCCGTTATGACTTCCCCTGATTCTGACTGCAGGGGACCTACGTTTGTCTTTACTAACCTTTTTCTCTTTACATATCTATAGAAACTTTTGCAATCCGTCTTAATGTTCCCTGCAAGCTTCTTCTCATACTCCATTTTCCCTGCCCTAATCAAACCCTTTGTCCTCCTCTGCTGAGTTCTAAATTTCTCCCAGTCCTCAGGTTCGCTGCTATTTCTGGCCAATTTGTATGCCACTTCCTTGGCTTTAATACTATCCCTGATTTCCCTTGATAGCCACGGTTGAGTCACCTTCCCTTTTTTATTTTTATGCCAGACAGGAATGTACAATTGTTGTAGTTCATCCATGCGGTCTCTAAATGTCTGCCATTGCCCATCCACAGTCAACCCTTTAAGTATCATTCGCCAATCCATCCCAGCCAATTCACGCCTCATACCTTCAAAGTTAGCCTTCTTTAAGTTCTGGACCATGGTCTCTGAATTAACTGTTTCATTCTCCATCCTAATGCAGAATTCCACCATATTATGGTCACTCTTCCCCAAGGGGCCTCGCACAACGAGATTGCTAATTAATCCTCTCTCATTACATAACACCCAGTCTAAGATGGCCTCCCCCCTAGTTGGTTCCTCGACATATTGGTCTAAAAAACCATCCCTTATGCACTCCAGGAAATCCTCCTCCACCGTATTGCTTCCAGTTTGGTTAGCCCAATCTATGTGCATATTAAAGTCACCCATTATAACTGCTGCACCTTTATTGCATGCACCCCTAATTTCCTGTTTGATGCCCTCCCGGACATCACTACTACTGTTTGGAGGTCTGTACACAACTCCCACTAACGTTTTTTGCTCTTTGGTGTTCTGTAGCTCTACCCATATAGATTCCACATCACCCCTTCTAATATCTCCTTTGAACAAGCACCCATTTCTATCTGATTCGGCTTCTGTGAAGTGCCTTGAGACATTTATTTTGCATTAAAGGCGCTACATAAGTAAAAGTTTTTGGTGTTGTAAATCTCTAGAATGCATGTTCCCACTGGTTCTAATCCCAGCTGCAGTGTGGACCCTGTTGCAATGTGGTGTTTTAATCCAAAACAGTCACTTTGGTAACATTTTGCAAGCTTCACTTGGAATTGACAGAGATTGTTTGTAATTATTGCAGATCTCCGGATGGATAATGAAATAATGAAACGGAGGAAGTTTTCCACCAGCAGTGAGGACTCCGACACCACGGACAGTAAGAACCTCAATCCGGCAACTTGAAGTCCTTTTTTTTAAGGACAGAGTGAAATGTCACAGATTGTTTACTCAAGAATTGGCGGTTCAAGAATTGGCAAATTTGTTTTTAAATCCACACTCCTCTCTCGCAAAACTCTGTAATGGATGTGAAAAATTGCAAATGTACCCCTCTAATGTCTGCCAGAAATTAATAACAGTTGGTGAACCAGTGAGAATGGTTGAGTTTACATACCCATGCGCTAAAGTAGCTAAAATTATGATTTCAGTGTGACCTGTGCTATACAAGGAGACAGATTCAATCATCTAAATGTTATAATCAGCTCAACACTGCATATCCTGGCATAAAACAAGCTGTAATGTCATTATTATCTTTAAAATTTAACACCAAAGCAAAAAGTGATAATTTAATAAGAAGTGTCTTCAATTAGAAGTTAGCACTCTAATTGAAGGCGGTTAGAAATTGATGCCCCAGTACACTAAGTTGCATTCCAATCTTCTGCACTACAGAGTGAGGACACTGCATGACCTTGCAGTTCTGGGACAGTGAGTTTCTGACCTTTGTTGTGCTGTTGAAGAGAGGTATCTGGCTGAGACCAAGCTTCCCCTTGTGGGGAAGAAGGAGAAAATAGCCTCTCCCTTATGTCTTCATGATGGATTCGGAACAGTGTTGGCAGAGGCCTGGTAACAGGTCACCCGCCCATCCTCTTGGCCAGGAAATGAGAGGTGAACTATGAAAAAGGACATAATCCTGAAAGTTTTCTCAGTTGCTCTCATAGTCCACACCTAGAGTACTGTGTTCAGTTTTGGTCTCCGTATTTAAGGAAGGATATACTTGCATTGGAGGCTGTTCAGAGAAGGTTTACGAGGTTGATTCCGGAGATGAGGGGGTTGACTTATGAAGAAAGGTTGGGCCTATATTCATTGGAGTTCAGAAGGATGAGAGGTGATCTTATTGAAACATAAGATAATGAGGGGGCTAGACAAGGTGGATGCACAAAGAGGATATTTCCACTCATAGGGAACACTAGAACTAGGGGGTCATAGTCTCAGAATAAGGGGCCACCCCTTTAAAACTGAGATGAGGAGGAATTTCTTCTCTCAGAGGGTTGTAAATCTGTGGAATTCTCTGCTCCAGAGAGCTGTGGAGGCTGGGTCATTGAATATATTTAAGGCGGAGATAGACAGATTTTTGAGCGATAAGGGAATAAAGGGTTAGGGGGAGCGGACAGAGAAGTGGAGCTGAGTCCATGATCAGATCAGCCATAATCTTATTAAATGGCGGAGCAGGCTCGAGGGGCCAAATGGCCTACTCCTGCTCCAATTTCTTATGTTTATATTGCAGCTGTTTGAATCATCATTAACTGAGGCAAACAGTCTCTAAGATGATGCCAGCGATTTATTTGAGCAGTTTCTTTTACCACAGTTCTAAAGCACCTTCTAAACCAATTGGATTGGATTGGATTGGATTACTTTATTTTATTAATCCAATAGTGTATGGTTAATGTGCACAATTCTATTTCATTGTTATCACCAGAGTCTAACTTGTTCTCACTGATCTCCTTTCTGAAGGTCACATAACATTATGGTCTCGAAGTTCTAAAACAGCAAGTACAAAGCACCCCTGGACAAGACAGGAAGAGAAGAAACCTTCAGAGGTTTGTTAAGTCTGTTTTACAATTCTCTCGTCAATTCCTCTTATTGGGCCCAAGTTTCCACATGATTTGCGCCTGATTTTTACGAGCAACTGGTGGAGAACGGACTATCTTAGAAATCGCAATTCTCCACATTTTTTTTTCTGCAGTTCTAGTCAGGTAGAACAGTTCTACTTTTGAACAGAATTTTTTCTTCAAAAGGGGGCGTGTCCGGCCACTGACGCCTGATTTGAAAGTTTCCACAGTGAAAACGTATTCCAAACTAAAATAGAATGGAGCAAGTGAAGATTTTTGTAGAACTGAAAAAACCTGTTCTACACATTAAAAAATCAGGCGCAGGTTACAAATTAGGCGTCCAGAACGAGGTGGGGGGGAGGGGGGGGGGAAGGGAAGTCATTAAATTCTACAATCAATCCTTATTTATACTTCTACAAATATTATACAAATAAATCCAACCTGAATAAACATTTATAAGCAAAGAAAAGATTAAATAAACCATCTTCCTACCTGTGTGAAAGTGCTTCAGCCATCGTTCGTTGCCGCGGGGGTGGGGAAGGAAACCGCCGTTTGTTGCCGTGGAGGGTGGGGAGGGGAAGGAGACAGTGAGAAGGCTGCAAGAAGCCTCAGTGCTGATGTGCTGATGGCAATGTGCTTTTATTAAAAAATGTTCAAAAATTAAACAGCTACAAAGAACTACAAAAATGGCCGAGTGCCAATGTTTCCTTCACACTGCGCGTGCGTGAACGCTCCAACGCGCACGCGCAGCGTTGCCGGCAGGAAAAAAACTAATTTAAATAGTACCCGCCCCCTCCCACTTACAAAATCGGCGCGAGTGTAGGCTCCGCCCCCCTGGGCGCCGCGCCAAACAGACAAGGAGCTGCAAAGCGCTCGAGAATAACGCGTTTTTTTTCTGGCGCCGTTTTAGGCGCGAAAAACGGACTCCCAGCTCAGAGGGGCACCCGTTTTTTATCCTGTGGAAACTTGGGCCCATTATTTCTACACATATCCATTTCAACACAATGGTCAGGCATGGACATCTTGTCTAACATTAGCACTGCTTCTCATTCAGTCAGGAGGGAAGGTCAGGAATTTACTTTTCAATTCCATCCAAAGGAGCTCATTGGTTTGATGTAAACCATGTTTATGACAGAATGCAGATTGGTATTGTGTTGAATTAATGGATAGTTCTTTCAGACATGCTTGCCAGTTGCTATCAGTACACATTTCTGTTCAATGTGTATGCCTCAAAAATGATCCAAATTGAACTGCAGTCAGTAGATTAAAAATAACAGTTTCTACAGTATTGATGTTCTGATTAGATGTCACTAGTAATTATTGTTTCGTATCAATAAAGCAGAGCATCACCATCGCACTAATTTTTGCTCCATGTGAACTCATTGAATTCAATACTAGATTCCTTAGAGCTGGACATGGGAGTCTGAATGGACTCCTAGTTTCAAAATCTTGAGGGTAACATTGGTTTTCGGCAATTGAGATCGGCTGCCCATGTTACACAGTGGCCAATGCTCTTTTCCATTGACCTAACTGGAAAAGAAGATCTTGCATGGTGTAAAACGGGTAGCTGATTTGGCAAGGCCCATTTTGCGCTTTTACCGAAGATCAATTTCACCTCCCTTGTCTCTAACGGGCTTCAGATAGTGTCTACTTATTTGGACATTTTGGGTCAAGGGATTGCTTTACTTTGAATGGGTGTGTTACAGTGCAGCTTTCTGTGCACCACAGAAAGTGATGCAAAGACAGCTATTCAGAGCATCTCTTTAAAAAAAACAAAGGTAAAATAGCAATAGTTAATGTACTATCAACTAATAATTGGCAATTTTTATACATAAAGATAAAAACACATTCTACTTAAAAAATCAAGTCAGTCGACTTTTGAAAAATTAGTGTAAAAATTCTGCTGCTCTTGTTTGTGTATACAATGAAGTTTCTACTTTGTGGTTCAGGAATGTTCAGTACCTGTACAACCTCACTGTATTGTCATGAGGGGAAATAATTGTGTCACTGGCCACCTTTGATGCCATTCAGTTTGTTTGTTAAAAAGTACGTAAATATTCTGGGCAAAACTCTTGAGTTTTTTTATTTTCCTTGTGATGGTTGCACAGATGGCAGTACAGAGTAACAGGATGCCACCTGTAGTGCAGTAGTGCAATGTTTAAGTGGTTCTGATCACACTCACTACCTTATCGCACTCAAATCAAATTGCTGTGTGAAGAGGATTTATAGACTGCAAATGTAATCATAGGGACATAATGTGATAATGAGGAAAGGCCACACATGCTGTCCAGCCATCCTGGTCATGTTTGCGATGCGATGTATTTTATTACTCCGTCTCCGTTTTAATGGGAAAAACCCAAGCAGTAACTTGTATTGACAAGGCATGTTGATATGAGTAAAATGAATGAGATTTAAGCATTGTTTTGGGACTGCTAATTTTTTTAACGATTTCCATCAGTGGTATGATAATTAGCATTATTAAGGTGATCGCTGTCATGCGGTGATCATATTTATACGTGGTACTTAATTCAGTCTTTGATTTAACCCTGTTTCTTCCCTGCTTAGTGCCTCTGATCCCTGTGTTCTTAGTGAGCTGATGCTTCTTGATTGTTGACCCCTTCAGTTCAATGCCTTTTTCCTGTTTTCATATCTCATCTATCTAGTTGAGTCTCCTTCTTTGGATTCCCTGTTCCATGCCTCTGTCTACTCCCCACCTCCTCGAGATCCATCCCTTTAATTAATAGCACTTCTCTAGTGCAATGAAAATGAGCTGTCACCCCTAGAGGTCCATCATTTTCTGGCTCGCCTCTTAACGAAGGAAGATTGCCTATTGCTTTAGTAAATTATTTATTTATTTAAAGAAGCCAGCATGTATGGGAATAAAAGGAGTTTATATAATCCTTCTCACCTACCAGTCAATAGTCTATTCAATCACCAAAGAAGTGCTTACAGTATCCGTTAACTACCACTAGGTGCCATTAGCACAATTTGTTAGTGGTACGCTATGTACTACCTATACCCTGTACTACCATTCATAAGTTTCCTCATCGGAGAGAAAGTCTGCCTGGTAAAATGTGATCTGTGTGGTACTCCCCTTGAGGCAGTTTGTCTGTTAGCTTGTCTGTGTGCCTCCATGTGCTGTCTGTAACATAAACAGTGATTAGCTTGATCACTAATTCCCCCAATCACAAAAAACAAGATTCTGAAACCCCTGAGATAAAGGTGCCATTGCTCTATCAGTGGGGCGCGAGAGCTAATTTGCAAAATAATGAAAATAATTTGGATCAAATTGATCTAACTAATCCCAGGGCCATGGGAGAGATAGGGCCCGAAATTGATGACGGTACCGCCGGGTTTTTCGGTGGAATTTCCTTGTTTTGGGCGGTCTTCCATTCGTTGGGAGTTTCATCAGGGCCTTCCGCCAGCGGTTTTGAAATACTGGGAAAACCGCTCCCGCCGAGTTTGGTGGGAGTGGTGTTCCGTACTTCTTGAAAAAAACATGCCCAGTCGGACCAGCCTTTCGATGGACGGTAGGAATGAAACCCTGCAAAAAAAGGTAAGAGAACATTTTTTTTCTAATTCTTTTTCAGTGATTCAGTGGAAAAGGCGCCTCAATGTTTTCCAGTGTTTTATTTTTTTGAAAAAATATTTTTGGTGTTTTCCCCCTTCCCTAGGCCGACTCTAGCCTTGGACTTAATTTGACCAGGACCGCCAAGAATCCACGTGCAACACCTATTTTTCCCGCCGGGCATTTTTTTTTTCTATATTTTTTTACCAAACTTCCACCCAAAGTACCAACAGGATCTTAGCGGTCTTTGATTAATTACTATATTTTGAGAAACCGTGATGAATTTAAATTGAGCTGAACTATGCAAACAAACCATGATCAGTATAACAATTACTAAATCTGTTTATTGATGATCATAGTGTAAGATAAGATATTTTTATCAAAAGAAAGTGAAGAAAGGAGCAGTGATCCAGTTTGAGAAGTTCTTCACGTTTTCAAAGGATTAAACTTAAACAGATTTGTGAAAGAGAAAAAGACTTTCACTAATGTATTTAAAACATTGTAAATCCCTTTGGCATTAATTCAGTGTACATCATGCCAGTAAACATTAGATGAGCTTCTAAAAGCCAACAGGCCCGAACTTGAAACAAGCCTTATGTGTGATTTGTGTGATGCTGTTATAGGCCCACAATGTACTCATTGGGTAAAGCCAAAAAGGCTTAAAGGTGATTTCAGAGATAAATCTTTGAATTAAGGAGTTGGAGAAATCTGTCAGAAAACTGAGAATTTATGTGGAGCATATCTTGTGTGCCATTTAACTGGTCAGATCAACACCGATTCACACAATATTTGCTGACAACAATCTTGAGATAATTTACAATTTACATTTCAAGTCTGCTGCTTTGGAACAACTCAATGAAAGGCTGAGTAGGATCTCACAGCATGGGTGACTGACAAAGGTAAGGGGTTCCTTGATATCGGGCCTGACCTACAATTTCTGTGACATTCATTGCTTAGCCACAGCGGTTCTCATTAAACACCCTATTGTTTATTCAAAGGTTATTAGAGAATTTTGAGCTACTGAGCCATCTCTTGTCTGTGAGACAATTAATGAGTTACAGTAAGAATATCATTAAGTATGCAATGAAAAAATGCTGTTTGCCCATCAAGTCTGTTCTTTTCGCAGATCAGGTTCAATCTGCACTACCGTGGACATATGCAATTAGTTTATTTTTTAGGATGTCATCATGGATGAGGGGGTTTACAGTCGTGAAGAGTAATTTGAGACGTTTGGGCTTTTTTCACTAGAACTGCGAAGATTAAGAAGTGACCTGCTCGAAATCTTTAAGATTTAGGGTTGCTAACTCTATTTGAAGCTATTGCATCAGGTTTGATCACGTGAGATCAAATCACATGACGTCTGATTACATGACACTTCCTCGCAGCTTGCAAATGTTATATTTACCACATTGGGGATGATTCCCCTGTAGTTGAGTGTTTTTGCTCATGGTTTTGTGCCAACAGTTATCGGGCGAGATGTTCTGAGAACCGGAAGGCTGCCCTTCGAAGTTTGCCTTACTTAAATTTAAAACTCTGGTTTGTGACTTTCCCTTCTGCCTCTCAAACACAATATCAAATTCAATTGTATTATGATACCACCTCGACTCAGGAGGTATCATCTGGAACTAAACCGGCTTTATCATATATTTATGGGCAGAGGAACAGAGCATTGCAGATGAAAAGTAGTTCTGTAGAATCCACAATACATTTGGAAATCATTCGGCCCATCCTGTTGTTGGAAGCTTCAAGAGTATTCCATTTGCAATGTTATTTGATTTCCAACAAAAGTAGCTGCTGTATTGGCGTTTGAGACACTCCTTCTGGCACACATGATAGGTAATTACAACTCTTTGGTTACATGCGAATTTAAAACTCGCTTTTTTGTTCACAGAAGGAACAGTTTCGGCTTGCATGCCAGATATGTCTGGCAGTGCGGTCCCTTTAAGACATGTTTACCTCCACGCTCCCTCTGGATTCAGGACCAAAGTTCGCCATTCCCTTGAGCATATTGTAAAAGTGATACCGCTTATGGAAGCGGGTTTCTTGGCAGCACTGGCTCGATGCTTGTGACGGAGCTGGTCCACAGCTGCAAGGTCTCAGTCCTATCCTCTCCTCTCGCTGCCTGTTCCCTGGAGCTACTCTTCCCCTGGCGGTCTCCGAGGAGAGAAATGGCCCGCTTAGTCAGTTTCACGTGAATGCTTCGCAGTTGTATGCGTGAAACCGAAGCATCACCCCAGGAGCAGATTCACCAGATGCAGCAGTGGCAACCACCAGGCGAGCTTTGCTGACTTCGCAGATTTTTCTCCCAGTGCCGGGAGATCAGTCCTCAATTTTGGGAGACTCCCGGTCAATTCGGGAGTGTTGGCAATCCTATTAAGATTACAGCATTTTTTGGAATGGTAAATAGTACTGTAACACATTGTTTCCATCACCCGGACTGCTTACTTCCACCCATCTTTGCCCCTGCCTCAACTCATCTACCTCATTCATGCCTTTTTTATTTCTAGACTCGACTCTTCTAATGCTCACCTGGCTGGCCTCCCACCTTGCCCCTTCGTAAACTTGAGCTCATCCAAAAATCTGCTGCCTGCATCCTAACTTGTACCAACTCCCGTTCACCCATCACCCCTGTGCTCGCTGACCTACATTGGCTCCTGGTACGGCAATGTTTTGATTTTAAAATTCTCATCCTTGTTTTCAAATCCCTTCGTGGTCTCACCCCTCCCTAACTCTGTAATCTTCTCCATCCACACAACCCTCTGAGATATCTGTGCTCCTCCAATTCTGTCCTCTTGCGCATCTCTGATCTTCGCCGCTCCACCATTGGCGGCTGCCAAGATCTGGAATTCCCTCGCCAAACCTCTCCACCTCCCTACCTCTCTCCTTTAAGATGTTTCTTAAAACCTACCTTTTGACCACGTTTTTAGTCACCTGTCCTCGTATCTGCTTATGTGCCTTGGTGTCAAATTTAGTTTGATAACGCTCCTGTGAAGTGCCTTGGGACATTATACTAAATTAAAGGCACAATATAAAGGCAAGTTGTTGTTGGTCATCGAGAAAATGACAACAGTGCACAAAAAGAATTAAAGGGGAGTTTAGAAAAATGTTCTTTATGCATAGGGCAGTAAGAGTTTGCAATTTTAATCCATGAACCACTGTTGAAGCAGAGTCCAACCATATTGCCTCATTTTACTGCATGGTGCGCTTGTTGAAATTTGGGCGGTACTATTGACTACAATATGGCTTGAAAGCACCGAGTCCTGCCATCATCCTTGTTACAGCAGAGGTGATGCAGAGAAGCTTTGCTGAGAAGCTTTATTGAATAAGCTAGTTATGGATGTGTTCTAAATGCCAGAGGTGACTCACTCTGCGAAACATCTCCTGAGTCAGGAGCAACAGTCTTGTTTGTTTTCTATCTATGCAGCAGAGCAGTTTGTCCATCAAGGGTTACATTTATCATTGCTCTGCTGTGACAGTAATCGGGCAGAGCATTCTGTGAATGGCCTACTCTCTCATGATCTAGTCCACTGTTCTGTGATAATGGTTTGCTAATTCCCTAAGGGAAGTCATTCAAAGATATGTTTAAGAGCAGGATGATACCACACCCGTCTCTAATTTCTCTGTCACAGTAAATATCCGTGGTGCGTGCACTTTGACCCTTTCCTGACAGTATAGTGCAGAAATTAATCATGCAGTTCTAAAATACATTTTGTTTCTATTTGTCAAGTTTGAACTTTGGAAAAATAAACAGAATCCTTTAGAACTTGGGGACTATCGAGATAATGCTTGTAGTCTGTGAAGGACAAACTCATTGTCTAACTGGACAAACCAAGGAGATAAGTGTCTTGTGGTAGGGACACACCCTGCCCCTTCAAAGGAAACAAACAGTGTGCCATGCACCCAATCCGTAATGACGAATGAGCTGAGCTTAGCAGCCAGAAATGCAGCTTGATATTTAATATATATTTAATCCTCCACAAGCTGTTTAATACTTATCTACTAGACTATTCCCAGACTTACAAATCTTGTCTACGAGGGTAAGGCACACTTAGCCTTTTGTGGTCTGCAGTATGATACGTGCATCACAATATAGGTATACACTTGAATCAGAAATCTGGTTTATTGATTATGACTTTTTTTTATTTGAGAAGATGGTGGTGAGCCTCCTTCTTGAACCACTGCAGTCTGTGTGGTGAAGGTGCTCCCACAGTGCTGTTAGGGAGGGAGTTCCAGGATTTTGACCCAGCGACTATGAAGGAACAGTGATATATTTCCAAGTCAGGATGGTGTGTGACTTGGAGGGAAACATGGAGGTGGTGGTGCGCCTGCTGCCCTTGTCCTTCTAGGTGGTAGAGGTCGTGGGTTTGGGAGGTGCTGCCAAAGAAGCCTTGGCGAGTTGCTACAGTGCATCTTGTATTTGGTACACACTGCAGCCATGGTATGTTGTTGATGGAGGGAATGAATGTTTAAGGTGGTGGATGGGGTGCCAATCAACCGGGCTGCTTTGTCCTGGATGGTGTCGAGCTTGCTGAGTGTTGTTGAAGCGGCACTCATCCAGGCAAGTGGATGACTTGTGCCTTGTAGGTGGTGGAAAGGCTTTAGGGAGTCAGGAGGTGAGACACTCGCTGCAGAATACCCAGCCTCCGACCTGCTCTTGTTGCCACAGTATTTATGTGGCCTGTCCAGTTAAGTTTCTGGTCAATAGTAACCCCCAGGATATTGATGGTGAGGGACTCGGTGATAGTAATGCTGTTGAATGTCAAGGGGCGGTAGTTAGACTCTCGCTTGTTGGAGATAGTCATTGCCTGGCACTTGTGTGGCGCGAATGTTGCTTGCCACTTATCAGCCCAAGCCTGAATGGCGCCACAGTCTTGCTGCATGCGGGCATGGACTGCTTCATTATCTGAGGCGTTGCGAATGGCACTGAACACTGTAGTCATCAGCGAACATTCCCACTTCTGGGCATCGGTGAGCAGGTTATTGGTGATTAAGTGCTGCTTGATAGCACTATTGACGACACCTTCCATCACTTTGCTGATATGGCGGTAATTGGCCGGATTAGATTTGTCTTGCTTTTTGTGGTCAGTACATACCTGGGCAGTTTTTCACATTGTTGGATAGATGCCAGTGTCCTCGCCCAGGCCAACATCTGCAGCATTGAAGCGCTGCCCACACTCGACCAGCTCCGTTGGGCATGACCAACATGAGACTTCCTAAGCAAGTGCTTTACTCGGAACTCCCTACACGGCAAGCGATACCCAGGTGGGCAGAGGAAATGCTTCAAGGATACCCTCAAAGCCTCCTTGATAAAGTGCAACATCCTCACCGGCACCTGGGAATCCCTGGTCCAAGACCACCCAAGTGGAGGAAGAGCATCCGGGAGGGCGCTGAGCACCTCGAATCTCGTCGTCAAGAACATGCAGAAAGCAAGCGCAGACAGCAGAAGGAGCTTGCGGCAAACCAGGCTCCCCACCCACCCTTTCCTTCAACCACTGTCTGCCTCACCTCTTACAGAGACTGTAATTCCCGCATTGGACTGTACAGCCACCTGAGAACTCACTTTTAGAGTAGAAGTAAGTCTTCCTCGATTTCGAGGGGCTGCACTGGAACAGCTTGGCTAATGGCATGGCTAGTTTTGGAGCACAAGTCTTCAGCACAACAACCGGAATGTTGTCGGGGCCCCATAACCTTTGCTGTATCCAGTGCGCTCAGCCGTTTCTGGTTATGACATGGAGTGAATCATATTGGCTGAAGACTGACTTCTTTGATGGTGGAGACCTCCGGAGGAGGCCGATATGGATCATCCAGTCAGCACTTCTGGCTGAAGATGGTTGTAAATGCCTCAGCCTTGTCTTTTGCACTCACGTGCTGGGCTCTGCCATCATTGAGGATGGGGATATTCATGAAGCTTCTACACTGATTGCTGGCAGATTAACAGTAAAGGCATGACAGATAGACTGGATTTGATGGTGCATTTCAAGTCTCTAATTATTTTGGGAAGGGAGGGACAGTTTTTTTTGCGTTCAGCACCCCTCCATGCACTCCACCATCAATGGAGGATCAGAGATGAGTATAGCTATTCTAAACCTGAAAGTGAGGTGAGATCTGAATGAAGTTATTACTTTATACATAATTATCTCCCTGCCCCCCAAAAAAAATCCTAATATTGTTTAGAATGGGGGGTTTTGTTGAGTGAAGACACTGGTTGATGTTGCTATGCTGCTGTTACAAATTCTGGAACAAAGTCTAATGATATTGCAGGCATGCAGAGTGAATGTGGGCTGTAACAAGTGAGTATGCAGTAATATTGTACTGCAAATCGGTTAAACAAAAGGCAATTGTGGACAACAAACGCTTTGAGTGGTCTACATGACATCACAAAGCAGAAGACGTGAAACTCGAGTGATTTATGACTTTCAGCAAATGTCCCGAGATTGAAATACAGCCTTAAAGTTATTGCCAATTACCATTATTTTGCAGAACACATCACCTACTTTCAATACAATGGCATTCGGTTTTAAACTTTTCTCACGATCATGAGGCGCTGAACACTGTAGTGCTGCTATGAGTGAAAGAGCAGAAAAGGGAATTATGTAGGCAGGGCTAGGTTGAATGTAGCATCACTGGACTGGTACTGTCATAGTAAGAGTTTTCTCTGAAAGCACATTATCAGGCGATTGAAGGTGCACAGGGCTGTGCTTCCCCAGTAACAGGCTACTGCTTTCTCAGATTTCACAAGACGTCTTTGTAAGACCAGCAAAAGAACAGCCACTGACTTCAAAGTTGTGTTATGCTACAGATCTGAACAGAGTTGTTGACGTGATAAAGTGATTTATAGTTAAAAAAAATTAGACTAATAAATCTATAATTAGCTTGCCAAGAAATGTTACAGTTGAATTAAGATTGTATTTGGATTGGGACTTACCCAAATTGGGAATGAATGGGAAATGATTTGGTCCATTGAATTCTACATGATAGTGCAAAGGTAAGTTCCCTAAAGCCTCTTTACCGGTGCCACTGCTGCACGGTGCTAGTTTGAGTCTGGTGCCAATCCGGCTGCCTGGCTCACGGTTCTTCTCACTCCCTGTTTTGCTTTGCCAGTTTCCAGCGGTGACTCACCAGAGAGGGAACTTGTGGATGTGGGAATCACATGGTTGAATATCGCATCCGAGCATTCTGTGATCCATTTCCTGGGGCTATCCATATTTACCTCACCATTTTCTCTAGCTACAGACTTCTTCCTCTGGAACAAAAAGTTTTTAAAAAATTGAGTGAAGGATTTACAATCCATCCGTTTGTCTAATCCATTGTGAAGTGATGGAAAATCATTTTATCTCTCTAACAATCTGTGCATATTTTGATGGCTATGAAGAATAATTAGTAATCAAAGGACTAATAGCCTGTGTTTGTCTCACCTGCTGTATAGAGCTGGTGAGTAAGATGAGGAAGTGTTTAATCTCCTGTAGCGATGAGGAAGGATGTTGTCATATGTCCCAGTTCACTGATCATTGCTTTCAGTGGAGCCAGGGGTCTAGGCTAAGCAAAGAGAAGTAATTTCTTTCCAGACACGGCCTTGGAAATCATACAAAGATGGTAGCTTCCATTAGGGAGTCAACCACTATATCATAATATTTGCAGCAAAAAATGTCAGCATTCATTTTTAAATTAGATTGGGTATTTTCTTCAAGGAAAAAAATGAATTGCTTTATAGCAACTGGAACTTAG
The DNA here is from genome assembly GCF_044704955.1 of Pristiophorus japonicus. NCBI lineage: Eukaryota > Metazoa > Chordata > Chondrichthyes > Pristiophoridae > Pristiophorus > Pristiophorus japonicus. The sequence continues at coordinate 55,596,186 of NC_091980.1, forward strand.
CACTGTGCCAAGAGATTCTAATTTGTATCAAGAGGTTCTACATCATCAGAGCTGTCTGGAAAGGATTCATCTTCCAGCATTAGCTCGTTTGTTGTGGGTATCTGGTCAGTTATATTCTTGACTCCTATGATCGTATTCATATGGTAGGTAAGAGGAGCTGATATTAGAGCTTAACAAAAACAATCAGCCCATCCAGCTTCAAATCTATTCTAGACTTTCTTAGATTAATGTATTCACACGACAAGTTTGACATAGGTGCTCAGCTTATGGACCATAAAACCGATATCAATGTCTAAACTAACTCCCCGCCTGAAGTGGAGCAAGATACCACCTCGAGGACATCTCATTCCTGTTTGCTGTAGTGACAGGTTGGGCCCTGACTGCAGATTCAAGTTGCATTTACACTATAGTTGCAGCATTGGTGCAGAGCAAAACTGCTTTGCAGTGACACTGCAGGTGTAGTGTAAGTGGTCGGGGCCATAAAAGGAGTGGCGGACTGGAGGAGCGTGGTGGCCCCGACCTGCGAGAGACCATCAGCGGCAGGTCAGGGCCATAAAAGGAGCGGTGAGCGGCGGCCTTGGGCAGTGTGGCAGCATACCACTGCAAGGCACAGCGCGGGCTGGTGCAGGAGGGCGACGGCAGCGAAGAGCGTGGGCAGGTACAGCAGGAGCGGCGAGGTTGGGGCGCAGGAGCGGCGAGAGGTCGTGCAGCGACGCGATCGGTGTCCGGGAGAGGCGCGAGTTCAGGGCCCAGAAGAGGCGAGGGCCCAGGGGCAGCACAGGCCAGCACACATTGCAATATGTCCGTGCAGCAGAGCTGGTCTTCAGTCGTCTTGGTTAATCCTTGCCACTGGACCAAGACCTAGCTCTGTCAAGCTCGTGTGGTGGCTGGTGTGCAACGGCCACCACACGTTAAAAAAATACACACACAGGCATCTTCCACCCTTCAATAAGTAGTTCTGGATCTGGAATATTAGGTCCTTCGTTGAAACATCTGTGAACTCATCCCTTTTTGGCATGGAAGCAAGTCATCCTCTATACGAGGGACTGTCTATGATGATGAGTGTAAGTGGCAACTTCTAGTCCTGCAATGGCACAAAGCCCACACATATCCTTCTTCTCCCTGTGTTGAAACAGGAATGTGTTTATTTGATTTTTTTTGCCAACTGCACTGGATACTTACTCTGCTAAGTGCCATTCTGTTCCCTAATTGACTCCAAAGGTGAGGTAATTGCTTCTTAAGTCATATTTATCTCAAGTTTCCCTTGCCTTATAATCCTGGCCTCTTCTCCTGATTCAGTACAAAGAATCTCTCTGAAACTACCTCATTGATTCCTTTTGTGATTTTAAAACTTGGACCATGTCCTCCTTTATCTTTTAGTTAATGGGAACAGATTAATCTTTCTTCACCTCACCGTTCATTGATTTAAGAGTTCCTACCATCCTTGTTGTCCTTCTTTGAATCTGTTCCAATTTCTCAATGTATTTATTCATAGGCTTTCCAGTTCTTTATGCACCTTTTAATCCCCACATGCTGTTTTCAATATAACATCTATAACTTCTGACTAATTACAGGTTTAAAGAAAATTATGTAATAGCACTGTAGTAGAATAACTTATTTATCTTCCTATAGATAAACATTCCATTTTTTTTTGTCTTCCAAACTATAAACATTGCTGTTATCATTATATCAAGTATTTTTTTGTGAAAAGCAGTTTCTATGGCATTAATTGATGAGGAGACCGTTTGGGCTTCATCATAATGAGAAGTAATCAGTGTTGCTAAGAAACGACACTACAAACAACAACAGTTAGGCTATCTCTACAACAACACAGGCTCAGTCAACTACATTGGGGCTAATGCAGAGTTGGATACCGCTTGGTATAGAAATTTGGTCTTTCACCCTATATAAATATGCCTGTCTGCAGCTGTTGTTTGTAGGCTGCAGAATTGCTTTATAGAGCAGGCATCTTGCATCCTAAAAGCCATTGCGGAATGAAAAAAAACACAAGTGCTGGGAATCTGAAATCAAAAGCGAAAGTGCAGGAAACTACACACCAAGTCCAGCAACATCCTAAAAAAAAGCAGAAGAAAGGTCAACAGTGCTAATGAAGAGGTTAAACCTGAAACATTAACCTGACTTTTTTTCCTTTTGGATGCGCTGTGTACTGCCATCATTTTCTGTTTTTGTAAAAGCCAATGTATTGGTCACACTGCTGCAAACATTTACACTCGTGGTTAGAGCAGCAGCAGTCGCACCAGTGCACACATTGATTCATTCTTGTAAATTCATTCTCGGGATGTGAGCAAGGTCAGAATTTATTGCCCATCCCTACTTTCCCTTGAGAAGGAGGTGGTGAGCCGCCTTCTTGAACGGCTGCAGTCCCTATGGTGAAGGTACTCCCACAATGCTGTTAGGGAGGGAGTTCCAGGATTCAGACCGAGCGACCATGAAGCAACAGTGATAAACAACCACGTCGGAATGTTGTGTAACTTGGAGATGAACATGAAGGTGGTGCTGTTCCCATGCATTGCTGCCCTTGTCCTTTTAGGTGGTGGAGGTTGTGGGTTTGGGAGATGCTGTCAAAGACGCCTTGGTGATTAGTTGCAGTGTATCCTGTAGATAGTCCACACTGCAGCCACGGTGCACTGGTGGTGTAGTCATGGGTCGAAACAAGCTCTATTAAGGTGCAACTTGTGCCCTGATCTTATGGGCTATAGAGCACAGACAGATAGCACTTTAACACTGAATCTGGACAGAACAAAAGAATTACCTGGATCCACAGGTCTTCACTTATCAAATATTGGGCTAACTTAGTTAGTTTCAGCTGTGTGCCCATGCTGACTGAGGATGGGAGTGGCTTCAGCTTGTGCCATGCACTGTGGGTAGGCACTTGTACTGCAAGAAGATTGCTCTAGAAAACATTCGACGTCAATTTCTCTGTTGTAGAAACACATAATGACAGTGTGACGAAATGAAAATGCTGCATTCCTGGAATTGACAGTTATGTGAAGTACAGGGAGAAAGGAGAATCAAGACTGAAAGCAGTGACGAGCTGGGGCGAGCCGAGTTATTGTTTGCTGCTCTCATATAGTTCTGGAATAGTATGAAAGAAAAAAAAAAGACTTGCATTTAGAAAGTGCCCTTCACGACCTTTGGATCTCCTAAAGCGCTTTACAGTCAATGAAATACTTTTTGGAGTGTAGTCACTGATGTAATGTAGGAAACACGGCAGCCAACTTGTGCACAGCAAGCTCCCACAACAGCAATATGATAATGACCAGATAATTTGTTTTAGGTTGGTTGAGGGATAACTATTGGCCAGGACATTGCGGTGATCTCCCCTGCTCTTCTTCGAAACAATGCCATGTCAGGTGGATCTTTTACGTCCACCTGAGAGGGCGGACGGAGCCTTACTATAACATCTCATCTGAAAGACCGGCACCTCTGACAATGTAGCACTCCTTCATTATTGCACTGCAACTGCAGTGTCGGCTTGGATTTTGTGCTCAAATCTCTGCAGTGGGTCTTGAACCCATAACTTTCTGTCTCAGATGCGAGAGTGGTCCCCCTGAGCCACAGCAGACACTACCAGTGAGCCTTGTTATCACCATGGCGGATGCATTCCAACCTCAAGGTTAGATGAGCTGTGCTTGATGATGTAGAAGATACAGAAGGGAAGAAATAAGATACAAGCTTCTTCCATGAACGACATAAAAAACACAAGAATGCCTAAATTGTGAGTGAATAACAAAGACCTTAAACTAAGTATTTATGCTGACCCCCACATCTTGATTTTTTTGACCATTCTATTCTGTTTCTGGATGCTAATCTACTGTGGTTTAGAATCTAGAAACAAAATGGTGAATGCCATTTCATCACTCACCTGTTAACTGAGGCTCATGTCCACTCGTGTGTGTGTGTTTGTGTGTGTGTCACTCTGCTACCCAATTTGAAATGTTATATCTCTAGGGACAGGAAGTGCAGGGCTGTAAATCAAGGGAAAGGAGAGAATAAATGGACATGTCGAGTAACCCCACCGTGTACACACCTCTGTTCCAAGTCACATCCAGTGTTGTGCAAATTCTGTTTTCTGCATAATCACTGAAAGAAATTGTTACAATGCCAAAATTACTTTGCCACGAACTGGTGGCTAAAACTAAATTGCGGTGGGCTAATATATTTCTTGACAGCTCAACCCACAAGCCACAATTGTGAAGTACAGAAGTCCCCCTACCATCCCCCCAAAAAATCATCTGACTCACCCAAGAGACATGGGCTTTGCAATTTGGAGCAATTTGTTCTGAATTGACTCATCTTGTAAAACATCCTTTGCCGAATAACTCGATTGAAAGCCAAGACTGTGCAGTCTGAACTGATGAATCATTCCCTCTTGGTGTTGCCCAGTTCTACTTAATTCTCTAGAAGTTGTGAGTCCAGTAAAATAACATCATATTTACTTTTTACTTTCTTTATTTTGAATAGGAGAGTCACATTTGGTTAATGACCTTTCAGCCATTGGAAACAGTTACTCTTTATTTATCTAAACCCTTCATGATTTTAAACACCTCTATGAAATCTCCTTCACCTGCTCTTCTCCAAATAGTGCCCTGGGATCTTTTACTTCAAAGGAGAAGGCAGACAGGGCATCAGTTTGATGTCTCATCCGAAAGACGGCACCTCCGACAGTGGAGTATTCCCTCAGCACAGCACTGGAGCGTTAGCCTGAATTATATGCTCAAATCTCTGGAGTCAGACTTGAACCCATGACCTTCTGACTCAGAAGCGAGAATGCTACCACTGAGCCAAGGCCGACACCTTTAGTCGACTTGACAGATCCAATCACTATAGCAACAAGCAAGAAACCAATTAAAGAGTGCTGACTCATATAGCCAAAATAGTAGAAAGCCTATTTGATGAAGCTACACTGAAACTGCATACTGTTCAGTACTGCGTAAAGGTCTGGTCAACGAGATACAAGGAAGTCATTTAAGCCCTTGAGTCAGTTTACAGAGGTGCCAAGAGACTAATCCCCAGTACCAGCATCTGAATTATGAGAAAAGATTGGGGAAACTGGCTTTTCAGTTTTGAAAGGATGTAACTGACAGCTGGCTTTATATTGCTATATAAGATAGAAAAGATACTTCAAAACAATACTTCAGAATAAATCATGACAGTAGGACATAAGCTAACACATGGAATGCACGTTCAAGTAGGATAGTGCAGATGAATACTGTGGAATCATTTAAGAAACAATTACTTTAATTTCACATAGCAGAACAGACCAAGGAGCTTCATGATTCAGATTCAAAGCACAGGGGGTGAATGAAAGAAAAAAACTCAAAGATTTTGCTTTTGCATCTTTCGCATCCTCAGCCAGTTAAGTACTTGTGAAGTGGACTCACTGTTGTAATGTAGGAAAATGCAGCCAATTTGCACGTGGCAAGGTCCCACAAACAGCAATGAAATAAATGACCAGATAAACTGGGAGTACTTTTCTTCACTTCTTCAAATAGTGCCGTAAGATCTTTTGAAAGGGGAGATGAGGCTTTGGTTTAACAGCAAATCAAACAGAGCAGCACTCCTTGGCCTAGAAATTCGGGTGGTCTGCGCCAGCAAATGGCGAAAAAAACGGCGGCCGGTGCCCTTCCACCAGTTGGTTGCGGGGCCCATGGCGGTCGCCATTTTTGGTCATTTTCTGCCATTACTTGCTATTGGCGAGAATATTTTAATGAGGTGAAGTGTGACGTCGATCGGCATGTAATGCCGAGTTGACGCCCGATCATCCATTTTGGAGTTCCCTGCTCGCGTTGCTGCCGCATTAAATCACACCAATGAATGCTGCAGCAAAAAGGTCTTTCAGCTGCGTTAACGGCCATGAGGAGTCTGGCAGGAGTTATGAGAATGGACACAAGGGAAGCTGGATTTTCGGTTTTGCTGTTTTCGGGCGGAGGCGGGGCGGGAAAGTTACCGGCCGGGGAATGTCTGCGCTCTGGGTAGAATCTTTTGCCATCTGGGCCCTGCGCCGGGGTGCAGCGCGAAGGGAGGCGTTGTACAACTTTCGTGGCGCAAAAATGGGAACCTCACCAACTAAAGTGCGGGGCCGGGAACACTCCGAGAGTGGCCTTGAGAGGGGAAACTCCCCCCCCCCCCCCCGCCCCCGCCCGCAGCCCCCGAAAAATTCACAAAAACATTCCAGAAACATTGCCCACGTCAGCACAACACAAATCGCTAATAAAAAATAAAAGAATAAACACTGGAACTTCCCTTTTCTGCACTTTATTGACCTCACCGGCGCCGGTGGTCATCGCAGGGCGCGTTTCGTGGTGTGCGGGTCGGGTGCGAGTCAAAACTCACGAGAGGCGTTGCACACTCGGCGCGGCTCTTCCCAGCACCGCCGCATAAACCCAAAGCTCCCGACCGGACGTAAGAGACTCACCGCCCCATTTCATGCCGCTCCGGGGCGACACCCGGAGAGCAAAGGGCCCGAAAATCCAGCCCCAGGACTTCAATCGCCTCCTTTGCCAAGGTTCTTTTAAACTTTCATTTTTTGCTCATCATTGGCATGGGTTGGTCATATTTTCTGGCAGCTTTCCAGGAGGCCTACAGTGTTTGTGGGTCAGTAAATCAAAGGGTGAACTCCATTACAACAATTGAAAATGATCTGTAATAAAAATCTGTTTTCTCTGCATTCATATCATAAACAAAAAATCGATAAACATCAGGTGGCAGCTAGTATTTTTGGAGCACGCGTGACAACTGTTCGTCACTCCTTTCTTTCCCACTTCCCCACACTGTGAGCGGAAGACCAAGGTGATCTTTGGCCTCCTTCTGACGTTAGCGCTGCAAAGAGCGCGTTGCACTAGAAAATTACCGCCACACTGATGATGATGAGCAGGCAGTACCAAACTGCCGGTACTACCTGTGCTTTCCCGGCCAGGAGCCATTATCCTTAGCCAATGTTACTGGCAGGTTTCCAGCATTCCCCAATTTCTAGGCCCTTCAGTACTGCATCCAAGTGTCAGCCTGGGTTTTGTACTTAAGTCTCTAGAGTGATGCTTGAACCTGTGCCATGCAAAATTCCACCACACAGGCTGGAAGCAAACTCCACGCTTTCAGTCATAGTTTGAAATTCCCTGGCAGGCCTCCCAGTACCTGGTATAACTGCTTGTGTGAGACAAGTCGTTTTCTTTTCGTGACTAGGCCCGTGAAGTCCTCGTCACTGTCCTACTCAACAGAACTGGGAGAAGTCTTCGCTCTCTGGCACGCTCTATCCTGGGCTGTCACTGCCACTCGTGTCTGCTGCCACTCATTCCTGCTGCATGTTTCACCACATGCAGATCCCTCTGCCTCACTATCTAACCCAGGCAAAGTGCCAGTGGCTGGGCTGGTGCTTGCGATGGATGGAACAGGGTGCATCTTCAGGAGCATTGTCCACCTCTGATGTATCTTCTGCAGGAAGCTCTTGCTCCTGAAAAAGGTCTAGAGGAAAGAGAAAAGGAACAAGAGTTCGGATGGGACTGGGGGGCTGGCCATTAGCAGGTGACAACTTCAAGCTCTATTCTGAAGACTGTGAAGCTTGCTGAATATTTTCTGAGCAAATGAAAGGTAACAAGTAATGTGCAGACACCATGCTTAGATGGCTGCTAGCCTGACCTTTCCCGATATTTATATCTCTGTGGCTGGGGCACTGAGGGCTTCTTGCTCTGCTTGGGTGAGGGCTATAATGTTGGGTACTCCTCTCCTGGTCTTGGTCTCTCTCATATTATGCATTGTCTTGTCGTGCAGAGAAAGAGGCTGGGCTATTGAAACAGTAACTGGAGATGCGAGGGCTTGTTCATATGGTGCATGTGTTGAGAGCTGGAGAAGAAGAAGAAGAGGACGAGGAAGTGATGAATGTAAAGCCAGGTGTCTGGAATGTGAAGTGAAGAATATAGTGTTAGGATATGAGAAGGGAATGGTATTAGTCTGATATGAGGGAGGAAAAAAAAAGAGGTGAATGTGTGTGGAATGAGAAAGAAATGAGTTGCAGTGATCTGAAGGCTTTGATGAAGGAGAGAGAATTGTTGAGAGTGGTGGGGTTGCGGGTGAAAGGTGTGTTAGGTGCTATGGAGAGATAAAGAGCTGTATTCGGTCTTGATGCTCTGATGAGGTAATTGAACCTCTTCCTACATTGAAGCCAGGTCCTGGAAGTTCTGCTAGCTGTCAGCTACCTCTGTCCAGACCAGACCTTGGGCATGCTTATGCGAGTGCTGGGAAATAGTACTTTCCTCCTTGCCTGTACTCCTCCACAAAGACTTCCAGGGAAGCAGCGCAAAACCTGGGGGCGGCCCTCCAATTCATCTCTGCTGCTGCAATTGTATCCATCCCTGTTGAAATGTCATTCAAAACAGGGTGTGCATCCTTGCTTTAAGAGTTGAATTGCCTGCTGGAAATTGCGCGCATCGATGGGCGGTCTGCCTGATTCCCGATATAAGTGGGTGGGCAGCCTGTCACTTGTGTTGAAATGAGGCCCGGGAGTTAAAATTACCCTGACCTTTCCTGGCGACACGGTGGGGTCTTCCGCTAGCCCCAGCACCTGCCTGCCTGCCTGATTTATGCAAAATTGGGGCTAAAGTGCGAAGAGCATTGACAAACAGAAGCTCTCTCTTCACACCCCCCACCCCGCCCCCCCACCACCCAACACTCAAAAAGGAGAAAAGGTTTTCTATATAGATTTTGAAAATGTTAGGTATTTTGGAAACTGAGATTTTTTTAGATATTGTAGTCTTGGAAAAAGTGATTTGCTTTAGAATTGATGTTGTGAAGGGAAGAAAAGCAATCTTTATGCAACGTGTCTGTGTAATGTTGAAGAGAGGGCTTGTTCTGTCCCAGCTCATGGGCATTAATTAGGTTTGGTTCAGTGGCATAATCACATTGCAGTGAAATTCATCACTGGAGAAAAGCATTGCTGCAAGTCGCTGGTAAAGTAATGAATATGTGATGGATATTTGCCATTTACTCAGCATATTCCAAGTAGATTTGTTTCTTACTTTTTCTTTTCCCCTCCCAATTTCACCCCCCTTCTCAAAGGCAGTAATTAATGGATCTAGTACTCTACCAAGTTACCATTCTTCATGTGTAGCCTTATCTGATAGTAAGAGTTAGCAGGCTATTTAACTGTAAGGGGCATCACAGTCGAACCCGATCCAATATTGTCCGAGATGAGATCAGATAACTCCGAACATAACATAAGAAATAGGAGCAGGAGTAGGCCATTTGGCACCTCGAGCCTGCTCCGCCATTAAATAAGATCATGGCTGATCTGATCCTGGCCTCAACTCCTCTTCCCTGCCCGCTCCCCATAACCCTTTACTCCCTTATCATTCAAAAATCTATCTATCTCCACCTTAAGTATATTCAATGACCCAGCCTCCACAGCTCTCAGGGGTAGAGAATTTCAAAGATTCACGACCCTCTGAGAGAAGAAATTCCTCATTTCCATTTTAAATGGGCGACCCCTTATTCTGAAACTATGCCCCCTAGTTCTAGATTCCCCCACGAGGGGAAACATCCTCTCTGCATATATCCTGTCAAGCCCACTCAGGATCTTATATGTTTCAATAAGATCACCTCTCAACAGAGCCGGGACCAATATCCTCGCGGGGGGGAGGGGGGTGGGGGCTAGTGCTGTTGGGGAGGGTTTAAACTAGCTTGGGATGGGAACCTGAAACTAGATTCAGTAGGGATGGGAATAAAGCTGGAATTAGAAAGCAAAAATAAAGAAATTGAGTTTGAAGGAGAGAGGAAACAAGCAGGAAAAAAGGGTAAAAAAAAACCTGAAAGACACTTTGTCTAAATGCATGTAGCATTTGTAACAAGATAGATGAGTTGACGGCACAAATTGAGACAAATGGGTATGATCTGATAGCCATTACAGAGACGTGATTGCAAGGTGACCAGGACTGGGAATTAAATATTTAGGGGTACTTGACAATTCGGAAGGACAGACAGAAAGGATAAGGAAGTGGGGTAGCTCTATTGATAAAGGATGGCATCACTACAATAGTAAGAAATGATATTGGCTCAAATGTTAAGGGTGTTGAAACAGTTTGGGTGGAGATAAGAAATAATAAGGGGAAAAAGTCAGTGTTGGGCATAGTCTATAGGCCCCCTAACAGTAGCAACTCTGTTGGTTGGAGCATAAACCAGGAAAAAGGGAACAGCAATAATCATGGGTGCAGGACATTCTGAAAAGGGAGGGTGAACAGCCAGTTGTCGTGGTGCACATTGGTATCAACGATATAGGTAAAAAAAGGGATGAGGTCCTACAAGACGAATTTAAGGAGCTAGGAGCTAAATTAAAACGTAGGACCTCAAAAGTAGTAATCTCAGGATTGCTGCCAGTGCCACGTGCTAGTCAGGGTAGGAATCGCAGGATAGCTCAGATGACGATTCGGAAAGATAGACAAGAAGGGAAAGGAGGTGGGGTAGCTCTGTTAATAAAGGATGATATCAGGGCAGTTGTGAGAGACGATATTGGCTCTAAGGAACAAAATGTTGAATCATTGTGGGTGGAGATTAGAGATAGTAAGGGGAAAAAGTCACTGGTGGGCGTAGTTTATAGGCCCCCAAATAATAACTTCACAGTAGGGTGGGCAATAATCAAGGGAATAATGGAGGCATGTGAAAAAGGAACGGCAGTAATCATGGGGGATTTTAACCGACATATCGATTGGTCAAATCAAATCGCACGGGGTAGCCTGGAGGAGGAATTCACAGAATGCATACGGGATTGTTTCTTAGAACAGTATGTTACAGAACCTACAAGGGAGCAAGCTATCTTAGATCTGGTCCTGTGTAATGAGACAGGAATAATAAACGATCTCCAAGTAAAAGATCCTCTCGGAATGAGTGATCACAGTATGGTTGAATTTGTAATACAAATTGAGGATGAGGAAGTGTCTCAAACGAGTGTACTATGCTTAAACAAAGGGGACTACAGTGGGATGAGGGCAGAGTTAGCTAAAGTAGACTGGAAACACAGACTAAACGGTGGCACAATTGAGGAACAGTGGAGGACTTTTAAGGAGCTCTTTCATAGTGCTCAACAAAAATATATTCCAGTGAAAAAGAAGGGCGGTAAGAGAAGGGATAACCAGCTGTGGATAACCAAGGAAATAAAGGAGAGTATCAAATTAAAAACCAATGCGTATAAGGTGGCCAAGGTTAGTGGGAAACTAGAAGATTGGGAAAATTTTAAACGACAGCAAAGAATGACTAAGAAAGCAATAAAGAAAGGAAAGATAGATTACGACGGTAAACTTGCGCAAAACATAAAAACAGATAGTAAAAGCTTTTACAGATATATAAAACGGAAAAGAATGACTAAAGTAAATGTTGGTCCTTTAGAAGATAAGAAGGGGAATTTAATAATGGGAAATGTGGAAATGGCTGAGACCTTAAACAATTATTTTGCTTCGGTCTTCACAGTGGAAGACACAAAAACCATGCCAAAAATTGCTGGTCACAGGAATGTGGGAAGGGAGGACCTTGAGACAATCACTATCACTAGGTGGGTAGTGCTGGACAGGCTAATGGGACTCAAGGTAGACAAGTCCCCTGGTCCTGATGAAATGCACCCCAGGGTATTAAAAGAGATGGCGGAAGTTATAGCAGATGCATTTGTTATAATCTACCAAAATTCTCTGGACTCTGGGGAGGTACCAGCGGGTTGGAAAGCAGCTAATGTAACGCCTCTGTTTAAAAAAGGGGGCAGACAAAAGTCAGGTAACTATAGGCCGGTTAGTTTAACATCTGTAGTGGGGAAAATGCTTGAAACTATCATTAAGGAAGAAATAGCGGGACATCTAGATAGGAATAGTGCAATCAACCAGACGCAGCATGGATTCATGAAGGGGAAATCATGTTTAACTAATTTACTGGAATTCTTTGAGGATATAACGAGCATAGTGGATAGAGGTGTACCGATGGATGTGGTGTATTTAGATTTTCAAAAGGCATTCGATAAGGTGTCACACAAAAGGTTACTGCAGAAGATAAAGGTACGCGGAGTCAGAGGAAATGTATTAGTATGGATAGAGAATTGGCTGGCTAACAGAAAGCAGAGAGACGGGATAAATTGGTCCTTTTCGGGTTGGAAATCGGTGGTTAGTGGTGTGCCACAGGGATCGGTGCTGGGACCACAACTGTTTACAATATACATCGATGAACTGGAAGAGGGGACAGAGTGTAGTGTAACAAAATATGCAGATGACACAAAGATTAGTGGGAAAGCGGGTTGTGTAAAGGACACAGAAAGGCTGCAAAGAGATTTAGATAGGTCAAGCGAATGGGCTAATGTTTGGCAGATGGAATACAATGTCGGAAAGTGTGAGGTCATCCACTTTGGTAAAAAAAACAGTAAAAGGGAATATTACTTGAATGGGGAGAAATTACAACATGCTGCGGTGCAGAGGGACCTGTGCATGAATCCCAAAAAGTTAGTTTGCAGGTGCAGCAGGTAATCAGGAAGGCGAATGGAATGTTGGCCTTCATTGCGAGAGGGATGGAGTACAAAAGCAGGGAGGTCCTTCTGCAACTGTATATGGTATTGGTGAGGCTGCACCTGGAGTACTGCGTGCAGTTTTGGTCACCTTACTTAAGGAAGGATATACTAGCTTTGGAGGGGGTACAGAGACGATTCACTAAGCTGATTCCGGAGATGAGGGGGTTGCCTTATGATGATAGATTGAGTAGACTGGGTCTTTACTCGTTGGAGTTTAGAAGGATGAGGGGTGATCTTCTTGAAACATTTAAAATAATGAAAGGGATAGACAAGATAGAGGCAGAGAGGTTGTTTCCACTGGTCGGGGAGACTAGAACTAGGGGGCACAGCCTCAAAATACGGGGGAGCCAATTTAAAACCGAGTTGAGAAGGAATTTCTTTTCCCAGAGGGTTGTGAATCTGTGGAATTCTCTGCCCAAGGAAGCAGTTGAGGCTAGCTCATTGAATGTATTCAAGTCACAGATAGAAAGATTTTTAACCAATAAGGGAATTAAGGGTTACGGGAACGGGTGGGTAAGTGGAGCTGAGTCCACGGCCAGATCAGCCATGATCTTGTTGAATGGTGGAGCAGGCTCGAGGGGCTAGATGGCCTACTCCTGTTCCTAATTCTTATGTTCTTATGTTCTATGGGTGATTTTAACCTCTATATTGATTGGACAAATCAAATTGGTCAGGGTAGCCTTGAGGAGAAGTTCATAGAGTGCGTAAGGGACGGGTTCCTTCAGCACTACGTAACGGAACCAACCAGGGGGCAGGCTATCTTAGATCTGGTCCTGTGCAATGAGACAGGATTAATAAACAATCACCTAGTAAATGATCCCCTCGGACTGAGTGATCATAGCATGATTGAATTCGAAATTCAGATGGAGGGTGAGAAAGTTGGATCTCTAACCAGCGTACTAAGCTTAAATAAAGGAGACTATGAAGGTATGAGGGCAGAGTTTGGTAAAGTGGACTGGGAAAATAGATATAGGGCCCAAGTTTCCACACGCGCCTAGAACGGCGCAGTCCCGACCTGGACGCCCGTTTTTCGCGCCACAAAGTGCGCCTAAAAAAATCCTTGGTATTCTCCACCTCCCTGCAGGTCCTCTGGCCCTCGGCGCGGCGCAGCGCAGCACGAGCTGTGGGAGGGCGGAGCCAGGTCCCTGCGCTGAAAACAGTGCCGGGACCTCTGCACATGCGCACTACAGTGGGCACGCAAGTGCAGTAGCTCCAGGCGCCCGAAACTGTGTGGGAGGGGCCCGAAGCACGCAGCCCCTAGCCCTGGCCCAATGGCCTCACTGGGGCTGCGTGAATAAGGCTCCTCCCATGGCCAGCTCCTGCCTCCCCCCCCGCCCCCCCCAGCCAGACCCGACACCCCCGCCCCCCCCCGGACTGGACCCTTCCCGATTCCCGCTCCCGCTCCGCCCCTCCCGGACCTGACCTGACCCGACCCACGCTCCTGCCCCCCCCCCGACCCGACTCGACTCCCACTCCTGCTCCGCCCCTCCCCCGACTGGACCCGACCCGACCTGCTCCCGCTCCCCCCACCGCCGCCCCCCGACTGGACTGGACCCGACCCGACCCGACTTCCTCCCCCGACCCGACCCGACTCCCGCTCCCGCTCTGCCGTCCCCCCCCCCCCCCCCCCCGACTGGACCCGACCCGGCTCCCGCTCCCGCTCCGCCGCTGGCCCCCCCTCCTTCCCCCCCCCGACTGGACCTGACCCGACCCGCGCTCCCACCCCCCCACTGGACCCGACCCGGCTCCCGCTCCCGCTCCGCCGCTGGCCCCCCCTCCTTCCCCCCCCCCGACTGGACCCGACCCGACCCGCACTCTTGCTCCCGCTCCCTCCCCCCCCCCGACTGGACCCGACCCGACTCGACTCCCGCTCCCCCCGCCCCCGGACTGGATCCGATCTGACCTCCCCCTCCCCAACCTGACCTCCCCCCCTCTCTCTCCATCCCTCCCCCCCTCTCTTTCTCCCTCCCCCCCTCTCTCTCCCTCCCTCCCCCCCTCTCTCTCTCTCCCTCCCTCCCCCCCCCTCTCTCTCTCTCTCCCTCCCTCTCCCCCCTCTCTCTCCCTCCCCCCCCCCCTCTCCTTCCCTCCCCCCCCCCCCCCCTCTCTCTCTCCCTCCCTCCCCCCCGAACCGAACCGAACCTCCCCGAACCGACCCGACCCAACGCCACTTACCTGTAAATCTGGTGCTGGGGACGGATCCTGCCCGAAATCTCGGGCCGGCCCGTTCAGCCTTCTGTCCCAAAAGGCCTGCCTGAAGCACTTTCACATAGGTAGGAAGATGGTTTATTTAATCTTTTCTTTGCTTATAAATGTTTATTCAGGTTGGATTTATTCGTATAATATTTGCATAAGTATAAATAAGGATTTATTATAGAATTTAATGACTTCCCTCCCTCTCCCCCCCCCCCCACCTCGTTCTGGACGCCTAATTTGTAACCTGCGCCTGATTTTTTAATGTGTAGAACAGGTTTTTTCAGTTCTACAAAAATCTTCACTTGCTCCATTCTAAGTTAGTTTGGAATACGTTTTCACTGTGGAAACTTTGAAATCAGGCGTCAGTGGCCGGACACGCCTCCTTTTGAAGAAAAAATTCTGTTCCAAAGTGGAACTGTTCTACCTGACTAGAACTGCAGAAAAATAAATGTGGAGAATTGCGATTTCTAAGATCGTCCATTCTCCACCAGTTGCTCCTAAAAATCAGGCGCAAATCATGTGGAAACTTGGGCCCATAAAGTGTAGGACGGTTGATGAACAGTGGTGTACATTTAAGGAGATATTTCACAACTCAAGAAAAATATATTCCAGTGAGGAGAAAAGGGTGTAAGAGAAAAGATAGCCATCTGTGGCTAACCAAAGAAATAAAGGACAGTATCCAATTAAAAACAAGGGCATACAAAGTGGCCAAAACTAGTGGGAGGACAGAAGATTGGAAAGCTTTTAAAAGCCAGAAAAGAATGACTAAAAAATAATTAAGGGAAGATAGATTATGAAAGTAAACTAGCGCAAAATATAAAAACAGATAGCAAGAGTTTCTATAGATATATAAAAAGGAAAAGGGTGACTAAAGTAAATGTTAGTCCCTTAGAGGACGAAACCGGGGAATTAGTAATGCGGAACATGGAGATGGCAGAAACTCTGAACAAATATTTTGTATGAGTCTTTATGGTAGAGGACACTAACAACATTCCGACAGTGGATAGTCTAGGAGCTGGGGCGGAGGGGAGGAACTTAACACATTCACAATCACTAAAGAGGTGGTACTCAGTAAGAAAATGGGACTAAAGGCAGATAAATCCCCAAGACCTGATGGCTTGTATCCTAGGATCTTAAGAAAAGTAGCGGCAGGGATTGTGGATGCATTGGTTGTAATTTACCAAAATTCCCTGGATTCTGGGGAGGTCCCAGCAGATTGAAAAACTGCAAATGTAATGCCCCTATTTAAAAAAGGAGGCAGACAAAAAGCAGGAAACTATAGAGCAGTTAGCCTAACATCTATGGTTGGGAAAATGTTGGAGTCCATTATTATAGAAGCAGTAGCAGAACATTTCGAAAAGCAAAATTCGGTCAGGCAGAGTCAGCATGGATTCATGAAGGGGAAGTCATGTTTGACAAATTTGCTGGAGTTCTTTGAGGATGTAACAAACAGGGTGGAAAAAGGGGAACCAGTGGATGTGGTGTATTTGGACTTCCAGAAGGCATTTGACAAGGTGCCACATAAAAGGTTACTGCACAAGATAAAAGTTCACTGGGTTGGGGGTAATATATTATCATGGATAGAGGATTGGCTAACTAACAGAGAACAGAGAATCGGGATAAATGGTTCATTCTCTGGTTGGCAACCAGTAACTAGTGGGGTGCCACAGGGATCTGTGCTGGGACTCCAACTATTTACAATCTATATTAACGACTTGGAAGAAGGGACTGAGTGTAATGTGGTCAAGTTTGCTGATGATACAAAGATGGGAGGAAAAGCAATGTGTGAGGAGGACACAAAAAATCTGCCAAAGGACATAGACAGGCTAAGTGAGTGGGCAAAAATTTGGCAGATGGAGTATAATGTTGGAAAGTGTGAGGTCATGCACTTTGGCAGAAAAAAATCAAAGAGCAAGTTATTATTTAAATGGAGAAAGATTGCAAAGTGCCGCAGTACAGCGGGACCTGGGGGTATTTGTGCATGAAACACAAAAGGATAGTATGCAGATACAGCAAGTGATCAGGAAGGCCAATGGTATCTTGGCCTTTATTGCAAAGGGGATGGAGTATAAAAGCAGGGAAGTCTTACTACAGCTATATAAGGTATTGGTGAGGCCACACCTGGAATACTGCATGCAGCTTTGGTTTCCATATTTAAGAAAGGATATACTTGCTTTGGAGGCAGTTCAGAGAAGATTCACTAGGTTGATTCCGGGGATGAGGGGGTTGATTTATGAGGAAAGGTTGAGTAGGTTGGGCCTCTACTCATTGGAATTCAGAAGAATGAGAGGTGATCTTATTGAAACGTATAAGATTATGAGGGGGCTTGACAAGGTGGATGCAGAGAGGATGTTTCCACTGATGGGGAGACTGGAACTAGAGGGCATGATCTTAGAATAAGGGGCCGCCCATTTAAAGCAGAGATGAGGAGAAATTTCTTCTCTCAGAAGGTTGTAAATCTGTGGAATTCTCTGCCTCAGAGCGCTGTGGAAGTTGGGACATTGAATAAATTTAAGACAGAACTAGACAGTTTCTTAAACGATAAAGGGTTATGGGGAACGGAAGGGGAAGTGGAGCTGAGTGCATGATTAGATCAGCCATGATCTTATTGAATGGTGGAGCAAGCTCGAGGGGCCGTATGACCTACACCTGTTCCTATTTCTTATGCTCTTATGTTCTTATTCTTGTAAACTCCAATGAGTATATGCCCAACCTGCTCAACTTTTCTTCATAAGACAACACCTTCCATCTCAGGAAACAACCTAGTGAACCTTCTCTAAACTGTCTCCAATGCAAGTATATCCCTCCTTAAATAAGGAAACCAAAACTGTATGTAGTACTCCAGGTGTGGCCTCACCAACATCCTGTAGCAGGACGTCCCTACTTTTATACTCTATCCCCCTTGCAATAAAGGCCAACATTCCACTTGCCTCCCTAATTACTTGCTGTACCTACATACTAACTTTTTGTGTTTCATGTACAAGGACCCCCAGATCCTTCTGAACTGCAGCATTTTGTAATCTCTCCCCATTTAAATAATAATTTTGCTTTTTTATTTTTCCTGCCAAAGTGTAGAACAGAGTAGAGATGGAACAGAAAGCATTTTTGCTCGATATAACCCAGTAACACACCATCTTTACAAAAGCAAAATACTGCGGATGTTGGAATCTGAAATAAAAACAGAAAATACTGGAAATCTCAGCAGGTCAGGCAGCATCTGTGGAGAAAAAAAACAGAGTTAACGTTTCGGGTCGACGGCAATGAGCACTGAAAGGGGGAGGGGAAGAAAGATAGGGAGGAAGGCAGGAGAGATTAGAGAGACAAAAGGGATGTGGACCGAATTGAAATGATAATGGCAGGAGTTTAAAAAAAGGTTCATCTGGAGGGAGTGTGAATGGCGGAATAATGACCAGCTGCTATTGGAGACAAAGAGAAAAAAACATAAGCTAGGAGTGGGGAGGGAGGCAAAAATGGCCAGAGGTTATGCTCTGAAATTGTTGAACTCGATGTTGAGTCCAGAAGGCTGTAAAGTGCCTAAACGAAAGATGAGGTGCTGTTCCTCGAGCTTGCGTTGAGCTTCATTGGAACAGTGGAGGAGTCCGAGGACGGAGATATCAGAGTGGGAGAGGAGTGGAGAATTTAAGTGACAGGCGACTGGAAGCTCAGGGTCACACTTACGGACTGAACGGAGGTGTTCCGCAAAGCGTTCACCCAATCTGTGCTTGGTCTCCCCAATGTAGAGGATACCACATAGTGAGCAGCGAATACAGTATATTAAGTTGAAAGAAGTACAAGTAAATCGCTGTTTCATCTGGAAGGAGTATTTGGGGCCCTGGATAGTGGGAAGGGAGGAGGTAAAAGGACAGACGCTTGCACGGAAAGATGTGTGGCAAGGGGAGGTGGTGCTGGGAGTGACTGCGGAATGGACCAAGGTGTTGCGGAGGGAGCGGTCTCTTTGGAATGCTGAGAGGGGAGAGGAGGAGAGGGGAAGATGTGATTGGTGGTGGGATCACGCTGGAGGTGGCGGAAATGGCGGAGGATGATCCGTTGAATGTGGAGGCTGGTGGGGTGAAAGGTGAGGACAAGGGGAACCCTGTCATGGTTCTGAGAGGGAGGGGAAGGGGTGAGAGTAGAGGTGCGGAAAATGGAACGGACACGGTCGAGGGCCATGTTAGCCATGGCGGAGGGGAATCCTCGGTTGAGGAAAAAGGAAGACATGTCAGAGGCACTAGTGTGAAAGGTGGCATCGTCAGAGCAGATACGACGGAGACGGAGAAACTGGGAGAATGGAATGGAGTCCTTACATGATGCAGGGTGGGAGGAAGTGTAGTCCAGGTAGCTGTGGGAGTCAGTGAGCTTACAGTGGATACTGGTCGAAAGCCTATCCCCAGAACTGGAGACAGAGAAGTTGAGGAAGGGAAGGAAAGAGTCGGAGATGGTCCATGTAGAAGGTGAGGGAAGGGTGGAAATTGGATGCAAAGTGAATGAAATTTTCTCGTTCAGGACGAGAGCAGGAAACGGTACCGATACGGTCAACAATGTACCAGAAAAAGAGGTGAGGGAGGAGACCTGAGTAGGACTGGAACAAAGAATGTTCCACATATCCCACAAAAAGGCAGGCATAGCTAGGACCGATGCGGGTTCCCATAACAACAACTTTAATTTGGAGAAAGTGAATGGAGTTAAAGGAGAAGTTGTTCAATGTGAGAACAAGTTCAGCCAGGCGGTGGAGGAGGGAGGTGGGGGATGGGGACTGGTTGGGCCTCTGCTCGAGGAAGAAGCGGAACGCCCTCAGGCCATCCTGGTGGGGGATGGAAGTGTAGAGGGATTGGACGTCCATGGTGAAAAGGAGATGGTTCGGGCCGGGAAACTGGAAACTGTTAAAGTGACGGAGGGTGTCAGAGGAGTCTCGGATGTAGGTGGGAAGAGAGTGGACAAGGCGAGGAAAAATAGAGTTGCGATAGGAAGAAATAAGTTCTGTGGGGCAAGAACAGGCTGAAACGATCAGTCTACCAGGGCTGTTTGTGGACCTTGGGGAGGAGCTGGAAGTGGGCTGAGCGGGGTTGGAGAACTGAGGTTGGTGGCTGTTGAGGGAAGATCTCCAGAGGAGATGAGGTCAGTGACGGTCTGGGCAATGATGGCTAGATGTTTAGCAGTGGGGTCATGGTCCAGGGAGAGGTAGGAGGAGGGGTCAGAGAGTTGGCGATCAGCCTCTGCAAGGTAGAGGTCGGTTCGCCAAACAATAACAGCGCCACCCTTGTCAGCAGGTTTAATGACAAGGTTGGGGTTGGATCTGAGCGAGCAGAGTGCTGCAAGTTCAGAGGGAGGTAGGTTGGAGTGAGTGAAGGGAGCAGAGAAATTGAGACGGCCAATGTCCTGTTAGTAGTTTGTAATGAAGAGGTCTAGAGAGGGTAAGAGGCCAGTGGGAGGGGTCTAGGTAGAGCGAGAATTCTGAAAACGGGAGAAAGGGTCAGCTGTGCGGGGACAAGACTCTTGACAGAAGAAGTAGGCACGGAGGCGAAGGCGGCGGAAAAAGAGCTCAGCATCGTGCCGAGCTCGAAATTCATTGAGGTGGGGGATGAAGCTCAGGCCTTTGCTGAGGACTGGTCGTTCGGGGTTAGAGAAGGGAAGGTCAGAGGGGATAGTGAAAACACGGCAGGGGATGAGATGGGAAGAAGGGATGGGATCAGAGGGAAGTGCAGGGGAAGAAGGTTCCGGAGGGGCGTTGGTGTCCAAGAGTTGGTGAAGTTTACAATCCTTGACACCTGAAAGGAAGGGAAAAAGTTCTTCGTTATAGCGCTGGAGGAGGCGAAAGATGACATGGAACTGTGGACCAGGACAGCTTCGAGATAGAGTGAGTCAGTGCTACTGGGCCATTGTGGGGAGCTGAGATTTTTCTACTGTTGGTTAAGGTGATGATGCGCACATGCATGGGATGATGAAAGTGAGAGAAGAGAAGATAGCTACCAAAGGAAATAAAACCAGACAATCAGAGTGCTTAGAAGCGAAGATAAGTCATTGAATACATGTTGAGCGAAGCTTTGCTGAAAATAAACCACTGAGGAATGCTAACCACATAACTAAAGAATAAATGAATTATGGTGGCTGTAACATGAGCGAGTTACTCTTCATAAATTATAAGCCCCTGGTGCTTATTCTGTTTATAAAATCATACAGCACATGTGTTTATAAATGGAGGATTTTTACATATTGTAAAAATATTTTAATTTTGTTATTTTCATATCCAGGTTGCTTACCTTTCTGGCTGCAGAATGACTTGCATCTTCCGATTGGTGTTAGTGATGTGATACTGGGGGGGGGGGGCGGAGCAGGTTGTTACATGTGTGACTCAGTTACTCTGACTGTTGAGATTGCATTTAGCGCCATGCAAGTGATGTGACCCTTGCCTGCTTTATTGCATCTGTTCTGAGACAGAAAACTGAGTGGAGTACAACATGCCACTATATATGATGGACACATTGGACAGCCAGAAAAAACAAATTTGTACTCTCGTCTGGGGGGGTGGGCTGTACTTGTATTTGCTTTGCCATGTTAGCCAAGAACGGACAGCTTTTTTTAGGCTGGCAAACATGAGAATTTCAGGAGGTGGGCAAGTTCAACTATGTGGGAGATTTGCTTATACAAAATAAGAGGATACAAATCACTGCCGTTTAGTTATCAACCTCAAATACAATCTTTACATTTATGAATAATGAGGCCTTGTATTATATCTGTAGCTAAATTTTCCACTTTAGCAAAATCTCAAATGGAAATATGGCACAGCGGGAATCCACCCACATGACCAAAAGTGGCGTCGGCCCTATCACAGTTTCCAGCAAAAGCCTACATTTAAATAACAATGGTGAGCTCCCAGCGTTAAGGACGGGAGTCATGGGGTGCACAGGATTGGGGAATGGTGTGCTGGCGATGGTAGGGTAGAAACTAATGTGTTTCTGCAAGCAACTTTAAAGAGCAACGCTAATAAAAATGGGTTTGGAAGAAAAACTACATTTTACACACCTCCAGGAATGTCTGTGTTGTCTGCAGGAAGGGATTTATTCCCCAGGTTCAGTGCTGAAGGTCCTTTTGCATGAATCCAGGTGAAGGAAGGAGACAGCATTTGGCACAGAGTGACACAGGCAGGCAAGGACAACAGCAGTGGCAGGAGGTAGTAAGGGCAGACGGTGCGGATTCCCAATGCCCTATGCACAGCAACTGAGTGCTGGAAAAAGTTCAATGACTTTATAAGAGAAAGCGAGGTAAGGGGAGCCAAGCACACCCTCCAAGAATGCACTGTACTAAGAATGTCTGCCATTGGCAAAATCTCCCCTTCACAAAGTACTGAAATGCTTAAGTTGCTTACCAACCATGTCCAGGAGACCCCACAATGCCCTTTATATCTCCAGTCTTCAACTGGAAGTGTTCATTCACTCTCAACCTTGCAGGCATTCACTCCACTAAATGACTCACAATGTTTTGAATTGCTTGCTGTTTCCACATGTCCTGTTTCCACCTGTCCTCGCCTCTGTTATGGACTGCATGCTGACACCTAAGTTTTACTAAATCTCATTGGTACCATTGGATCTACTAGATCAGTGGCCGTGTGGAGTCAGTGCTCAGTACTAGTGGCAAGAATAGGCGCACGTGATGCTGCCTTTTCTCAGGATGGCAACACGGTGTCCTTCTGCCAGTTCCCTGCAATGCCTGCACATGTGGCCAAGTTCCCGATGGAACAACAGGTGCAGCAGGTCAATCACGGGATTTACCTGTCATGAGATGAAGGCCCCTCAGTTCCAAGATGCTTCTACACCAGCACAGCAGCCTTTCACCTAGCAGAAGCATTAGATTTGGGTTAAGAGTTTATACAGCACACACTCGCATGGTTAGACGAATAATCCATGCACACATGCAGTGTGGCTGTCAATAAAATTATGATGGCAGTAAAGTTGTGCATACAGATATTGTTCTTGGCAAGGTTTGGAAGCAGCTTTGATGAGGTGAAATGAATGGTAGCTGTACAAATTGGTGTGCACAGAGAAAGGTCTGTAGATGCTGGCATATTTGTGGTGGGAAGAGGGATGCAGACAGGACTGCTGAAGCAGCTGCCAGATGTGTTAGTCAACAAAAATTCTCCCATATCAAATTGACAAGAATGTCTTAGCAGCCAGCAACAGGTTGACTTGCATGTTGGTGTAAAGCTAGCCACAAACAAACTACACATTGAGAGAGTGGTATCCATTCCTGTTGACCTACATCTGGCCATCAATAAAAGAGGCAGCTATGACCACATTCATGCCTTCTATGACTTCTTGAGAATCTTAGGGCACTGCAGTGGCAGGATCCCATATCATGTTGGGAATCTAGCTCGAGACAGCAGTGCATTCGAGACTTGCTTGCGACAACTGTGCACACTTGTTTGGATTATGTCACAGATGCACCCACTAGCACCTTGGAATGGCGTCTTGGCATAGAGATTATGGTGACCTTAAGATGAGAGAGCAGTGCATAAGGTTAGATGGGCTGCAGGTCTGCTTGCCGCATGGGGGATAACTCTATGACTGCTTCTTTTGTAAAGCAAAGCCTTCTCGGGCACTGCTCCTCGTTCAGGTAGGAGTATCTCTGGCTCTCTGCTCTTGTGGGAAAATAACATGGAAGGGGTTGCCACGCACCTACGCTGCAGTCTCACCAGCCTGGTCTCCCTCCGTTAGCCCTTCCCTTCTTCCGAGAAGCAAAGATAGAGGAAACTGCCAGCATTCCTGATCTGAAAAAGGGGTGTTAAAAATGACCAAAGCAGTGGGGAAAGGAGGTTAGGGTTGTAGGGTACCTGATAACGTACAATCTCGTCCCTTTAAACTGATTTTTGCCTTCAAGGCATCACCTAGTTACTCTGGATGCTAGTTTTATTCTGGCGTGAAATGAGGTGATGACAGAAAATGGGATGTATGATGTTTCCAAGTCATTAGTGGCTCATTTAAACGTGAGCTTTTCACCATCTGCAAAAATAACAAAGCAGAGTTAGAAGGGTGTTTACATGGCCAGGGATCAGGCATAATGGATCCCTGTCCATTTCCTGCCCCTGCCTACCTGATTACTGCCCCAAGTTGGGTAGAATGTGGCATGACATTTCGAAGTCGAAATTGGCTCTTTTTAAGGCCCCTTTTTATGGGGTGGGAAGGTCTTTCCGACCGGGGGCAGCGGAAATGGGTTTCCACCACGCACCATGTTTCCGCCCCTCCCGGCGCACCGACCTGTTGTCAGCCGCACGCCGATCCCTTACAGACCGGCAGCGACCCCTTTTCCGCCCCACGGGGGAAATTGCCTCACGGGAGCGCAACCGCCACCGATCGGTGCCCCCAACAGCTTCACGCGGCGGGAAGCTGCCAGTGGCTAAGGCGGCATGCCGCCCTTAAAGGTGAGGCCGTATCGCCGCAGCCGCCATTTTGTGTTAATTGTCGGCCAACTCTGCAGTCGGCCCAACAATGGCGGCCGCTAGTTTGGCCGGGCCACCAACTGGCAGCCGGGCACCACCTCTTGGGTGCCGGGCCGCTCTCTCATGGCCCAGTGGGCGCCAAGGAGACCTCGCTAGGCCTCGCAGCTCAGCGTGGCACAAAATGACACCACCCGCCTTCCACCCCGCTCCCGACTCTCTTCCGCCCCTCTGCCGCCCCCAACACCGCCCCGTTCATTTTTGAACACAAAAGGGTTGAAGTTCCCTCCAATCTCTGCCCCATCTGTCCTGGCGGTAATTCATCATTTAATTCTAATTATCCACTCCAAACGGGGCGGAGAGCAATTTTGGCCCCTTAGCCTCTGTATTCCTCTGTCTGCCAGTGTTATGAGAGCTGAAACTTTCAGACCCAATTATCTTTCATAAAATTCAGATTTGCCAAAGCTGATCACTTATGACAATTTATTATGAAAAAAATTACATTTCATTTTCAGTTCTACTAGTACCTGTGACTAAATACAAAATCTGTTTATTCTCGAATAGACTAATTGTTAGAAAATATTGAACAATTCTCGCGTTCTATAGGTTGTGATAATACAGGGTTTAAAGTTTTGCCGTTAGGTCACTTTTTTCCCCCAGCGTATTAGTTTAAGATCTAAGTTAAATTGCCACCAGGGGTGATAATTCACTGCACTTCTGACCCACTCGCACCGATGCACTGGTTGTAATTTACCAAAATTCTCTGGATTCTGGGGAGGTCCCAGCAGATTGGAAAACTGCAAATGTAATGCCCCTATTTAAAAAAGGAGGCAGACAAAAAGCAGGAAACTATAGACCAGTTAGCCTAACATGTGTGTTGGGAAAATGTTGGAGTCCATTATTAAAGAAGTAGTAGCAGGACATTTGGAAAAACAAAATTCGGTCAGGCAGAGTCAGCATGGATTTATGAAGGGGAAGTCATGTTTGAAAAATTTGCTGCAATTCTTTGAGGATGTAACGAACAGAGTGGATAAAGGGGAACCAGTGGATGTGGTGTATTTGGATATCTAAAAGGCCTTTGACAAGGTGCCACATAAAAGGTTACTGCACAAGATAAAAGTTCACTGGGTTGGGGGTAATATATTAGCATGGATAGAGGATTGGCTAACTAACAGAAAACAGAGAGTCGGGATAAATGGTTCATTCTCTGGTTGGCAACCAGTAACTAGTGGGGTGCCGCAGGGATCAGTGCTGGCACCCCAACTATTTACAATCTATATTAACGACTTGGAAGAAGGGACTGAGTGTAACGTAGCCAAGTTTGCTGACGATACAAAGATGGGAGGAAAAGCAATGTGAGGAGGACACAAAAAATCTGCCAAAGGACATAGACAGGCTAAGTGAGTGGGCAAAAATTTGGCAGATGGAGTATAATGTTGGAAAGTGTGAGGTCATGCACTTCGGCAGAAAAAAAATCAAAGAGCAAGTTATTATTGAAATGGAGAAAGATTGCAAAGTGCTGCAGTACAGTGGGACCTGGGGGTACTTGTGCATGAAACACAAAAGGTTAGTATGCAGGTACAGCAAGTGATCAGGAAGTCCAATGGTATCTTGGCCTTTATTGCAAAGGGGATGGAGTATAAAAGCAGGGAAGTTTTACTACAGCTATACAGGGTATTGGTGAGGCCACACCTGGAATACTGCGTGTAGTTTTGATTTCCATATTTACGAAAGGATATACTTGCTGTGGAGACAGTTCAGAGAAGGTTCACTAGGATGAGGGGGTTGACTTAGGAGGAAATTTGAGTAGGTTGGGCCTCTGCTCATTGGAATTCAGAGGAATGAGAGGTGATCTTATTGAAACGTATAAGATTATGAGGGGGCTTGACAAGGTGGATGCAGAGAGGATATTTCCACTGATGGGGAGACTAGAACTAGAGGGCATGATTTTAGCGAAAGGGACCACCCATTTAAAACACAGATGAGGAGAAATTTCTTCTCTCGGAGGGTTATAAATCTGTGGAATTCACTGCCACAGAGAGCTGTGGAAGCTGGGACATTGAATAAATTTTACAAAAATAGACAATTTCTTAAACGATAAGTGGTTATGGGAAGTGTGCAGGGAAGTGGAGCTGAGTCCATGATCAGATCAGCCATGATCTTATTGAATGACGGAGCAGGCTCGAGGGGCCGTATGGCCTACTCCTGTTCCTGTTTCTTATGTTCTTCTGTAACTTCGCCAGGAGTGTGGTGGAATGGCTGGTAATTCGGCTGGGACCCTGAAGATAAGGCGTGCAATTAACAAAGTGTATATGTGCAGCCATTTTACAAAGGGAACTGCTGGAGGCACAGAAGGGGACCCGGCACCCACTCCCCACTCTCCGAGAACCGGCAGCCTTTCCCCTATGGGATAAAGCAGGCTATATGTGCCCCTAGTTGCACAGGCACCTGCCAGTGGTGTTGCATTAAGGAACTTCCCCTGACCCTGCGAACGTTGCACCTGGGTGGGCACATCCTGGCACTTCCTGAGGTGCCCCCCTGAAATTTTAGCCTGGAATCTTTATGTAATTTATACAATGGTGCTATTGAATGCCTTCTGGAAGTCCATATAAACTACATCCATAGTAGCTAGCATGAGAGGGGTGGTTGACATTGGTAAGTTCACTGTGAGATCAGAGGCCAGGCAATGGTTTGAGTGGAGAGCCAGATGCTCTCTCCTACACTCCCCTCCTTTTTCCATAAAGGGAGGGAAAAATCAAAGGTAGTCACTTCCTGGCCTTGTAACTGGTGTCAGAATGGTGGTAGCAGTAGGCATAGCAGCAGACTGTGGATTGCCCTTTCACACAGAGAACATAGAATGGAAGTAGGCCATTCAGCCCCTCGAGTCTGTTCCACCATTCAATGGCTGATCTGTATGCAACTCCATTCACCGGCCTTGGCTCCATATCCCTTTATACCCTTGGCTAGCAAAAATCTATCGATCTCAAGTTTAAAATTATTAATTGAGCTTGCATCTACTGCTTTTTGTGGGAGAGTTCCACACTGCTACCACCCTTTGCGTGAAGAAGTGTCTCCTAATTTCTTTCCTGAATGGCCTGGCTCGGATTTTAAAGTTATGTTTCTTTGTCCTAGACCCCCCACCAGAGGAAAACATTTTTCTCTCTCTACCCTATAAATTCCTTTCTAAAATCCTAAAAACCTCAATCAAATCACCCCATAACCTTACATATTCCAAGGAATACAAACCTAGTTTATGATAATTACTCCTCATAATTTAACCCTTGGAGCCCTGGTAACACTCTGGTGAATCTGCACTGCGCTCCTTCCAAGGCCAATATAACCTTTCTAAGGTGCGGTGCTCAGAACTGTACACAGTATTCCAGATGTGGCCTAACCAGGGCTTTGTATAGCTGTAGCATAACGTCCTCCATTATATTCTAGCCCTCCAGTTATATAGGTGAAGATTCCATTAGCCATTTTGTGTACATAGATCTCTAAATCTCTTTGGACCTCCACTGTTCCTAGATATTCAACATTTAAAAAAATACTCAGATCTATCCTGTTTTGGTCCAAAATGGATGACCACTGATATAGCTGCGTTGAAATCTATTGGCCACTCACTTAATCTATCAATGTCATAAGACCATAAGAATTAGGAGCAGGAATAAGCGATACAGCCCTTCGAGCTTGCTCTGCCATTCAATAAGATCATGGCTGATCTTCGTCCTCAACTCTACTTTCCTGCCCTATCCCATATCCCTTGCTCCCCTAGACTCCAAAAATCTATCTATCTCAGCCTTGAATTACCACGATGACTCAGCATCCACGGGGGTAGTGAATTCCAAAGATTTACAACCCTCTGAGTGAAAAAGTTCCTCCTCATTCAGTTTTAAATCGTTGATCCTTTATCCTGAGACTATGCTCCAGACTCTCCAACCAGGGGAAACAACCTCTCAGCATCTACTCTGTGAATCCCCCTCAGTATCTTATATGTTTCAATGAGATCACTTCTAATTCTTCTAAATTCCAGAGAGTGTCAGCCCAATCTACTCAAACTCTCCTCATAGGACAACCCTTTCATCCCAGGGATCAATTAAGTGAACTTTTGTTGCACCACCTCTCAGGCAAGTATATCCTTCCTGAGATAAGAAGACCAAAACTGTGCACAGTACTCCAGGTGTGGCCTCACCAAAGTCCTGTACAATTGTAGTAAGACTTCCTTCGGGGGGTGGAGCCTAATGTGGCGCCAATTTCAAAAATTAGAACGGGGAAACTTGCAAGTTATTATTTGAAGTCGTTGGAGCCAAAAAAAACAGGCGGAACTCTTGCAATACGCCAAAAACCGGCATTGGGCAAAATTGAACCCTACAATTTCCCAGTTTCTCTCTGTTACCTTTTTTAAATAATGGAGTTACAATTGCAATTTTACAATCTAAAGGGACAATTTCTTAATTAGAGTTTTGAAAGATTATGGGTAAAGCATCTGCAATTTCCTCATAAAACCCTGAGGTGGAAACCATCAGGCCCTGGGGATTTGTCAGTCTTGCTTGAGTTAACTTTAGTGAGTTCCAGTCCTTGATTCATTATTCATTTTCCTGGAATGTCTGGTATATTATCGTCTTCCCCTACAGTGAAGACTGACAACAAAGTTATTATTCAACAAGTCTGCCATTTCCTTATTTTCATTTGCAATATTACCTACATCTGTTTTTAAAGGGCTCACATTACCTTTGACTAACCCTTTTCTTCTAATATAATAAAAAAAAACATTTTGTATTAATCTTGATAGCTTTATGCTATGAAGAGACCACCAGGGATCAATAAAAATTAATATTTTGTATCTTACTTTTATTCCAAAAGGTTTTTCGAACGGACCTGATCACTGCCATGAAGCTCCCCGAGTCATTCCAGCTAAATGCGGACGAGTACTACATACTAGCTGACTCATGGCGACAGGAATGGGAAAAGGGCGTTCAGGTTCCAGCTAATACTGAGTCAATCCCCGAACCAGTGGTGAGGTAGGTCACAGTAGGCTTTGTATACTCTATGAAACTCCTGAGTGACCAGTACCGGATGAGCTTTGGCATCCAGGTGAAACAATGCACAGAACTTGTCACATGGTTCATTTGATAATCTGTTAAAGTATATTGTTTTGGTATTAGGATGTGTATGCAACAACAACAACTTGCAGTTATAGAGTGCCTATAACTTGGGAAGAGAAGCCATTGCTGGAGATGCTCTGGCGATGATTGGATAGGTAAGTGTGGAACCAAGTGAGCTGGACAATGGAACAGAGGCATTGGAGGAGGATGGTATGGTCGATGGTGTCAGGGGTTACAGAGAGGATGAGGAGGGATAGTGTATCATGGTCACAGTAACAGAGGATGTCATTTGTGACTTTGATTAGGGCCGTTTCAGTGCAATGGTAGGGAAGGAAATCTAATTGGGGAAATTCAAACATGGAGTTGTGAGAAAGGTGGGTACGGATTAGGGAGGTTAGCTCCTTGAATATTGAGGAAGCGCTGATGAAGACCATAATCAGGGATAACAACCAGAATAGGGGAAAAACCAGGACAGGAGAGAGTGCATCAAAGGTGGAGGAGAGAGAGTGGTTGAGGAGATCAACAGCTGAAGAAGTATCATAATGAATGGAGGGATAACGGCTAGGCAGTTGACAGGTTGAAAGTACAATTGTAAATCATCTGGGGGAGAGTTTTTTTCCAGGGGAAGATGCAGAACGCTTAGCCGTGGGTAGGGAATGTGGGTGGTGAGGGATAAAAGGAAGAGGTGGGAGATGGCTTTGTTTCTGATCAAAACGATAAGAGTGGAGGGGCTACATGAAATGGCAAGGTCGAGAGGCTGGTGATGAATATTGTTAGAATTTATATGGAGTCACTGGTCAATAGAGGATTGTATGGAATTAAATTCAGAAGAGAGAGGGGAAGGGCAGCAGGGATGCATATTTAAATCACTGACGATGAGTCATTGACGAACAGCAAGATAGCTACAGAATCCTTCTGGATTGAGTTAAAAGATAATAAAGAATCCATCACCCTAATACTGGTATACTATCGAGATTCAACACCATCTTCAGCACCAGTGCAGCCTTCGGCTGTCTGAGGAAAAGAGTGTTTGAAGATCAGGCCCTCAAATATGCCACCAAGCTCATGGTCTACAGGGCTGTAGTAATACCCGCCCTCCTGTATGGCTCAGAGACATGGACCATGTACAATGGACACCTTAAGTCGCTGGCGAAATACCACCAATGATCCTGCAAATCCCCTGGGAGGACAGACGCACCAACAGCGTCCTCGACCAGGCCAACATCCCCAGCAATGAAGCACTGACTACACTTGATCAGCTCCGCTGGGGCAGGCCACATTGTATGCATGCCAGACACAAGATTCCCAAAGCCAAGCGCTCTACTCTGAACTCCTTCACGGCAAACGAGCCAAAGGTGGGCAGAGGAAACGTTACAAGGGCAGCCTCAAAGCCTCCCTGATAAAGTACAACATCCCCACCGATACCTGGGAGTCCCTGGCCAAAGACCGCCCTAAGTGGAGGAGTTGCATCCGGGAGGGCGCTGAGCATCTCGAGTCTCATCACCAAGAGCATGCAGAAATCAAGCGCAGGCAGCGGAAAGAGCGAGTGGCAAACGTGTCCCACCCACCCTTACCCTCAATGACTACCTGTCCCACCTGTGACAGGGACTGTGGTTCTCGTATTGAACTGTTCAGCCACCTAAGGACTCACTTTTAGAGTGGAAGCAAGTCTTCCTCGATTCGGAGGGACTGCCTATGATGATGATGAGTGGTACACTACTGACCACCAAATAGTGGAAGGGAATTGGAGAAAGAAGTATGTAGGCAAATCTATGAGGTGAGTAGCAGACGCAGAATAATAATCATTGGAGATATCAACTACCCCCAAATAAACTGACAGGAAGAAGTAGCGAAGGGGGAAAATTCCCTGGACCTGATGGCTAACATCCGAGGGTTCTAAAAGAGGTGGCTGCAGAGATAGCCGATGCATTGGTTGTGATCTTCCAAAATTCCTGAGAGTCTAGAATGATCCCAGCGGATTGGAAGGTAGCAAATGTAACACCGCTATTCAAGAAAGGAGGGAGGGAGAAAACCGGGAACTACAGGCCAGTTAGCCTGACATCAGTCATTGTGAAAATGCTGGAATCCATTATTAAGGAAATGGTATCAGGGTACTTAGAAAATCATAGCATGCGTAGCCAGAGTCAGCATAGTTTTATGAAAGGGAAATCATGTTTGACAAATTTATTAGAGCTTTTTGAGGAAGTAATTAGCAGGTAGATAAAGGGGAACCAGTGCATGTCGTATATTTGGATATTCAAAAGGCATTCGAAAAGGTGCCACATAAAAGGTTACTATGCAAAATAAGGGCTCATGGGGTTGGGGATAATATAGTAGCATGGATAGAGGTTTGGTTAATGGACAGAAAACAGAAAATAGCGATAAATGGTTGGCAGGTTGGCAGGCTGTAACTAGTGGGGTGCCGCAAGGATCAGTGCTGGGGCCTCAGCTATTTACAATCTATATTAATGACTTATAGGAAGATACCGATGAACAAGATAAGCTCACAGATAATGGCAGAGAAATGGCAGAAGTATTGAATAACTACTTCGTCACAGTTTTTACTTTGGAAGATAATGCAATAGATACTTCACTAGAGGATGAGCTTAAAACGAATATTAATATAGTTGGGGGAAAGGAGGAAATAATTGGCAAACTAGCAAAACTAAAAGAGGATAAAACTCCAGGTCTGGATGGTATGCACTACTCAAGGAAACGAGGGAGAAGATAGCAGAGGCACTAGTTTATATGTACAAAAGTCCTATCGAAGAAGGGGGAGTGTCAGAGGACTGGCGGACAACTAATGTTATTCCTATATACAAAGAGGGAAATAAAACAAACTTGGGAACTATAGCGCAGTCAGCTTAATGTCAGTGATAGGAAAGATACTGGAATCTATACTAAAAGAAGTGATAGAAAAGCATCTAGATACAGAGGGGCCGAAAATCACCGTCCCTGAAGGGATGGCTACTGCGGGGTCCGGTACTATTCCCTCCCCGAGCCATATTCAGGGGTTTGAGCGGTGCTCACTTCCGCCGGAAATGGCAGGGTGAAGCCGCTGTAGAGGTAAGTTTCCAGCATTGAGATCTGCAGCGTGCAGGCTGCTAGAAAGCGTTCAGGACGGCGATTTTCAGCTCCAAAAAGGTCAGAGTTCTTCAGGCAGTGCCCCTGCGAGGTTTTTGAGTCGGTGTTCGAATGCGACACTGCTGGAGTGTTGCCGTGCTTGGAGCCCTTTGATAGGGAAATAGTTTTATTAATTTTATTGTTTTTATGTCAGCTTGCCTCATCCGCAATGTTTTAGCTTTTCATATAGTTTTATTAATTGTTTTGGCTCCATTAAACCTGCTGAATGCTGCACATACTTTTGTACAACTTTCAAATATGTTTCTTTAGTGGAGTCCTGTGGATTGCTGAGACCTGTTTGACAGGGTTCACCAAGAGGATGGGAGGAGTGTTGGGAGGGCGACACCTGGTACACCTGGTCAGAAGCAGGGCGGCACACAGGAGAAGGCGTCGCCGTCAGCACCGTGCAGTCAGGCAGCGGGCAAGGGAGGCAGCAGCCATGATTCATTCATTCTGCGCCAGACCAGTGTGCCCACTGTCTTCACCATCCCCAATCAGAATTGCGGTTAGTTGCTTGGGGACAAGGGATATCCCCTGTCCACTTGGCTGCTCACTCCACTGCGGAACCCCAGGACAGCGCCAGAGCACGCATACAATGACGCTCATTGTGCCACCAGGTGCATCATGGAGCAGTGCATAGGCATCCTTAAGCAGAGGTTCCGGTGCCTGGACCGCTCTGGTGGCACCTTGCAGTACTCTCCTCAACGGGTCTCCATAATCGTTGTGGTCTGCTGCAAGCTGCACAACCTGGCCATCATGAGGGGACAGCAGCTGGAGGTCGAGCCAGCAGTACCACCTGAGGAGGAGGAGGAGGATCTCTGTCACCCCAGAGCTAGGAGGTGTCGTCCCCATCGCAACCCTGGAAGAGCCGGGTGCAGACTGGCCAGCACCCTCCTGGGAGGGTGCGTCCTCACATATATGGAGGTGCCTGACACCTCCCCTGCAATCTCCCTCCATGCATTATGTACTGCCTGTCTGCCAGGTCTCCCCATATCAGGAAACGGGAGTATTCTTCTATCCTCCACACCGTCCATCAGTGTCTCCAGCTCCATATCAGTGAACCTGTTGGCTCTCCTTGTACCTCTTACACCAGTCATCCTTCCGAACTTCTTCCAAACTCCTTCTTCCCTCAGGGCCTTGCTGCAAACCCGGGCCTTTGAAAAGGCCAGGGATCAGCTGGCTTGCTAGAAACCTTTACCTGCATGCTGAATTTCTCAGTGGTGATAACGCTCAAATTAAGGCAGCCACACCACTGAAAAATCCAACTTGGAAGGGTTCATTAGTGCTGGAACCCATTTTTTCACTTTTGGAGATGAATATGGGGTGGCCCAGCCATGAAACAATTTCGGCGCAAATGGCCCCAAAAAGGTAGGGGGAGCACCAGCATTCCAGCGGTACTGAATTTCGGGCCCAGAAAATATAATAAAAAATAGTCAGTGTATATTCTGAAAGGCTAAGTCATGCTTAACTAACCTGATATCATTCTTTGAAGAGGTAATGGAAAGTGTAGACAAGAGTAATATAGTAGATGTCATATACTTGGATTTTCAAAAGGTAATACACTGTAGGCTAATGGCAAAGGTTTAGCCATGTGGTGTCAGGGAACAATTAGCTGAATGGATGTCAATAGAAAGCAGAGAGTAGGAGTAAAGGATAATTATTCAGATAGGAGGAAGGTAGAAAGCGCTGTTCCACAACGATCAGTGCTGGGACCACTGTTAATCATAATTTATTTGAATGATTTGGACTTGAGAAGTAACTCAATATCAAAATTTACAGATTTTGCAAAACTGGGTGTATAGCCAACACTGAGGGCTGGATTTTTGGCTTTTAAGATTTTGGGGCGTTAATGGTAGCAGGGTGATCTAGTTGCCGCCTGGAAAAGCTTTGCGCCTTAGTCAGCAAACTTGGGCAGCTGGGCCCTAAGTGTGGGGCAGAGCGCTAAGGGAGGCGTTGCACACCTCTCTTCGGGTGCTAGGCCGGCTTAGCATGCAAAAATCCCGAGCTAAACAGTCGGCCTCCAAGCGCTCTAAGAGAGGCCTGTTGAGAAAATAAAACCTGAAACAAACCCACCAAAAACATTCCTAAAAAATACCTCACGCCACCACTACATAAATGCACATAAATAAAATAAAAAACAATCGCACTAACCTGAGGTCGACATTACTTGCCTCACTGCAACCGCTACAGCTCGGACTGCCCGTTTTCACAGGCAATCTCAGCACGGCGCTCTACAGAGCGCTACAGGTCTGGCAGGAGGCATAAATCAATCAAGTGTCGCAACCAACGGTGTTGCACACCAGCTCACCTCTTCCGGGCGGTAGTGCTTCGCGCCCTGCCAAAACCAGCCCCGAAAACCCTGGCAGGGCGCTGGAATCTGGCCGCCCGCCCAGAAAAGCTCATCGGTGCCATTGCCACCCTTCCGGGGGAAAAACAGGCGCCCAGGAGTGCAAAATCCAACCCTAAAAGAATGCAACATAATACTAGAAGACGTTATAAAACTTGCAGACTGAGCAGTTAAGTGGCAAATTAACTTTAGCAATAGATAAATGTGAGGTGATGTACTTTGGAAGGAAAAACAGAAATATTATCTACACCTTCAAAAATGAGAAACGGAATGGGGTAGAAAAGCACAGGGATCTCGTAATACAGGTGAACAAATCATTAAAAGCAGCATCGCAGGTCATTCATGGGATGTCGGTGTCGCCGGAAAGGCCAGCATTTATTGTCCATCCCTAATTGCCCGCAAGAAGTTGGTGGTGAGTCACCTTCTTGAATAGATAGCTTGCTAGGACATTTCAGAGGGTAATTAAGAGTCATCTGTGGGTCTGGTGTCACATATTGGCCAGACTGGGTAAGGGAGGCAGATTTCCTTCCCTAAAGGACATTAGTGTAGCAGATGGTTTTTTATGACAATCTGGCAGTTTCTTGGTCATCATTACAATTTAAAAATTCCAGATTTATTTAATTAATTGAATTTAAATTCCCCAACTGCCAAGATGGGGTTTGAACTTATGTTTCTGGATTATTTGTAATCCAGGCCTCGGGATTACTTGTCCAGCATCATAACCACTATGCTACCGTACCCCCATACTGTAGATGAAACTTTACTAACCTACACCTGACCCGTGAGCACTCAATGCTGACGGTTTCATTGAGATACCATGATATCACTAACATCAATGAAAAAAATTGAAGTATGTATTTAAATTCCTTGAGCAATGTCTTTGGAACCTTTTCATCTCTGGTTAAATTTAGAAAACAATTGATCCCTGCAAGGACCTTCTCTGCAAACACAGGTGTCATGAGCATAACCACCAGGCATTCATTTCTCAGTAAGAGTGGCACCATAACTGTAGTTTATTTCTCCATCGCGCTGTAGTGCGCTTAAACCAGAATTCTAACATTTCCCAAGACAGAATTCCACTTGTTGCTCTATGACAGAAAATAGATTTCCTGTGTGCACTAGATGTAGGAAACTCATATACATGTTTATAAAGAACAAATAATGGTACTTCTTGGGACATTACTCATTGGAACTACATCAGTTGGAGGACATCCGCAGCCAACTTTTCAAACGTTTTTTTTAAATGTTGCTTGACGGAAGCAGATATTTGAATGGATGGAGGCTAAAATGTTTAAAGAACACTCGCGCCTCTGTGACAATATTGCCCTGCTTGGGAACTTTCAATTGATTTACTATATGGGGAAGTGCAGTGATGATCTGTCTGCCTCCTGAGGAGACGGGGAAAGTGTAAGAAAGCGGCAGTTATCAGTGAAACAGGATGCTGAAGAAAATTCTGAATGGGTTTGTTGAGTGTTAAGATGTTCAGAATTACTGTGCTGGAAAGCTGGGATTTACTGTTCTGGGAATTGATGGTAAGATGTGAAGACAGCGCTGGGAGACACCAATAGGTTCTGTGAATCACTGGGGTCGATTTTAACGGGGCAGGATTGGTGCGTTGGGGGCCTGAAATGATGGCTCACCCAGAAGTCTGAAAGCTCGCGAGGCTTGGCCGATTTTAAATGCCTGGTCTCATTTTAAAATACCCTCCCTCCTGAAGCCGCAGGGAAGGATCTCAAGGCCGGCGGACGGAGCGGCAATTGGGGCGGGAGGCGACTGTCACTGGAGACCCGAGGAAGCGGACCCCAGCACGAGGTAAGTGCTTGGGGGGGGTGGGAGGTTCCAAAAAGATGCTGGTGTAGGGAGGGTTGGGGCAGGGGATTCTGCTCCTCTTCGCCCCCAAGGAATCCTTCCAAAGAATAAAATGTTTTACTTACCGTGGCCTCTTCTGGCCACTCACCTGCATCCTGCCAGGTTTCTCTGATGGGTTTGACACTGAGTGGACCCCTCAGTCTTTGTGAAAATCGTCATGGTGCCGATGATGTAATCAGGAATGACGCTTTGATTTAAATCAGGCTCTCACTTGCTTAGAGCGGGAGCCTGGGCCGACTTCAAGATCAGTGAAGGTAAAATGCTGTCGGATGGGAACAGTGCAGTCTCAGGCTGGTAAGTGGACTGGGGCGAACATAACCGGATCCCACTGTGCTTGAAGTGACTGTTGGTCATTGTGTTGGGAGAATCTGTGAAACTGTAAGCTACTGTTTTCAGAGTTGCTGTGAAGCTATGTGAACTGTTCCACAAACACCTATGAAGCTCCATCAGTAATTATGTTAGGAGTTACTATGAAGCTCTGTGTATTGCTATATTGGAGTCACTGCAGAGCTTGTGAGTCACTGTGTTTGGAGTTGCTATGATAGGTTCAGATGAACAAGGTTCTTCAGTCCATTTGATCTCAACCTTCGAGAATACCAACTCCTGCCATCATTCCGTTGCAGCATATGTTTGTGTCTTCAATAAGTCCAGTGTTCTGGCTTCACCAACCCTCTTGGCAACTTGTCCCAGCTGTTAATCACTGTCTGTGTTCCTAATGTTTATCCTACAGTCCTGAACCTGTGCCCTCTTGTCGTGCTCTTGTGGTGTATCGGAAAGTTTTGTTGTATGAGGTTTGAATTTCTCTGCACAGTTTAGGAGCATCGATAAGCAAAAGACCCAGAGTTTGAAATTTTACCTGTCGGTAGTTTTATCAAAAAAGCTAGTGACTTTTCCTCTAAAATTCTTGATAGAAGGCAATCCATCCATCTTGAATAGAAGATCAGATCCTGAGCATCTCTCACAAAGAGCCTGACATTCATTTTGAAATTAGTCACGTGGAGTAGGTTGTTGCAGGTCACTTGGAAGGACTTTGTTGTTCCGCAAGTGAGGTTAGACTTAACTTTGTTACACAGATGGCCCCCACTGTTTAAAAAGTCTGCTGCTACTAACTATCTGGATTCATATATAAAGAGCGACCACTGGGACGAGAACCTGAAGGATTGCTGACACTAGTATAATCATACAGCATCATTAGTCACTGCCTTCAGTAGGAATTGGATGGGGAATGAGAGAACTGGAAAACAGCAATATCTACATAACAAATTTCAAATTAAACAAAGCACGGGATGCTCTTCTGATTGTTTTTGAGAGATATGTAAACAATTTGCTTAATATGGGCCTGGAAATTTCCTCAAAGCAGTGAAACGCACATTGTAGTGGGCGCTGGGAAGAGTAGTTGATTCTTCAATTGCACGGGGGTTGGGGGGATGGGGATGGGGCTGCTGGGAGAGGTGGTGGAAACTATACACCAGAATATAATGGCCCTTAATTTGCTACGGTTGCGTACAAGGTGCGCATGTGCTCGTAGGCGCCGCGCAAGTTCCGGGTTTGGGCACGCGCTGCGAATGTGCGAAAACCCAGAACTTGCGATCTGTCAAGAACACTTTTGCCAGATCGTCTGCATTCCCGAGTAAAGGGCATTCATGGGCTATTTGCCCAACCTCTGCCCAGCAAATACCCCTGAAATTCTTATACCTACAGGCCCAGGAGTGTAAGTCTCTGTTGATCCCGAGTAAGGCCTACTTTTACCAGCGTAAGAGTTAAAAAAAAATGTTAACAATCATTTATACATTGAAAACCCTGTTTATTTTTAGCTCCATTAAAACATGTACATTTGTTTTTCAAAAAATTTTTTTTTTGTTGAAACATTGAATTCAATGCCATTTTAATTAATTTTAAATATGTAATGTTATTTTTTATTTATTTGATGTCTAGAGGTATTTTTGGGGGTATTCCCATTCATACTTATGGGAATTCCATACATCCAGAATCCCCATGAGCATGAATGGGGATCCCCATCTTTGATTGGTTGGACCAGCCCACATGATCCCAGGACTGCTTGCGAACAGCATGTGCCCCTGGGATACATGGGCCTCTACCCAAGCCTAGGCCTTCAGGCCCAGGAGCGCAGGTCTCCATGGATCCCGAGGCAGGAGGTAAGTGCATAGATATTTTGCTGGTCAGCAGCATCCGCCCGCGGAAAGCTTCCTACCGCAAATTCAGCCCCAATAATAAAATATAATGAGTCTATTGTTTCACAACCAAAATCTGCATTTCAAAAGGGAATTGGATAAGTACCTGAAGGAAAATAATTTGCAGGGCTATGGGGAAAGAATGGGGGTGTGGGATGGGCTCAACGGGCCGAATGGCCTCCTTTGGTGCTGTAACCATTCTATGATTCTATGATGTAAATCTGACTCTGAGCAGTTGGATGAAAGTCTCATTTGGGACAGTCTCTACCCAATTTCTAGTCAGCGTGGGCACGCATCACAAACTATATACAGATCAGCACTAATTTAGCAATCTCACGCATTCAGGTAAGGAGGACACAAGGATGGTGTGATGGTCTTGAAATGTTACACGGTGCAGTAGCAGATTCTCTTCTGATTGGCCTTGAGGCATTGTTGAGCAGAGTAGAATTTCACTTTCAATGTTTTCCTTGACCTAAGAGTGTTTGTTGCTGGCACTGAACATCAGAAGTGTGTCACTCCTCAGCGCTTACCCATTTGTCTTCAGGAGCACATGAATTCAGA